>NC_045697.1:113603510-114803510 GCF_009834535.1 Camelus ferus | reverse complement strand
AGAACCAGGATGCCTAAGGAGCTGCTGCTTCTGCCATGATCGGGAGGCTGTTTGTCAAACCAGGAGGTGTCCCTTATTACACATACAGACCTAGGGCTGTTGCAGTCTGAGATGCTGAATTAGCTAATTACTGGCTCCAGAACAGCATCACTGTGCTCCGATCAGGACACTTCACGTGCAAAATCAGAAGGTGCCACTAGAGCTTCTGAGTCACATGTCATACATTTTCTACTATCATGAAGCCATTTCTGCTAAATCAGCAAGCCTGGGAGACACTGTCTGGTTCCAGAGCCATTCTTCATCTGTTACAATATAGCCTAATAAAATGCATGCCCAATATTGTCTTTATCTCAGCTCAATTTCAAGTCTCATGTGATTGCATTGGATGAGGACCTGAATCAAACTTGGATTGAAATGAAAATGAATTGGAGGATTTTTTGTTTTAGCTTTCTGCTCTCCAAAGGAAAGGGAAGTCACAATAGAAGAAAACTGGAATAGATATTCTGAGCCAAACCATCATAACTGCACTAGACTTCACTCTTACTTCTCCACTTTCATCTTTGAAATTTTCAGACTTTTTGTTGTACAGAAAGTTACATATTTGGTTCATCTTTGAATGTGGTTCCACAATCCAATACATTCCTACTGGAAATAAATGCTTAACAAATATTTATTCAATAAATTGATGTAAGTGAGGTACTCTGAGATTTGAAAATGCATTTTCCAAATACAGAATATAATGGGAAGAAGTGAGATTTTGTTGTTTGTTTTGTTTTGCTTAATTTCTTTTAGAAATTCTTCTCTATATGAAGAGTTATCAGCTGGAGCCTCACCTGGAATTCTGGCACATTTGGGAAATTTGTTAAAGGTTAGAGCAAACTGAACAGATTGAACAGTATTTAACAATTCTGTTTACAGAAGAAACTGGGGAGCACAGGAGCAGAAAATTTTCCTAAAGGATAGAATGATCTGAACAATGCAGTTAATCAAGGAATGATCCACAGATTTCAAAGATGGATAGTCATTATGAATATAACCCAATGGCTATATTCTTTATCCAGCCCTCATGGGCACATAACTGGTTCCCAGGAGGAGAAAAGGCTGTAATTAACAGCCACGACAGCTGTTTTCATACAACACAAACGAGAGAACTAAAATCTGTAAAATTTTGTAGACCAAGCAGTCATGATCTGGAACACAATGTTACGTAAAATGTAGAGAGATGCCCTCTTCCATACTTCATCTCAGACCTCCAAGAAACGGAGTTCTTTACAAAAGGGAAAAGTCCTGCATATGAAAAAAAAAAAAAAAAAGCCAAATTCCAATTCATTTCAATTTGTTTTCTCTTTTTGTTTTAACAGTTGGGAGCAAAAACCAGTTTGTTCTGCTAGCTTTACGTATGTATGGTTTCATACTGCCGTGGCTAAGAGCTGGTGGTTGGCGCAGGACAACTGGGTGCTTGGGTTAGGGTCTGTAACCAAGTTAGCTTGGGTGAATAGAAAAACGTGTCCTTTTGATCTTATACATAATCGGCAATACTGCCACCATATTTGCTTCATTCAATTTTTGGTGATGTCTTCGGTAGGTAACTGATATCCATGAGCCCATTGGGTTTTCCCCAGGTATAAAGACCCTCCTGCAGACTGGACCTCATAAAGGAGCCTTAAAATGGACAGATGCACTTGCAATCTTGTAGGGCAGTCCTTTGCTCTCTGCTACAAATTGGCATAGATCTAGTTATTTCTCCTCTCAGACACAATAAGAAAAGTAATGTAATAGTTGAAAGTTCTGCCTACTGTGAAATTTTCCTTCTCTGTGGTCATTCTGGGACCCTTTAAGACAAGATCTAATACTATGAAGTGATTAGGACCCCTTCTTGCCAGTTAATTGTCACAAAAATCCTTGCCTGAGGTTTTAGATGTAGATTGAGGAGGAAAGAACAGAATGATAGGATTGGGAAGACATGTTGGAAGGTCTTCAAATTCACTTGGGCTTTCAAAGTCTGTTTAGATCTTATCTTGATAATAGAATGTTATTGGACACTCATAATTTACATGGCTACTCATATCAGATAATGCTAGATTCATGACAGACAGACGTGTAAATTCTCCTAACTTCCTGAAAATCACCACTGTTTTTTCAGCCTTCCTCAGAGGCTCATAGCAAGAGTTCCTTCTCAAGAGGATGCTTTTTCATTATTTTAAAGAAACATCTTTGCTCCAAGAACCCAGACTTCTCCATCATGTTGATCCTATTGTGATTTGCTATGGTCTATAAAGAATCCCACATTGTAATGCCCATTGAATAATCATAAAGACTTAGCAATAGAACTCTTCTCTGTGGTCCACCTGGAATACCTTTTCCTGATCTGAGTCCTATGCGAAGTTTGGGAACATATCGAAAGTAAGGTAAAATGGGATAGCCAACTCTGACAATTTTTGTGTTCATAATTCACAAAGACCTACCATATCGTGTCTCTTTCTTAAAAATAGCGGAGCACAAAGTGCAGCAATGTGTTCTTTGTTTTAGAGGAGTAATCATGTTACTTAAGACATAAAATCCCCAAAGCTATATACTGTAGCAGGCTCTTGTGTTGTGGGATTGGTGTCTATTTATTTTTGTCTATAAATAACAGACACATAATTTGTGACACACATGCCTTCCTAAGTCACACAGGGTGTCTGGTATTTCCTCCTTTCCAGGAATGGCATTAAGAGGTTAAAAACCTGTGTATTGTATTCTGACACTGTGTAAACATATTGATTTACCCATGAGATGAAATAGTAAGGCTAAAATATGTCCCTGTGTGGGTAAAAGAAAACTACTTCAATTATTTTCTCTTTAACAAAATGGAAGGAAAAAATCAATCGTAGACGAGATCAATAACTGCATGAGGGGCAAGAAGAGGAATAAGATAAAGAAAAATAAAACAAACATACAAAAAATCCATTCCCTGAGCTCCTCTGTCAAGCCTCCCTCTTACTAGTGAGCCGTAATGGTAGTCTGGGTGCCATGAAATGATTTTGCTTCAAACCAAGGTATCATCTCCCTGAAACATATTTTTTTTAATTTAAAAATCCTATTACTTAATTTTATATCCTTTATTTTTGGGGGAGAGGGGGCAGTTAGGTTTATTTATTTATTTTTTAATGGCAGTAGCGTGGTCTGAACCCAGGACCTTGTGCATGCTAAGCACACACTCTACCACTGAGCTCTACCCTCCCCCCAGCCTTGAAAATTTTTCATGTCCCACCTTATTCAGTGCACCATGACTCGTGCAAACGGCTGAAGGTCATTTTGGGAATCCCTAAAAGGGAGACTCTTTATATCAACTTGTGTTGGAACTGGAACAATCTTCTTTAGATAAATAAAGTGATCCAGCAAATAATAGACATTGTGGGTGAGGCTTGACAGCATGTGGTTCCTCTGCTCAACGTGAGTGTCCCACTCCTGCGTCTTAAAGCATGTGCAAAATGCTTCTTGTAGCCAGCTATATCCAGACATTGTTAAAGAAGGGTGGTCCTGCCTCGTGGTCCAGCCTAGCCAAGTTGGGATATTACAGAGCCATCCAGATACAAGCGCTTTAGATGGATATGGAATGATGGGTTGGACCTAGTAGCTACATCCACATTTATCATAAATTTAAGAACACTGAAAAGATAAAGTTCTCAGAAAAAGAACTAATTGGATTTTGATTGGTCGTAAAACATTTTAGAAGCATTGATCTCATTAGAAATGACAATAAAATACCCTTAAATGTCACTGATTCTCCATAAAAGGGGGGTTTCCATACTGGCCTGGTGCCAGTGGCAAGGGGTCATGGGATGTTATTGACTTTCTAAAGCAAGAGAGAGTCTCCAGTTTGGCAAGGGAGTGAATCATGTCCAAACAAGAGAGAAATGGTATTATTAGGTAACAGGAATGAGCTGATTTGCAGGAAAAGGGAAGATCATTGGGAGCCTTCACAGGTCTTCATATTTAGGGATGCTTGAATCCTTTACACCCTCTCCTGCAGCTCCAAACTAATGACAAGGGTCTTGCTCTTCCATCAGTTCCCCAAGTTTCACATGAGAGAACACTAAGGATATGAATTGAGTTGATAATATAAATCAGCCAACTCCAAGTTTATTTTTCAGCTACCACAGGGCTGTGAGTGAAAATAGAAGATTCTTTCGACACAGGCATAGTTTCAGGTCATTCCTTGAAATGAGAATTCAGAGATTGCTATTCATCACTCTTTCTCTTTAAGTGTCATAAAAACTGTCACATGCACACAACAGTTCTCGACTCCTGCACACCGTTCACAATACAACAGCTCTGTGATCTCCCCAGGGACTGACCTGCCGTGCCACAGACACCATCAGCAATAGCTTCATTAGTTGTTCTATCATGGGGTACCACAGTGGCCAGGACTTTTTTTTTCTGAATTTGAACAGATTTTCGCCACCATAGGCCCCATTCTTCAAAAATCCCTCACATCTCCCCAACTGTATCCCCTTCTTACAAGGACATCTGTCATTAGTTTATTTTCTTCTTCTTATTTGCTTGTTTTTGGCTCTAAGCAACAGAAATCAACTTGTCTAAGTAAAATAGATTGAGCCCTCACAAACCTGATAAATATCCGGGGAAGAGATTTGGAAACGAAGAGCATCCAGCTTCACTGCAGAGACTGAGAAGTAGGAGTGTTCACAGCAGCCTCACGGCAGAAGCCAGCCTGTAAGAAGCCACCACCAGAACAGCAGGTGTGCTAAGCATTCTAATTCTTTTTAAAAATTCTTATGAATTTATTTTTTATTGAAGTATATTTGATTTACAATATTGTGCTAAATTCTGGTGTACAACAAAGTGATTCAGTTATGCATATATATTCTTTTTCATTATATGTTATTATAAGATATTGAATATAGTTCCCTGTGCTATACAGGAAGACCTTATTGTTTATTTTATATATAGTAGCTTGTATCTGCTAGTCCCAAGCTCCTAATTTATCCCTCCCCCACCATTTCCCCTTTGGTAACCATAAGTTTGTTTTCTATGTCTGTAAATCTGTTTCTGGTTTGTAAATGAGTTCATTTGTGTCTTTTTTTTCTTTTTAGATTCCACATACAAGTGATATCATATGGTATTTTTCTTTCTCTTTCTGGCTTACTTCACTTAGAATGACATTCTCCAGTTCATCCATGTTGCTGCAAATGGCATTATTTTATTCTTTTTGTGGCTGAGTAGTATACCATTCCATAAATATACCACAGCTTTTTTATCCAGTCATCTGTTGATGGACATTTAGGTGCATGTATTGGGGTGCATGTATCTTTTTGAAGTAGAGTTTTCTCCAGATATATGCTCATGAGTGGGTTTGCTGGATCATATGTTAAGTCTGTTTTTAGTTTTTTAGGGAATCTTCATACTGTTTTTTTAGTTTTTTAAGTAATCTCCATACTGTTTTCTTAGTTTTTTAAGGAATCTCCATACTGTTTTCATAGTGACTGCACCAAATAACACTCCCACCAACAGTTTAGGAGGATTCCCTTTTCTCGACACCCTCTCCAGCGTTTATCACTTGTGGACTTTTTAATGATGGCCATTCTTACTGGTGTGAGGTGATTCTTTTCAGGTCAAGATTCAAATTCAGGAGGAAGCATGTGATTATTCTAACTTCAGTCATATTTTATGTGTGCCCTAGATTGAATTCAAAGGAGACCAAACCATTCCCTTAAACAATATCAGGGTGCTTTCAGGAAGTAGCTACTGAGTAAAGTAATGTTCACAGAACCTAATCTAATTTTCTTAGTGATGTCACCAAGAAGGCATGCATTTTATCTTTTTTTTTTTTTAATCCTCTCTAAGTGGTTCTGCTAGAGTTCTCAGATATAGCATTCTAATGAAAGGATTTTCAATGATTATTGTATGTAAGGCATATTTGGTAAAAATGCAAATTTCAGGGTCCTACTCTTAGAAAATCTGATTCCACAGGCACGACTTGAGGCATGTGAATCTGTACTTTTAATAAATATTCCAAACGGAGGTCATTACAGCACTTAAAGAAGTGATGTCCTAGAGAATTATAAACACATTATCAGAAACAGACAAAGCAGAATCCTTTAGTTACCAACTATACTAATTCCATGGTGCATCATTAAACAAAATTCAAATTTATCTATATACCTTGCCAACTTGTTGAATCTATGATACTAGTATTTCCCTAAGTTTTCACTTATATTTCTAAATAATAAATGATTTCATGCAGATTTCTATTTTATGGGTTCCCTTCCATTATCTAAAATGAGTAATGTGTATATTTAAATGGCCTTATGATATTATTACCTCTACATTTTTATCTTATACACTGTTAACCTCAATTCTGTGAAGAATTGTCATCTTCATTTTATAAATGATGAAAGTAAGGTTTTGAGAAGTAAAATAAAGTGATCAAAGTCTTTTAAACTGGCCCAAGAATGATCAATCCAACGTATTTGATCAAGATAGCTGATACAAATGTATCTAGTTATTACGCTTTACCACCTCAAAGCATTTTGAATTTTCATTCCCTGACACCATCAATTTAAAATTCCACATTCTAGATTGGAGTTAATTCAATGTAATTCAAGAACTGAGAGCAGAACACATATACTACACCGTAACCATTTATAAACATCTTTTTTTCTCCCATATTAGAAAATCTTCACTTCACCCCCCCCTCACAGTACGTTATATGCTGGACGTTTATGCAATGTACTTGTGTGCAATGTTTTACAATACACACAAAACTGTGAAAGCCATAGCTATATTTTGAAGTCACTCTAACAGTTTTGAGCTTTTGCTTCTACAAAGCAGTAGACAAAATGTGGAGCAGAGACTATAAATATTTTGTAATCACAGAGTTACCTGAAGAAAATCTTCACACACAAATTTGAATCACTGATTAAAACAGAGGGGAGATTTCGATACCAACATGGTGAAAAAAGTAAGTTACTGCTTCTCATATGGCCCAGACTGTCGCAAACAATGTCACCCCATCTCTAACTTTACAGCACTTTATTGCTAACATCTATTGTATGCTTCTTTTAAAAGATGTATTACAGGTGATTTAGTATATATGTTGTATATCTCTGTTGAACCTTCTTTGATTCATTTATTTCATCTCTCTTACTACCTGATTTCTCATTTCTCAATAGTTAGTCACTTATAAAAATAGCTGGATAAAGACCACATATTTACTTTTCTTGTCAGGGATAAATTGATTTTGATTACTTTGTGTGTAAGTGTATATAATGGGTAGTAAACAACAAATTTATTATTACACGACTGTAGTGAGCCTGGACAGACTGTCCCTCACACTGCAGATAATCTCACGCTGCTTTGATCTGCCTTTTTCCTGTTTACTAGACCTCCTTACTTATATACTTCAGCCACTGCAACGTAATTACTGAAGTTTAACCGTGGTATGCTATTCGGTTTTAGGAAATGTAATATATTTGCATAATAGCGAGATTTAAACTACCTATCTTCTCGTGAAATAAATAAAATCATTAGTTAAAGAAGGAACCAGAATCACACCAAGTATATAAATTTTTGAGGAAAACAAATAATGATTCTTAATATTTGAAAATACTCTCCTTTAATGTGAATGAAATTAACATGCTTGTGTGTGTGTGTGTGTGTGTGTGTGTGTGTGTGTGTGTGTACTGTGGGGGTGTGTGTGTGTCTACTTGGTCCCATAACTGAGATAAGCTACAGCATCACAACCGAAGCAAATAAGATAATCACCATTTTCTACCCATGGAAGTATGTAAGCCCAGGGCTTGCTTTAGGAACATGAATTAGAAACAAAATGATACTCTGTTCCCATCAGACTTCATTACACTTCCTGGACATGTCTAATTCTATACATAGCCAGCATACAGACTCAGAAAGAATCCTTAAAATACATCATCTGACTTGTCACTAAAACATTAGTTACCAAATTTACTCCAAAATGAAAAACAAAAAATTAACATCGAATCTACCACTGCGCAAAGTGCCTCTAATGGACATCTGTTAAGTGCACAGCTGCTCCTATTAACGAAGTTTTTCTTTTCTTTTTTAAAAAAAACCACATAAACATAACTGCACCTATTAACAAGGTCTTTATTTTCCTTTTTTAAAAAAATCACATGCACAAAGTTGAAGAAAATAATTCTGGAAACTACAAATATATATATATATGTATATATATATATATATATATTTTTTTTTTTAAAGAAATTGTACCTAGCTGTTGATGAGCTTAACAAACATGTTTCTTCATGCTTGATCAATAACTACTCCTAAATTTCAGTGTAACAATACCCAGTATGTCACTGCAATGTCAACTCTATTTACTGTGTGGGCCTTTTATTTAGCAGATCTTAAGAGTTCTGGAATTGACTGGTAGTTTGAAACTGATCTTGGATTGAATAAAAGAGAAAAAAGAATAAATGCAATAAGTGGCAAGTAGGAAATCTTATCAAATTATCTTAAAAGGTCAGAGGAGAGCACTCCAGTGCCCGAGGGACCTTTCTAAATGATGTTCCTTTGGCACATTCAAAAAGTAGTTTGTAATGGTCACTCTGATGGCAAAGTATTTTGTAGAAAAAACATGAGATTGAGGAAAACGTAAAACTCTGAGAAGTTATTATGCAAATATTGCACTGAGAAACTCATAAAAATGCAGAAAACAAAAAACAAAGCTAAAGTGATGTTGCATCTGCTATTCTTTGGATCTCAGATTCTCTCCAGTTTCAAAATCAATGCCAATAGATTGCTCCTCCTATTTCTCTGTTCCAGTCATCTGCATATGTTAGATGTTCTCTGCATTTAAAATCCTGGTATATCCAAAAGCAGATCAAAATACTTTCAATTGCAATTTATTTTAAGAAAACGAAGTTATGCACAGAAAATCTTTGTTATAACAAGGAAAATACAAATTGGTCTTAAGTATTGTGATAAATAATAAAAAGCATCCCCATTACAGGAATAATTAAATAGGGGTTGCTTTCTGAACAAGCAATCAAGTCTTTGAAGAAATGCTTTAAATAATAGTAGAATTAAAAGCATAAACAAAGGCATACAGATAAAAAATGTGTATGTGGAAGGAAATTAAATCTCAATACAGGGCCACTTTGATATGATTAATGTATTTTAGTTATTTTTTTCAGTTAAATGTAATGTTATATCTACCATATAACATTAATGTGGTCGAATACAAACTGTATAGTGAGAAATCTAACTTGAACCCTTTTCTACATCTAAACTTTCCCCCATAGATAATCATTTTTCCTAGTTTCCAAAATATCTTCATATTTCTGCTAATAAATCATAATAATGTTCTTTTAAAAGGAGAGCAAAAGCTACTGTATCTTGATTCATTCTTTATAGCATATTATAATAATTCCAAGCCTCTCTGGTGTTTTATTTCATAAATAATGAGATACTGTATTTTTCCATCTGGATTTACCTTTTGTCACATAAATCATGATCCCTTTGGTCAGCCTTGGGGCATAGTATTTTTTTTTTTTTTTAATTTCCCTTTTCAATGTCATGAGTGTAAACTTTCTAATTTGGGGACAGAGGTTTCCTCTGTGAGATCACCAAGTTCAACTAAGTTTGAAACAATTGAGCAATAATGACAGGCATCATCTCTCAATCAAAATATCAATTTGGCCGCTGATAGAAATGGCTTTGAAAATCATTCTTAGACAACTTATTATTTCCCGTAACAAAAGAACTCACCTTATCAGCCAAAGAGTAGATAAAAATGTTCTCAAGACTCACATCAAGGATGCTACCCCAGCAGGTGGACAGCAAAGTGTTCCCAAAGTTTAAAACTCATGATCATGCATTGTACTAAGAGCGACTGATCTGGACTCTTCTGAGGGCTTCCACTCCCAGAAGGTATTAATCTAGACTGAAGGACTCAGACCTTTGGTGTGGGTGCACTGAGCACAAGTATGGTTTTCAAACAACTTGTGTCCATTATTTACTGGACGGATTTCAGGAAAGGCAGTTGATAATGCACATGAAGACATTTAGAAAAAGAAGCCAGAGAGAAAAAGAAGCAAAATGTGAAGGAGAGGGAGCGAGTCTATGAACTGGGAACAGGAACTCACAGAAGTGGGACTATGTGACATATGTGAACTATGTTCCTTAGTGCTATCTCCTTGCTATACAGGAGCGGGTGTGTGCATCACTCACGCACCCTGTCTTATACAGTCTGTGCCAGACAGGATGAAAAGGGTGAAGAGTGTCCTTATTCCCTTCATATTTCTTCCATGCTGGACCCTACTACAAAAACATCTAAAATCTGGGATAATATATCCAGAAGTTTCAGGTGGGGCTGTGCCCAACTGACACACACAGTAAAGCCAGGTACGAAGGGGAGAAAATATTCTTCTGAAGAGAGAACTTTTGAAAGCAAGTTTAATTTTGTGTTTTATTGGTCTATTTTCCTTATTCTAGGGAAAAAAATCAAAATTAACTACAGTTATTCTGAATTTCTTTTTATTTTACATTCAGATTCAAACTATATGTTGGATGTGTATTTTTAATTTATCTTCTAGTTATTATCTTGGGATTATTTAAGAACAAACTGAGGAAAGGCTGCCCTCCTCCTTTACTGCCCTACATGAAAAGTAACAGAGAGATAAAAAAAAAAATGCAGAAAAACCTAGAAACTCAGTGCTGCAAGCTGGTTAGGTCTGTGCCAGGGAGCCCAGGCTGATGGGAAGGGGACCATCAGGTCAAAAGCCCCTCTGCAGCCTCTGGCTTCATCATATCACCAAAAGCATTTGTTTTTGTTACTTTTTAACATTTAGGTAGACAAAAAGTAATGCCCAGAATATGTGAGTATCAAAAAAGGAAAAAGACCCCGGCCATCAATCTCCTCCTAAATCACAAGAATGCTAGCAGCTACCCACTGGAATGATTTATATTATTGCCCATCATCTGGAAGAATGGAAGGCGAGGATAATTGGTGTGACTTTTTATCTTGGGCCAACGAGTGAAAGCAAAATTAGATGACAACAACTGTCTTCATAATTATTTTATGCATTTTTTTAAACTGTAACTTGGAGTTTAAAGTTATGTTTGTGAGAAAAATTCAAAATTGATCACAGTAATCGTAGTCAGTGGCCTCTGTGTTGATGTTCTAACTAGAAATACCACTGATTAGGAATGTCATTGACTAAATATGACATTTAATGAACTCATAACTTTCTAACAAGAAGAAAAGGCTACTGAGGTTAAACTTAATGGTTTGCAAGGACAGTGGCCTGAATAAAATGTCATCTGCTGACATCTTCAGTTAAGTAGTCTGTTGTGGGGAAAAATAGAAGTCCTTTCTTTAAAAATACTAATGACCTAAAATATAATTTTACACTTTACACATACGGCAAAGAATGAGCCTTCAAGCAAAACCGTTGTGTCAGCCGTGACGGTTTGCTTCATGATTCAGACTTCTGTCATCGCTTGCAGATTTTGCGCTTTCGTACAGAATGTTCAACATTTGATTTACTAACTGACCATTTCAACGTCTACAGGTTTGCTACTCATTCATTATTTGAAATTAATTAACAATGATGGGAACTGTGAAATCACAGATTCTAAGTCATCCCACGTTTGGAAAAATGCTTGACTTCGATATCAGTAATTTCTATAATTCTAATTTTCTCTACTGCCATCTTTGAGACATTGAAGCTTATCTTTTAAAGATGCTATAATCAATAAGTATAAAAATCACAGCAGCATCATGCGGTTGATGGTATTTCTACCAAAGTAATACATACGAAATATACCATACTCCGTGGATAAAAGGACATAGAACTCTGTTCCTGCCTCATTTTCTTCCTCCCTTGCATTCAGTTACTTATACTATCATTCATTTATATATTTATTTTTTTAACGGAGGTTCTGGGGATTGAACCCAGGACCTTGTGCATGCCGCGAGCTGTATCTTTCCTCCCAATCATTCACTCATTTAACAACTATTCACTCAGTGATTATGCCCTGGCCATTGTTCAAGCATCTGGATGTTTAAGGTCCTGTTCCTCATGAGCTCACATTAAAGGATAAACTTGCACTGTTATGACTGACATCTTGTGGAAGTCTATGAACTAAAATGACAGTAATTTAGGGGTTGATGAATATTGTTTACCAAAGTATAAGTTTTCATACACTTTGAGCTGTAAAACGTGTTGCCATCAGCCAATATGAACAGACGAATAAGCACAAGCAAAAAAGAAGGAGATGTGTTTGGCTATTACGTGAACTAGTCATTTATCTGAAATGGAATTTCTGAGAGTCTATCTTCATTTGCAAATGTGCATGCCCTTTGAAAATAGGCATTTTGAACTACTATAATTAAGCAGCCATTTGTATGCATTCATTTATCTAGAAAAAGCACATTGTCTAATAAATTGGTACTTTGGCTAACCTTAAAAAAATTCAAAATGCTTTTCAATTGAGTGTTCTCACCTCATAAGAAAAAAAAAAAAGCTTAGCTTTCCCCTTCTCCTTTTCCTCCTCCACCACCTCTGTCCCCTCCCCTCCCCCTCCTCATCAGTTTCCAGTGTTTCTATTTCTGTCATCTCCTTCTTCTATTTACACTCCTCTTCCTCTTTCTTAACTCCTTCCTCCCCTCCTTTCTCCTTTTTTTTCCTTGTTTTCTTCCTCTTTCTTATTTTCTTTGTTCTTTTCTTCACCTCTAATTACTTATTTGGAAAAAAACAAACAAACAAAAAAAAACACTTGTATTTGAATTAACCTGAAGAAAGAATCCATTTTCTTCATTAGTGTGTTTAACTATGATCTTAGGACAAAGATTGAAGACAGCTCTTCAGGTCCCCAAAGGATCTTCTTAATGGATATCCTAAGTTCAGAGCTTTCATTTTACCAATGCTGGCCTCAGGCGGTAATAAATGATGTTTCAAACTGTACACCGAATAAAAGAAGCTACAAATACCCTTGGATCAATAGCCTGGGGTTTTTTCATTATAGTATAATTACTAACATAATTTAACTCTAATGCCATCTAAAACTGAGTTTAATTACCTAAAGAGAACAAAATGATGAAATACGCCATGTGAGGTAAAAAATTACACCAGTTATTTTGGCAAATACAGACCTACAGTGGAAACAATTTGCTAGCTAGGTTAGACAATTAGATGGCCACTTCAACTCTACGTTAACAATCTGTGATCACTGAAACTTAAAATGGTAAGCAATAGCTTTGCCAATGAGTAAATATCACTGGAATGATGTTTCATTAATTTGAAAACAAAAAAAATCTTTCATATCTTCCATCATCTGGCCCCCGCACATTTTTATTTTTTAAATTCCACATTGACTTTATTTAACTTTAATAAACATTTTATTCTTTTATTCTTGAATTGGCAAAAATCCCTTTTCTTTTACCACTGAAACTTCATCCTTACCTTATGCACGTGTGTCATCTGCCTGAAGGGAGAATGATTGCGACTACTTAATATGAATGCCTGAAACTTTTGTAAGTCAGTTAAAAGATTTCATTTGAGTATATCTTTATTTCTTAATTTTTAAACATGATGCAAATACCTTAATTAAAATGTATTTTAATCTAATGGTATCGATATTGTCGACCTAAATAAAGCAGTAAACCGAGGCAAGGTGAAATTAACTGAAATTGACCTCATTCGGGAATAGCAGAGGGATTGCGATTTGAGAAACAAGTGCTGTAGCGAGTTACCGGCACGTGCACCGAGGGTCTGATTTGGGCTGTATCTACAAGCAGGGAGGGCAAAGAGTGGGGAGTCCAGCCAGAGTCCGAGCAGTAAGTTGAGGCTTGAGGGCGGAGAGAGATTCTTGAGGGTGGAGAGATTTTCTTGGTGGATGTTCATGGGTCAGGAGGTAAATCTCAATCTTCTCTAAACCAGGCATTTAATGGAAATCAATCTCTTAAATTCCATTCGTCTGAGAACACATGCTTGAGATGCTCCATTTTATATCCTCCAGTTCAATTCTGGATTTAAATCCTTTTACATTTTCCCCTCTTAATCAAGAACTTTCACAGAAAGCACTGCTGATCAAGCAATTATCATTTAGGCATTTCTTTCTTTCTTTTTCTTAGTTTCTTTTCTTCCTTCTTTCTTCCTCTTTCTTCCTTCTTTCTTCCTCTTTCTTTCTTTCTTTCTTTCTTTCTTTCTTTCTTTCTTTCTTTCTTTCTTTCTTTCTCTTTCTCTGTCTGTCTGTCTGTCTGTCTGTCTGTCTTTCCACCATCTTTTTTTTAATCAAAGACATTGTTAGATGGAGTATATATTCAACGGAGCTGAGGAGGACTACCTTCAGGTGTCTTTTCCCACCAAGGATGGAAAGGACAACTGGATTTTATTGGCCTCATTTTAACAAGTGTCAGAAACCTTAGCAATATTCTCCTAGGGTAGTCTACCCATGCAATAGAAATAAAAGCAAAAATAAACAAATAGGACTTAATTAAACTTATAAGCTTTTGCACAACAAAGGAAACCATAAGCAAAAACAAAAAGACAACCTAAAGAATGGGAGAAAACATTTGCAAAAGGTGAGACTGACAAGGGCTTAATTTCTAGAATATATAAACAGCTCATACAACTTAATAATAAAAAACCAACAACCCAATCCAAAAATGGGCAGAAGACCTAAACAAGCAATTCTCTAACAAAGACATACAAATGACCAATAGGCAAGTGAAAAAATACTCAGTATCACTAATTATCAGAGAAATCAAAACTACAATGAGGTATCACCTCACACCAGTCAGAATTGCCATCATTCAGAAGTCCACACACAATAAATGCTGGAGAGGGTGTGGAGAAAAGGGAACCCTCCTACACTACTGGTGGGAATGTGGTTTGGTACAGCCATTATGAAAACAGTATGGAGATTTTTCAAAAGACTAAAAATAGATTCACCATATGATCCAGCAATCCAATTCCTGGGTATATATCCAGAAGGAACTCTAATTCAAAAAGATACATGCACCCCAAATTTCATAGCAGCACTGTTTACAATAGCCAAGACATGGAAACAACCTAAATGTCCATGGACAGATTTCTGGATAATGAATATGTGGTATATTTATACAATAGAATACTACTCTGCCATGAAAAAGAATAAAATAATGCCATTTGCAACAACATGGATGGACCTAGAGATCATCATACTAAGTGAAGTAAGCCAGAAAGAGAAAGAAAAATACCATATGATATCAATTATATGTGGAATCTAAAAAACAAAAACAAAAAAGCCCCACACAAATGAACTTATTTACAAAACAGAAACAGACTCTCAGACATAGAGAACAAACTTATGGTTGCCAGAGGGGAAAGGAGGTGTGAAGGGATAAACTGAGAGTTTGAGATTTGCAGATACAAACTACTAAATATAAAATAGATAAACGAGTTTCTGCTGTACAGCACAGGGAACTATATTCAATACCTCGCAGTAACCTTTAATGAAAAAGAGTTTGAAAAGGAATATATGTATGTATATGTATGACTGAAACATGATGCTGTGCACCAGAAATTGATACAACATTGTAAACTGACTGTACTTCAATAAAAAAAAATTAGGTTTTGGGAAGTTGTCAAATATCAAAAGATTTGAACCTCTGAATAAATAAAATCATAAATCATTATGAAATAATAACTGTCTATTTAGCCAAAGAAACAGTAGAAGATGTTAAGGCAAATGCAAAAGGTTATATAGTTTATGAACAAAACTTAGCTCTTTAAGTATTAGGAAGACTGAGTTTTCTTAAGTAATCAGATATCTGTTAAAGAGAACACAAAGTGCAGGAAATTATTTTAATAAAACACATAATCTTTGCTTTCTAGACAAATTACTTAAAAGATAAAGGAAAACCTTTCACAGTTGCTGATCAAGAAAAGACCAACAGTCCCCCAAAACGTTGCCCATTAGTCAAATGAAAGAAAATCAAGTTCCAATTTTACAGAAGTACTTTGTTCATATTAAAACTTATTTATAAAATGCTTGTAATAAATTAGCTCAATTTTAGCCAGCTTGACCACAAAAGATTATCTCTCTTTCCTTCCCTCTACTTCTCTCTGTCTCTCTCCCTTCATAACTTTCTATTTCCATTTAGTTTGCTCTCTGTTCTCCCTTTTCCTATTCTGAAATAACCATCTTTAGTTTAAGATGAATTTACTTTTTTTTTTTTTTGAAGTACAATCAATTACATTGTGTTCATTTCTGGTGTGCAGCACAATGTCCCAGTCGTGCCAAATTTACTTATTTTTTTTTTAACAAAAATGCATCTCTTTCTTAGCCAAAAACACATTCTACTTTTTATGCATACAGAGATATTTCTCTTACTATTTCTAGTAGTTTTACCACACATATTAGAATTCTTAACCCTTCGAAACATTAATTTTAGTGAAAAGTAAGAAGCAGGCAACTGTGGACTGACAAATTTATAGACACATTGTATAACCTCTAGAAGCACATTCTTTCTCCAAGTAAATTTTCCAATGTGGCACAAAACATGTTTAATATACCCAACTATCTTTAGTTCCTCTGTAAAAAGAAACCAGTGTGGCTAAACTAATTTTCAGTAATTAATATTGCAGTATTTTATCTTGCTTGGAAATGATCCAGCTATTTGATGAATATTCATCACTTAAGTTATTTTAGTATAACTTTAAAATTGCATGTTACCAAAAAGATTGGGAAACTATTTTTAAGTAGACACACTTTAAGTAAAGCATAGTTATTGCTGAAAAGTCCATTTATAAACTTTTATCTTACTTCTATTTAATTTGTTCTTAACAATTATGTTTGGATTACTCACGAAATTTTTATGAAACATTAAACAGCTAACCATCATCTTTATCTTTCTTGCTGAAAAATTCCATAACAGAGATAACGTGAGCTTTAACTTCTAGTAAACCTGGGTAGAGTAACAGTTTCATGACTGCAGTATATTTAATGCTGGTAACTTGAAAGACATGCCTATTTGTTCGTTTGTTTGTTTTCTTTTGTTGTTGTTGTTAGTTGGTTGGTTTGGTTTTTATTTTTTTGAGGGGTAAGTAGTTAGGTTTACTTGTTTATTTTTTTAGAGGATGTACCGGGAATTGAACCCAGGACCTTGTGTATGCTAAGCACGTGCTCTACCACTGAGCTCTACCCTCCCTCCTAAGACATTCCTGTTTTAATTAAACAGACAAACAAAACTTAAAAGTAACTTTTATTTACCAAAGATTATGTCAGATCACATAAACTAGAAAAAAAACAATTGAGTTTCAATATTTCTGAGAGTCTAGAAATACTTCATTTGATAAGCTCTTATTTTTATAAGCCAATTAAATAGAGCTCTTTTACAAATAAATTTTGGCAGCACCATCCAGAGGTAGAAAAATATCACATCGATGACGTACATATAAACCTACAGACAGAGGCAAACAGAGTTCTTACAGCTTTTATTTTAAAATTTTAGCCATGAGACAGGCACAATAATGGAAGTTTTACTAGTGACAGTCAGATCCTAATTGTGTTTCTGGCAGATGGAATAAGTTAATGTTACCTGCTCAGCTGACGAACTTTTTACTGATACTTATAAGGAAGACTCAAGATTTTTTATTTGCCTAAATTCCAAATAGCTTTTTCATTTGTTTTTTTGTTTTCCTTCTGACAAGAATTTCCTCTTTGAAGTTTGCATTTCAAACAGATGCCTAGATCAGAGGTCCTGGAGAAGACTGGGTAGAATATTTACATCTCAAAGGCACAGGGAAAGAATGCAAGTTCCTCAAAGAGAGACTTTTATTTCTTAAATACAGATCTTACATAATATCTACAAGCCTTTTGAGATAAGTATGGGAGGTTTGGGGACTGAAAAAAGGACTGGTGGGCTTTGAATGGCTTTGAGAGCTGCCTTTGAGAGCTGCCAGTTCTGTTCTTGCAAAGACCAAGTGTGGTTGTTTTTTAATCCCTCAAGCAATTTGTTGCCACTTAAATGACATTGTACGTAGGTAGATCCACTCATCCAACTACATTATCTTCAATTTGCTTCTTTAGATCCTGGAGAAGGTCTTCAACTAAGATGAACATCAAAAGATTCCTATGTTCTGGAATTTTAGAGCTTTGCCTTTGGAATGTTTTAATAAATCCTTCCACAAAAGCTTCAGAGTGTTTTTCCTTCCATCTAGGAATATGTTTTGATTTGGCTTACTGGAGAATACTTAAAAAAATTCTACCAGGTTCTGAAAGTTGGCTTCCAATTTAGCTAACCTCTGATCATAAAGCAACTGACAAAAATTCTTTCAAATATTTTGTCAGGTTTTAGCTGGGACAAATAGTAAATATTTCTGGAAGAATTGAATGAAACTTTGGACTCAAGAAGTGTCCCTGAAGAGGGCCAAAAAGACCCTACCCTCCAAGATGCAAAGTCATTCTCAAAGATAACCAAAAGAAAGAAAGATTTCGACAATTCCCCTGGGGGCTGGCAGGAATTCATAGGACCCTAGCTGCAACTGGAGTCAAACCCACATTTTTGTCTAGCCATACATATATAGTTGGAAATGAGATGCAACTCACATTTCTGACCTGCCGTACTTGGGGGCCTCCAACCTGACAGTTGTCAAGCCAAGTTCTCGGGACACAAGACAAAACAAACAAGAAGACAACAGCTGTCTCCAGGAGAGAAAGGCTCAATGACAAATGCGTCAGGATTTGGGAAGGACGGGACACCGTGAAATTTTCCCTTCTTCTCTTGACTGGGGACTACAGACAGAGGTTTGGGAGAGCGGACCTAGTAAGGATTCTTGCCCGTTGCTGGCTTCTGCCAGTTTTCCGAGGCTCCTAGCTGCAGGCTCTGGAATGAGTCGGGTTTAAGTCAGTGTATCTCTGGTATCTCCCAGAATTTGGCAAGGTTCTGTATTAATTTGAATTCTAGTTTCCCTTCAGCTGCTTAAGGGACTAACTTGTAGCACTTAACTCTGAATCCCTGGGAGTCCTCTCGACAGTGGGAGGGACCCATTTGCTGGAATTTCTTTACACCAAGGTATGACGGTGTCTGTAAGGTCATTACTTTGGTGGACTTTTGTTGATAGTCTCTTTAAAGTGGAAAGATAATTTAGAGAGGATTAGTAAAACAGGTACTCAAATAAAGAAGGCCAGAAAGGAACAGCAGGGGTTATCTCAGTCTTACAGTCTCTTATTTTAGGTACCTAGTGTATCTTTGATTTTTCATTAACATTTTTAGTGAATTCTTCAGTGAAGCTATTTTGGAATTTTGGAGACTCTGGATAATTCTGCCAATTAAAATAGTTCTCTCATTTTGTTTGACTTGGGAACCCTTGTTTTCAAGTGAACTTTTTAGATAAACAATTGTGTCTAATTAGAACATTCCTCATAATGCCATTGTCATTCTAGGTTGTATTTTAATTTTAGCTTTGCTCTCAATAAAATCCTCAAGTTTAAATCTAAACCAAGCACACCCCAACTCAGAAATCAAAAATGTACTCATCAGAGGACCATCTGTTTTTATCTAAATCCTGAATAAAGCTGGAGAGCTTGACCAAAGGAGGGAGGAGACTCACCAAACCAGAAGCAGATAGTGACTTAAGAAGCACTGAGCGCCAGGAGCTCAGTGCGGGTCCTTCCTACGATTCTGAGGGTTGGAAGGGTTGTCATCCTTTTGGGGGTCCTCTCCTTCCGATCCCACTTTCTATGGCCTTTGAATGTCAAACTGAAGCAAGCCCAATTTACCTGATATTGAAATGGCTTGAGAATAGCAGAGGAATTGCAATTTGGGAATCCCACGCTGAAGTAGGCTACGGGCAAGTCCACTGAGGGTTTGAGTTGGGCTGTATTTACAAGAAGGAGTGCAAAGAAAGGGGAATTCAGCCAGAGTCTGAGCCACAAATGCATTGGTTAGAAGACAGAGACAGATTCTTGGTGGATGTTCATGGGTCAGGAGATAATACTCAGTCTTCTGTAAATCAGGCATTGAATCGAAATCAGTCTCTCGGTTCTTCAGTCCAGTTCTTCTGAAGGTGCGTGCATGAGATTCTGCATTTCATCTCCTCCAGTGCCATTCTAGATTAAAATTCTTTTGCAATATTATTTCTATAGGTAGCTTATATATTTTATGCAATCTTCAATCATTAAGAGGAATATGTATGTATAGACATATATAATATCACATAATATAAGATACATTTTAATGTCTTTTATATTTAATGTAATATAATATAACATACACACGAATGTATGTATATATATAATCATTTTAATCATTTTAGTGCAAAATAATCCCGTCGAAGGGGCCATGCCACTTGTGTGTGTAGTTTAACAAATAATTACAAACTGAATACCCATAAGACCCCAGCAGAAGAAATGGAATATTAGAAGCACTGTAGAAGTCCCCTGTGTACCCTGTCCCTGAAAATAACCATTTCTCCCCCCAGAGGAAACTACTCTTCTGCAATTCACTGTGCTAAGATGAAAAACAAGGCTCATTTACTTCATTTAGGATCTGTAGGCATCTCTTTAATAGTTACACATTATTTTTTTTGGAAGATCTCCATGAAAGTAATGATGGGTACCATTTATAAGCCCGCAGGATGTGTTAAACTATTCAAAGCTGTTCACATACAGAATTTCACCTCGCTATGACGGCAACTTTCTGAGGCAGGTTCTTATGATCCCATTTCACAAATGAGGAAACTGAGGCTTAGGTGAGTTAAATGGGTGTTTAAATTTACAGAGACAGGAACTGGAATGTCTATTATCATGACCAGTGTGGCACCCAACATGGTAACAACACTCACTGAGAAACAGTCCTTTTAGTCAGCGAAGCATTTTTGTGCCAGTATCACAGAGGGTTTCTAGGTAAAATACCAAAGTGAGATACTGAATTGGATGAAAACAGTATTTCGATTAGATCAGCAGATAAATGAGTTAAAATTGATCAGCTGAATGTGCTCCCCTGTAATCAGTTTAATTTTTTTCACTTAAAATATTCCCTTAAGATATGGCACGAAAGATTAGAAAAGAGTTATTTTAAAAAACTAAACACTCGATTACACTTTACTTTCAAACAGCTTTTAAATTATCAGAGATAGCTATAAATGCCAAGGAGATAACTTTATTTTAATACATTAGAAAAGTATATTTATGTAGATGACGTGAGAGTGAGTTTTCAAGTCTGAATTCAATGACGTCTCATTAGCAACTTGACATTGGCCTTGGTGGGAGGATTTACAAACACAGAAATTGACAAGCACCAAAACACTGGGCATTTTTCTCTCACAGAGTTGGCTTAAGCACTTACTTTTGATGTAACCTTACTTTATGTATGATTTTGTTATCATTCTAAAATGTCTCCAGTTTTCTCATCAAAGAACATTTTCTCAGATGAAAAATTAAAATGTAGATTCAGTCAACCTATCTCAATTCAATATCTATTAAATGTTTTTGTGTATGGAGCCTCAGATGCTAAAAAACTATACACAAACAAGATACAGATTCTGTCCTTCTGTGTTTTAATGTATAGTAAGAACTTGTAGATTACACTGTTTAAATATAACCTTATATATAATGTGTTGTGTAAGTTTGTCCAGACCCACACAATTTTGCAAGGGAAGAGTACATTGTTAATATTTATACTGGGGTTGTAGGCGTAACGTGGGAGTTTAGAGGGAAAGAAAGAACGCCTGCACAGATACAGTACCAAGAAGCGAGGCAGTGATGACAGATTTGAAAGATGTCAATTTTAACTGATGCTCTCAGTTTAACCAGGCGTTATCCAGGTGAAAAATGGTGAAAGGAGCATTTTAGGTCAAGCAGGAGATAAGGAGATAAAGCATTTTCATTATAGTATAAATCAGTGCAAGGTTGCAATACGTCTTTAACTGAGAAAGTCTCCCTCATAGAGAAGTAGATGTATATGCGTGTGTGTATACATAGCCAAGCATATATTTTTAAGATCTATAGAGAGAGGTATCAATATCTATACTCATACTGTGTCTTATGCTGCAGCTACACTGAACGCTTCCAAATCCTAAAGAAGATATTTTCCCTTTTGGCTCTTGGTCTTCAGATATCTTCAGCATTTGGCATGGAGCGGGGATTCTCAGAGGTGGTCTGTGAACCAGTTGCTACCAATCCATCTAGGATGCTATAAAGAACTCAACCCATTTAAAAAATGATTTGACATGTGCATGCAGCAACACACACAAGTTTAGCATCCAAATTTATAATCCCACCTGCTCTCACATCGCTGTCCTTGAACAGAGTAAAATAACCCGCAGTTCAAAGAGAGGCTGGAGGAACATGTCAGCCAAAAGTAAAGGTAAGAAACATAAATTCCCTTCTAATGTTAATGTTTAATATCTTAGTTACTTGTCTTCCAAGCCTGTCTTAGAAGATATCTAGCTCTGTGTTAAGTCAAAAATAAACCGTCTTTATCCTTTCCCCCACCCAATTGTTTAATTTCAGGTAAAAGAGAAATAACACCAAATGCTTAGATTTATCAATTACTGTATGTTGTTGTCTTATTGAGTGGCAATCTTCCAATCTGGTAGACTCTTCAGTCTGATTCAAGTAGTAATTGTTAGAATTACTGGAATCAGAATTCCTGTTACCCCCAACATCAGATCAAAGACACTGGACATCTTTTTTCCAGGCTTATTTACTGAGTGAACATTAATTTACAGTCTTGTAGGCTGGGCAGATAGGTGTCCTGGTATTAACAGGAGACCACGTTAGTCCCTACTTCTGTTGACATATCAACTGTTTCCTCTAAAACAAGTTTCCAGTTGGCTAAGTAAGAAATTTCCTCTTGCTCGGGAGAGACATTTGATTGAAATTGATACTTTTATAATTAAATCCACAGGAAGAAATGCAAACCTACATAGTGAGAGGAAAGGAAATTGTTTTATTATTAAGATCTGGACATGTGCTATGAATGGATTGAAAAGATTTTCGAAAAAAAACTATTCTATTAAGTTAATAAGCAGGCTATCTGGGTTAATTGTAAGATTTGCCCATTGGTAATGTGGTTACTATAGACGAGAGTCTGTGTATGAAGTTTTAAAATAATGACTTAAACAAACAAATAAATGATCCAAATACAAAGAATGAGTCAGGAGAGTGACACTGCATTAGAACAAAATGGTTTTATAAAAGGAGAGGAAATATTTGGTAATGCTAGCCCCTAACACCAGCCCTTCAGCAGAAAGTGACAGTAAAGCATGAGGAAATAGCATTAAGGCTCTAGGAAGCAATAAGAATTAATGATCAATGTCTTAAGCCTGTTATTTTGAACACAAGGAAAAACACATTTAATAATTAAGGTGGATTCACAAAATTTAATCTCACTGGATGTCTTAGCAATGGAGGGCATAAAGAAAAAGGGAGTTTAAATCAACACAAGTACATCGCAAATAATAAACTGAAATTCATCCAGCACTCACTCATCCCCTCACTCCTGAACTCATAAATATTTGTGGAGGTACTTTCAAATATGAATTAAACTTTTACCAATTTCATGGACAAGGCTTACTGTAAGAGGATTACTGTTTCTCGTTGGCAGTATACATTTGTTTTTCTCTTCAAGTTGGACGGTTTGAAGAATCTGGATTATACATCGCTTGAAACAATCTTAATAGAAAGCATGATATCATAGAGTCAAAATCAGGGAGCTGAAATTGCAAAAATTTGGGATTCTGAACAAGTTTATGAATCTAAGATATAGGAAAATTAGTGACTAATTGAAAGTATTATTAAATGCATATGACACACGGTTACTGTGCAGGGTCGAATATTAAGTAGGAAGTGGAAACAAAATGACTGCTTCTACTTTTGAAAACACTGACGTGGAAATATTTGACCAAAAAATGGAAGAGCAGTTAAGTAAAATTCGATCCAGAAAAAATACTTGTAACTTGGGGTTTATAGATCTGACTTGTCTTTTTTCTTAAAGAAGTTTACTGTGATGACTTGGAAAATTTTTAAAAAGGGTAAATACTTGTAGGTGGAAAGGTCATTTGGAAACTGAAGAGAAATTCAGCTGTGAGAAAAATTAGGGAAATTGTGCAACATTATCAAAGATCAATAATAAGAAATATTAAGAAAATAACAGGTAAGCCAAGTCCTGGGGGAAAATACTCTAAGACTAGTATCCAGAATATATAAAGAAAAAAGCCTAAATACATTTTTAATTTGAAATAACTTTTACATTTGTTTTGTTGGCTTGAATAAGTATACTTTAGTATCTGAATTCATTTCAAATCAAGCATATAGTGACAGTGTTGGGAAAGGCAGTCTCTTGTGCATGCAATCTTTTTTTTTTTTTCACCTTTAAAAAAATTTTATTTTATTGAGATAGAATTAGTATAACTTTGTGTGAATTTAAGATGTATGATGTGTTGACTTGATACATTTAGATATTGCAGCATGATGACCACCACCTCTGTGCACACAGTCTTTTGAGTCTTGTATACTGGGCAGTATAAAAATGGGGCACCCCTGGGGTTCCACTTCCTCACCAAGAGCTAAAGAGACATCACAACCCAACCCGTGCAGGCTTATCACATTGTGTGGGATGATCCTTCCCTGTTTCCAACTCAGTGTGTGCTCCTTTCCTCTACTCAAGTGTGTGTGAAACGGCACCTCACCAACCCCCCTACTACTCTGCCTGCATTGGGAAGGGGAGGAGGTCCTTCATTCTACTCCACAAGAGGGATTGTGTCCCTGTCTGCTGCCACTGGAGGAGACCCCACGACCATGGGGGGACCAATGCCCACTACTGAAGCTGATCTCACTCTGTTTCTTCTCTCTGAGAAGAAAGCCTTGTTCTGTCTTGAGGTGGACTGTACTGTGTCTTCCTTGAAGACTCTAACACCAAGATGCAGTGAGCAGAAGTGCTCAGACTTCTGCTCCTGGTGATGGACAAAGGATGCCACTGGTATGACAGTTAGACCACACCTAAAATGGAAATAAAAGACTTATTGAATTACTACAGAGGAAGAGTTACCAAAAAAAGAGTTAACAATCTAAAGAAAATTTGAAGTACATAGCCTCAAAGTTTCTTTGCTATTGTAGAAGAAAATCTTGGGGTGGAAATGAAAAGTTTGAGAATGAAAGTAGAAGAAGTATACAAAGTATATATAGATAAAACTAGAAAAGGAGTGATTTATCATTTTTGTGTGTGTGCTGAATAAACATTTTCTAGTAGACTTAGAGGAGATGTATTTTTATTTTGAAATAAGTGCTAAAATAGGAATTTTCAACAATGAAATATGTCATATGATATTTTACATCACCTAATTATTCAAATAACAATGATGATCATGTTTATCACTAATATAACTGCTGTTACCAATAGAATAATAACATGAAAGTCCTAATTTGGAGAATCGGTAGGTTTATAGATATAAAGCACTCCAATATGCCATTTTTCCTATTTGAATAAGAATACAATATTTCCAAGTACCAGTCAATCTTAATGCATAAATGAATTTCAAATATGTCTACATTGTCCCTTTATTTAAGTAAGCAAACATTATGTGGGTTAAAATTATATGCCAAAAAGCCCACTCTTAAGTGATGACTTTTTATAAAAGTATATACCCACGTAACCACCACACAATCAATTTATAGAACACGCTTATCACCCCCCAAAATTCCCTTGTACTCCTTTGAAATTATTTCTTAATCCAAATGGAGCAATCAGGTTCTACTTTCTGTCACTATAGATTTATTTTTCACTTCTAGAATTTCATCTAAATGAGTCAACACTATGTACTCTGTTTTGTGTTTGACTATTTCATCGATGTTTTCAAAGAATCAGTTTTTGATTTTATAAATGCCTATTCTTGTCCATTTATCATTTTATTTTTTTCCCTTACATTTTACTGTTTTGTTATGTATGTATATACATACATTTATATATACATATTTTGTTTAATTCTTATCTGCAAATGGGAAGGGCAAATCTCCAAGAGGTTGGAAAAAAATAACTAGGGCGTTACATGGTAAATGATATACAGAAGGCAAAGTTAGAAGGTATTCAATTTTTTATCATCCACTGAGGAGAGACCTGGTGGAAACCTCAGGGCATTCGGTGCAGTTGTCAAAGGGTAACGCCTTAGTAATAGGGCTAAATTAGCACCAGAATAACAGATAATCTAAAGCCTCATTAGCAAACCTTAAAAACAAAGTTGTATAGACTCAATTTGGCAGTTTAAATAACTCCCAAACACACTATGACCTTTTTTAAATCAAAATATACAACACAACGACGATAGTTAACACTGCTGTATAATATGAAGGAAAACTGTTAAAAATTGTTAAATTTTCATCAGCAAGACGTATTATTTTTCTTCTTATTGTTTCTATAAAAGATGATAGATGTTAACTAAACCTATTGTGTTAATCATTTCATAATATATGTGAATCAAACCATCATGTTGTGTACTTTAAACTTATACAGTGATGTATGTCAATTATGTCTCAATAAAGCTGGGGAAAAAAGTGATAAATTATAAATCCTAACATTCAGCAAATTGATATTCATTAATACTGATATCTAATAAGATACTAGACATTCTAGAAAGCAGGAATGGGAAGCTCAATATAAATAAATTCATAAATGACATAATTAGTAGACAAAGATTTAAAACAGGTACCATAAGTATGCTTAAGAATATAAAGGAAAACACAGGCATACTAAGAAAAAAAGATATATTTTTAAAAAACAAATGAAAATTCTAGAGATAATACAGTATCTAGAATTTAACAAAGAAGATCATTGGAGATACTCTCCAAAATATAGTCACTGAGGAAGAAAATATCACTGGACTAGATGGCTTATTTAGAATTGATCCAAAATGAAGCACATAGAATGACAAGATAGGAAAAACAATTGGTATTCCAGGGATAATATTATATGTTTGACATACACATAATTGGAATCTGAGAAGAGAAACTAAAGCGAAAAACATTCTGAAGAAATAATGGCCCAACATTTTCCAAATTTTATAAAAGTTATAAATTATAAACACACAGCTCCAAGAAGCTCAAGATAAACATAAGGAAAATCATATCAAGTTACAGCTTAATCAAAGTGCTAACCAAAATGAAAGCAAGACAACTTTCAAAGCAGCCAGAAAAACAAACAAGAAAAGACAGTATAACAAAGATTAAAATGGCACCCAACTTTAGAAAAATAAAGCCAGAATATAAATAAAATAATATCTTTAAAGAATTGACAGAAAAAGATGATATGTCAAAGTGATTCAGGATGAAAAAAATAAAGATGGAAATTTATATTTATGTAAAGAAATGAAGGCTAGAAGAAATAGTAAATATATAAGAATAAAATACAATTCCTGTTTTTTTAACTTTTAGAAAGCAAAAAATGACTCTGAAGTTTTAAATACTTTATAACTTTTATAAGAAGAACCAATAAAAGTAAACCAAAAGGTATATATATCAATCCAATAATTCAGAGTAAAAGTAAAATGAAAATATACAATTCATCCAAAAGAAAGCAAAGAGAAAAAAAAAACTTTTAAAAGGATATGACAGATAGAAAACATATAAGATAATATGCTTCAATGTCAATCATTTTGATACATATATAACAATGGTTTAAATATTACAAATATAAGGTGGGCATTGTCTAAATGGATAAAAACACACGACCCAACTATATTATTACAAGAAACAGTGTTAATATGGACAAAAAAGTTTAATTTAAAATAACATAAAATACATCATATAAAATTTATCATAAAAGCTGGAGTAGGTATATTAATTTCTGATAAAATGCATTTCAGAACAGGGAAGTTTACCAGAAATAAAGCATTAATTTAACAATTAAGAGAGAGTTAATTTATAAAGAAGACACAAATCTTCAATACTCATGCAACTAACAATGTAGCTTCAAACTACACAAAGCAAAAATATATAAAAGAAAAAATATATAAATAAATACACAGCTCTAGATTTAGATTTCAGCCCTCCTCTCTCAGGAAATGATAAAACAAATAGAAAATCAGTAAGTATATGAAAGCCAGCACCCTCACCTCAACTGACCTGACTGATATTCACAAAATACTACATTCAGTACTGGCAGAGAACACATTGTTTTCAATGCAGATGGAAAGTTCACCAAGGTAAGCAGCATGCTGGCAGTGAAATAAGTCTCCGTGAGTTTAAGAGTGTGAATTCATACACATTTTTTTCTCTGACTACAAAAGAAATTAATCAGAAATGAATAAAATCAGAAATTAATAACACATATTTGGAATATCCCCGAATATCAGAAATTAAACAACATACTTGCAATAACACAAGTATAAATGAAAATTTGTAAGTGAACTTATAAAATATTAAATGAAACGAGAACTGACATATCAAAAGTAAATTCTTGTATTAGGGAAGACTGAAAATCTCAAGACGCTGATTTAAACTTACAGTTTAAGCAGCTAAGAATATAAAGTGCAAATTAAAATTTTTGCAGAAATCCCGAGACAGAAGGGAAGGAGGCAGGGCACAACCACTAAAAGAATGACACTGCAATTGAGGATATGACATACACTGGTTGGAGCCAGGTAAGTCCAAGATGGCGGAAGGCTTGACTTCTAGTAGACCTTGAGCTTCATCACATCTCATTGCAATACATCAGCTGCGGAGTGACACCCACAGGCGCCATAATAATTCCCAGGCTGACCATGAAAGGCCAAAAAGTGGGTGGTGGCCCAATTCCTGGAAATCCTCACCCCTTCCCCAAAATAGTTGTAATCATCCTCCCACTAGTTAGCCTATGAAATTCCCCAGCCCATAAAACCTAACCACCCCTGCACCCTGGAACCATTCCTTCTGAGATGAACCACATTCTGTCTATGGAGTGTGTATCTCTGTAAATAAACCTTCTTTCACTTTACTGTGGCTCCTTCTTGAACTCTTTCCTGCTCAAAGCCAAGGACCCTCACTTAGAGGCCTGTCCCACGGCCTGAGACCTGGGACATGACTGTCCTCTGCACCCCTTCCCCCTATTTTCCTGCAACAATCTGATACCTAAATCTAACCACAGGGTTAATTAGAAAATGCTCTTTCTACATAGCCTTTCTTCACTGATTATTGGTGAATAGTAATATCTGAGATTCAAAACAACATTGGAAAACCATAAAATTTTTTAAATGCCTAATTTCTTCAGAGTACGTAAATATGCCCTGTCTACTGTGGGATTCCTTTGATTTGGCATGAGCCAGGCGATCTTGCTTCACAGTGTCTGTCATAAACATTTATCATGTAAGCCATAGTTGGTTAACGTTGTTAAATAGTAATGCTTTCAAAAAGACAGGTGCTAGCCAATACTTTCCCAAATAAAGTAAGTATATAATTTTATATATAAAACATAATTTGACTCACAAATTTGCCTATATAGAAAATTAATTTCTAGTCTTTTAATTATTAGGACAGTTTATTCTTTCTGCCGACTTGACAAGTTAGCTTTTCTTTTTTTTTTCTTTCTTTTTTTTCATTTTAGTTTTCTCTTTCCACTTTGATTACATTATTAATTTTAATTAATAATTATGTAGCTCTGATGGGTAAATATCACCTTTTAAAATGAGACAACTAGCTTCCTTGAAACCGACGTGCCTCTACGCTGCAGTGGGGGACTCTGCAAATCTAGTCTCTGGGAGGAGGACCACTCTTTCTACCGCTACCTCCAGATTCCTTTACCTTGGATGTGGGATGTTTGACTTGTTAATTTAGCAACTGTTACTATTCATATAAATCTAAAATAAAGTCTTGTTTACTTGAAAGATCACACCTGGCCATTTTTCTACTTTAAGGAGGGGTCTGGAAGTATAGATGTGACAAGAGCAGTAGAATGAATGCCCCTGGCTGTGGGAAACAGCATAAGGTCACTGATGCAGTGGACAGGATGGTGACACAGGATGGAGACTTCTACCAGCAAAGGTATTGAGTTTTTGCTCCAGGGCTGTCTCTGGTCCGGTTATTGAAAATATATCAGGGGATGGGTGTAGCTCAAGTGGTAGAGCACATACTTAGCATACACAAGGTCCTGGGTTCAATCCCCAGAACTGCCTCTAAAAATAAATAAATAAGTAAACCTAACTACCACCCACCACAAAAAAAAAAAAAAAAAAAAAAAGAAAGAAAGAAAATATATTGAATGGTTTTGGAGTGAATAAATCCCTTTAAAATGTTTGAATAAATAAAGGACAATAGGAGAATATAAAACCTCTGGAGAGATACAGTAATTTTCTTATTATTATTATTATTTGGGGGGGTTGTTTCCAGTTTATTTTTCATTTTTTATTGAGGTGTAGTTGATTTACAGTGTTAGTTTCAGGTACACAGCAAAATGATTCAGTTATACATATACATACATATATATGCATTTTTATTCTTTTTTTAATGGAGGTACTGGGGATTGAACCCAGGACCTTGGGAATGCTAAGTATGGTTCTCTACCACTGAGTTATACCCACCCCCTCCTGTTAATTTAATCGGGAAATGATTGGAGCCGTTAGTTTGAAAAAAATAAAGTAACCTGAAATGAAGTGAAATGGAATGAAATAAAACAAAATAAAATAATAAATAAATGACCAGATGAAGGCCTGGAATTGTGGCAGTGGATCATGGTTTTATTCATCCTTCTCAGCATCATAAGGGGCACAAAAACACAGTTTAAGCTTATTCAGAATAGAAATATTATGTTAATATGGGCTTTGCAAATTTATTAATTTTTTTTAAATCACTGATGGACGACCTTGTTTACTGAGCTCACTGGTTTTGTGCACCTCACTGTATTTTCCTGCATGTGTTTCCTCTGTGTTGTGATTTCTGGCACCGGCCATCCTGCTGCTTCTGCTATGAAGCGATCTGCTCTAAGAGGACAAATATTTCCTGCCCTCTAACAAGGCACGCTAACTTGGTTGCTCTTAGAGCTGCTGCTGTAAATCTCTTTCTTAATCTCGCACACAACCAGTCCTGCTCTGATCACTTCACTGCTCCTTCTGGGAGCAGCAGCAGAAACTGCATCCTGCATCAGGATTCTATTATGAACAAAGAGCATTCATAAAGGAAACTATTTCTGCCATTCTGCTATTTCTCCTCCCCCTTCCCATTTAGGTTTGTTTCGTTGGAACAGACCTCATTGCTTACAGAAGGGCCAATATAATAGAGGAAAAGAAAAAACAAGTAACATTTCTGTTCTTTCTCTGTTTACTAGACAACATCTTTTTTCTCTCCTGTTACTCAGAGATTAATCCATGGATGGTCCTCACCTGTTGTTTTCACTCCTATTCAATTGCTGCTAATATAGGGATTATTTAAATGTATCTGGTTTAGTCATGTTTATTTGTGGCAGTGCAAAGCATTCATTTATTTCTCATCTGCAGTAGACTCCCTTCTGCGCCCCCCCTAGTCCCCTGCCCCCTGCATGTCACTTCATCCTACACTCCTGAACAATATATTCTCTACTTCAAAGTGATCTTCCAGGATTAGCTTCCAAAGCTAAGCACCTGGATTCTATTAATAAATCAAGAAGACATGATGCTTTCCCTGGGGCAGCTCATTTTCTACCTGGGATTCAGAAATAAACTTAAAGGAACAAATATAATATTTACAAACGTGACAAATACTAATAGGGAACAACCAAATTACTAAGTTAAATAAAAAAATGACGAGGCACTAGTTCTGGTAGGGTGATCAGAGACAGCTTCTCCAATCAGATAGCACTGAAGGAAAGTCCTGAAAAATACGTAGAAGTAGATATTTTAAAAAAAGAGTACTCGGGGCGAAGAAACTGGCATGAAAAAGATCATACATGCTGTTTGAGAAACAAAGAAATCATATGAAGGTGCCTTGCCCTGAGGTGTAAAAAAAGCTCCATGACAAATAAAAAGGTTTTAAAATATCAGTTTGGTGAAATTATTTTAAATGATTAATTGAAGTACTTTTGCATTAGGGGATTTTTTTTTTTTTTTTTTTACTTTGTGCAATGCTTATTTCTGTTGGGAATGAAACCTGGCCTGTGTTTGCCTGACCTTAGCTGGGAAGAGCTCAAGTTGTGTGGGTTCAAGAATTAGTTAAAGTAAGTTGAATGCTGTTAAAGATACATCCTGACACTCACTGTCTTAAGTGAATTAGTTCATTAACACTGGGAAGTGTGGCTACACACTGTCACCTGTAAACTTTACTGTAGGGGGAGTTCTGCTCAACAGAGTTGAATCAGGAACTCAGACTGATGCTGGCTATCCCTTCTTCAACATTTGACTTCCCAGATCACCCTAGATTTAAAAAAAAAAAAAAAGCTGTCACATGGATGACGGTGAAGGGGAGAAAGAATTAAGCAAGAAGTTTTGGGAAGGACTTGGTCTGGAAGTGGATTTTATCACCTTTTCCTCACTAATTGAATCTCATTAATTGAAGATTCAGACACACAATTGCATTAACAATAAGGAAACGTAAAATACAGTCCACTGTGTGCTTAAAAGGGCATGCCGACTTTGAAGAGTAGCTAGCCAGTCTCTGACCTAATAAGCAACATAGTTTTTTCACTGTAAACTGGAATGTTTTCTGGGGCAAATAATATTTTTTCAGGATCTACTGTATAAAAAACAGAAATAAAATTTGCATGGATTCTTTTAGATTCAGTGCATGTTTTTAAATGCTGATAAATTAGGAGTTTGGGATTTGCAGATACTAACTAGTGTATACAAAATAGAAAAACAGCCAAGTCCTACTGTGCAGCACAGGGAACTATATTCAGTATCTTATAATAACATATAATTAAAAAGAATGTGAGCAAGAATATATATATATATTCTTATATGTATTTATATATATATATATAAACTGAATCACTGTGCTGTACACTGGAAATTAACACTACATTGTAAATCAACTCTGCTTCAGTCATTAAAAAAAAAAATAGATCATCACTGGAAGTGGACAGAGGCAGTTTCTGTAGAGCATCATGGATTAGCCATAGAGACATGCTGTGCCATCATGTTATGTGGCAATGAAAGTATGGAGCCAATATCTTTTCTTTACATGTAGCTGAATTCATTTTGTGTCCCAGTTGTGAAGGTCTGTGTTTGCATGTTCACGATGTCGAATCATTTGTGTTACACATGCAAGGAGGGACATAGCAGTGGGGACAGAAAGGTGACTGCAGAGTCATTTGGTGTATGTAATGCTTCTCCCCCATCTTTAAGTTTATTTCATTGGAACAGACCTCGCTGCTTACAGGTTACAAAATTTATATCAGGAAATAGAACACCAGGGAACATTTTCAAAGATCCCTGTTTGGGAGAAAGAAATGGCTAGCCTATTTTAGATCATGTGCCTAGCAAATCCAGTTAGGTATTTTATTTCTCTTCATCAATAGTCTTGACCTGGTTTCCAGCGATGTGCGAGACAGTCCTCAGAGCTGTATTTAGCTATATTTATTTATAGAAACCAAATGTGTAATTAACATGTCTCAGGGAAGTGAAGTAAGTGTCAGTTTCATCCCATTAAGTGTCATCTAATCAAATTTCATGAATTAATGTTCTCAGGGAGCAGTGTTTCCTGGAGGTATATTGGCTGAGGTGAGAAGTAGGGATGCAGATTAATTGGAAATCAATTTTTGGAACAGACAAGGGGCTCTTAGGTGGTATCTCATTGGCAGGTAAGCTTAAATGCTTTGGAAAATAAAAGGGAAGAAATGATAACTATGTAACATTCTTGACCATCGTTCACTATGTAACAGTCCATAATTTTACAATTACTCCTGGGCCTGTAATTACTTACGTTTATGTTGGCAATCATATTATTTGGTTTTGAAAACTGTGCTACTAATTATTAGGTTTCTGAAGCTGTATTTTGTAGCATCCATCCAGTCGCTATTATTTATTATCTGTAGTTCTGACCCTGTAAATTCAGAACTTCTATGTGCTCCTGGGAGTATTCTTTCTTTGATGAGACATTTATAGTGCAGGGGTATTAAGATGAAACATTTCATTGAAAAGGTCATTAAACATCTAAATTCATAAGCAAGTCTGTTTAAATGATGCTATAATGGCACGTTCATGAGTACCGGAAAAATCCTTAAAGACATATTATAACTAGAAGTAACAGCAAATACATGTTTAAAATGGACTATTTTATTCAGCGAATTAGGATGTAAAAATCACAAGAGAGACTGAAGGCCTTTTAGTTTTGTAGTTTTCGTAGCTTGGTGTGCATCAGACTATGTTGATCCTTGGAAGATTTTATTTAGTAAGATTCTTTTTGAAGCCAGAAATCTGTACTTCAAAAGTGACAACAAACATTCTGCAGGTAATTCTGACGGAGCCAGGCTGTGTAATTACATGTGAGAATGGCTGTTCAAGAAGAATTCTTTCATTTTACATACAAGAAAGTGATATCCAAAAACAGTAAGACCCCAGGTTAAAAGACTCTTTTTAATTTTGTCCAGTTTTCTTAGAGTTCTAGGCTGGGGGCGGTGGTAGGGGGAGGTGAGTATAAGTTACTGCAATGGGGCTGGCAGTGCATTATGTTAGTGTGTTATGTCTTTTCGTTACATGTATTTTTAAATCAACCTCTTTTTAAATTTTTAGTACTGGTTTTACTGTCAAAATATGCATTTTTAATTCATGAAAGAACAAGCAGAGTTGAACTTATATTATTTAAACTTTACACTTCCTACTTCACATTTCATCTTTGTCAATTTTTAGTTCCAACCTCCCATTTCTGGCTTCTCAAATGGGATAATGTCCCAGGAGGATAATCACTTACCTACCTGGACGTGTGATTTTGAGTGCTGTTGTCATGTCTTGTTTCCATGTGTACCATACATCACATTTCACATTTTATTAATTTTATTTTTGTCAGTTTTTTCCTAAGAAGATTATGAAAAAAAAAAAAAAACAGACTTTTTTACATCTTTAATTTTCTGGCATCTTCTTTCCTTTCAGGAGATCCCCATTTCTGTTTGGTGTTGCTCTCTTACAACCTGAAAAATATCCTTACTGTTTCTTCTTTCTTTTAATATTTATTTATTATTGTATTATTTAATTATTTTATTTTGATGAAGGGAAGTAATTAGGTTTATTTCTTTTTAGAGGAGGCACTGGGGATTGAACCCAGGACCTTGTGCATGCTAAGCATATGTTGTACCACTTCAGCCATACCCTCCCCCATCCTTATTCTTTCTAATGGCACAACCAGATCTCCTAGTTTTCATTTGTCTGAAAAGGGTTTTATTTCACCCTTGTTTTCAAGAATATTTTCACTGTCTATAAAATCAGTTGGACAGAACCTTGTTTTTTTTCCTTCTTTCTTTCAGCCTTTTAAACTATCATTCTATTATCTTCAGGCATCCATTATTTCTGATGAAGAAAAAATGAGATTTCCATTATTGTTTTCCTGTATATAATATTTCTTTTTTCTTTGAATACTTTCCGATTATCTTTTGACTTTTCTACTGAATTTCTTTGGACCTAAAAGTTCATTCATTTCTATCATGTTTGGGAAATTATTTTACATTATTTCTTCAAAAACATTCTACCTTATTCTCATATGCTTCTTGTCCTGGAACTACTATTATGTGTATGTTAGTTTGTTTTATTTTGTCTGACAATTGCTGGCTATCCTGTGCCTGTTTCTCTCAATCATATCTCTCTTGCTACTAAGATGTAATTTTTATTGTATATTTTTTATTGATCAGTGATCAAGTTTACTGGCTCTTCTCTCATCTCCAATCTACAGTGAAGCACAGGAGAAATTTTCACCTCAGTTATTATGATTTTCAGTTTTAGAAATGTCTTTTTTTTTTAATGGATCCCATTTCTCTGAGGAGATTACGTATATGTACATTCATTATCATCTTATTTTGTTTAATTCTTTGAAAATAGTTATAGAATCTGCTTTACCTGTTTTAAACTTGTTGTCTACAAAATCTAACATTCAAGACATCTCTGGTTTGACTCCTATTGACTGTTTTATTGACTACGAATCATATAGGCTGGCTTCCTTGCTTATCTAAATTTTTAAATTACTATTTTGTACTGAAAAAAATTTATGATACACTATAGAGACTCTAGATTCTGTTAACTTTCCCTGAAGTATATTTATTTTCTTCTGGTAGAGAGTTCAACCACTGGCTGATCACCTTGCCCTTAGGCAGGCTTTGTTAACTCTTTCTTGGAAAGGATCGGTGCAAAGTCCGTGGTGTTCCCCAAGCTCCTCTAACTTGTAGGACTCAGTCTCCACACCCTGCCTCTCCCATGGGACTTGTCAGGTCTTGGTTTTAGTTGTGTTGGGGAAGGCACAGTGTAGGCTTTACTTAGGTCCTCATACTAACTCATAAGGTGTGGTGTTTCTGGTGTCTCAGCTGGATGCCCATGATGTGAAGGAAGTGACAAGGAGAGTTTTCCACTTTCACTGTGAGACAGGAGGGGAGAGGGCAGGGCACAACCTTTAAAAGAATGACACAGACACTGCGGACTGGACAAATACTGGTTAGAACCAAGTAGTCCCAAGATGGCAGAAGATTTGACTTCCAGTAGACCATGAGCCTCATTACAGGGTCATTGTCATACATTAGCTGCTAAATGGCACTCCCACAGGTGCCATGACAGTTCCCAGGCTGATGTAAAAGGTCAAAAAGTGGGCAATGGCCCAATTCCTGAAAAATCCCAGCCCCCTCCCCAAAGTGGTTGGAATGATTCTCCCAGTTGTTAGCGTATGAAATCACTCAGCCCATAAAAACTAACCACCTCTACACTCTGGGGCTGCTCTCCCTGCTGAGACACCACACACTCTGTCTATGGCATGTGCGTCTCTCTAGATAAACTAGCTTTCATTTTACTGTGGCTGGCTCTTCTTTTTCTGTAAATCTTGATTTTTTTTTTGTTTTTAATTGAAGTTCAGGCGGCTACAACGTGCTAATTTGTGGTGTAAAGCAGGGTCCCAGCCATGCACATACAGCTTACTCTTGAATTCTTTCCTGCTGGAAGACAATGACCCTCACTGGGCAGCCCGTCCCTTGAGCTCACCTGGGACCTAATACCTTGGCTTTCCTCTTGTGCCCTCCTTCTCCTGCAACAGCTGGGCTGGTCTCCCAGCGTCTCCCAGCACTGTTACCTCTCTTGCCCATTTCATTCTCAATGCTGTAGTCAATACTGTTGGGTAAATCCTGTAGAGTCTTCTGTTGTGTATACAGACTTGGTTCTTGGCACAAGGCTTGGTAGGAACCCTCAGGCATGGCTGCCTCTCCTTCAGTGGGCTTATCTGCAGAATTGTCAGCTGCTGGAGCACCCAAGAATTCTGATGTCTCTCCCCTGGTCTCAACTCAACCATTGTGGTTCCTGTTGGAGAACTGCTTGCTCAGCTGTCATTAGGAAATTGTCTGCTGGGAGAGTGCTTGCCGAGCTCATCTCATGAATGTCCATGCTTCCAAAATGTGTGCTTGTGTGCCCCTGCTGTCCAATGCATAATAACTCACCTTATGTCCTTTTTTGATTGTTTACAGTGGAGGGTCTATCTAAACTCACCCGATCATACTTGGAAGTGAAATCTCTGTGTTGTTACATTATGTTTTGTATTAACAGACAAAATACATAAGCCTTAATTGCAGCTGCAGAACAAAATAAAATTGCTGTCAACCTTGTCAAAATAAAAGTAAAATTATAAAATTATAGCTCACATAAGTTCAGGACAGAAGAGAGCACAGGTGCTTCCTTACCTTGTAGGAAGATGTCGATAGATAATGTTTAAAAGTGGTCTGCAATTGATATAATTACAAATAAGCTGAGGTTGGAAAATAACAGAATTATTTTACATTAAGTGGAATAAAAGAGGGTGTACAGAGTGATTTTAATAAGATAAATTGTTATCTTTTGTCAGTAGATCAAATATGTAATATCAATAAATGAAGTAATCATGAGAAATATTTCGCATTAGCTTCTAGAATAAACTATTAATAATGAGAGATGGGAAAAAATAAAGAGGACACTCTTGTTCTTCCTTCTAATGAGTTAAAAGTTTACGTGTGTTAAAAACTTGTAAAACACTGCAAATTGAAAAAATATATCCATTTTGACATCCATGTATCATACAATAACTGGTTACTTCTGGGTTGTATGGTGTTAAGATCCTTTTTTTATTTCCTTTTTTATGTTTTTAAATAATTTAAAATTCGTTATGCGAATGTCTTACTTTTATGTTCAGAAAACACACAGTCACACAAGCATTAAGCCCAGTGTTTGATTTGTGTTTGCTGGGTCTCACTTTGTGTTTATTAGGCTTTGTGTTTGTGTAAACACTTTGTGTTTATTGTATTTCAAAAGCCTATATGTAAATCTGCCCACATGTTCCTCCGTGACCCAGAGATCCTGGTAAGTTACTGTCCCCAAAATACCCAAGGGCATCAAACAAATCTCCCAGTGCTACAGCCAAATATTTTCTGAAGAAGTTTGTCTGTTTTTACCAAGAATTAAAAATTCCACATGCTGTGAGCGAAATGAAAATATCTTCCTCAGAGTGGCATTCCACTTGTGTCCAGAGCTAGCTAGCTTGAGCCCCTAAACCTACTTATGTTTCCTCCTTTGACTTTGGGGTTACCTTCCATTCTTATAAATGGGCCCCTGATGGACGGCCATGGCATCTAAGAGACTGTCATGGGTTTGATCTCCATCTTCTTTACTGCCATGAACTAAATTTGACACATACAAGGAATACGGTATAATAGTTTAGTATCTGAGGGTACTGTAAGTCCTCATTACTTTGGGGATATTTTTCTCCATCTGAAAAAGGAAGTGAAAAGAGCATTCTCTGAGAAGATGGCTTCTGATACCATCTGGAAGATAGCAGATTGAGTCATGATTCAGGGTTTGTGGATTGGCAACTATTTGATTACACTTGCTCTAGTCTATAGCATGTATCCTCACACACTGACTTCCACCACAGGTTGTAAACATACTACAAGATAAAATGAACAAGAATACTTAACATTCTGCTCTTTTCTGTTAGTGTTTTCTATGTACTTTTGAACCTTATTTCTTTGCAAGTTTGCTGACATTGCACATTATGTTCAAAGTTGCAGCTCCCAAACTTAAACGGAAAGGGTCATTTTCATAAGATGACTGTCCTGCTCAGTTTCATTTCATACTACTTCTCATTTTATGACACAAAATAGAATATCTTAGGATAGCACAGTTACGAATCATTTAGCGTCTGCAGCATATGAACATAACTGTCCTCTAAGACAATAGGAAATACATAAAGGAATTTCTCAGAACTTAATGGGCACATTTTAAACTCTACAAATATTTCTGTTTTGTGGAATCCTATATCCTGGAATAATTAGCAAAAGAATATAGACTGTGTAATTCAATAGTCATTTCCATTTAAAAAAAGCCCTGAATTTTGACCTGCATGGTTATTTAGTAGAGGAATAACTCTGATTATTAATACAGGAAATGTTGAATTTAGCATGCAAGTCATCCTGATGTATTCTTCTGTGATAGGGTACATTTGACTTTGATATTTTCCTGAGTTCATCTCCAAGAGAAAGGTAATTAAAAATAAAGATGCAATGTGTATTCTCATCACAAAACATATTTTATGATAATGTGTACTTTTAGATACACATTTAAAGGGTATCCATCATAAATTTTTATGTTGTACATGAAGAAAAGTGGGTAATATTCCAAATAGGTAATAACTTTACAAATTGCATGGAAATGAATGGCACAAATGTGCTTGGGCGGTGTCTTTTAGAAAATTCATTGCTTTAGAAGTTCTTTATATGAAAGCTTATAAATTCAGAAATCTTCTCTGATCAGAACTTGTTTTTTTTTCCCCCTGGTTCCTTGTTGGTTTTGTTATGAACATAGAAAAGAAGTGAAAAACTAAACCAGAATCCAAGGGGGTATCAATATTTCCCAGTGTGTGTGTGTTTGTGCGTGCGTGTGTTTTTAAGTCCATTGCTAATTACTTGAAACATCTGGAGTCTGTAACACACTCAGAACGTCTCACTCCTCTTTTTCTCTTCCAGGATCTCTGTGGATGGATAGGATTAATGTGAGGACAGATAACTCATCCAAGAAAAATTAAGTGGCTTTGAAATTAAGTCTGGAGTGTTCAACATTGCCATGGGGAGATAAAACACCACCACACACTCATGTAAACGGTTTAGTTGGTGTGTCCCTTTCTTCAGATGAGTTTTCGCTTGTCAGTTCAAACTGTGTATCAGCTGCTTTGGCTGAAGTCTGGATGGATTTTCTTTCAGCGTCTTCACGACACCGCTTGGTCTTTACCAGTGTCCTCTGAGCATCGCCTGTACCTAGTAGAATCCAGAAAATGTCGTTGTAAAATCGCCGAAGAAAAATATGAACACTTAAAGATTGAAATGCTCAGTCTCGGTTCTGTAATTTGTAATAAGTAGCTATTTCCTAAAGATATGATGAAAATTAAAATTAAAAATAAATTTTAAATACCCCAACAATCCCTTGAAAATCACAAGTTCTGAATAAGCGTTCGTTTTCTTCTCCATGTATTTACTGACATGAAACACTACCCACAACATGATCACAAAGTAAAATTGCCTCATTCCCTAAAAACAATGAGATACACACTAAGAATTAAGAGCTTAAATTGTCACGTAACTCAAGCACTACACTGTAGTTACTTTTGTCCTACTTGAGCAGGCTAGACACTGGGAAGAGCTAAGAGGCACTCACTCATTCTATCGTTCGTTCATTCATTCATTCAATCACTAGCTATCTGTGGAGAATCTGCTGTATGGCAGACATTGTGAGAAGTTATGGGGATAAAGTATCAAACAAGGCAGACATGCTCCCCCTTTACAGACCCACGAAAAAGTAGAACAGGTACATGCTCTAACCTGTGCACTTACTAAACAAAAACATACTTCAGAATTCACAATCTGATATATGGTCCTAAACTTTAAACACAACTTGAAAGTGGTCATAGCGAAAGACAAAATTGAAACAACTCAAGTTCTGTTCCTTTGTCTTTGTAATCATTGTGCTTTTGTTTACTGCAATTCCACCATTTAAATGCAAGAAAATGTAGCACCACAGGGGTTGCAGGTGATACTAAGCCTTAAGTGAACTGAAACAAATGCAAATCTTGAGGCACTGACTCCAAAAAAGTGTGTTTACTCTTAAAAAAGCCAAATCTGTGTTTCAAGCATTAATTGTATAACTGGGAATTTTCCAGACTGACTTCCTTGAAGATTATATGTGAAATACAGTGTTTATTAAGGCATGATAATAAAATAAGTGTTAATTAATTAATTAAAATTGAAGTATAGTCAATTATAATGTGTCAATTTCTGATGTACAGCATAATGTCCCAGTCATGCATATATATATACGCATTTGTTTTCATATTATTTTTCATTAAAGGTTATTACAAGATACTGAATATAGTTCCCTGTGCTACACAGAAGAAATTTGGTTTTTTATCTATTTATATATATAGTGGTTAACATTTGCATATCTCAAACTCCCAAATTTCTCCCTTTCCAAACCCTTTCCCTTGGTAACTACAAGATTGTTTACTAGGTCTGCAAGTCAGTTTCTGTTCTGTGGATGAGTTCATTAGTGTCCTCTTTTTTCTTTCTTTCCTTTTTTTTTTTTTCAGATTCCATATTAAGTGGTATCACGTGGTATTTTTCTTTCTCTTTCTGGCTTACTTCACTTAGAATAAATAACAACCTCCAGGTCTATCCATATTGCTGCAAATGGCATCATTTACTACCTTTTTATGGCTGAATAGCATTCTATTGTATAAATATACAACAACTTCTTTATTCGGTCATCTGTCGATGGACATTTAGGTTGCGTCCACATCTTGGCTGTTGTATATAGTGCTGCTATGAGCATTATGGTACGTGTATCTTTTTGAATTAGAGTTCCCTCTGGATGTATACCCAGAAGTGGGATTGCTGGATCACATGGTAAGTCTTTCAGTTTTTTGAGGAATCTCCATGCCATTTTCCACAACGGCTGCACCAAACTACATTCCCACCAGCGGTGTAGGAGGGTTCCCTTTTCTCCACACCCTCTTTAACATTTACCATTATTTTAAAACACAGGCACAAATGTATCTGTGCATATGTATGTGTACATACATGTGTGCATTTTAAAACAACACATTTATTTTTATCACTGACTTTATTTAAAGTCACCAGTGTATGTTGATAATATAAAGCCAACCATGTTCAGTGGTTTTATTTTTGTTCACGAATTCTCTATGGAGTGTGTGATATCTTGTTGTCTGCACCAAGGAACAATACCTCCCATCATCTCAGTCTTGCCATGTCACTAGATGACACTTAAGAACCCTTCTGTACTACCAGGATATGGAATTGGCTGATAAATGCCTTTCTTTATATGTCAGTTGGAGCCAATGAGCCTTAAACAGCACTAGGATTAAACTTTCTTACTGACTCTGAACCAGTCCCATTACGCTGTATCATAGCAAGGTGATTTCCTTCTTTAAGCATATCTATCACTAAGTCATAATTTGATGACCTCCTATTTTATCAGTGGTAAGGAAACAGTACCCAGTCACTTTTCTTATCTTCTGTCTATGCTCAGGACAAAAGACGAAAGTCTCAATACTGTCAACATAGTCATTTCTGGTCTTCAAATAATTGACTGTGACACCACCAGAAAAAGTATTCTTCCCCTCTGCATGAGTGGGATGCAGGTTGAGCAACAGAGGAACCAACCCAAGCCTTCAAAGAACCCAGCCTGACAGTCTGTGTCTACAGCTATAACTGATATAAATTACATAACCCTCCACACTGCAGATGGGAATGAAGGCTCCCTTAGACCGGGGGGGTTACAGTTTGGTGCAGTGGTCAGTGGGAAAAAATTAGAACTGAAGAGAGTAATGGACTTGTGCATGGGGGGGAACATCTGGAAGGAAGTTTGAAATGTGCAATTTTAAATGTGGGAATATTCCCCATGAATACAAGAACACAAGAGATATGCTGAAGGAGCCAAAGGAATGATTAGTAATTAATGGAGTATTTTACAGATTTATACTATGCTCTTTAAATGGGCTGAGAAAGATATGGGTATTCTTTCCAAAAAATTATCCTGTGACCCCAGTGATTATGCAGATGGCTTTGGATATGTTTAGGAAGAACAGAAAGTGGAGAGATCAGGATGTAGTTCTTCTGATCTTGAGTGTTTGTGGATATTCAGGCAAAAAATCAAAGTTTCATTCAGAGGAAAGTTTTTCACACCACAATAGGCTCTTTAGTGAGTAAGTCAGACAGAGAAATATGAATATCATACAATATCACTTATATATAGAATTTTAAAAAATGATACAAATTAACTTATTTACATAACAGAAACTGACTCAGACATAGAAAACAAGCTTATGGTTACAGGGGGTTTGCAGGGAAGGATAAATTAAGAGTTTGGGATTAACAGATACACATTACTGTACATAAAATAAATAAACCACAAGGTCCTGTACAGCACAGGGAAGTATATTTAATATCCTGTAATAATCTATAATGGAAAAGAATCTGAAAAAGAATATATATATATATATGTATATATGTAATTGAATCTCTCTGCTGTAACCTGAAACTAACACAACATTGTAAATCAACTAAACTTCAATAAAAAAATTTTTTTTAATATTTTCAGACTAAAAAGCTGCTAGAATTAGAATGCATCAACACTCTTCTTTCCCTTTCTTTGAAGAGACTTCAGAACTGCACAACATCGGTCTAGGATAAAATGCAAGCCTTCCGATGTGTTGAAGGTGGGACGAAAAATGCATTTCCTCTTTATAGCTTCATGACTTGCACCTATTCTGATAAAAATGAAGATTTTGAGCATTTGTATTTTCCCAAAGTGTTAGAGTTAGCAAGAGTCATCCGTATTCCTAAGTTAAAGTCTAACTAGCTGGACTTTACAGACTGAATATGAGGAGGAGTCTGTCTAACAAAGTCAGGAAATGGAGGGTTGTGGTGCCGATCCACCCTACCTACCTCCAAATTTGACCCTAACAACCGTGCTCATTTCCCCCTGCTGTGCTCAAAACTGGGCTAAGGAGAGTCTGGCTCTCTTCCTAACCTTACGCCTCTCACTTTACCAGTGGATCACGTGGGAAAAGGTCGGTGGAAACACCTGAATTAGTAGCCTAGTGGCTCCCACAGCTTCTGTACAGATAAGAGTCAAGATGTGGCAAAATGTCTTCTGGATTGTGATGTGATTCCATAAAAGTGCTTGGTGAGACGGGGTTATGTGATTCTTGGCATCCAAAGAGGAGGAACTAGGAACTAGGAACTCCATGAAGAAATCACAAAAAACAAAACAAAAAAAACCAAAACACAACGGTAGATTTTTCTGACCTGAAATGTGGTATTAATCCTAGGAAGAGATAGCCCACCATCACCACTGCGACCACAGGTGCATAGAAGCTACGTGGAGAGGTGCTCCCTAGCTGTCTCTACGCCCTAAGCTGGGAAGAAAGTGTATCCTCACTTTGAATCTATTCAAAGCATTCCACCAGGGAGAGTCTTTAAAAGACCTACCTTCTTTCAGGAACTTAGTCCACTTCCCTCACTTCCTCCTAACCCCAGTGCCCTAACCGACACCAAGAAAGGAAATAAAATCTTGTTGTCTTTGGTAATGAGGGGAGAAGAGACAGGTTCTCTCTTCCTACAATCATGGAAACGGTTTGGTTGAAAGAGATGTTCCAAATTAACAAGAGAAATGATAATTCACCATATAGAATTATGTATTACTATTGTTTTAAGGGATCTGAAAAAAACCCAAACATTTCCATCATTCCTACTTCTGGTCTACTGTGGGAGAGCCAGGATCAGGTAGGTGAGGGACAGCTGTGGTGTAAAAATACCAGAAGACCTTAGGTAAGAGAAAAAGTTAGAGGATTCCTTGATGTCTAGAGGAGGTAGAATTTGTGTGGGTTGATAGCTTACTCAAAGGGATATTAAAAAAAATTTACAACATACTCTGGACTCTATTATGTGTATATCATCATCTAGAAATAAGATTTCCTTTATGCCTATGGAATACAATTTCTCTCCCAAAAAATTATGGGCATACCCAAGGTTATTTATAAATAAATGAACTATCTTTATAATATTCAAGAAATCTTTCTGAAAAATGATTACAAATCCAGAAAAAAAGGTAGAGAAATTCTGCATATTAGGAAACAAAAAAGAAGACAGAGCTCTAAAAAGCTGAAGGGTGTCTATGGTAAGGGTTTTTATTCAACTAACATCAATTAAAAATGAAAAGTCTCCTGGATCTCTCTTACAAGTCTTGTCACCCACCACTTATGGTCAATTAATTTATAACAAAGGAGGCAACAATTTACAATAGATAAAAGACAGTCTTTTCCATAAGTGGTGTAAGTGGTGTTGGGAAAACCGAACATCAACATGTAAAACAATGAAAGCAGAATATTTTCTAACATGATATACAAAAATGAAATGTATTAAAGATCTGAATGTAAGCCTGGAAACCATAAAACTCCTAGAAGAAAACATGGAACGCTCTTTAACAAAAGTCATAATAATATTTTTTTTGGATCTGTCTCCTAAAGCAAAGGAAATGAAAGCAAAAATAAACAACCATGACATAATTAGACTTGAATGCTTTTGCACAGCAAAGGAAACCATTGACAAGATGAAAAGACAACCTACTGAATGGGAAAAAAATCTTCAAATGATATGACTAATAAAGGGTTAATATCCCAAATATGTAAATGGCTCATACAACTCAATATCAAAAAAAAAAAAACAAAAAAAACAACTGATTAAAAACTGGGTAGAAGACCTGAATACACATTGTTCCAAAGAAGACATACTGAATGTCCAACAGGCACATGAAAACATGCTCACTGTCTTTAATTATCAGAGAAATGCGAATCAAAACCACAATGAGGTATCATCTCACATCCATCAGAATGGCTATCATCAAAATGAACACAAATAACAAATGTTGGTGAGGCTGTGGAGAAAAGGGAACCCTTGTACACTTTTGGTGGGAATGTAAATTGGTGCAGCCACTGTGGAAAACTATATGAAGATTTCTCAAAAAACTAAAAATAGAGCTGCCTTATGATCCAGTAATTCCATTCCTGGGTATACATCTGAAAAAAACCCCACAAAATTCAAAAAGATACATGCACCCCACTGTTCATAGCAGCATTATTTACAATAGCCAAGATATGGAAGCAACCTAAGTGTCCATCAACAGATGAATGGATAAAAGAGATGTGGTATATATACAATGAAAGACAATCCAGCCATGAAAAAGAATGACTTTTTTTTTTTCCATTTGCAACAACACGATGGACTTGGAGGGTATTATGCTAAGTGAAATAAGTCAGACAGAGAAAGACAAATATTATATGATATCACTTATATGTCAAACCTAAAAAAGTAAAACAAACGAGTGAATGTAACAAAAGAGAAACAGACTCACTGATATAGAGAACAAACTCGTGGTTACCAGTGGGGACAAGAAAGGAGGGTGAGGCAAGACAGGGACAGGGGATTAAGGAGTACAAACTACTATGTAAGAAATAAATAAGCTACCAGGATATATTGTACATCACAGGGAATATAGCTAAGATTTTATAATAAATGGAGTAAAACCTTTAAAAATTGTGAATCACTATCTTGTACCCATGAAACTTACATAATAATGTATATCAACTGTACCTCAATTGAAAAATTAGGTAATTTGTCATTTTGACAATAATTCTTTTGGCACAATTTTATTATAATTATTTTTAACTAATAAAGAAATATTCTGACCAAAGTAAGGTCTTGTCAGTTTTGAAGGAGTAAATCAATCCTAGACTTCCTCAAAATTATTTACAAAATTCTGTGAATCAAATTAAAAGATTAGATTAAATGCCTTGAAACAGGGTGGAAGCTTTCAAGATCAGGATCCAGGGTATCTTAAGTGTTATGACCCTGATTCACGAGCTAAACAGTTAACCTTCTGTAATTTCATTAAAAAAATTCATGATGATGAAATTCATAGCAAAAAGTTTGATTTGGGGGAAGGGGTAATTAATGGTAGACACCTGCATTTGTTTGTTTTGATCTGCATTCTTCCTAAGATTTACTTGAAGTGTAGGTAATTCAAATTTCAGGTAAATGCAAATTGTAATTCTGTTCAAAGTAGTTGATTACTTCTTGAAGACCTAATGAAATTTGAAACTAAATCATGAGATTTCTAAGGGGTGCTCTGGAACTGAGCTGGTTCTATTTTCTGTCATTAATGTCATCACAACTCTCCCAATGACAGCAGTCAAGACGTACCTCACATGTAAATTAATTAATTTGCATGATATTATATTTACAGACCTGTGGTAAGGGCAAAACTCACTAAATAATATGTTTGTCACCAAAAATTATTTTGAGTCTAATCGTAGAGAAAATAAGTTGGTTTTCATGTTTGTAAGATATTTACTATTTATACCTCAAAATCAAGAAAGTGGTAAATTTTAAAACCCCCAAAGAAGGTCAGCTTATATTAATAAATTTGCATTGTACTTTTCCAATAGTCTAGTAAATTAAATTTAAGTGGCAACAGGATATTTGAAAAGTACTACATTAAGCTGCATGACAGAAAATAGGCAGACAGGGCTTTTGTGAGGGTTCTTAAAATTTTCCAAGAATGTGTAACATTCTTTTTTTTTTTAGTTTAGTTTAGCATATACCATCCTCATAAAATATAGAAGTTCTATCTCTAATCACTTAGAAACTAGAAGTTAAAATATAAAATTACTGTGAATCTGAATTAAATGGCACTACCCAGTATGTGATTTCAATAGTATGAGACTACTTAAGTTGTTTCATGGGAAAAAAAAAATCGAGTTAGTTAGAGAAGCACACTGTATTAGAAAACCATCGTGAAGATGTGCAATGACCACACAAAATGCCCCGGAAGTCCTTCAGCTAAAAAAGGAAAAACACAACAATTGTGTGCAATTCAAAGTTTTCCCTTCCCAGCGTTTGTGTCACAATTCTTGAAACACACTCTGGAAAACGGTAGTATGATTATTTAATTCCAACATTTAACTCTGAAATGTTATAATATTGGGGAAGAGAACTCACAACTGGTCAGCGGAAAGAGATGGACACAGCTATTGATACAACATGAATCGTATTGCTGAGTTATGGACCTGGAGGAGGACTGGATAGAGGATACCAGTTAACAGACAACTGTACTTTTTCTTCATTCGAATTTCCCGCTCTGTAAACAGGGAGAATTATTGTGGATGGATCCCCCTTACCTTTAATCTTCAGTTGAGATTTAATGCCTGTGGAAACAAATATAACACCTCACCATTAATTTCTAATCAAAAGAAGATTACGGTCAGGATAACTTCAAAGTTGAATATTATTTTTTGAAAATCGGATATATATGTACGTATAAACACAAGAACGTGTTGAATTTCATTTGATCAATATTCAGCTAATCTCTAGCCAATTTAATGCCCAGTCATCCTGCATAAACCAGAGATTTTCTTATACTTGTTTATTCTGACAAGACTCAGTCCACTTGATTAAAAACAAAATTGCAGAAAATCTAGATCACATAAAACCACACCGTTTGTTTGTAAATGAGCTTATAATTTGGAGTTTGGCTTTGCTATCCGAAGTTCCATGTGATACTGTTTTGCAAAAGAAAAAATGTTTAGTTTTCTCTACTATTACTTAAAAGATGAATATTCTCTTCACTTTCTTAGTAGAAATGTGGAATCCTGTGCTACTTATAATGTAGAAGTGGGAAGGTCGGAAGAAATCACAGATACCCAGATGCCCTTCCAGTATCCAAGTACCTGTAACCCTACTCTCTGTAGTCTCTGTCACCTGGGCCAAGCCAGGAAGTGACAAAGGCCACTTTTGCCTGTCATGTTTAAGACTGCACAAAAATCCAACTAAATGGCCCTTTGATTCTTTTTCGCTAATTTCTCAACAAATCCTAGACAGATAGAACTTATCATCTCAAAGGCAGAGGAAGGTAAAAATAAAAATAAACACATATATAATCTAAAAATTTATCAGCAGATGAAAAAGGATTTATTATGGGGCCCTAAAGCACAGTTTTGGAAGTCAATTGGAAATGAAAAGAGGACAGAAAAATCTGCACTTTCATGTTAACTTACTAGGAGACTGGAAGAAATTAACCAACAAACAGAATCCCAAAAGGTGAATGAAAACCACAAACACCTTCAATCATCTTTCACCTTCTTCCTCCTTATAATAACTCCATCCCTGAGTAAAACAGCATCATCTAATTACATCATGGATCCTGATCAATAATCTTCTTCTGATTAAGGTCTTTACTGTTCCCTTCAACTGACTAAACTTTAGACAGTTTGTTCCTCATTATAGACCCCTGATCTCCACTTTGTCAGAGCTTTTATTTTAGGAAAAACTTACAACTGTAAGTGTTTTTAGTGCCTCTGTGAGATGTAAATTTTCTCCCAGACTTTTTCCAGCTGGGCTGGTTTTACAATGCAGGTATGTCTTTCTCAGGAACTTGGAAGCCTGCCTTTTGAATGTGATGGTTAAGAAAATCGGGCCCCTGTCTCCCCATCCCTGAGGGAGGGAAGAACTCTATCTTTGGTGACTTCCAATTAGCAAACACAAATGGCCAATCCCATCGGCCATCTTCCGCACTAATATCGTCCTGTGCTTTTCCACCTGCTCACCCCGGTGCTTAAAAACTCTCCTGCCTTTGGTTTCAGCAGAGGTGAATTCAGTCTCTATCCCATGTTTCAATAGTCTTGAATACCGTCATCCTTGCTGTTTAATCCTACACTTTCTCTCTACACTTCCTCCTTGGGGATTGAAAGGGGCGTGGCCAGATTTGACCTCCTTTGAAAGAACTGCCACTAAGTATCCATAAAACCAACATTTCTTTTGATGATTTTAAAAAGAAACAGTAGAAGAAATATTAGGCGAACAAACCAGCAAACAAAAAACTCTGCTCTTAGTATGGGAGTTATTTCAACCCTCCTCTGACTCACCTGGCACTTTCTCGCTTACTTAGAATCAAGCCAATGGCACAGGTAGAGACAGGTTTCCCTTTTGCTGCTATCTTAATTGGCTCATGAGAATATTTTAGCAGAAATAATTATATGTATATTAACTCAAATATAATGAAAGCTATGCTATTGAAAATCAAGGAGGTATTTGCAAATATGTATCTGCAACTTTGTCCATGAGCCGGTTGTTTAAATAACTGGACCTTAATTATTTCTCCTTTGCCCCCATACCAAGTGTCTTAGTCCATCTGGGCTACTGTAAGAGAAATACCATAGACAGGGTGGTTTATAAACCACAGAAATTTATCTCTCACAGTTCTGGAGGCGAGGAAGTCCAAGATCATGGCACTGGAAAATTCAGTGTCTTCTGAGAGCCCTCTTCCGGGTTTGCAGAGGGCCGTGTCTTGCTGGGTCCTCACTGGTGGGAGGGGCAAAGGAGGTTTTGGGGGTCTCTTTTATAGGGGCTCCAATCTTATTCCTGAGGCCTCCACTTTCATGGCCCAATCCCCTCCCCCAAATCCTACCTCCAAATACCATCACACTGGGGATTAGACCTCAACATACGAATGGGGGGGGGGGGGCTAACAGTCAGTCAAAACCACCAAGAGGTTAAAATTCATTATTTCTTGGACTGTATTGACACACAAAATATTAAAAATGACCTCAATCATTGAATCAACACTGCTGTATCTGACATAACATCACTGTCCAGTGTTTTGCACTCTTTTGCTCATTGCCACTACTCTACAGAGACTAAAATTTTTAGACTTTTATTTCCTAATTGTCTAGCTTGCACCATGAAATTCGAATATCACAGATATACTGACTTTATGTCCTGTGACTCTTCGGAAGCCCACAAACCATTGTGACGTCCAAGATACGTCAGCCCCAAAGACCCCACTTTTGTATCCTTGAAGGCGATATGCCTCCCTTTGAGAATGCATGGTTTAAATGATTCCTTTGTTAAGGTGCAAATCACACGGTTCTCTATAATACTGCTTATAGGAAAACAAAGTCTCTGCCAATTAATTTATATGTGTATTATATATACCCCATTAGTTTCACCAATTTAAAATGCCATCTTAGTTTACTAGGGTCAGGCAGGAGGAAGTGGGAAGGCAGGTTTTGCGGGAGGTGGCAGAGTTTCAGATCACCCTTGGGTAGGACATAATTTTGTATGTTGACGCCTAGAAAATGTTATCAAAATGAGCCTACGTATAATTGACAGTGACCATAATAAAAGTCGTTAAAGGGCCTCCAGAAATATTGAGGGAAATAATTAATCCCTTAAAAAGCAGCTTTGTGCATTCATTATCATCCTCATTCACAGCTGCTTCATTATATATGTCTTTTTATATGATGCTGAAGAAAAACAGATCATTTTCTCTTCGCCCTGGAAAGTCCCACAGCACGTCAATAATTTTCCTCCGAGTTCTTAATGAGAGGCTTTAAATTTCAGTAAAGAATGTGCTTCCATTGGGGAACTCATGAAGAGTTTGTGGCGATTCATTCGCAGACAATATTTTGTGGCACCATTATGCTAAAATCTTCACTAAGTAATTTCATTCAAATAATTCAATAAGAAAACACCTCTGTAAACAATGTTCTGGATCCTTGTAGCATCAATTAATTGACAGCAGTCTTTCTTTCCATCTTGCTACCCTAGTATGTTCTTAAATCCATGATGCTGTTTTTAAAAATTTCACTGTATCAATGCTTCGGTCAGAACAAGTTAAACTGACAAGCCTATTTATGTCATTTTAAATTATATTATGATATACATTTACCTTTTTAACATACAGTTTAACACTTTTTATTTGTAGTACTTTGCCTCCGTTGAAGTCTGGTTTGCAGGTGAAATGAAAATTTCAGGACTGATTCTAAATAGCTTGGTTTAAAAAATGCATGAAATAGTAGGAATTTTAATTAAAGCAATTGTTTTATTATTAAATTTTTTAGGTGATTGTCTTAATTTTGTCTTTCCTTTATATGTATAAAGTATGTTAGAGTAACATAAGAGAAAATCCATAATTTAATATTAGGCCCTTTAAAAAAAGATATGATTTTAAATAATAATATTTAACAATAAATGTTTTACAATACAAATTTTACAATAAAATTCAAACCCTGAGCCTTTGATAATATGTTTAGTTTTTAAATGTAAATACATGGAAGTTCAAGCAGGTGGACCCTGGACATACTACTAAGGACATGGACTCTGAAGTCAAATTGCTAAATTTGAACCTGAGCTCAGACATCCACTATCTGGATGATCGGTGGCCAATAATAATTAGTCACCAATTATTTATTCACTTTATCTCTCTTTCCTACTTCATGCAAGAGAGATACTAATAGTGTCTAGAGAGAAAGAAACCAGACACAAAAGAGGTTAAATCTTATTATTCGATTTATATGACATTTTAGAGCAGACCACACTAACCTGTGATAGAATTCAGCACAGATAACTCTAGTAATCGGGAGTGAGTGGAAAAGATGGTAGGTTTCTGGAGTGAGGGGTTGTTCTGTAGGTACCACGATGAGGTGTACGTTATATGGATGTATGCATTTGTCAAAAGTCACCAAAGTTTGTCCTAATATCTCTCTAAATTACATTATATGTAAATAATACCTCAATATTTTGCAAAAATATGATGATGGCAAACAAAGATATTCAATATAAATCCAATCAAGTGTAGAGTGTATCATAATAGTCAAACCACCTTTGACTTTCCTGGAGTCAGCGCTTGGTGTGGCCCAGCCTGGCTGTGGGAATACTGGCAGTCACTAGCTTTGAGACCAGCCTTCCTTCCCTTACTCCACAAACATTTCTGCACGCCTTCATGTGCAGAGGCATCAGGGTTGGACAAGATAGAACCCCTGCCTTTAAGGAGTTGGAAGTGGAACTGATGGTGGCATTTCTTAATTGCCTTCTCATCTGCAGGAGAGCCTGACACCTGGAAGAACTCTTCAAGCTTCAGCGAAGTGGGAGAATTCATTGGTCCTGAAAAAAAAACACAGCGCTAACTGGACTTCAGGTACCCCGGGACCTAGAGACTAAAAAAGGTGGTATTTGACTCATAGCTTCCTCTGTCCATCTATCAGAGCTACTTTTCTTTGTACATTCTTTTACTTTTTTTGGTGGTGGGAGGGGATGTAATTAGGTTTGTTCTGTTTTGTTTTCATGGAGGTACTGGGGATTGAACTCAGGACCTCGTGCATACTAGGCTAGGCACACATTCTACCACTGAGCCATACCCTCTTCCACGATTTTTTTTTTATTTGAGAGGAGATATTTAGTATTGATTTCTATATTTATTTATTTAATGGAGTTACTGGGGATTGAACCTAGGACGTACCTCGTGCATGCTGAGCATGTGGCTCTACCACTGATCTGTCCCCTGACCCCCTCCCATCCCAGCACTACCCCCAACCTTGCACATGCTTTCTTTCAGATTCCTTCATGAGGCCACTTACCGACACGCAAGTGTTATCTTAGGAAAGAAAAACTTTCCCATGAGACACATGTTTTGACATGTGGATTTCCAACATCAAGAAAGTTGATGATGGGGACGCTGATGACACCAAACATTACACCAAAACAACTGGCACCTGCCTCACTCCACAGGGAGGCAACGGAGTGCGGAAGCCGACACCATGCTGCCTGGAGGCTGGGTCCAAAAGCAAGTTTTGTGATTTATCTACTTAAGATCCTGCTGCTTCAGTTTCATTATTTTTAAAATGTGTATTATTATGCTATTTACCTTCTACTTAGAAAAACAAGATCATAAAAGAGCATTTTAGATGATAACTGTCACTACATAAATGTTTGTGTAATGAAAAAATCTAAACCCCACAGGATCGTAGTTAATTAGAATTATTATTTTCATGTCTGTCTTTGCACGAATAGCCAGAAACTAGAGAAAGAAAAGCCTCAGAAATCCGTGACATTGAAATTACGTTTCTGAAGAGCAGTCACACTAAATAGACCTTCATTCAAGATCTGTTGTTTCTTTGCAGTTTATTTTTGAATAACATAACCAGTACGATGCATTATCCCCTAAACATTCCGGTTTTGGAAATATTATCAGCTCTATATAGACAAGATTGCAGTGTGTGAGAACCGCTATGAAACCACAGATATAAAAGAGATAAAGGCTTGGTTTGTTCCAGGAGAAAGTTGATTTCAATCAAAATGACAGTGTTTAAATGTAGCATCTCATAAATGTCAAGCTATGTTTTAGCTAAAATTTGTTAAATCTGAGTTCTTACCAGGGTTATAAAATACTTAGAGATCACAGGAGTCTTTTTTATTCCTCTGCAGAATATGGTTGTATTTCCAGAGCAATTTGGAAACCTAGGGACCTCAGGAAAGTCCATTCTCTCTGGTCTCTTTACAGAGTTGTGTAGAAATAGTTGGTCACTGTGATATTTGGTTTTATGTTTTAACAGCAATGGTGAAAACATATGTATCCCAAATGACTTGTTGGATTACATCTTGATAAAAAGCAAGCGTGATTTGCCACCAACCTTCATGCTACAGGTAATTTCCTTTGGGTCTTTAGAGAGTCTAGCAATTTTACACTTTTCACTTGAGGGAGCCACTTCTGGTGTTAAAATAAAACAAAAATAAAACACCAACCAAAAAAAGTCCACACCTGATTTTTCAAACTTACATACATCCAAAGACTTGCTCTGGTCAAACACAGAACAGCTGTAAAATTTAAATGAAGGACCAGAATCAAATAGCTCCTAATTGCCTGTTTTTTCATTTGCTGCAATTGGTAATGCACCACTATGCATGTAAAAATTAGTGACACTGTTGCACACTACAAAGATGCCGTGTGTTAATAAAGATCATGAAAGCTTGTTAATATTGGCTTCCAGAAATATATTAAACAAATAAAAGCACGTTTCTTTGTGAGTGAATTTTAAATACATACCATTCTTCTCATTTTCCACTTGATTTTGGTTTGTTAATATGCAAAGAATCAAAAATAAGGAGGTTTACTTTGAAGCACTGTAAAATATATGACATTATTTAGGATTAAAAAAAAAATCATTGCCACCACTGTTGAACAAATATGCTTTCTTGACCCTCAGAGGTTCTTGCAGGTTTCTAACCATGGTGACCACTGGGAGAGAATCCTTTCAGTTCAGATATGACCATCCCCTGGCCAGTCAAAGATGGAAAGTAACCTTAAACCAAGGATCGGTCTCCATGCAGAAGAAATAATTGAGGCTTGAAATCAATGCTATTAATTCATACATCTTTGTGTGTATATACAAAACCAGTGATTAAAAGAATGTTTATTTGTGTCTAAAATGTACTCAGTAAAGTGTTTGCTATCATTACTTTCTTATTATTTGGCTTAATCTTCACTGCAAACAATGTGTACATTGTTATCTTTATTACACAAATGAAGGACAGTGAAGTCCAGAAATGAGAATAATAAAGTTATGCAGCTGTAAGGGATTTGAACCTGAATCTTTAAAGCCTGTTGATTTCTCATTGGATCACACTTTTGCCTATTTCTCATTTTCTGCTTTCTATTCAGCAATGATTGAACGATTGTTCAGCCACACCACTTATAGCTCATTGTGTAGAAAAGGTTCAGACTGCTCACATAAAGCACATTAAGCTTACAATTTCAGTGCACATCACAATAAAATTATCCTCTTACAGTTCCTCTATCTACTGGGCACAGTATAGGAATAAAAAGTATTATCCATTCTTAATTTTTAGAATACACTGAAAAATAGGTATTTTTTCATTTTATTTTACAATGAGGATCTCCGAAGGCAAGTGATTTGTTTATAATAGACAACCAATTTGTAGAATATCTATTACTTGAAACCATGTCTATCATATTCTAAAATTTATCATATAATCATAAAGCAATATTGTCCCCCATGTGGGTCTAGCAAGGTTGGATTTATATTTTCAGAATTGCTCCTGCTGACATGAACTGTCACATTCACTTCTGAGCAAAATTGTACCAGGTGACACAGCATACAGTTTTAACTCCCAGCTTTCATGGCTTCAATAGAAATATTAAATAGGTGGCAAGTTTAAAAGACCAACTGTCTCCTTCTCCTTGATGTCATCAGAAGCAATCACAGTGCTAAAACTGTTGCAGTATTCTGATCGCTTTGGAGGGAACCAGCCCTAAGGACTGAGGTAAGGAGCATGAAATGCTGGACTTGCCCAGCTTCAGAGAAGTATTATTTTTATATAAAAAAGCAAAATCTAGGCTTATATTTTGGAATACAACTACATACAAAGAATAGGGCAAGGATTCCAGTCCATATATAGCCTTGTGAATTTGGGATTCAAATCCCAACTCTTCACTGGATATCAAAGATTTCAGATCAATGATGTGGACAATGTTTCCTTCTAGCTATTAGTTCTTGCATTTGGGAATCCAGTGGGTGAGAGTGGAAATTATCAGTTCCAGCTAAGTACTTCATGTTTGCAATCAAGTGAGAGCTGCACTTCACAAAGCTGGGAGTGTTGAGCGTTGAGGACTGCCTCTTTGGTAGCACATTCCCACTTCCCTGCCTTACTCTTCACAGCTATGCTTCCTGGGGACTTGTCAATGGCTAACTCTATGGTGGAAACACATGGGAGCCAATGGACCTGGAAGGATAGATAAGGAATCTAGATGAGACAAAGGAGAGTTTCCAGAATGTCTTTATTGTGGAGTAATCTCCTTGGGAACTTACCAATAGCTAATTCTGTAGAAAAGAGATTCAGGAAGGCTAGAGAAACAGAGCTAATGTCCAAAATAGATGTAGAATTTTTAGAAGAAGGAGGCATGTTGAACATTGTAGCAGAATAGATAGTTTTGGGAGTAACCAAATTGCAGATTAGAAAGAGTAATCACCTGAAGAGGACAGACTCTCAGAGATCAAAACTTAATTCTCATTCCAAACATCTGCCATACAAAGTTCCTTGGCCTGGGCTGCTGTTCTATTAGCTTATCGTGAACGTGTCAAAACAGCAGTTGAAACTGCTTATTGTGACCTTTTCTGATGGCTTCAAAAGAATAATCACTGCAAACAAAAAATGCTGGTAGAAAAGTTCACCAAAGAAGGGCAGTCAATGCCCAGGTCCCCTACCCTGACAAAACAAGAAAACTAGGTGTCTGGGAGGGTGGAGACCTTGAGGAACAGTGCTCTGCTCTCTCTCTCTCTATTTTTATAATTGCTTTGAACTAATTATGCAGAAGGATGGTTTCCATTGCTTAGATGATGGACAACTGAATGGACACACCTTGGGCAATGATTTCATTTCAGACGGTTCCAGAGCTACTCTCTTATGTTTCTAGAGATCACTTATGGTGATAGAATGCTGTCTGTTGGGTATGAAAGACAGTTAATAGTTAATGAAGAACAAAAGCCCAATTGAATGGTCATGAACACTGCCAACCCCAGGAAGTGGATGGAGGGTATAATGTCTTCCTCTCTCTCTTGTCCTATCCTTGATTCAGTTAATTATATCTCCTGATATAAAGGAATTATATTTGAGTATTCCTTAAGAATTGACTGGGGAAGTAGGAACAGAATTTTCTGCAAGACTAATGACCACGACAATTCTCTTTGCATTGCTCAGTAACCAGTCGGCTTGTCCTGTTACCAGGCATTATGAGAATCTGTGAAAAGTCTCAATGTCCTTCCAGGTTTTCCAGTGATGTCAGCACAACGACTGAGCAGCTGGTACCCAAGATCAGACTGTTATTTTACCATTTTAAAGGACATTCAAATACTTTCTGCATAAAAATGTAGAACATATTTTGGGAAAATGACTTTCCTAGAGTACAGTGTTATTTCTAGCTGTGTCTGGCCCAAACATTCCTCTCCAAAGGATGCCAGGAAAATAGGGAACCATTTTCTTTATCCTGTTAGTAACTTTCATCCTACAATTCTGTTGCCGAGTAGGATCCCTGAGAGTGCAGTCTGAGCCCTTCCCTCAGCATGTGATAATAAGTCATCGTCTAAATTACACCAAAATCACAATGAATTTCTCTTAGTTTCTCAACTCAGTACTAGACTCTAAGAAGATGGAGGAGAATAATGTGAACAGTATAATATAATCTCTCACACATTTTTGCATGCGCTTTGACCTTAGTAAAGTAATATATATACACACATATATGTGTGTATATAGATAGATACATACATACATAATTATATATAGATGTAGATATATTTCCTAGGCCAGTGAGTAAAATGGAAAATATGTATATATGTGTGTGTGTGTATGTATATGTGTGTGTGGGTATGTGTGTATATATATATATGTGGCTTTGTGGCTTTGAACCTATAAACACCCACAAATGTGGACCTTACAGATTCTCTCAGTCAGTGAAATTTTATGCTCTAAATTAACTCATATTTAAACCATACTACCATATTAATAGATGTATATACCTATTCATAGAACATTACTTAATAGAAATTACTCAAATTTCTAATAGTAAATTGCCTATACTAGCAACTTCACCATGATTTCCACAGCAGCTTCCCAAATCCTAGAAGTTCTGATCTTGACTCACACAGCCAGGCAGAAACACTAAAATAATCCTAAATACTGACTTCCTTTTCATCAACCAGAAAAAAATCCAAATTATTAAGCTAATGTGTGTTCTTGAAGTTGTGGAGAGAGAATGACCAGATTACTCCTTTTTATAAGGGAAATACTTTAGATTTCTGAACTTATTGACAGACATAGGCTTAATCAATAGGCTTATATTATACTAAGTTCCAAAATCTAAGATAAATGCCTGGAGAAAAACCTGATATATCTGAGGGGACAAGTGTCTTAACCTTGATACCAAATTATTTCTAAAGCAGCATATAGAAAATAATTCAAGCAGAATTATACCCCTCCCCACCCCCTTTGCCCCTCAGTAACCATAAGTTTGTTTTCTATGTTTGTGAGTCTGTTTCTGTTTGTAAATATGTTCATTTGTGTCTTTTTTTTTTTTTCTAATTCCACATATGGTATTTTCCTTTCTCTTTCTGGCTTACTTCATTTAGAATGACGATTTCCAGGTCCATCCATATTGCTGCAAATGGCATTATTTTATTCTTTTTTATGGAAGGGATAAATTGGAAGTTGGAGATTTGCAGGTACCAACTGCTACATGTAAAATAGATAAACAACAGGTTTCTACTGTATAGCACAGGGAACTATATTTTATATCTTGTAGTAACCTATAATGAAAAGGAATATGAAAATGAATATATGTATATATATGCATGACTGCAACATTACACTGTACACCAGAAATTGACACAACATTGTAAACTGGCTATACTTCAGTTTGAAAAAAACAGAGTTATATTATATATTCTGAATCTATGAAAGATTACTAAAAGATATTTAATTCAAAATCCATATCAACATTTTCCAAAATTTCCCTTTCTATCCAATTTTCTTGACACATGTCTTCTGAAGCTTCTCATATATCTAAATCCCAACTCAACAATTTCCATCTCATCTCATAAGAGTGTTTTTCCTCTTTCTGCCTCCACCCTCTTTCATGAGCCTTTTCTTAAATTGAGCAACCTAGTCTCTTTTCCATTAATTAAAGTAAATTTTATTCAGAATACCACACAGTGATGAAAAATGATCAGACTGATACAGTAATTTCAGAGGTCAGTAATAAGAGATACAACACTCAGTGTGCACATGCAATTTTTTTCAATGCCCACATATTTTTGTCACCTGATAACTGTCTGACACTAAGGATGGAAGGTGAGAGACTACAAGCCTAAGACGATGGATCATGTGGAAAGACCAGCACAGCACTAACCTCTTCATATCAGCATTTTCCTGTTTCTGCCATGCATTACATGAATGTCCATGGCTATCCTGAGAGAGAGATTTATTTTCCTTCCATAAATGATATGTTTTTTATTACCCATGATGCAGTTCCCCATGAAGTTTTACCTTGAAAAGCAAGAAGCATCTTTTCTCTCTACATATTTTCAGTAAATGCAAGTGAAAAATGGAAGAGACCATAGACAAACGTTCACAGTGTTAAAATAACTTTTGTTAATTAAAATAAAATAGAGTGGGTTTAAAATTTTTAAGGAGAAAGCATTCCTACATTATTTGTTGAGATTGTGGGCAAAGCTGCCTGGAAATAGGATTCAGTCTATTATCTGTCTTTATCTAAGGTTAATGGCGTATTAAGTGTCAAGAAAGGTCATGTTCACAGATGTGGTTTCCACTGGTATCCATGAATGGTACTGGGATTTAAACAGAAACTTGCTTGCACCCAAACAGCTAATCAAAAGGCAAACTATAACTGTACAAACTATAACTGTGTGTGTAGATAACCGTAATGCTAAGTTCATTGGTTGGGCCAACTGGGGATTCATTCTTTTTTTTTTTCTCTTTTTCTTTTTTTTTTCTTTTTTTCTTTTAATATTTAAAAAAATTTTTGTTTTGGAGGGGAGGCAATTAGGTTTATCTACTTATGTAATTCTTTTAATGGAAGTACTGGGGATTGAACCCAGGACCTTGTGCCTGCTAAGCATACCCTCTGCCACTGAGCTGTACCCTCCCCCCTGGGGATTCATTCTTAACACTACATTGGGTCTGTTTGCATCTCCCTTTTGGAAGACTTTAAATTCACCTCCTTGGAAGATCCCCAGAAATTTCCAATTCATAGTGTTTGTTGTCACTCACTCCATTCCTCAGAAATGAGACTTGACTACACACGTGTATTTTACATCTGCTTAACAGGATTTTAAATAGCTCTAACATGGTTGCCAACACAAAAAATTTCAATATTTTATGAAACTTCAAAATATCTTTTTATTTCTCATTTTACATCATAGTCCAGTGTTGTAACTGTCAGTTTACTCCATGATTATTTTTGCCATTCATATCATCTATTTATTGCCTTTATCTTGCCTTACAAAATGTTTGGGACAAGTAAAAGTAGAAGTTTTACATCCACTTCCTATCTCCTTCCTTGTGTTTTCTTCATCAATATTCACTGAAACCAGTGTTGAAACCAAAGTGTTTGTCCTATTCATCCATGTCATACTCTTCTGATAGTATTATAACCACAATTTCAACATCTAAACTCTTTGATTATATCATCTAAACACAGTGTGTCACCAACATCATATCTAGTCACTAAAAAGCTTTGTGATGCTTGAAGTCCAAAAAATAAATAAATAAATAAATAAGGGTAAAATTTAAACACTCCAAAATTTTCAAAATTTTGAGCATGAGGAGGAAAAATAATTGGTAAAAAAAAAAAAAAGCTAAGATTGTAAAATAAAATCTTATTTTTATAAAATAAAATCTCCTGCACATATATATGAATGCAGTTCAAGAAAATTTAACATTGACATTCTACAGAGGCCATCATTTTTGGCAAATGTCAAATTTACCCGTGTCTAAATTTAGTCATTTTTTAAGGGTCATAAATTTCAGTCATCTTAGCATAGAGGCACAATGATGGACTTTTTGAAAGTACAGTTATAGTTTGCCTTTTGATTAGCTGTTTGGGTGCAAACAAGTTTCTGTTTAAATAGGAAAGATCTAAATGCTATTATTCTTAGATTTCTCATTATTTTAATTAAAGAAATCATGATACGTTTTCCCAAAGGTTAATTTGCTTTAGAATTTGTAGGTCAATCCTTTGTTATAGATTATTCCATTTTCCCCAGAGTAGAAGTAATCAAAGAAAGGCTGGAGATTTATAGTTTCAATTAGTTAATATGTAAGTCTACTTATTGGAGCTTATAGAACAAAGATACAACTTTTAGTTATTTAGACTAGCTTGACTGGAAAACTGATTGAATCTCTGTGTATGTTTTATAATAATCTCTCCTGAAGTCGAATAGTTATTCAAACCCACCCCTTATCTCTAATTTACTCTACAGTTTGTGATCCACAGATGTTATCTCACAAGGATTAAAGTTCCCAACTCCCACCCACCTTCCATCTAATAATATAACTTGCTTCGCACTGAATAGAAAAACCTGAGTTTTGCACACATCCTGATCTCTTCTCAGTATCGCAGTAAACACACAGGTACCATTTGTAAAATTAGCATGAGATCATATCTCATCTCTGATCCGGGCTTTGGCCATATGAATGTGATTTTAACTTCTAACATGTTCAAGCTCTTGTAAAGTGTTCCTTCCTTTATATCTTTAAATATCTCAAGTTGCTCAATATTTTTTAAATGATTAACTTGCGTATCTCCTAGTAACTAGTTGATCTCATTAAAACTCCTTGAAATGAGGTTTCATCAGAACGTTCATGTGTTCCTTATTTTTTACTCTTCTATTTGACTTCCACCCTTATATTACTTTATACACAGGTGTCCTGAAGTTTACAAAAAAAAAATATCCAATCTTTTGCATTGTTCTTTTCCCTAATTCTTCTGAAGCATTTGGTGCCACAGGTCACCTATTACTTATAAATTTCTCTTTCCTCCTCTTAAGAGATCATGCATCTTTGGTACTCCTGATATATTTATAAATTTCTCCTGTGCATCAGTTTCTTTCTTTCTTTTTGCTACTCTCTGGATCTTAGTGTCCCTAAAGTCTGAGCTGCTTTGTGTTAAAATTAGTCTTCAAAACTCCAGTTAAGTGTTTGTAACTTAAATTTACAAACTGATATTGATTAAATCTACTGCTATGACTTAAGTTTAAGTTTATTTCTCCTTTACCTCCATGTGCCCAGAACTGAGAAATGTGAAGCATTCAAATCTAAATGGCTCACTGAGTACTTAGTGATGATTCAGAAGAATAAAATTAGATCACTATATAGAAAATAAACAGCAAGGTCCTACTGTACAGCACAGGGAACTATATTCAATACCCTGTAATAGCCTATAATGAAAAAAATATGCAAAAGAATGTATATATGTATGGCTGAAGTATTGTGCTGTGTCACCAGAAATTAATAAAACATTGTAAATGGACTATACTTCAATAAAAAAATAAATAAAAATAGAATCTATTGAGTTAATAATGTTAAGAATCTGTAAACAATTTATTTTAATATTAGTTTTGTGAAAGTTAATAAACTAACACGTTTATTTCTAAAGTATAAATTAATATGTATAGGGAATGAATAAAATAATAAATGGAATAATAAACGAAAACATTTATAACCTTCAAAAAAAGAATAAAATTAGATCAAAACAAGACAACACAGAAAACACATTTTCGGGAAAAATATACAAACCAGCTTGGCAATGGATTTAACTCTGACATGGCTGCTAAAAGACACAGCGGTGGTGATTTTAACTTTATGGGTAAAGTGATTTTCTACCAGTTAAAAGCAGAAAAATTAACGGCCCTGAGGGAGGAGTTTAAACAAGGCAGATATATTATTATTTAGAAAGTTTCTCTTGCATCTGCCTTTGTTAAGAAATTATTTGAGAATGTACTCTGGCACACTGCGACTGTAAACAAGGAAGAAACAGTCTTAGACACCAGGTAACAGTGCCTCTTCCTATCAGTCAGTCCCAAGATGACAGCACAATTGCAGGGTAGAGAGTAAAGTTTTAGTTCAAGAATGAGGATTGAAAGAGGAGTCTCTCAGAAGGGCAATAAACAAAGGCAGTACGTGAGAAAGCGTGACTGAGGCAGCCGAACATACAATGAAGGCATCATAAAAATAGTCCCCGAAGAAGATTTTATAAGGTCAACAAAAAGCAGTATCACAATTACCCCATCACTACAACTGCTACTGTCTTCAAGACAACCTATGAAAGGAGTAGGAGACAAATTAAATATGACCATAATAGTATAAAATTCTGTTATTTATTTTATTTATTTTGAAGGGGAGGTAATCAGGTTTAATTGTTCATTTTATTTATTTAATGGAGATACTGGGGATTGAACCCAGGACCTCATCCAATCAAATATGATAAATATTTATTGGTTCCTGTGGTATGCCCAAACTAACTCAGCAGCCACTGTTTTGGACAAACAGTTGATATCTTTTGGGGAGATGGAAAGTCTTTCGATTGATTTAGAAATGTTTTTGTGTCTCCTCCTGGATTTGTGCCTTTCTGTCTCCACATGGACTTTCATATGCTCTGCTTTCCTAGGTCCAGTGACACATTCTGCTCTGTGGATTGTCCAATACACTCAGTTGGGGTTATTTTCCTCCCTCACAGAGTTGGATACGTCCTTCCATCTGCCATTAGTGTGACACAGTTGTTTTGCCCTCTTTCTGGTGATGCTTGAGTCATCCTGGTGTCAGTGTTGAGAATCATTCATTTTCATTATCTTAACTCAGAAAAAAGAATCAAAATGTAACTAAGCTGAATCCTATGGGGCCTTCCAGGGTCAGACCCCTCCCCCATATCCTCTGCTGCAGATCCTTCCTGAAGCACCCAGATAATAGTACCTCGTGTGTATTTCCTGAGTGTTTCAGATGCTTAAAACCACCACCAAAGGGAAGAAATTAACTATTTGATGATCAAGAACCATAGCCTCCAGACCCTCTGGCACCTAAGGGTTGATGGTGTTGACTGCCATGTTACCTCCACATCAGCCAATCGGAAATGATTGTCCATGAGCTGATCAGGCACCCTGCAATCCTCTCCATCACCTGGGCTTTAAATAGGCTTTGCTGAAACCCTTCAGGGAGTTCAGGGTTTTTCCTGGGCATGAGCCACCCCGTCCTCCTTGCTTGGCCCTGCAATAAATCCTTCTCTGCTCCAAACTTCCAGGTTTCAGTTTGTTTGGCCTCATAGTGCAGTGGGCACACGAACTTGCCTTCGGTAATAAAAATATACACGTTGTTAAAAATTAATCTAGCATTCGCATGATACAAAGCATTACTGTTAATCCATGGACCAAGTCAATGATGGAACGTTAATGCTCAAAATTACAACACACTTCAGTTGCTCACATGGTCCTGTAAATTAGAGTGAGCAAAGATTCTCAGCATCCGTTGCTGGAAACAACAGATCATGGCTTCCAAGATCAGGGGTCAAAGAAAAAGCAGTAACAGGGACTGTGGAAGGCAGATCATCTCTGTCACATCCGTTTGACACTGAAAAGGGTATTGTTTTTAGCTTCTATCTGGGGGCAGTTATATGGGTTCTGTACTTTTCCCCCAGACTTCCAAACTCATCATCCAAAAACAGAATTTTTTAAATTCTGGAAAGGATTTTTTTTTTTTTAAATTTGTACTCTAAGTTGCATGGTTATTATGCGCTCCACCACGGAACTATACTTAACCCCCCAACGCCCAGATTTAGCACTTTTAGTGCTAAAACTGGAGCAGAAGAACCAGAACTTTTTCCACCCTGCTGTGCTAACATGTAACAACCTATAGAAAACAGTACACGGAACAAAGTCCTTGAAGAGAAAGTTAAATGAAGCACTGAAAAGGAGAGAATGTAGAAACAGTATAAGCATATTTGTTTGGCAGGGGAGTTTGTATCAGACACATTTTCTGGGAAGTGGAAGAGCAGTTTATTAAAAAAAAAAAATCCACAATAGTCAAAAAAATTAGCTCCTGAATAAACGAGGGTCCTTATGAGTAGAGTCAGAAGAGTGGGGTTATTATCTCTTCCCTTTCTCTCTCCATATATATGTATATAATATATATGTGCATATATATCCATATATATGTCTGTGTAGGTATATGTCTACACTCATATATGCATACAATTTAATTACACTTAACAGTAATGAAATAAAAGTATTATACATATATGCATATATATGATTTTTTTACTCTTACAGTATACCTATTATTTAAGCCACAGGATATCACATTTGACAAATAAAAAATGGACATTCCAAATTTATAATCTGTGCTTCTGGGAGAGAGCAATGTTAAAATAAAGGACATAAAGGGAAGAGAGAGGAAGATGAGTGGGAGAAAACTGTTCTGAAAGTCACTTGATTGGATGGAAAAAATGAAAATACAAAATATGAAGATATAATGATACTTGAATTGAGCAACATGAAATAATGGAATACCTTAACATCCACTAGAAAATGAAGCAGAATTACTCTGATTTTTGTAACTGTTTTTTGTTAGTTTTAATGTGGCTTACGTTTTATTAAATGTGACTTGGTTATGCTAGTTTCTTTAGATATTCTTAGTAGGGGCTGACATTTTGCAAATTCCAAAAATATATAGTCATATGATTATATTAATTTATATTCAAATACTTCACTCATATCTGTTGTGGAATCAAAATATGTTTCAAAATCTTAGAAGTGTAGTTGTAATCACCTTTTTTCCATTAATACCACTTTTAGTTGAAGATTAAGTGCTGGCATTTTCCATTTAGTACCTCAGAAGATGTTATTTTTACATTATTTTGTCTTTCTACTATAAGCACATTATATTCTATTGGTTTTAGTCATTTATGGAAATTGCAAATATCATTGATACTGATTTTCAAAAGACATAATAGTGACTTTTTGAGAATTTATAGTAGATTAATATGTAATTTATTGCCTGAGCTGCATGGAATCTATTCAAAATGTTACTGCCTTGCAAATATTCACTACGACAGACTAGATATTTGCATTGTTTTAAAATATTTCTATTCAAAGTCAGTTGTTAAAAGTTAAATGATACCTATTTTTTCTAATAAATTAGTTCTTATTACAGGAATATTTAAAAGTATGTTATGTAAAATAAAGAAACTTGGTAGAGATTTGTAAACAATGATGCTAAATGTATTTTAATAGGATTTATGGATCCTCGTTGAATATATTTTGCAAATATATTGTCTTTATATTTTTCATAAGTTGTATCCTTCAGTTATGGAGATCATAAATTCATGGTATAAGAACTATGGGTGTCGCTTCTGTAAATAATACAGGCAAAACTCAAAATTTTGATCGACTTTTGGACAAATGTCATTGATTTGTTGCTGAAAAAGCTAGAGAAACTCCATGTGCACCAAGTTATGAGTAAAATACTAACTGAAGTGAAATCCTGTGCTTTGTAGCAGGTTGATGGGAAAGAAGGACAGCTTGAGGAAGACGAAATGGGGAAGGAAATGGGATTTGGAGCATGTGATTATAGACAGGAGAGAAGTCTAAAGAGATCTGGTGCTGAATCTTGCATGCTAATCGTACTGATCTGAATATTCAACACACATCTGATGTAATTTGCTCTAAATTACCGCCCAAACAATTTTTCCTCAAATAGATCATAAACCTTTTCTGCTGAGTGTTTAAAATAAAGATTGGATCATCTTCTCTATTCCTGTGCATTCTTCTTTTGTTTCCTATTTTAATAATATATTATATATAGTATATTAAATATAATATATAGTAGTATTGTGTACAAGAAAATATTTATTGGCAATGATGGATTCCAAGATGTCATGGTTTTGTTTTGTTTTTAATTTTATTTTCAAATAAAATTTGTATATATTTAAGGTGTACAACTTCATGTACTGATATACATGTACATAGTGAAATGATTATTACAGTTAAGCCAACTGACATACCGTCTCCCAGTTGCCTTTTTTTGGAGTGGGAGCACCTGAGTCTACTATCTCAGCAAATTCCCAGTATTCAGTACAGTATCACCAATCGTAGGCAACATACTGTGCATTAAATACTTACCCATCCTACGTAGCTGCAACTTTGTGCTCTTAAACCAACATCTCCCCATTTCTCCCACTGCCTCTCCCCTGAAAACCACCATTCCACCCCCTGCCTCGGTGTATTTTTTTCAGATTCCACATATAAGTGAGATCAGGCAATCGTTTCTTCCTGCTTAGTCCTCCGGCTTCATCCATGTTGTTGCAAATGGCATCATCTCTTTCTTTTTCTGAGATTGAATCATATGATGTATCTATGTAGATTCATATATATGTATATGCCCAGGTTGTTTCCACGCCTGGGCTATTATGAATAATGCTGAAATGATCATGGGGAACCATTAGTTCTTTGAGTTACCAAGTTTAGTTCCTTTGGATGTGTAGCTGGAAGTGAAATTGCTGGGGTCAGATAGTAACTCTAATTTTAACTTTTTGAGGAACTTCCATATTGTTTTCTGTGGTATCTGTACCAGTTTACATCCCCATCAACTGTGCACAGGTTTATAGGGTTCCCTTTTCTCCACATCCTCCTCAATGCTTGTTTTTTTGTTGTTGTCTTTTTGATACTAGCCATCCTAGCAGGTGTGAACTAATATTTCATTGTGGTTTTGATTTACATTTCCCTGATGACTAGTAATGTTGAGCACCTTTTCATACACCTGTTGGCCTTTTTTTTTTTTTTTTTTTGGAAAATTGTCTATCCAGGACCTCTCCTAGTTATGATGATGATGATGATGATGATGATGATGATGATGTGTGTGACTGAGTTGTGTTATGTTGCTTGTAAGTGAAATCTAAAACTAATTCAGATGTACTCTTAATTAATTTTCTATGTATTTTCACATTTAATCTGATACTTAAATTACAGAGAAAATGTTCACATGATCATTTGTTGTATCTAAATAACACAGCAAAGACTTTCTACTGTATAAAGGATTTCAGTCTATGTTGACATTTGCAGTCACTTCTCGTCTGATCAATTGTTGGAATTTAAGGTGTGAGTCAAAGGGTATGCTTGCTGATTTTTACTGGGGATCATTACCTAATTTCTCTCTTATTTTATTACCAATATTTACAATTTATTTTATGTTTATTTTATCATGGTCTTATTTCTTTTATAAGACCCCAAAGACAGTAAAATAAAAAATGAAAAAAAAAGTTTGATCTTGAATCCATCCAGACCTACGTTTGAAAAGGAGACACCCTATTGCCTGGGTAACCTTGGTCTGGTCAGCAATCTCAGCCTTTCCCTCTTTCACTGCAGGGATGTGATCTCCTTAGAGTCTCAAAATTTAGAATCCAAACCTCTGACTTTGCACAATTTTAGAAAGAATTCCATAGAGTTAACCCTACACATATTATCATACCACCAATATCACACCCAGAAAACTATGCATGCACACCCCCAAAACTATTCCCACACTCTGGGCGATTAAATGAGTCAAGAACTCATTACGCAGCTCTGTCAAAGACCACGGCAGAGATGCAGTGGCAGGTGATTGCAAAGGGGAGATAGAAAACTCACCCCCACGATGTTGATCAATTTTCTCTAATTGTCCAGAATCTGTAACGTGGGAACTCAAGTCAATTTGGGAGAAATCAGGAAAATATAGAGATTAATAATGAGCACTCATGATGCCTTTACCACTTGGGACAGACAATTTAACTTTTAGTTCTTGTTTTAAAGTCATGTTTCCTTGTTTAGTTCCATGAAATACAAGCAGAAGTGCTGAGTGCCGTGTCTCAGGCTGGCACGACTTCCTCCAAGGTCTTCCCACCTCTTGGCTTTCTGATGTGGTTTATCTCAGGTTGACCTTGTAGGACCACGTGCTAAAGATGTCAGAGCACCTGTGTGAGTGAGTGCACAGACCCTCCGCCAGGCTGTGGACGGACCATGCTTCTGATAAAGGCAACATGTAAACGTAGCCCTTAGATATTTGGGACCTTTTATTAAAGCACATTGACTATTTACAACGACTGCAACATGATTCCTTTTTCCAAACGGAAATTATATTTTTGCTCCATTATTGTATTTTGGGCAGGTATTTTTTTTTAAGTCATCATTGCCAAAGTAGCCACAACATGAGCTGAAAGAGAGTGCTTAGGACACATCCCAAGAGATCTTAGAAAGCGGGCGGATATAGTGCAGAGGGGGCATGAGGAGTTCAGCCTTGGGATGGGTGGAAAAATAGCTCTACTTGTGGGAAAAAAGTGGAATGCAGGAATACTACACTGGCTGGAGGGCTGATTTCTCCCTAGACCCTATTTTAAATTGAAGTATAGTTGGTTTACTATGTTGTGTTAGTTTCAGGTGTACAGCAAAGTGATTCAGTTTGATATATATATATACATATTCTTTTCCAGATTCTTTTCCATTATAGTTACTATAAGCTATTGACTATAGTACCTTGTGCTATATAGTAAGTCTTTGTTGTTTATTATATTTATAAAATCCCCTGAGTTGTGTAGTTGGTAATGTAGACGCCAAAGCAAAGACTACAGTTCCTGTCCCTTAGATGTGGCATTGTGCCTGCAATGAGACCAGCAGAATGAGGGGGACAGATGTGTGCTTGTCCTAAGCTTTCTCTTTTGACTTCCATGGACTAAGACCTAGAGCTGGAAGCCAAACGACATATTTAAGATGGCAGAACACACACATCCACTTGGTCTTTGGAGTAAAACTCAACTTAGATGCTTTTGTCTGTCAATATTTGGAAGGATGGGGAGACAGAATGTAATTTCTATCATACTTAATTAAACCGAAAGGTACACACAACATTTGATTCAAATTCAATGCATCAAATTAAAACGTATGGACACATCTAACTGTGAAAAAGGCTAAAGAACAGATTGGTGGTTATCAAGGTTGCGGGGGTGATGAGGAGGGGTGGTAATTATGGGTGAAGGTGGTCAAAGGGTACAAACGTTCATCTGCAGGATGAGTAAGTCCTGGGGATGTAATAAACAGCTTGGCGACTCTAGTTAATGGTACTCTATTTGAAAGTTGCTAAGAGAGTAGTTTTTAAAAGTTCTCACCACAAAATTGTAACTTTGTGAGGTGATGGATGTGTTACCTTTATTGTGGTGATCGCTTTGCAATATATACATATATCAAATCATGATGTTTACGCCTTAAACTTACATGATGCCTTATGCCCGTTATGTCTTTTCTGGAAGAAAAAAAGATGGTGACACAAAGTCAAGGATCTCCTGGTGCTATTTGTATACTTCAGAGGTTACTTCTACTCATTACCCACAAACCACTCATCTAACATTACGTACAAAATGAAAGTAAAGCCCTTCTTTACCTTTTTTTTTTTTTTTTAAATTGAAGTACCATCAGTTACAATGTGTCAATCTCTGGTGTACAGCACAATGTCCCAGTCATGCATATACATACATAGATTCGTTTTCATATTCTTTTTCATTAAAAGTTATTACAAGATAATTGAACTTAGTTCCCTCTGCTACCCTCTTTATCTTTTTACCACCTACTCTTCCTCCTACTAGGATTTAATTTCTCTACCAACGTTGTCTTGTATTCTCACATACATTAATTTTTTTAATCAGTCCAAGCTGACAGAACCAAAAAGCAGTTCAAACATTTCTGAAATCTATTCGAACTTAGCTTTGAAGTTGGCATACAAAGATTTACTTTTGATCATATTCCTTTAAACAATGTTTTGCAGTTACTCTCTTATTTATGATTAATGTTTTCATATAAAATTATTTCTTGCTTCTAAATGCAGTCAAACGTTAAAAAATACACTTACTGAATTCCATAAAATCTCCTGAAATACCTCAGAAAATTATTTATCTGTTTTTTGACTCTGTTGATCAAAACAATGGTAGTGGTGTTTTTAAAAAATTAATGATATTAGAGAATATTTACTATGAACACATCAACGTTAAATCTTTACTGAAAGAAAAATTGTGCATAAATGAATATATTTAAGCCAGCAGCACCGCATAATAAATCAGCCAGAGTATAGTTTTAGAGCAGTTCTGAGTGGATAAAGATATCACATTCAAATACCTAAATAAGGAATGAGAGCACTCTAAAAAATAACTGATATAATCTCAGAAGATGCTCAGAAAAGCCTGTGCAGAGAGGGTTTATAAGGCCAGTTTTTCAGTTGCAGAAAAATTGACCAAGAAGTCTATATGACAGCAGGACTTAGTTTACACATTTTAACTGCAGAGCTAAAAAAAATCAAAAAGGAAAAATTATTTTTAACCCTCAAAACATTTGCATTCACTGCTGAAATAAGTCATTAGAAAAAGGAAGCTGATAGTCACCAAGACAGTAATTGCAAAGAAAACTTTAACACTCAATAATCATAACATTTTACAAAAGTGATTTAATCCCCCCCACATAACAGTTCTAAGTGAGCAGTGTATGCCTGGAATATTGGTATCAATTGTATATTTATGTGTCAGAATAAAACACAGGTAAATATTTCTGTCCAATTTTTTCTTTCAATATTAAATATGGTAAGAGAAACAAATAAAAAACATGTTATACACTTTGTATCATGTGAGTGTGGTAGAGAAAAAACCCGGAGGTGTGACACACGCAACTTTATTAAAGATGAGTGTGAGTTTTCTTCATACAAAATAAGTAACAGCTAAATATTATGACATTTTAAATAGCCAAATTCTAGTAAGTGTAGAAATAATATTCATTGTAATTAGACAAATTACTTTGTTTTTATTCATTTATTTATTTTTATTAACGTATAATTGAGTTAAAATGTGTTAGTTTCTGTTGTACAGGAAAGCGATTCAGTTATACATATATATTATTTTGCATATTATTTTTCATTGTAAGTTACTATAAAATATTGAATATAGTTCCCTGTGCTATACAGTAGGACCTTGTTGTTTATCTATTTTATATACAGTAGTGCATATCTGTTGACCTGAAACTCCTAATTTATCCCTCCCCTCTTTCCTCTTTGATAACCATAATTTCATTTTCTTGTGAGTCTGTTTCTGTTTTGTAAATCAATTCATTTGTATCTTTTTTAGACCCTACATATAAGTGATATCATATGATATTTGTTTCTCTCTGTCTGACTTACTTCACTTTAATTCTTGGTATATAATAGTACACAGGTAAGGATTTTGTGTCCCAGAGAAAATTAAGATCAAACTAGTCTCTTTGATTCATTTGCATTGTGACCCTGGCCACATCACTAACTTCTGTGAGACTCAGGTTTGGTTGTTGTTGTTTTTAACATAAAACATAGGGAAATCAGCCTCTAACCTATAGCATTTATGTTAAAACCCCTATTCTCTGCCAGACACTATGCTAGGTGCTAAGTAGATAGAAGGTTAAAGAAGACAGATCCTGACTTAAGGGATATGATATCCCAGAGAGGAACAGTGGGTGCAGGACAGTGTGATGTATGTTGGGCAATAATGGTACGCACTGCACACTGTGTGCTCGGGAAGGGAGGGCCAGTCTACCACCAGACCTGGTCAAGGTGAGTCACTGGAGGAGACGCTCTGAAAGATGGACTGGCAGCAGTTGGATGAAGTAGGGGAGAAGCGTGTTCCAGGTAGAAGAAAGTGCATACGCAATGTCTGGGGAGGTACAAAATGACGGGGGACGTTCTTCTGGGACAAATAGAGAGGAAAGAGGGAGGGGTTAGGGTAGGCGATGGGAAGTGAGGCGTGGGGAGGAGACCCCAGCCAAATTATAAAAGGCTTTATGTTCTAAAGGAAGCACTTACAGAGGATGTATTTGCTATTGAAGTTTTAAAGCATGTGGGTGTTTGATTTTGGTGGGTGTGGAGCACGGTGGAAAGTTGGTGAAAATAAAAGCGAGAAGTGCAATTGGGAATCAAATCTGGATATTTAGGCAGAAATAGTGGGGAGAATAACAGAACTGGGACAGTGGGAAAAAAGAGAAGACGAGAGATGCCAAATTTAATAAAGAGGAGATTTCTCAGGCTGACTGGATGACCAGACGGGTGACAGGGGAGGAGTCCAGGTTTCTGCGTCTCTGGCTTGGCTGACTGCAGAAACAGGGCGATTCACAAACATGACACTTACAGGGAGAGGGACATTTGGGGGTAAAGATCGTCTTCAGATTTAAACATATTTATTTCAGCTTTTAATGAGACATCTCAGTGGAAGATGCCAGATGGGCTTTGGCTCAAAGGACAGAATTCTGACATGGATTTGGAGTTCTTGGGTTTATATGTGCTAATCAAAAAATTGTCCAGCTGAGGTCATCCAGGTGAGCATACAGAGAAAGCAGAGCTCTGGAGTCCAATGATAAACATGAGACAAGCAGAAATATGACAAAGTTGTTTTGTGATGGATAATTTTTTTTAAAAACTTGGTTTATCACATAGTAAATACTAAAAATATCCATAATTGAGCATATGTACAATTGGTATATATAATTATGTGTAATATAATATTAATATATAATATATATTTATTTACAATCTGTAAACAATACGGTAAGCATACCCTACACAGATGCATGTGTGTATGCATATTATATATAATATTTATTATATTATCTACATGTATAATCACTAGATTGCTACAAGATTAGAATATAAGGTAACTCAAAAACAGTGCCTGGAGTGGTCATAATTTTTTTTAACATAATAAATATTTTAAATGTTTCAGTTTATAATGGAATGTAGACAATATTAATTTAAAAGAAGATCTAAAGTGTGTTTGTATATTTAGGCTATCCATTTTGCTTCCTTAGTTAGCTACAGGTTTGCTCTATCTTTCCTGTCTTAGCCTTGGAGTTATTTTGACCCATTCTTCCCTTAAATGAACTCCTTCCTTTCTTCATCCCATTTCAGCTCCTTCAGATATCTTTGAAATATATTTTGTCGTAGACATCCAACTGATCAGAGCAAATATCAGACCAGATCTGATCTTACTTTCTAGAAGATCAAAGAAAGATCTGGCTGAGCAGAACTCAGCATTCTATTCTTAGTTTGTATTTGACTTGTTTTCTAAAGAAACAAAATAATCAAAGTGTTTCCCAGGCATTATAACATAGTGATGGATTTTCATTACCTTTGTCAAATGAATAGAAGAAGAGAAAACGGTATTATTATATAAGTGCCTTTGTGTGTATTGAATAAAGATTTACTGCATGATAAACCAACAGATGGTTGTTTTGTGTGTGTTATGATCTAATAGCCATAGACATCTGAGTGCACAGCTTCAATAACTGTGTGATAAAGTTATTGAAAGTCTGAAGTTGCCTGAAGTCTTCAATTAAAGAAAAAAAACATCCCCTTCAGGTCATTTCTGGGAGAATGGAAAACTGCATTGCAATTAGACTTTCCACTGGGAGACATAGCTCAATCTAATTCCATTTATAAATAACAAAAGGAACAGTGATAGCAATTTATCATCCGTCAGTGCCAAGAAATACCCTGGAGAAGGCCAGTGACCAGGGACATTAAACACAGTATCTGTGTGTGTTCTGAGATGCTGAAACCAAACTAAGGACCACATGTTCTGGGGACACTTAGACTTGATTCCTTTCTCATTTAAAAAAAAAAAAAGAAAAAGAAAAAAGGACGTTTGTGGCTTGGAAACATTAACGAAAAGAGAAATATAGAGATGAGAAAACTAAATATATTCAAAGAAACTTGATTTTTCTCGCCAATTAAATTTGCTCTGACAAGACCATGTAGTATAGCTTTAAATAATGCCCCTGCTACACTGAGATCCTGGAAAAATTGAGGTCGAGTATCAGATGGGAACTGAGACCACCTCCCTCACCCCGAAGCAAAGTCAGGAAGGATGTAACTTTTAGGAAATAACATTTAGGAAATGTGCTTCTGGAATAAATCTTCCGGTGTTTGCCCATACCATTTATTAGCTATGTGAACATCACCGAGTGACTGAAACTTTCTGTTTATACTTTGGATAATTGTGCCAATAATAGCACCACCTTCATCGAAGGTTGTTTTGAATTTTAAATAAATTAACATGCAGTTAGAAGGGAGCATAGGAGATAGTAAGCGCTCAATATGTGTGAGGTATCATTTTCACTTCCTATTTTAAAATGTTACACATAGCTAATATGTCAGTCAATTCTACTGGTAAAGATAAGTGCATTTTTAAGAAACTCAAACATTTCATCCCATAAATTCATTGCAGGAAGGTAGCCAGGAGATGCTACAGCAAATGAAGGGATGACAAAAAAAGAGAAGAAAACAATGGATCCAGAAAAGTGTGAAACTAGATGAGAAAAGATTCCCAGAATGACGGCTGAGTGGCTGAGAAGGTAAACATCATATTGAAGCAGAAAAATAAAGGGTGAAGAGAGAGGGTGGATTCAGCCAATAAAGAAGACTCCACATTACTGTATATAAACTAGACAAATAACAAGGACCTACTGTAGAGCACAGGGAACTAGATTCATTTTCTTGTAATGAGCTGTAATGGAAAAGAATCTGCAAACATATATATATATATATACATATGTATGTATATGTATAACTGAATTGCTTTGCTGTACACCTGAAACTAACATTATAAATCAACTAGACTTCAATAAAAAACAAGAATTAAAAATAAAAAAATAAAAAAAAGCTGACTCCATAGAAATTCATTAGTTGGAAAGTTTGGGAAAAGTAGTTGGCTAATATATAGACATGTATTTCATGAAAAATGAAGGTAAATTATTAATTTTGAAAAGTATATCAGTAAAGATTTATTTATAAGATATATGACTAGGCTCCATGGGGAAATTTTTCTACACAAATATACTGTAAACTTTGTTTCTGTCTTCTTACCTCTACACTAACAATAGACAACGTTATGCTGTGTTTATAACTCATAAACCTAGAAGACTTAGCATTATTGCATTGCAGGTGCTAAGAGTTTGGAGCAGGGGAACAAAGCTTAAAAAAGAGTAGTGTCCATAATGCCCCTGTCTTCCAAAATACGGAGTTAAATAATAGTTAACAAAAGCGAAAATATAAATGTAATAAAGTATTAAAAATTTTCAAGCAACCAAAAGATAAATTCAAATAGGGTTAGAAATATGATAAGAGAGTTGGCAGGAGGGAAGGTGCAAGATGAAATAAATGAGCTAAGTTCTCATCTGTTATAACAGTCAAGTAATAGCTAATATCTAAAACTGATAAATCCAGCACAGGTGAGAAGACATATGACTTTGATACATGGTGGTAACTAACAGACCAGTCAAATGAAATCACCAGGGAAAGAGTAATAGGTAACTTTGGCAGGAGGTGACTGCATTTTGTTAAAGACATTCTGTTTTTTTTTTTTTAATGTGAATATGTTACATATCAAAGGATAATAAAGTAGACAGTATACAAAAAATAACAAATTATCACCATATGAAAATATATTTAATCACACCAGCAATCAAATAATTATTAAATTTTAAATATTACAGTGGGATTCTTTTTTGTATGTTTTTTTAAATTAACAAAAAATTAAATTATAATATAAATCAGAGGATGGAAGTGATAATATGATCCTCACAGAAGCTAGTGGAAATTCGTCAAATAATCACTTTTATTAAAAATTAGTTCCTGTGGCTAAACATCTATATATGCAATCTGTTGAAAGAACTCAATTTTTTTACTGTTAAAAACTAGTATTAAATGTCAAATATTTTCAAATAACCTCGATTTAGAAATCTATTCCCATGCACAAGGTCCTGGGTTCAATCCCAAGTACCTCCATTAAAATAAATAAGCAGATAAATAAGTCTAAATACCTCCCTCCAAAACAAAAAATAAAACGTTAAAAAAAGAAATCTATTCCAAGTAAATAATCAGAAATTTAATGAGAGCCAGGCTAAGTCAGAGGACAAATATTAACAATTAAATTTTCCTTTTTATTGGACCTTCAGTTTTACAATTTATGCCTTGATTTCGAAATTGGAAATATGTAATTGAGTCATGATGTCATGGAATTCTGACTGCACATTTGGAAATTAAAGTATAATAATAAGTTAATTTTAAATAAGAGAAGCATCATCAATTAATACTTGGTCAAATAGCAAAATCCACTCTTCCCTCATCATATTTTTAGCAAAATAAATAAAATCATGTGATTCTTAACTCATTATATTTCTCGGTGTAAAGAAAGTCATGTGTGTAGATGACATGTTTCCAGGATGTACAAAGTCATAGCAAGTGGTTATTAAGTGACCACATACCTTTTAAGTATAAAGCAGACTGAGTTCTCACGGGAAAGAGAATTATTCCGTTCTCTCTGCTGAATTCTGAGGATCCAGTTAAGTATTTTCCTTAGCAGGTATTCATTAAAGTCTTGTTAAATCAATGAATTAATTCATGAATCATTTAGGAGAATTTCTTACTTTTCCTTTTACATTGGGAAGAGTGTTTTACCGACAGGAGAAACGGAGATGGTTGTTCAATGTGTACTTTACTATGGCTGTCAAATCATTCTGGACATCTGTTGTACCTACGTTCTTTGGGTGGATGGGTTTCTTTAGTCATTAATGTTTTAGATGCTAAGGCAGCCAGGAAGATGTGAGACTCCAAGAGTGCACTGAAATCTGGGGTGTGTAGTCGACACTTCCACAATCCATGAACAAGGGGGAAACTTACACTGCTGTCTGCAAGTTATGAGCAACTGACATGGGTCTCAGACTGGTTTTAGTTTAAAGGTGACAGAAATTTTCCTACCTCAGAATAATGGTCTGATAGATTAATACACTAATTTTCTTTTCTCTGCCATTTAAATTCTGAACACACCAAAAGTATTTATTGGTTTTTTTTGCACATTCATTTAAGGTATTAGCAACTTTATGAAACTGTATTATGTTGAAATCAGAAAATTAGATTCAGCAGAAAATGGATTAAGGAAAATACAAAACTTGTTTAACCTAGGAGGGCTTTGATTGTGAGATGCTATGGAAAACAAGATTATTTAATATACCTTATGTTAATCAGTTTTATTTATTTGTAGTCACATACTACATTGCCTATTTACTAAAAATCTCCATCTAAACCAAGTTGGAATATTAATATAAATGTATTTGATGTATTTTGGACACATAGAATATTGAGTTTCATCGTGGTGCAGATGTATTTGAAAAGTCATAACATCAGAACTTTGCATTTATCAAAGGACTCTTTTCACATCCTGTGGAATTTTTATTTCTTTTCCTTTTTCAAGAGAGTTAATGAAAAGCAGGAGAAAATTCAGAGCCAGATATATCACAGCAGCTGAGGAAAAGCAAACAGCTGGTACATAAACATGACTGTAGATTCATTAGATCATGAATATATATTCACACTTATCTGCCATTCCAAGGTGAGAAAACTTTTAGTTATTGTCAATGCCATAGTGTTGCAATAGCTCATTGGACCTGAAACTATCTGAAAGAGTATAAACAAGACATCGAAAGCATCCTTGAGGGGAAAAAAAGGGAACAATGGGAGCTGAAGCCAGGAGAAAATAAAGCTACCCATATGGCTCTACGAATTACTGCCAAAAAAATAAATTCCCAGAAAATGTGATTGTCTTTATTATAGGGGTTGATTATTATTCTAAGTACTTTGAAAATAATTCTCCTTTATCTGGAAATAGTTTAAGAAAATACTGCTCTTTTTCTGACTCAATATTAAACCCATACCCATAAACCTTAAATTTTATAAGTACTAGCAATGGAAGAGGAGGAATAAGAATATTTAACTGAACTTAAGATAACACAAATGAATAAATATTACCTAAAAGCCCACATTTCTTTTTTTGGGAAAAAGTGGAGAAGAAATCATCTTTTAACCGATTATGTACATATATTTTTGTATGCTAAAAATAAAACATTTTTTATTGAAGTGTAGTCAATGTGTCAATTTCTGGTGTACAGCATTATGCTTCAGCCATATATATACATACTTATATTCCTTTTTATATTATTTTTCATTATAGGTTACTACAAGACACTGGATATAGTTCACTGTGCTATATAGGAGAAACTTGTTGTTTACCTATTTTATACATGGTAGTTAGTATTTGCAAATCTTGAATTCTCAATTTATCCCTTCCCACCCCCTTTCCCCCCTGGTAACCATAAGATTGCTCTGTATGTCTGTGAGTCTGCTTCTGTTCTGTTAAAAAGTTCATTTTGTGCCTTGTTTTTTTTAGATAACACATTTAAGTTGTATCATATGGTATTTTTCTTTCTCTTTCTGTCTTACTTCACTTAGAATGATGATCACCAGGTCCATCCATGTTGCTGCAAATAGCATTATTTTATTCTTTTTTATGGCTAAGTAGTATTCCATTGTGTGTGTGTGTGTGTGTGTGTGTGTGTGTGTGTGTGTGTGTGTGTATGTATATATGTATATATACATACACATACACACCATAAGTTTATCCAGTCATCTGTTGATAGACATTTAGGTTGTTTCCATGTCTTGACTATTATAAATCGTGCTGCTGTGAACATTGGGGTGCATGTATCTTTTCCAATTAGAGTTCCCTCTGGATATATGCCCAGGAGTGGGATTGCTGGATCATATGGTAAGTATATTTTTAGTTTCTTTTGGAATCTCCATACTGTTGTCCATAGTGGTTGCATAAATTTACATTCCCACCAACAGTGTAGGAGGGTTCCTTTTTCTCCACACTCTCTCCAGCATTTATTACTTGTAGATATTTTAGTAATGGCTATTCTGACTGGTATGAGGTGCTACCTCATTGTAGGCATAAAATATTCTTGTTAAATCACTAACTAAAACAGCTACACAATATGCACAGAAATTAATATAAACCATTGTTTAAATGAAAACATGAATCAATGGCATTTGCAAATAATGACTTGGATGCTCCTTAGAGAAATTTATGTTATGGAGTAAATTTCTTGGGAAATAATTTCACCTGACTTTCCACTGTTTAGGAAGGAACAAATCACAAAAATGTATGTAAAAATGTATATTATTTTCATTTATTTTTCAGTACATAAGAGGTTCCATATTTGTTTCTAAACTTTTGCATAAAATATGTAACAACCTCAAAAGGTTGTTTTTCTAGAAACAGGATAGAGATTGTATATTCTACAAAAATATAAAACACTATGTCATATTGTTGGATGAAACTAGTCTCTGCCTATAAGTTTAACTGATTAAACTGGTTTCAGTTCACACATATCTGAACATATTCCATCTTTACTACTTAAGTATTTGTTTCAATACCCTCCTTCCATGGTTTCATTTTATTCTTTATAACATGAAAAATAGATAAATTTACCACAATCCTAATTTACTTAGATTCTAAAATTGACTCTTAAAGGTCTCATATTAAATTCCTTAAGGGGAATTTAATTCAGTTTTTTTCCTATTTCAATACCTTTATTTTATATGTTGGTATTCTATAAATAGAAATTCAGATAGTCTCAATGCTAATGAATTTTTTTGTTGACCTATAGAAAGCTCTGAATACAGAATGTTTCAAAATCTGCTGTTTTCATGTTTAGTGAATATAATGACTTTATTGTTTTTTTTTTTGCCCAAAAATATTTAATGGAGACATTTGAAAACTAATATTTTATCAAAATAATGCAAACACTTTACAATATTGGGGAAAAATTATTTTTTTTGCATCTAAATCTATTAAATCAAAATAGTTATTTTTAAGAAAAATTGATTAAACACATTTTCTTCTAATTTACACAAAATTATTTGAGATCCATTATTTGCTATGTTAATTTTCAAATAAGTATTCAATAAGAATTTTGGTTCATGCCAATTTTGATTTATAATGTGTACCATTGTGAATATTATTTTTGGTCCCTGAGTCCAAAGAAGACTTACTTTGCTGTCACAGATACAAATTTCATCAGAAGGCTTCATTCTGTAAAGTTTTAAGTACTAATTTTAGAGTATGTACTTTTAGACAACTTCAGTTTTACTTTCTGCTTATTTTTTCTCCATTTGTGGGTTTTTATTTTTATTGGTCAATTTTTGTGGTTTTCGGATTTAGAAATTATGACCCAGAAGTCCTTTTCTTATTTATAACAAATTTTACTGAAAGCAGCTTTAGAGGATGTCTCTTTTCTTTCTTTCTAGCATGAATTATCATTAGGAATGGAAAACAACTGTTATGTAGTAAATAATTTATAAGAGGTTAACCACCACTGATTTCTTTTCTAAATAAATATATTAGCAATGCATTTCTTAAATGCATTCCTGATAAGTTTGTGTCATGTATTAATTATTTATGCTTTAAATGTGATTAGAGGAGTCATAATAATCTCAAGGAACAGAAGCATTCTCGTTTCAAAGCAGATATGGTAGGTAAAAAATCAGCATGGAAAATGCCAGGATCAGGGCAATATGCTAAACTCTTAGAATTCCAAGTTGCTTGCAGTTGGCAAAGTGGGTCATCTTAGAGATGTCATACAGAAAACAGTTCTTCAGTTTGAGGTGACAGTTATCTTTATGTCACTGAACCCAAGAGTTCCTGCAGTTTTCTGCTTCTGGGACAAACCAAAACTAACCAACCAAATAACTAATGAACAAAACAACTCTCCAGCTGCCCATTCACTAGAAAAAGAATTTGCTATAAAATTTGTGTTCCAACTAGCTCCTTCATATCTCCTTATTTTGCTTTACTCGAGTTTAAATCTTGGTTCTTTCTTCTATTATTATATCATTTTGATAATAATGTGACTCAGCATATTTTTTCCTTTCTCACCTAAAACTAGCAGCCATGACCTAAAAATGACTCCCTAGTAGTAATAAGCATATCTAACACCCAGATCTTTGTTTACAGTATCATTCTCCCATAAAAGTTTCCACAGCTTCTTAGAGAAATGACTACTTCTAGGATTGGGGCTGGAAAAATACACTATGAACCTGGAGCATGCTGGAGTTTCAGAAAGCAAGGAAGTGCTCAAAGGCAAAAACAAAACATATTGATGGGAGTGGGGCAAAGGGGCAAAGGGGCAACTGAAAGAGCTCACGGTGCAGTCGGGAAGAGCAAACCTGCCTGCGCAGTAGACCTGCTCCTCTGGCTCTGACCCTGTGCTCTGTGTCCTGGGCTCAGTCACACTGGTTCTGCGCCTTTTGTAACAGAATGTTGCCTACAGCCTGAAATAGACAGGAGGGCCCATTCTCAAGGCTCTGACTTTTAAGAGTGTAACATTTTTCCTTTTGTATAGAGACAAAATGTTGCAGAACAGAGAGTAATATTTGGAGGTCTTACAGGGACACCGTGACCTGACCCACGTGGACGGCTGCAAGAACAAAGGATTTCAACACTAAGAAATATGCAACAACCAACCACACCCTCTCCCCTTTTAGTATAAAAGGACCCTGCATTCTGACTTGGGGAACATGATTCTTTAGGACATCAGTCCTCCATCTTCTCTGTCTGTTGGCTTTCTGAATAAAGTTGTTATTCAAACCCCTCCCAATTTATTGGCCTGTCATGGAGGGAGCAGATCGAGTTTGGACTCAATAATAGCAATAGTCAAAGCTATAAAAATTTGATGAAAAATTAAATAAAGTGGCATTGGATTATAACCCAAATTATAAAATAAATATCCATAACTTTATACTGAGGTAAATAAAAGACTGAAAAATAAATACATGAGTGAGGAATGATAAATCTTTTATGCAGAGAATAAACAATAATTTATGCAAATACTTCAACCTCAGCAAGGTGAAGTGTAACTCACTACTCCTTGAAGGCAAGCTGTCCATAATGGCTTTCTTCCAAAGATAACAGTGTGGAAAAGGTGAGGTGGGGGAAAACAACTTCACAGTAGGGCCACCTGACAAATACTAGCTCAGGAAGGAGACCAAGGTCAACATCCACAATTATAAGTAATGATGGGAACGTGTTTGCCTGATATGATGTGTGAAAATGGCGCTATCTGTCTGTGATCTTCCTCACAAAACACCATAGTTTCAATATAGTTATGAAAAATAAATGTATAAAATCCAGCAGAAGTGAGTCCTACTAAATATCAGACCAGCACTTCCCAAATCTAGCAAAGTCACAAAAGCAAAGTCAGAGAAACTGTCACAGACAAGACGAGCCCAAAAAGACATGACAATTAAATATAATGCATCCTGGATGAGATCCTGGAAGGGTAAAAGAAAGTTAGGTAAGAACTAAGGATATCTGAATAAACTATGGACTTCAGTGGATGATTATATGTCAATATTGCTTAAATGATTATAACAAATGTAATATACTAATATAAGATACTGATGTTAGGGCAAATTTTGTACAGGATTATTGAGAACTCTACACACTCTATTCAATTTGTTTGTAAATCTAAAACCATTTGAAAACCTAAACTATATTGAAAATACTATGGATTACTACTGTTAAATAATGTCCCTGTGTGACATAATGTAAGTTGTGTAACCACAACTTAAATTCAAGTATTCAAGACACAGCTAGGGGAGGAGGAGGGTATAGCTTAGTGGTAGAGCACGTGCTTTGCATGCATGTGGTCCCGGGGTTCAATCCCCGATACCTCCTCTAAAATAAATAAACCTAGTCACTCTCTCCCAAAATAAAATAATTAAATAATATAATAATAAAATGTTTAAAAACAAACCAACCATGGTCTAAGTGGGATTAGTAGAAGCCATTTTATAGATTCTGTCACGCAGTAAATATTTTAGCAGTGACACAACCAGTTGCACCAAATATCTGTTCTCACTCTTTGAAGCATACTTACACCATGCTTGTCTATGCGCCATTAGATTGCAGAGATTAAGAACTGAAAGTCTTCCATAGGGTAACTTATTCAGATATTACTTTAAAATTTCCTTATTTGAGACTTCTACTCAGGAGTAAAATGTAGTAGGCTGTGACAGGCAAACATTAACGATGGAAAAAAAAAAAAAAAAACTTGACAACTTACAGAACTTAGTTTTTTGCATTTACTATATATGTGTATTTTTTTTAATTAACAGATTTTATTTGTTAGACATTTTCCCCTATTATTAATAGTTTGAACTGATGTGTTACATTTGCTAAAACTGATGAACAAATATTAATATATTAATATTAACTGATATGTGTGTGTGTGTGTGTATATATATATACATATATATTTAGCATTAGCATTCACTCTTGGTGTTATACAGTTCTATGGGTTTTGTCTAATGCATAATGTCATGTATCTGCCACTGAAGTTTTCTGTAGAATAGTTTCACTATCCTAAAAATCCTCTGTACTTCACCTGTTTATCCTTCAATCCTTCTCCTAGCCCTAAGCAATCACTGATCTTCTTACTGTCACTGTAATTTTGCCTTTTCCAATATATCATATAGCTGTAACCATATAGTAAGAGGCCTTTTCAGATTGGCTTCTCTCTCTTAGCAACATGCTCTTAATGTTTCTCCACACCTTTTCATGGCTTGATAGCTCATATATTTTATTGCTGAATAAGATTTGATCGTGGGGAGATACATAGTTTGTTTACCCACTCACCTATTAAAGGACATCTTGATGGCTTCCAAATTTTGACCATTGTGAATAAAGCTACTATAAACATACGTGTGCAGATTCTTGTGTAGACATAAGTCTTTGACTCACTTAGGTAAATATCAAGGAGTGTGATTACTGGATCAGATGGTGAGAGTATGCTTACCTTTGTAAGAAATGGCCAAATTGTCTTCCAACGTGGCAAACAACATAAAAGTCACCCAAATCAAATATCAAAAAATTAATATTGTTAGTGTTTTAGATTTTGGCAATTCTAACAAACAGAATGGTATCTCATTGTTATTTGTAATTTGTAATTCCTTAACAATATATGATGTTGAACATAGTTTCATATGATTATTTAACATCTGTATATGCTCTTTGCTGAAGTGTCATTCATATATTTTGCCAACTTTTTAATGGAACTACTTGATTTCTTACTGTTGAGTTTTAAGAGGTTTTTTTTGAATACAAGTACTTCATTATATATGTTTTGCAAATATTTTCCTAGTTTGTTCCTTGTCACTCTTTTAACATGATCTTTCAGAGAGGATACAGTTTTAATTTTAATGAGGCCCAACTAATCATTTTTTCTTTCATTATCATGCTTTTAGTATTGTATCCAAAAAAACTCATTGCTTACCCAAGATCACCTAGATTTTCCCCTCTGTTATCTTCTAGAATGTTTATAGTTTGTTTTACATTTAGTCTATAATTCATTTTGAATTAATTTCTATGAAAGGTGGAAGGCCCAAGTCTAGATTTTTTTTTTTTTTTTTTTGCACATGTATCTCCAGATGTTCTAGTACCATTTGTCAAAATGGTTATACTTTCCCCATTTGATTGCCTTTGCTCCTTTGGCAAAGTTTGGCTGACTGTATTGTGGTTCTATTTCTAGGCTTTCTATTCTGTTCCATTGACCTGTCTGTCTTTTCACCAATATCATACTCTCTTGATTACTGTAGCTTTAGAGTAAGCCTTGAAGTTGGATGCTACCAGTTCTTTGATGTTATTCTCCTTAAACATTGTACTGACTATTCTGGGTCTTTGGATTTCCATGTAGACTTTAGAATCAGTTTGTAGATATGCATAAACTTGCTTGGGTGTTGAGGCTGTGTTGATTTTATAGATACCCTTGAGAAGACTGGCATCATAACATCAAAGAGTATTCATAAACATGAAATATTTCTCCACTTATTTATATCTTTTTAATTCATTTCATTATAGTCTTGCAGTTTTTTCATATATATCTTATACATTTTTTGAGTTATATTTGCATTATTCATTTCATGATGCTAATGTAAATGGGTTGTATTTTTAATTTCAAATTCAAATTTCAATTGCTCATAGCTATATATAGGAAAGTGACTTAGTTTAATTCCTTGTGTTTTGCAACCCTGCTATAATTGATTCTTAGTTTCAGGAATTTTTGTGAATTCATTAGGATTTTCTACAGAGACAATAATGTGATCTGTGAACAAAGACAGTTTTATCTTCCTTTCCAATATCTATACCTTTTATTTATTTGTCTTGTCTTATTGCATTGTCAAGGACTTTCAGTGTCGTGTTGAATAAGAATAGGGGAAGGTACATTTCTTCCTTGTTTCTGAGGTTAACAGAAAACATCTATTTCTCACCATTAAGGGTGATGTTAGTTTTGTCAGTTTTATAACTTTTTTTGTAGATAGCCTTTATCAGGTTGAGAAAGTTCTCCCCCATACCTAGTTTGCTGAGAGTTATTTTCATAAATGAGTGTTGACAAAATTAAATTTTAAAAATATCAGAAGATGGTAGAAATAATGAATACTAAAATAGAGAAATCAGATTAACTAAATGTAATTAAAATAGTAGAGAAGAAAGAAATCTCCATAAGTAATCTATCATCAGTAGACCTTTTCTCCCAAGTGGGAATTTGCCAACTCTCTGTGTGATATGATGATCAGATTTGCCCAGAAAGACAATCTCCACTAAGGAGAGGAGAAAAGTTAAAAATCTTTAAAGTTACTTGGGACTAGCTTGACAGTTTGGAAACTAGTCAATCCGTAAAACAGGTCGAATTTACCCTGGGCTCATTTTATGAATTCTAGGGTGGCGCATCAAGTGAGGGGTCTGGATCAGAAAGACAAAGTGAAATCTCCTACAGTGTCACAGTGCTTACCATGCACACATTCCCTGATCCGGGGGCAGCGGGCTCAGGAAGAGCTGGCCACACAGCACAGTGAGTCTCTCCCTTGTGAAAATGTGTAGGATGGAGCGAAAGGGCCAAACTCCAAACCTGGGCAGGATAGAATGGGGTCTTCTATAATCCATTAGCTCTGAGGAATCAGAAACCCCCTACGCTCTTAATCAAGAGACTGGGAAGTGCCTACACTTTGTGAACGAAAAATATTGCCAGCCTTATCAGTAAACAAAGGATGCTGTGGCCATCAAGTCATCAGCCGTTACTGTCACTCCCGACAGCAAGCAGGAGGGAACTCAGGATGCAGACAAGCAGGCAGCCTGGCCTCTGCTTCCACCCACAATGGTGCCCCCTGAGGGAACTCAGGATGGAAAAGAACAGGACACTGGCCCTAGAGAGCTCAGATGCACATCAAGGGAATGGTTTCTATGAGACCAGATCTTTGCACCATCCCATAAAAAGAAAAACACTAAATTCCTTAACCTGAGCTATCTGGGTTTCTTTAATTAGCAATAATCTTTTGATGTTCCAACTGCCTGGTCTTTCTTGTAAAATCTCCTATATATCCTGGCTCTTCCCCTATCTCTTCGGAGCAGTCCTTCAGGGTAACCTGAGAGGCTGGCATACCAGGTTCAAGGGGTTTGAGTCCTCAGAAACATCCACTTAAGAAAACATAACTCTCAACTTTTAGATTGTGCATTTATTTCAGCCGACAACTTAGCAGCTAACCTAGTAGGTCCCCCAGGAGCAACATTTGCAGAGAACAAATTGACACTCAATTAAGTGCTAAAAACAACTACCTGAAGATGCTGGAGAGTGAAGAAAAGCAGGCAGGCTATGGTTGGCAGCTGGACGAAGGGAGTGTCTCTGAGTGAGTTTCCAGTTTCTCTGACTTTCAGCCTGAGGCAGGCTGCTGGCAGCACTGATGGGTGGCTCAATTTTCATGAGAAAAATCTGTGAAGTCTTTCTGGCATGAAGAAGAGCACAACTACAGGGCTGAACGATGAGGGAGCAATCCTGGGAAGGTCAGAGCCCAGGGAGAGCTCCCCACCTGTGTATCAGCGGCTTAAATATCTGGATTACCCTTGAGGCACATGGATACGGGGCAGACACTGAGCAGCTGAGGACTGGAGACCTGGTTTGGATTTCTTTACAGACAGTTTGCTGTTTGAATCAAATCAAGTTAACTGCCTGTTAAAACACCCAAACAAAATCAACAAAGATTTGTTATTTTGAAGCTTCGGCCAGGCTGTCTTTTAAATGTTTTGCCTTCAATTAGGACTCTTCCTTTCAGTTAATTTTTAAGTTTTGCAGGCTAAATTATTGTGAAGAAAACGTAACATGATTCTGAAATCAGAACATACACAAGAATACTTCAAGCATTTCACGTATTAAGCTGCAAAAATGCACATTCACATTACTCTAAGATGACCCACGTTGATGTATTTATTTATAAGTGTAGTTTCTCACTATAGTATCTGTTTCTTCAGGCTATTTTGCTACACCAGAGGCAATTTTGCATGCCATTTCTTTTGGGACTTGCCAGCTTTAGTCAGTTAAACATGAAGTGCGTTAAAATACAATCTGATGCATTGAGATGCGTATAACATGCAACTTTCCACACTGGCATATTCACTGTTTGAAGTATTGAATGTACTCCGTGCTACACAAACTCATGCATTTTGATGATTTCTATTTCTCACCCTCCAAATTACCTGTCTCTCCCTTTACCTACCTACCTAGCAGATGCACTTCCTACAATAGTAAAAACTGAATTACAGGGTCAAACAGGAAAGAATATCCATTGTAAGCATCAATGAAGTGAATAGCACACTTGCAATTTACACAGCTCATGATCACAGCAATTTTCTGCAAAATCACTCCTAGATCCATATATTTCATTTTTTCCCTCCTGCACTACCCACATAATCCTTGAGCCTGGTATGGTAGGTTACGTCTGCATGTCACCATGCTGGGTGAGGCAGCGCAGTGGAGGGCAGTTCCTAGAAGGGACATGGCCAGCCACGTGTTGAAAATCCCAGAAATATATCCTACTGAACCTTTCAAAAGCGAAAGCTTTCCCGATTCAACGTTTTCTCAGTGAGACACCCCCTCCCCACTAAAGTGGGCATGTTTGTCCAATTTCAGCCCGTATGAGAGAAAAGGTGGCAAAACAAACCATTAAGAGGTAGTAGTCTTTAGCCTTTGCATCTAAAATGTTGCTTTTGCAAATTTTACAGAAATATATAATTGTAGGAACAAATCTCCAGAGACCTTGCTGGGGCTTTAAAAGAAGCCCATACAAGTGAAAAGCCCAAAGTCTGAGTTTTATTAGCTTCATTGCAAATTCACCATTACATATCATTTGCACAGACAGCATGGTCAGACATTTGCAAATTGCTAGTTGAAATCCCTGATGAAGATATTGGCAGAGTGAAAACTTGAACATTATTCTATACACATCTTCAAGTAGAGGGCAGTGACTCAGCCAGAGGGTCAACATGCACATTTTTCTCATTGATCCATGGAAAACAGAACAAATTAGCATCCCTAAAATTGGACCTGTGTGGAAATTAGTCATCTGTGACTAGAATGGTAAAACTACTTTTACAGTATTTCCAGGTTTAGTTTATTTCAAAAGTTTTGAAAAAGAAATAGACGGGAAACTTAAAATTCTCCAAAAGAAAAACCTGTTTACCTTGTTAATTAAAACTATCTTTGTATTTTATAGCTTTTTTTTTTTTTTTTTTTTTTTTTTTGGCATTGGCCGAGGAAAAAGGATAATGACCTTGCCTGGTCAAGGTCAAGGTCAAGGTCAAGCATTTCTCGTTAAGCATTCAAACTTCTCTTCAACTAATGGCTTTTGTGTTTTCCGTACTTCCACCAATTTACTCTTCACACGTGCACCATGTATTTGTTTTATCATCATCCATGTTCTTTCTTCTTTCTGGAGTATTTTCACTCTTTTCCCGAATAATTCTTATCTTTCAGAACGCAGTCTTCAATAAAACATTCTCTTTGTCCTCAGGATAAGATTCACGTGACACAATGTATCCTTTTTTAATGGCAAGGAATGCACACTTTTCACAAGAAGTTCATCTCTCCTGGTAACCGCAGACTCACAAAGACAAAAAGACTATGTATTTCCATCTTCATAGCCTCTATTTTACCTCTCCAACAACGTGCCAAAGTATCTAGATAATTATTTGCTCCCCAACAACCAAAATTATACTGTGTATATTAATAAAAATAACATTGTTAGGGAAAAAAAAACCTACCTTGGACCCAGGAAGCATCATCTCTGGGCTACCTCTGTTGTACAACCCCTGAAGTTTTCTCTACTCTTTCCTCCTATTTCTCTAATTAGATATCCTACTTTACATGCTTGAAGATTATTTGACTATAAGAAAAAATATAATGAGCAGTATTTTCTGCACTGCGCACAGATGTTTATTTTGTCCTTTATTTTTATATTTAGCATCGACACACTCACCTAGGTTTTATTTATTTATGCTTGACTCAGCACAAAATAATAACCCCAAAACACACATTATTTATAGTAGTTATGTTGTGGACTATACATGGAATGCCCCCTTATCTCATAAATCATCAAGTACCGTAAGAATATAAGAGAATGATTTACAAAATTCCTTCTTTCATAGGACAAGAAGAAGGGGAGTTCCATCAGGTTAAAGAGAATTCCTATGGCTTCAGATCTGGAGACAGTTGGCAGAAAATTATCTAAAGGAGGCTGGACGCTTGTTTAGAAAAATGGGATTACATTTACGGTGAGGGTTACAGGATTACGCGGGCTTTCCTAGACAGGTTTAGCATGAAGGAGGAGCTTCATGGAAGATTCATGGAAAAATAAGGACGAATATGAAATCCTTTAGACATGCCATCTTTGTAGGAAGCGGTCTGTTGGTGAGGGAGCATGATGAAAGGATGAACTATGCGTAGTCCTAGATCTGAAGATACCTGAAGGCAGGGAGTAATAAAGCTAATTCACATTCACAAATGTATCTTGTGTCATAAATCAACGTCACTGAGAACTAAAGAAAATTTCTCCTGTTCTTGGACTCTCATTTAATAAATTTTATCACGAAATTATTCAATTAAAAAGTGAAATGGCTTGTTACAACTCTGTATCAAGGCACTGTGTATTGTGGTATATTATTAAGGTGTCCTTCTGACGTTGTAACAGCATTGCTCCACTCCTACGGAATATTTTGGTGACAATGAAATGGATAATTATCACAAATGCTTAGTACTCTACCTTTCTAAATAAATTTTCTGTACTGCTTCTGTCATTATTATTATTAGTTAGTAATAGTAATATACATATAATATATCAAGTTAATATTATAAGCACTAAATAAATTTCATCAATAAATATGTTTCCTTAAATTAGAAAATCACATGCATTTAAAGTAAACCACAGATTTGTATGTGGCAGGGACTAGGAAAAATATACGTCTTAGACTATGATTGAATTATAAGCAAAGAATCATTAGGTGGACCAAAAAACTATGTAAACCACTTACTTTATTCCCATGACCATAACTAAAATGTTTAACCCACTGTCCTTGACTTCAAGCTGTTTTAGATTGCTGGATGACTTCTGTTCACCACTTGTCCCATTTCCAAACAAAATGCAATGATTCATACACTATTTATTCTTGTACATTTTTGTACTTCCATTAGTAGAGGTAACTTAGAATTGATTCAGTTTAAGAAATGAGGGGTTTTAATGCTCACTGGGGAAAATATAAGTTTTGTTGACTCATTCTAACCACATTCAGACATTTTAGAGATATATTCTCGTTCCGAAAATTATCACTGAATAAGACATAACATCCAATGTATGTGATACCTACCACGTCAGCAATGACAGCGTTTGTGAGATTGGTAAGTAGCCCTTTCAGAATGCAAAGTGCAAGGCAATGCTTTCTTCACGTCCTACTGAAAGCAAACTTGACTTTGACTCTTTGTTTGCAATAGTGGAGGTGAACATACCACCTTTACACTCACAATTGCTTCTCGTTTGCTGAAGAAACAACACCACAGCAGAGCCAAATGTAGATGCTAAGTGCAAAGCTTTATGAAGAAAAGCAAAACTCAGCTATGCTTGAAATGTTTGAAAGGCAGGCACTATAATGAGGACAGTATATTAACAGGTGCACAGTTGACGACTGACAGATTAAATTAATAGTTCTCACACAAAAAGAAAACCAATAAAGCCCAGTAAAGGAGCATTTGTCCAGTCAAAACATTAGGATGAAACATACACAGACTCAGGAGGTTTATGTAGAGTGTGTGTGTATTAATGTTTCCAAAACTAAAGCTGTGGAAATTTTAATCAGTACACAGGAGATGTCATAAGAGAACCCATAAATTTAAGATAAAGCTTGCCTTCTAATAATGCAATTTGGAAACATTGACATAGAGTAAATGAGATTAGTAAATCTCTCCAGTAAAGTTACTAAAACTAAATAGTAATCTGTAAATTGTCGACTAAAATGGATTTTGAATAGCCTTATTCTAATCAAGGTACCTACAGTATAGTCCATTTTATGGGATTATTTTAGTAACTTAGTCAAATATATTTTATCTGCCTGGGCTGTTTATTTCCTTTCTGCCTCACCAAACCCATTTCCCACTCCTCTCCCCCCCCCCCCATGCTCTGTGATGAGAGAAACTGATTTTAGGGAATGCGAGTCCTATAAATAAATAAAGAGTGCTTAAAAGCATATAAATGAGAATTTAGTGTCAGCATGGGAGTCAGAGAAACTAGTCTGGAAAACAGCGTAAAGCTAAGATTGAAATGATGGAGAAATAAGCAATATGTGATGATGAAGGCAACAATGAAATACACTGCATGCAACAAAAATAAGATGTTTGATATTAGGAGAAAGAGAAGATAAACTGTAAGGATGCTCAGAGTTCTACTAAACACTTGCATGAATGACCTCATAAAATGGACTTCTGACTTAACAGTTTCTAATTCCTTCTTTAATCTTCATTATTCACTGACCTACAGCTTTTATTGAGATATAAAAATGTTTAAAGATGTCCATTGTTTCACCGAATGTGTTGTGATTTCCCAAAGAAATACCTAAGGCAAAAAAAAAAAAAAAATCATATGTGTTCGCAGATTATAGGGTAATACGAAAAATTCTAGTATCCAAAATTTTCCTGTACTTTCAAAGTTCTCTCTTAGGCACTTCAGCTTATTTGCAAATGAATCTTTTATAGTGGTCTCCAAGGACTCTTCCCTCCTGCAACGTTCTGTCTTTCACAGGTGAGAAACTTCAAGTGCCTACAGTAATTTTATTTGAGCCTTTACTGTCCTTTCAAAGCAGGTGCAAAAACCAAAACAGCATGATGTTCATCACTCAGCAAGATTTTTATGTCTGTAACAATGAAGGAAAGCTGCAAATTTGATTTGAGATTACAGAATCCTCAGAGAACCGAGTTACTACTCAGCGCCACGCCTAACGTAAACTATTTGAATCTCGGTTACGTTGATTCTGTCTTGTCTGACTTCAAAGAATTTCATATAAAATCATGCCCATGTGCAAATTCTCACAACTCTCCTTCCTCTTATTGATAAATAAGGGAGATAATGGCTAATGAAAATACTATTCTTATATAGGGCAGAAGGGATAGGATCTAAAATGTGATAACCAGAATTCTACATTGCTCTCCGCTAATCTAGTCGAATTCCGTTTGAATAAAAATGATAACCATTCATAGCAATGTACTTACAGGTATTTGTGTCATGAAATTTCAATGCTCAAACATTACCCTTGGGTTTATATATTTTTTCCAGGAGATTATACTCAAAAGATAAGAAACCACCTGGTTTCTTATTGAGTCCAACTGGTCTATGGTTTACCTGCAGTACCTACTAAGGTCTTCCCTTTCTCTTTCTGAGATCTCAGGTTGTCAATATTTCTGTCCTGCCAGAAAATGATAATCTTTACTAACTGAAGCTGTGACTCCATTAATTATAGAGCAGATAATGGGCCAGTTTCCTGAAAAGTTTTTGTAGGTGTTATTTTCAAATGAGTAGGAAGATCCTATATTGTATTTATCATACCTAGTTAATGAGATTTCTGACATAGTTTAGTTGTACATTTAATAAATCCAATTTTGTCCTTTTGGGAAAGTGATATCTTCTTAATCCTAAGCAAATAATTACATGGTCATCCAAAGGAAAAGAACATAATGTAGGCAATTTGGAAAATATTTAAATATTTTGCTATCAATTTGAGCTATTTTGCAAATTAGTCAATTAATATTCATCATTCTTTTATGAATTGTATTAATTATTTTTTTCCTGAAAATTCATTCGCTTATAAACATCAATAATCTTTTTAGTAAGATAATTTTTTTGTTTAATTCTAAGGGTTAGTTGGAAAGAGGTATCATGTAAATAAAATGTTTTATTTGTTTGTATCATAATAATCCAATAAGTTGTGGGTTATAGATCAAGAAAATATAAACGGGTTGTTTGCATACACTATTAATACAAACTTTGCAAGTTTTCTTTGGTCCATTTAGTCATAGGTAATTAATTCTTGTTTTCCCAATCTTGACTTATGCAGTCTGTTTTCATGGCATCTGCTTCTGGACTAAAACATTCTGAGAACACTGTCTCAATACGGTTTGAAAGCAGTCAGTTCATGGTGATACCGTCTTAGACTGGGAAGCTTATGTAAATGGTAGATGTTTAGGAGGAGAATGTACTTAATCTTAAGAAATACATGTTGAAGAATTTGTGGTGAAATATTGTGATGTCTCAACTTAATTTTAAGTGGTCTACTAATAAAATATCTACTGTATTTATACAGTGATAAGGAGCCAATATATCAAAAAATATTTTAATTCAATGGAGACAAAACTACATAATTAGTATTAATATTCCCCATTTTTCTTCCTATTTATAAAATTTTCATAATAAAGCACTGGGTAAAAAACTAGAATATAATATCAAACTAAAGTTGAATATTTCATCTAACTTATCACGGGTGATACTTTAAATCATGTAAATATTTACTCTTCATTTGTTTAACATAACATTGTACTGTGAGTCTTGTGCACATAGAATCTGGAGAATGCTGAACTAGATTAAGAGAAGACAAAAAAAATGGTGCAGCTGTAGGCTCTGGATATTCAAATTGTTCCCTTTTTAAAGAACTGGATATGAAAATTCTACTAGGAATAGAGAATTCTAATGGGTTATATTTTTCCTTCCAGGGTTATCCATCTTTCTCTTTGATATTAAGAATTGATACCATTAGAAGAATTTAAGATTTTTCTTGTGTAGTTAGAGGACTAAAGGAAATAGTGAGCTCCTTTTTAAAAGTTGTACTTATGAGGATGATTGGGTTTAAATATCAACTTTTAAGTACAAATAATATACAAGTAATATAACTTACTGTATGCATATGTATATTTTTAAAATTCATATTAATATGTAATATTATACATGACTATTTTGAGATAAACTGAAAACCAACTTCTCAAGAAAAAAACACTCATGGATGAATTTTGCTCAGAGAAAAGGCATAAGGGGACAGTTATCCATATTTATGTTGTATTATACTAAGATTTCCATGCTGGGATTTACCTCATGAAAAAAGTTTTTAGTTTAGGTTATGACTTCTCTCTGTGACAATAGGACGTAACTGGTAGTAGAATGAATCACTAGTTTAAGAAGAAAATATTAGAGGGATGAATTCACCTGCTAACTGTAAAACAGTGGTTCTTTCTGTCATGTAAGATATGGAAAGATTTATCTTGGTGTTAGAAGTTGAGGGTTCTTCACACATCTATTTGTACGGAATGGTTTTATCTTACCTGAACTTCATCAAATACTCATATTTCTGAACCACACATGATGGAGTTTCCATAGTAGTGGACTGAAGTTCTAAAGTGAGTTTCAATTGTCTCTATAGCTTACCTTTCAAAACAAAGAAAAAAAAGCAAACTGTTGCTTTTCATCATATATTAAGGTTCAGATATTTGGTATTTTTCCCCTTTGGGTTCATTTGACACAAAATCTCATCACTAACATCTAGTGCCTAATCACCCACTTGTGTGTTCATTTTATTTATAACTTATATTTAGAAAAATTATATTTAATAACTGTCCTAAAATTCCCAATATCATAGAGTTAAAATATATTTTTTCTGTATGTGACATAGTTAATCTTAGGAGAGATAATGAATTTAGTATGTAAAAGTGTACAAAAACATAAGTTAAAGCTGTTTTTCAATCCCTAGACTCAGTCCCATCTACTAGCAATAAAACAGTAAAAACAGTTAATAGTTTGGAATCTACACATGTAGGTATTTTATATGTGTATGTGTATGTGGGTGTATTTATATATTATATATATATAGAAAGAGACTATTTAGCATATTCTATTTTATGATATTATATAACATATTAAATAAACAATATTATTCAATGATAAGTTTTCACTTAGTCATATTTCTTGTGACTCATTCCATGTCCATGGGTGAAAATCTAGCTCATTCTTTTTAAAAGCTTCATGGTCACAGAGCCTGGAGAAGGAGATTCTCTTTCTTTGAGATTTGTTATAATATTCTGGATCACTGGTTATTCAACTGAGAATTGACACATAAGTTTAGAATCTGTGTTTGGTGTGCTGTTAGCTGTTTTCTTAGTCCTATTTTAACTTAACAAGGTAAATGAAAAATGATCAGTGGAAATGTGACATAAAAATGTTTTCATGTCAAGTGAAGCCTCCGTGATGATCATGGTGTACAAATGAAGCTTCTGTAACAGTCCAATTTTTTTTTAAAAGATGAGAATTTAAGCATCAAATGTCTCTCATAAATTCAAATATGAAAAACTTGAAAAAAATCACTGGTACTGTAGTTATTAATATTATAGATAAACTTCTATTAGGAATTTGGCTTCAGCTCATCATTTGTAACATTAAATCAAGGAATCAATTGAAATTTAACTGTTTCTATGTTGGTATTTAATTCTTAAAAATGCTTTGATTTTGTAGCTGCACAGATAACCATAGCATGAGTTTATAAATAAAGTACTATTACATTTAATATTTTAATAAAAAATATTTGTAAGATGAGAAGTTCACAATAATTTAATTATTTTCTTTAAAATAAGCCACACCTTATTCAACTTTAAGAGACATTGACATTGACAGCCTCAATAAGAATTATATATATCTACTTTCTTATACTAAATATGTTTCCAAGAATATGCAGAACTTTTACATTTTAAACCTATTTAATATCAAAAGTTAAAATGGTGGCATATTTGGATTTTTCTATGAAATGAAAAATGAAAGAGTTAAACAGAGGAAGAATTTTCCAATGTCGTTGACGATCCACTTAAAATATAGAATATAAAATGTATTAGGGCAACGACTGCATAGTTAACTCACTATGGTTTTGCCAGTGTCTGGAATATTATGGTTACTCAATAAATACCTGCTTAAAATAAATGTATAGATGACTAGATACATAGGCAAGAGGTACTTTTTTATATTGAATATAAATGTATTGTTTCGCTTGCATAAAAAGTACATTTTGATGAAAAGCGACTTGAGTGGCTATCCAAAGAATTAGTCTTAAAGTGAAAGCATTCAATTTATTGAAAACATTTTGTCTAAATTTTATGACAGAGAAAATTCTCTAAAACATTTAACTGCATACTTTTGAACAAACAGAAATAAATCAGGGCACATGTACTTATAAAAAATTCAGGAGGAAGGCAGGACTTTGAGAATGGTGGAGGAAGGCTCTCCAAAAATCTACATGTCCGTAAAAGCCATGACAAACTGGCAAAAAACGTGTGAAAACCAACTTCTCAGAACTTGGCATTTAACCACAGGCTTGCAATAATCTAAGAAGTGGTTGTTCAGTAATGACAGCTAGATCTTTATAAGAATAGCTAGTTTTTGACATTTGAACTTGGCCTGTTCCCATCCTCCTCTTCCCAAGTTCACAGGAGACTTTCAAACAACAGCCTCACAACCATGAAAGCTGTGGGAACTAGCAGCCTCACAGCCCGTGGAAGAGGCGGACTCTGTATACAGCCAATCCAGAAGCCCTGTCCCTGGAGAACCGCCACTGTTTGGCATTAAAGGAAGCACCCTGCAAAAATCCCATCCCCAGGCCTGGTTGTCTGATTCTGAACTTGCTCAACAGAAAAAGTGCTCTCTCACAAGCAGCTGTTGAAAAACTTAGTGACAATTATTTAACATCACAGCAGACTAAAGCAGTGATACCAATTTGGACAAACGAGAAGAAAGTAAAACATTATAAGGAAGATATGAGGAGTGAGATGTCCATAGATGTTTTGAAAAGACCGTCTTTTTTTCTTAGGGATCTAAAAGATCATGTGCTTGTGCAGGGCTGTGTGCACACCCAGAAAAGCCCAAATAAACATGCTTCACTTCTGGCTGACTGTGAGGCTCTATGCAAGCAGAAAGTAAAGACCAAAACAAAGTTGCAAACTGCCCACAGAAGCATTGAACACATGATCTCAAATCAGAAAAAAAACAGTGTATTGACGAAGTCTGGGAGACTTTTTGATTCCAAGCATTTAAGGAAATCTCTGCCCAATTGTAACCTAACTACTAAGCTACATGAGCAGAGACTTCAGTAGCCGTAAATGTCAGGGAATACAGACTGTGAGGAATCAGTTAGGAAACTCACTAAGCAGACAGCAAAAACAACACAATCAGCACCACCAACAAAACATAAGGAAGCAGGAGAGTCTGATATCCACACTTACCAATTATATTATCTAAGACATCCAGTTTTCAACAAAATGTTTTTTCAATAGATGATAAAATTCATTATGTTCTTTATAAACTAAACAAAGCAGTCAGTAGAAACTCCCTAGTGAAGAACACATGTTGGATGCACTAGACAAAGATTTTTAGTTAATAATTATAAATATGTTCAAAGAAGAAATGAGAATCATGTCTAAAGGATTAAAGAAAAGTATAGGTTGATAGCCTGCTAAATATGTAATATCAATAAAGAGAAAAAAATTCCAGACAAAAAAATAAAAAGAAATTCTGGAGCTGAGAAGTACATTGCTAGAAGTCCCTACAGAATTCATTGAAGCCTATTCCCACAATGTGATAGTATTTGGAGGTCGGGTCTTTGAGGAATGATTATGTCATGAGGGTGGAGCACTCATGAACAAGATTAGTGCCCTTATAAAAGGAGTCCCAGAGAGCCCCTTCATTTCTTACACACATGAGAAGATGGCTGTCCACCTATGAACCAGACAGAAAATCTGTCAGCACCTTGATCTTGGACTTACTAGCCTCCAGAACTGTGAGAAATAAATGTTTGTTGTTTAAGCCACAGAGTCTGTCATAAATTTGGTATAGTAGCCTAAATAGACTGACATATATTAACTGAAATTTAAAATAATCACAAGAAGAGTTCAAATCTCCAACACAAGAAGAGACTTGGGTTGGCTTAATAAAGAATAACCATACTTGAAAATAGATCAGTAGATATTATCCAGTCTTAGGAGTAGAGAGAGAAAAAGAATGAAGAAACAATGGACAGAGGCTCAGATGTCTGGCGGACACCACAACATGTACCAGTGTGCAGATAATGAGATTGACAGGCGAGCAGAGAGAAAGGCAGAAATTATAATTGACTAAACAGTAGTCAAAAACATTCCACGCTGAATAAAAAGCATGATCCATAAAAAAATAAAAGCATGTCCAAAGAATTCATAACTTCAAGTAGTATGAATCCAAAGATATTTACACATAAACATCTTAGAGTCAAGCTGTCAAGAGCAAAAAACAAAGAGAGACTTAAAAGCAGCGTGAGATAAGAGACTCACTTACAAAGGATCCCTAAAAAGCATAACAGTAGGCTTCTCACAAGAACCACCTAAGTCAGAAAGTAGTAAGGTGACATATTCAGAGTCCTGATAGAAAAAGATCATCAACAAATAATTCTATATTCAGCAAGCAAGCCTTCAAAAATGAAGATAAAACTAAGATAAATTTAAAAATTATGAAGAATTTATTGCCAAGGCACCTGCGCTATTAGAAATTCTGAAAGGAATCCTTTGGGTTGAAATAAAAGGGTACCTGAAAATAAGTTCAATCCATCCAAAAAATAAAAACAAAAATAAAAATAAAAACAAAAATAAAAATAAAAATAAATAAAAATAAAGAGATTGATAAAAATAACTACAGCCATATATCAGATATGTTGTGGGTTTGTTCCAGACCATCTCAGTAAAGCAAATATCACAATAAAGCAAGTCACATGAATTTTTTGCACATAAAAGTTATGTTTACACTTTAATATACTCTCTTATGTGTATGCAATAGCATATACAATAATGTAAATATGTATTTATGTAATACAACAGCATTATGTCTAAAAAAACAATGTACATATCTTAAGTAAAAAAGAATCTTATTGCTAAAAACTGCTAACCATCATCTTAGACTTCAGTGAGTCATAATTATTTTGCAGTAGTAACATCAAAGATCACTAATTATAGATAACCATAACAAATATAATAAATAATGAAAAAGTTTGAAATATCCTGAGAGTTACCAAAATGTGATACAGAGGCATGAAGCGAGCAAATGCTGGAAGAAAAATGGCGCCAATAAACTTCTTCAATGCAGAGTTGCCACAAACCTTCAATTTTTAAAAAATACGATATCTGCAAAGTTCAGTAAAGTGCAGTACAATAAAACAACGTATGCTGTACATAAGTAAACAGAAAACACAATATACATGTGTTTTGATTTTAAACTTTTCTTCTACCTGGCTTAAAAGACAACTGCATAAAGCAATAACTATAAAGCTATGTAGATGATTTATAAGGTATAAAGATGTTACTTGTATGACAGAGGTAACACAAAGAAGGGAGGTAGGGAATGAACCTATTTTGGGGGAAAAATTGCATATTATTGGAATTAAGTTGGTATTAGTCTGAACTATATAAGTTTATGTAAAGATGTAATTATAATCCCAAGCAACCACTAAGAATATATCTCTAAATATACACTAAAAGAAAAAACAAAAGAATTAAAATGGAGGACTAAAAATATTTATTTCACATACAATAAGGCTGCAATGTAGGAATAGAGTAGTACATGAAATCTAAGACATATATAGAATAGCACAGTATCATATAGTCTTTATCAGTAATTTCATCAACCTTAAACTGATTAAACATTCCAGTTTAAAGTCACATACTGACAGAGAAAAAAAAAGTTATCCAACTATATATTATGCAGGAACACACATTAGATTGAAAGCTACAATAGAGTGAATTTAAACGGTAAGAAAAGATAGACCTTGCAAACAATAACCAAAGGAGAGCAGGAGTAGATCTATTAATATGAGGCAAAATAAAATTTAAAAAAAAATGTTATGAGAATCAACGAAGAACACTTTAAATGATAAAAGGATCAAACATCAGGAAGATATAACAAGAATAAACAGGCATGTGCTTAATAACAAAGTTCTAAAATGCATAAGGCAAAAACACAGAATTGAAGGAAAAGATAGAAAATTTAACAATATTGCTGGAGATTTAAATACCCTACTTTTAACAAAGGGTAGAACAAATAGAAGAGTAAAAAGAAAATAAAAGTCTTGACAAAACTATAAACCGAACATACCTGAGACATCTACAGAGCATTTCACCTAACAATGGCAGAACATATTCTTCTCAAGTTCACATGGAACATTCTCCAGGATACACAATCTGTTAAACCATAAAACAAGCCTCAATAAATTTAAAAGGATTGACATTATGTACAGCATGTGTCCCAATCACAATAGAATTAGATTAGAAATCAACAGCAAAAGAAATTTGGGAAATCCATGAAAATACAGAAAATTTAAAAATTGAATAATTAACGAGTCAGTGAAAAAATCATAGGAAAATGCAGACGTTTTTACAAGAAAGAAAGTGAAAACACACAGACCAAAATTGTGGAATGAGCCAGTGTCCCTTAAAGTGAAATTTGTAGCTTTTAACACATATCACAAAGAAATAAAGATAAAAAAAAAATCCTCCAGCTTTCACCTAAACAAAATATAAAATAGAGAGTAAACTAAATTGAAAGCTAGATGTAAAGTTGATTAAAGCAGAAATAAATGAAATGGGAAATAGAAAAACAATAGTGAACATCAATAAAACCAAAAGTTAGATCTTTGAAAAGATTAACAAAATTAACGAATTTTTAGTTTGACTGACCAAGGAAAAAGAAAGATTTATAACACTGGGAATTAAAGAAGGTTTACCTCTACTGACTTTACAAAAATGAATATATATATAATAAGGAAATATGATAAACAGTTGTCAAATATGTATATATATGTGTATATATCTAATCAACATGAAATGTAAAAATTCCTGTAAAGACACAAAGTACATAACTAAACCAAGAAGAAACAGAAAATCTGAATAGACCTACAAAATGTGAAGAGATTGAATCAATAATTTTGAAAATTTCCACATAAAAATCCAAGCCTGACAGCTTCAATGCTAATCTCTACCAAATAGTCAAAGAATATTTAATACAAATGCTTTATATAGTCCTCCAAGAATATAAAATCAACAATTTTTCCCACTAATTTCATGAGTTACATGGTAACACTAATTTCAGTGATATTTTGATACCAAATAAGACAAAACTATCAAATGAAAAGGCAACTACAGAACAATGTTTTCTAAGAATATAGACAGACAATCCTTAACCAAATACTAGCAACTAAAGCCAGCAACATATCCAAAGGATTATACATCTTGATCAAATGGGACTTATAAAAATGAAATGCTGATTTATCCCAAAATGGAGCATTTTATTATAAAGGACAAAATCCTCATGATTATCTCAAAAGATGCAGAAAATAAAAAACCTGACAAAATACCCTCTTTACTGATACAGATTCAAGAAATTAGGAATAGAAAGGAACTTCCTTTACCTAATAAAGATCATCTATAGATAACCCATAGGACATCATATTTAATGGATAGACTGAATATTTTTTCTGCAAATAGAGATCAGGACAAATATCTATACTTTCACCTCTTCCATTTAACATTGTATTGGAAATTTTATACAGGAAAATAAGGCAGGAAAATGTTTGAAAAGACATCAGATTAGGAAAGAAGAAAAACTATGTCTCTTTATCTATTGTGTGATGCATATGATCTTGCATATAGAAAATTCTCAGAAACCACAAAAACACTATTAAGACTAATAAGTCAATAAATTTGCAGAACATAAGTTTGATATAGAAAAATAATTTGTATTTATATATAGTAGCAATGAAAAGTCCAAAAGAAAACTTCCATTTACAAGCACATCAAAATTAATATAATACTTGGGAATAAGTTTAGCAAAAAAAAAGTGAAAATCTTGTGTATCAAAAACTACCAAATATGCTTGATTGAAATTTTTAAGATTCTAATTTAAAAAAATTTAAATATCAAAGTAATGAAAAACTATGACATGTTTATGAATCAGAGGACTAGATACCGTTATCATGGGGATATTTTCTGAATTGATCTACAAATTCAGTGCAATCCTTATTAAATAATAATTGTTAACAGTTCAGAGGAAATCATCTTCTAGAAGACTCTGGCACCTGTTCCTTGCCTTGTTTATTAGTGAATTTCAGGATCTCCTATTTGTCAATTTCAATACATTACCATATCTTTATAGATGATCTTGTACCAGCATTTCAGTACTCAAATCTGGACTCTAAGAACAGAACAAAAATTTAATTTCCTATTTTCTCACACTGATTTTACTAGTGTAGCCTTCATTCTACAGCAAAGAAGGTTAAGCTATTCAGAATCATCATAAAACCATTCATCTCCACGCAGTGAATTTTGTTTGCCTCTGTGATGAAAACAATTTAAAATCACTACTTGAAAAGTCCTTTTATTTATCTGTTTTAAAATGTCACTCAGAATGTAATGAACCATGATAAAACAACATATCCTTTAAAATCAGTAGATGCTAAAGACAGATTTTCATAGCTGTGATAAATTTATAAACCACATTTATCATTTTTAACATCTTAGCAGAAAAGAAATCAAGATGATAGGGTGTCTCAATTCTCTCTAACAAGGAGGTTCATGTAATATTCTTCCAATTGGTAAAATTTAGTCGTGAATAGATCATATACTGAAATCTATAGACATTGTTTATGAGACTAATTTTTCCTCTTTTTCATTCGGTAGGAAGAAGATTAAGTGTAATAACACCTGGAGCACAACTGATCGGTTTGAAAGGAAAATTAAGTCTGTTGTGGTTTTTTTTTTTAATTAGCCCTAATAGGTTCTAATGGAGGTAAGTTGTGTAAACAGAGACCTTGGGAGGAGAGCCTGAAAGCAATTTACATCAGTGTCAAACACCAAGGACGACGCCTAGATGCCTAAAAGCTTCGGTTTCTAACAGCCCCACTAAGTCAGGGAGAGAGAGTAAATGTGAACCTGTACATAAAACCAGAGTCAGATTAAAAGAGAACAAAAACAATGACAGCAACACTGTTTAACGTCAAAGAACATGTAAGTCCCACACCGGAGAGCGGTTGCTTTCAACAATACATTTGAGTAAATTTTATTTTAATAATTATAGTATTAAATACTTCATTTCATTAATAAATAAAAGAGAATAAGCACATTACATGCAGCAGAGTACGTATCGGATGATCGATGCAGGAACATGAAATTCAGCTGATGCAGACGCGGCGGTTTGTTCTCGACCCTTTGATGTTCTTTGGTTACGGACTCCTCACAGGCTTCCCTGGCGGCTTCACCTGAGGGTTGTAGCTTCTCGTCGCCTGCTTGTCTGCTTGCCAAACGTTTAGTTTCACTGTGGACGTACTGACATCAGCATTTTTTCTCCATAATGAAGTTTTTAATATTTGCTCTCTCCTATCTGCTCAGTTACCATGACTTCTTTCTTCTCAGATGTCTGATAGTCTCTCCGTTTCCCGTTAGCTCGGGAATGCAATAAAAAGTATGTTTTCTTAGCAGGATGTATTCCTTCGCAGTGCAAATAACCACTGAGCGCATCTATTTTAAAACACTATTTTGTCACTGCTTCTAAGCATATTATAAACATCCTGTACTGATTTTAAATGAATGGAGAACTGAAAAAAACAGCAAATGGAAAATGAATTTCTGTCTATTAACACAGGATACAAGTGAAGTGGGATGTTGAATGCTCTAAAATGAGTCATGTTATCACTTCCTCGCTTACTAACTCTGTAAAATTAACTAGTTGGCTTTTTCCTCTAAGCTTTGGTTTCAGGATTGTGAAATGGGGAAAGTAATAATACACAATTAGGATTTTACCACCTATGTTTTCAGTTGTTCGATACATGGCAGATGGTATTTATCTCTGTTATTATTGCTTGTTACCTAACTCAGAGACAGGAGGTGGGAGACGACAGAGAAATACAAGAATAGTAATAAAGGCAACTAGAGACCAAAAAATGCAGTTGTAGCATGAGTAAGATACAAAGACAACAGGAAACAGACAAATATATAAAAAGAACAGTAAATAGGCATAGACATTCTTGGAATAAGATAAAGAGAGATTTAGGTTTCCATATATTAGAGCAGATAAAAACAAGGAAGACAGAATTCTGGAAAAATAAATCCAGAGAAAAATAAGAAGCCAGTGAGAGACTCTGTAGATACTGAATGGAATTCATTCATAAAGATTAATATTTAAGTCATTGAGTTCTAAAACATTCAAATATCACTGATTTTAAAATTTCTTTAATGCAGATTACTTCCAAAATATTTCCAAATATTGTGAATGTCATTACAGCTTTCCTTCTTTTTTTAAAATAGAAATATAGTTGACTTACAATATTATGTTAGTTTCAGGTATATTACATCATGATTTGCATTTTCATACATTGTGAAGTCTAGTAACCAACCGCTCTCATACAAAGTTGTTAAATTATTATTGGCAATATTCCTTATGCTGTAAATTATATATCTCTGTGGCTTATTTATTTTATAACTAGAATTTTGTACCTCTTAATTCCCTTTACCTATTCTGCCCCCATCCCAATTTCCTCTGCCTCTGGAAACCACACTTTTGTTCTCTATGAGTCTGTTTTCATTTTGTTTTGTTTGTCTTGTTTTTTAGATTCCAAATATAAGTGAGCTCATACAGTATTTGGCTTTCTCTGATTTATTTTACTTAGTATAATACCCTCTAGATTTATTAAGATTGTCCCAAGTGGCAAGACTTCACTTATTCTGGCTGAGTAATATTTCTTTGTGTATAGATATAGATATAAATCATATCTTCTCTATCCATTCATCCATGGATGGACAGTTAGCTTGTTTCCATATCTTGGCTACTGTAAATAGTGCTGCTATGAACATTGGGGTGCATGTATCTTTTCAAATTAGTGTTTTTGTTTTCTTTGGAAAAATACCCAGAAATGGAATTACTGGATTGTATGGTAGCTCTATTTTCAATTTTTTGAGGAGTCTTCACACTTTTCCACAGTGGCTGTACCAATTTACAGTTCCCACCAAAAGTACATGAGGGTTCCCTTTTCTCCGTATCCTCGCCATCACTTGTTATTTGTTGTCATTTTGATAATAGTCGTTCCGATTGACATAAGGTGGTATCTCACTGTGGTTTTGATTTGCCTTTCTGCAGTGATTAGTGATGTTGAGCATCTTTTCATGTGCCTGTTGACCATCTATCTGTCTTCCTTAGGAAACTACCTATTCAAACCCTCTGCCCATTTTTGAATAGGGTTGTTTGTTTTTTGTTGTTGAGTTGTATGAGCTCTTTGTATATTTTAGATATTAACTCCTTATTCAAGATCTTATTTGCAAATATCTTCTCCCATTTGGTAGGTTGACTTTATTTTATTGATGACTTCCTTTCTGTCCAAAAGCTTTTGTCTCATTTGTTTATTTTTACTTTTGTTTCCCTTGCCTGAGGAGATGGATCCAAAAAATAAAAAATATTGCTAAGACTGATGTCAAACGGATCACTGCATATGTTTTTTTTTTCTAGGAATTTTATGGCTTCAAGCCATATATTTACATCTTTAATTCATTTTAGTTTATTTTTGCAAGTGGTGTGAGAAAATCAAGTTTGATTTTTATGCATGCAGCTGTGCAGGTTTCCCAACACCATTTACTGAAGAGGCTGTCATTCCCCATTGTATATTTTTGCCTCTTTTGTCATAGGTTAATTGACTATATATACTTAGGTTTATTTCTCAACTCTGTTATCTACGCACATGTTTTTGTACCACTATCATATTGTTTTGATTACTTTAGCTTTGTAGTATGGCCTGAAGTCAGGGAGCCTGGTACTTCCAACTTTGTTCTTATTTCTTAAGATTATTTTAGCTATTCCAGGCCTTTTGGTTCCATACAAATTTTAGAATGATTTATCCTAGTTCTGTGAGAAATGCCATGGGTATTTTGATAAGGATTGCATTAAATCTATAAATTGCTTTAGGTAGTACCGACATTTTAACAATATTTTTTCCAATCCATGAGAACTGTATATCTTTCTATTTATTTCTGTCATGTTCAATTTTTTCATCAATGTCTTATATTTATTAGTGTATAGTGTTTCACCTTCTTAGTTAGATTTATTCTTAGGTAATTTTTTTTGGATGAAACTGTAAACTGAATTGTTTTCTTACTTTCTCTTCCTGATATTTTGTTGTTAATGCATAGCAAGGCAACCGATTTCTGTATATTAATTTTGTATCCTGCAACTTTATTAAATTCATTTATTAGATCTAACAGGTTTTTTTTTTTTTGGTGTTGTCTTTAGGATTTTCTCTGAATAGTATCATGTTAACTGCAAACAGTGAGTTTTATTTTTTCCTTTTCAGTTTGAACTTTTTTTATTTCTTTTTCTTGTCTGGTTGCTGTGTGTAGGACTTCCAAAACCATATTGAACAAAAGTGGTGAAAGCAGGCATCCTTATCTTGTTCTTGATCTTAGAGGAAAAGATTTCAGCTTTTCACCATTAAGTATAATGTTATCTTTATAATGTTTGTTACACTCACACTCACAGAAATGGCCTTTATTATTTTGAGGTATATTTCCTCCATGCCCACTTTGCTGAGAGTTTGTTTCATAAATAGATGTTGAATTTTGTCATAAGCTTTTTCTGTGTGTATTGAGATGATCATATTCTTCAATTTGTTAATGTGGTGTATCATATCATATTGACTGAATTTTGGATATTGAATCTTCTGGGGATCCCTGGGATAAATCCCACTTGATCATGGTATGTGATCCTTTTAATGTATTGATTATTGAATTCAAATTGCTAATATGTTGCTGAAGATTTTTGCATCTAAGTTTTGCATCAGTATCATCAGTGATATCACCTGTAACTTTTTTTTTGGTGATACTTTTGTCTGATTTTGATACCAGGATGATACTGGCCTTGTAGAATGAGTTTGGAAGTGTTTCTTCATCTTCATATTTTTGGGGTAGTTTAAGAAGACTAGATGTGAATTCTTTTCTAAATGGTTGGTAGAATTCACCTGTGAAGGTTTGTGTTCCTTGACGTTTTTCGGGGGGAGAGTTTTGATTACTGATTCAATTTCACTACTAGTGATCATTCTGTTCAGATTTTCTATTTTTTTTTTTTGGTTGACTCTTGGGAGATGGCACATTTCTAGGATGTCAATTTATTGGGTTATATATAATTTCCATAGTAATCTCTTCTATTTTTGTATTTCTATTGTGTTGATTATAAGTTCTCCCTTTTCATTTCTGATATTATTTATTTGGCTTCTCTCTTTTTTCATGATAAGTCTGGCTAAAGTTTTATCAACTTGGTTTATCTTTTCAAAGAACCAGATCTTGGTTTAATTTATCACTTCTATATTTTTTAAGTCTTTATTTCATTAAGTCCCATTCTGTTCTTTATTATTTCCTTTCTTCTACTAACTTTGGGTTTTGTTTGTTCTTCTTTAAAATAAATAATTTAAGGCAAATAAATAATTTAAGGCAAAACATTATTTATCAGTATATTTAAAGATGATATTTTTTAAAGATTGTATGTTTCTACTTAGCTAATTCAAAGACAACATGAATATTTTGATAAATAGCACATTATAATTTCATTTTTCAGTTTATGTATCTTTTCAATTAAAAATTAAACCACTTTGGTTTGTAGTATCTAACAGGAGTAATTATGACCTCCCACAAAATACTTCTTGTAGCTTGTGAAAAACAGCTTCCTCAACAACATCCTTTTAGTATCATGCATCTGTGATAAATCTGTTCTTTTCTTGTTTCAGAAGGAAAGGCATATACTGCAGTGACCTCAGAGGGAGATAAGCACCACTGCAGTTCATATACCTGACTCCTCTCTGTGCCACCAGATAAATCTCTGCCAAGGTGAAGTAGGAAGGAAATAGAAAAGGAAGGAAAAGCCAGGAGAGACCCATTTTTCTTATCAATTCCATTAACAAAATACAAAGATTCAGAATCTGAAGTCAGTAGATGGTAAATCACTTCCTAGCTGACTTCACACTCACAGAAGCCCTCTGAAAGACTAACATACAAGAACTCCTTCTACTGATCATACACAGGCTAGAGATGAGGGCAAGATTTCTTCCAATCCCTTGCTGAAAAATTAATGAGCATCCAGATAAGAAGTCCATTTTTCCCCCCAAAACCAAGTCAAGAAGTTATTTTCTCACACTAAGAATGCAAACTCAAAGTGGAACCGAATATTTAAACTACAGCAAGATGATTTCAATTCTGTAAGTGGTCTAATAAATAGTTGATTTTTTTTTTTAATTCTAAGAAAAAAAAAAACTCCAAAGCTAGGAAAATCTCATTCATATGAAAGAGAAAGAATTGCTGAGTAATAGACTTCAATGCTAACTAAGGGTTAATATTTTTGGTCTTTATACTGAAATATAATCATTGTTATAGATAAGTAACACAGCAATGGAGAATTAAGAGACCTAGATTTCTTAGGAAATTTTTAAAAATATATAAATGAGGTCAAGTGGCACTTAAATAATTTTGAGGAAATTTGAAAATAATTTTGTAAGATTGTCTCTGTAGCAGTGTTTAAGGAAATAAAGAAATTCATTGTTTTAAAAAGGTTCAGAGGTAAAAAATATAATAGATATTTCCTAATCTAAAACTTTGATCTCTGTATTTCTCAGAAACAATGTAATATCATATATTAACTTTTTATTACATTATAATCTTTTTACTGTTTTTGTAATACACATTCCTTATTTCTATCTCCTCATTGGAACATGTGTACTTTATGTATTGAAAATACTGCATTGCTCATGATAATAGAAAAACGTTTTAAAAGAAATGATGTTCTAATTTGTCCAATAATGCGAAGTCTAAGTCTAGATTCTTTATGAGAAATGTTAATCAGGTGACCTGATTGTTTCCCTTGCACCAGAGGTGGGCACATGATCCAGGATGGGCCTTTTATACCCTTGGTCACAGTGACTTTTTAGGTAATGAAGTGAGATTGAGTCAAGGCACAAAATGAACCTTTGTTCTTTGACTACTTTTGGAAAGAGGTTCTCTCTTTTTGATCAAAGATATAAACAGAAAGAGAAACCTAGATTGATGCCAATATTTTGACAAAATTCAGCTATCCTTGAAACCAGAAAAATGGATTTTCAGTTTACCTAAGTCAACATGTATGTAAGTCTCTATGTAAGCAAGTTTGATTTTTCTCTTATAAGTGAAAATTATTATCGAATATAAGAGGAATTAAATGTAAACATGGAATTCCAGAAACATGAGCTGAGAAGTAAGGAAGGTAAATTTCTTGGTTTATTTTGATTTAAAAAATAGATGCCTCTCCACCCTAAGCCCTCTTAGTGAAGTCATCTCTATGTTGGTTAAAAATAAAGTTAAACCTTTGATTATTTTATCAAAAAAAAAAAAAACCAAAAAAAACAAAAAACGAGTTGCCAAATTATCACTCCTGTTAGGCATTGCCTACATTTTCAAATGAAGAATGTCACTGTACCTTATACATTTTGGTAAGAACATCTTCCTTCTTAGGGAGAAAAGCAAGAAATTGGGCTCAAAAGAGATCATCACTGGCCTTGCACATCTTGGCTTTTGTGCAAATGCACTCTTTTTAAAAGTAGCATACAAGTGATTAGTTGTATATGTATTTGAGTCCTCTGATCAAGAGGGAAGACAACCAAACAACCTCTCTCAGATGGTGTTAAAGATAGATGGTGAGTACATTATCTTCTTTAACCTCCTGTCAGTGGCTTTGCCAAAGCAAATGAAATATGGCAGATTTACAGTGTATCAGTAAATGAGTGTAAATGACCACCTACATTTCATCTTTATGGGAGTGGAGTAGCTTGTTATAAAAATATAACACAGGTCCTTGACTGATTGCTTAATATTCACTTAGTACCAGTATGAGCTTGGCTGTATGCTTTATTACTAAACTTAGAGAGTGCTATGTTACACTTGAGCAGAACATATCCTATTTACCCTGCCTCTACTCTCTCGGAAAAAGAGCATAATATCTGGAACAAATGTATTCTTAGAATATTTGTTGTTAATTTCAGCTGGCAAATGCAAATGCCATGCTATCGTTAGAAACAAAATTAAAATAAGCATATGTGTAGTAATCTCTTGTTGTACCTTTAAGCAAATCTGTGTGGAAAAATTGTAGGTAGTAAAGCCAGAAATTGTGCTTTTTTTTTTTTAACTAAAAATATTAGACTGTATCAACAGCATTGGGAAACCAAGCTATGTATTTTAGAATTTTAAAAAATGATACATTAATGTGTACCACTTTGTGTTCTTAGTGCTTTTGTATATAATGATTATTTCTAATTCTGAAATTCTTAGAAAGGTGAATGGATTAAAAAGAGAGATTAGAAAAAATATAAAAAAGGAAATAGGGAAAAGAAACGATTGAGAAAGTGATCTGACGTTTCTTTTTTTAATTAAAACTTTTTTTTTATTGAAGTATAGTCAGTTACAATGTGTCAATTTCTGGTGTACAGGATAATGTCCCAGTCATGCATATATGTGTATTATACACACATGCATATATTCATTTTTATATCCTTTCTCATTAAAGGCTATTACAAGATATTGAATATAGTTCCCTGTGCTATAGGAAGAAATTTGTTTTTTAATCTATTTTTATATATAGTGGCTAACATTTGCAAATCTCAAACTCATAATTGTATCCCTCCCCACACCCTTTCCCCTGGTAATAACCATAAGATTGTTTACTATGTCTGCAAGTCTGTTTCTGTTTTGCCGAAGAGTTCATTAGTGTCCTCTCTTTTTCTTTTCTTAGATTCCACATATAAGTGATATCATATGGTATTTTTCTTTCTCTTTCTGTCTTACTTCACCTAGAATGCCAATCTCCAGATCCATCTAGAGTGACTGGTCTTACTGAAAGTTTCCTTACCACGCTAGGCTATGGAATAAAAGGCTTTCTAACAATGTTGAGAGTAAAGATGAAATAAGTCACTGGGACTTAAGCATCTGGGTATAAAATAAAGCTTATATCAACAAACATGCAAAGTCATTAAAATGAGTCTTACAATAGTCATAAATATAAGTGGGTAAGAAAAGTTTATGTAAATGGTTTGAGGAGAAAATAAGATATATTATAACATTGATATTAGGTTATCACAGCCCTGTTGTTCAGGCAGGATTCAGTCAAGGAAGCAGAGTCACTCTGAGATTTATGGGATAAGGGATTTACTGTACTAATTTGACCTCTTACATTTATCATTGGGGCTTGGACAACAAAACCTTGAAAGGGTAGTAGGGAAACAAAGAAGCTTCTAACCAGTCCATGTGAAAACACTTCTATCCTCCAATGTAGGCCTGAGAAGGAGAAACTCATGGTGGGATCTTTGGGTAGCTTTATCTCTGTGGGTTCACAATTAAGTATATGGTCGTGGGCTTGGGGCCTCTGTTGGAAAGGCCCAGCAGTCAGAAAGAAGTGCTAAGGAGATCGTGGAGAGGCTGGAACGCATGGGTCTGTGAAAATCTTCAGTAAGGACTCCTGCTTTACGTCTGTTTTCCAAATTCCATGCACACTTCTCCTTTGGCCAACTCTACCCTAGAATGGTACATGGAAGGGGATTCTGGAAAACATAGTTCCAGATTAGTCAAATCAACAGAATGCAAAACATGACTAATGTTCTGACCCCTTAGTATATCAAATTATCCAAAGCCAGCCTTTAGAGGAGGAAATCAAAGAGTGTGTACAACCTTGAGAAATGCACACAGAACAACATACATTTAGTAGAAGAGATGTGCAACATTTCAACTTGACTCAATACAACCAATTTTGACCAAAATTTGGTCAAAATCATTTGGTCTTGGTTTTTATGTAGGTACAGCTTTTGATTGTGACCAGGCAAAGGTGCCCCATAAAAACTGACTCTAATGTAGGACAGTATGTAATACAACAAAAGCAAACTATACATGTTTAAAGAGGAGCCGTTTTCCTAACTAGACAGTGAGAAGTGCTTGCATTTAGCAGTGAAACATAATGAATAAATGATCAAATGTGAGGAGACTGAGATAGATGAAAGACACAACCAGCAGCAATAGCAGCAGGAACTAAAGAAAAGTAACAGTCATTACAGTTTAAAGAAATAGGTGCCTAGGGGATCCGAGAGGCTCTGGACCCAATAAACGTTTAAATATCCCTGCCCCAGGAGAAAATTAAAAGTCTAGGAGGACAATACAGATTCCAAGGACAGAATGACAACCTAGAAAACCAGCACAGAGCAGGATCTTGCCTTTAGCTACCTTTTGCTAAAATACTTGAAGTGCTCTTGATAAAGAGAAATAAGCAACTCAACAAGAAGAGGGCTATTAATGGGTCATAAAATAAATATACATATTAATTAATATACATATAAAACTTTTAGGTAGCTTATGATCATTTTCTTATAGTGGTATTGCAGATGATTTCAGACCTTGCATTTCATTCCTAAGCACAATTTGAAATAAGCCATTTGTTGTTAAAATAGAAATCCTTTCATCCAAGTGGAATCAACTAACTTTTGGAAATAATTTTGGCATACTTATTGGTGATTGCTAAACAACTGGCACATTTACTGTCTGTTGAGCTGACTCTCAAAGGTGAACCTGCCAAAACATGTGTTTCTTTCATAAAAGTCTTATTTGTGGTGCTGCGTAATACCAACTGGAATTTGTCATACTGTTGCAACTCTTCAAAACCCCCTCTTTCATCATAGTGGTTGGAAAGCTAAAAGCTACATTTGTCAATCTTCCTTGAAGCTAAAGTTTATTTATTTAAATTTTTATAAATAGAGATCACTTTCATGGGATTTGAAAGCAAGTTTACGTTAGATCCTTTTTTTTTTTTTTTTTTGCACCATTTGTGCCTGGCAAGCAAGACCTGACATATATGAATATTTGTAGCTGATTTCATATTTTTGCATTTAGCTATACATTTCATAGATGTGAAGCAAACAAAGGATGCATAGCTGAAGATTCCTTATAGTCTGTGTCTCTAAATCTTCAATCGATATTGTAACCACAAAATTCCTTCTGTTAAATTCTTCCCAGTTGAAATACCTGAAGTGGATTCTTACACTGGTTCTTACATTATGCTCTGACAGGTACACAGGTGCCCCTTATAAGCATTACTTGATCACACACATACTGGAATCTAATAAAATACCACTTACATGAAGTTTTAATATAATTACTTGACCAGGAAAAGAAAACATGATTTGTTGTATTGTGAGACTGTGACTCTGTAGTAATATGTTTCAAATACCAAAGGAACTTGAGATCACAGATACCAGGGTTTACCTTAAACTTTCGTGTGATCTTGCCTTAATTGTACCAAATATTCTGCAATTAAATAAGAAGATGAAGCATGTGCAAATATATTGGAACAGTCCTAAGTAGCAATTGACTTGTAATAATCATATTAGAAGTTATATAGTGCTTCTCACCCCCAAAAAAGTACAGCTATTTTGACTCTGAAATTAAAAAAAAGAAAACAAATAGAGGAAAAGTATTTAAAATAAGTTAGTTATTAGTGGAAAAGCTGATCCATTATCTATAATTTTCTTACCACTGTAATGTTTTATTTATGTTTAATGACTTTCTCATTTGATATTGTTGATAAGCTTATTTAATGCAGAAAATGGTATCCAAACTTGCCTTATTCTCTGGCTTTGTTCAATTTAAATGAATGTTTATTAGCTAAAGGCTCAGTCAGCCCATATCGTGAGTAAGGTAGTCAATACATTGGAAATTTCATGCACAGTAGCCAACAGGCTCTGTGATTAGTCTGGCTGATGATCTGGTTCCAGGTAGGTGCACTGTCTTTTCCTTCTCTCCTTCCCTAGAAACAGCCCAGCTCTGAAGAGCCCTCTTGTTCTGCCAGACATGGCCTCCTTAGTCAAGTTACAGTCATCTGTCTTTTTGCTACTAAACCCCACCTGCTTCAATGCCTCTTTTCCCCCTTCTGTTGACATCGCAGTCCAAAAGCCAAGCTTTTCTCTGCTGGACACGATGAAAGCATTTTAGTTTTCCTTTTCTGTCACACTCCACTGATCTCATAAATCTCACACTCTTTGAAAGCAAGGTAAGTTGTTTTCAAGTATATAAAAATTTACTTAGGCATGTGTTTTGGATGTGTAGCTTTTTATTCAGAAGTTTATAGGAAGCTACATAATTATCAACAGATAGTATCAGACTATTTCACATGCTAGGATTAAAAGAAATATTGATTAAAAGGACTGCCAAGCTGTGCTACAACACACAAACTCTTTACAGTTGTCAATTGCTCAACAAATCTTCCTGACCTGCTATTTCAATAGAAACAGCCTCTCCAGAAGTTTAAAGGAGATCAAAACATGGGATAAAGAAGTGTTAGGTGTTCTCTTTGTAACACCTACTTGCTTCACATATTTTTCTTCTGAAAGGAAAATCCCTTTATGATGATCAATCATAATGAATCCTATTTGTGTTTAAGATATATTTTGAGTAGTGAGAATTAATCTTGCTGACACATCTCTAATGAGTAAAAATTTAAAACAGGGAAACATCTATTTAAAAAATGTACAAAATAGATGAATCTTCTAAGTGGTATATGAATGTTCACTTTTAACATAAATATTTGCATACTTTAAAAATAATCTAAAAATAAGTTTTAGGGAAAAAAACAAAAACAATAAACAAGTGGAGTTACGTCAAACTAAAATGCTTCTACACAGCAAAGAAAACCATTAACAAGACGTAAAGGTAACCTACTAAATGCAAAAAACTATTTGCAAATCATTTATCTGATAACAGGTTAATATCCAAAATATATAAATAATTCATACAACTCAATAGCAAAAATCCAAGCTGATTAAAAAATGGTCAGTGCATCTGAATGCATTTTTTTTCCCAAAGGAGACATATAGATGGGTAACAAGGACATGAAGAGATGCTCAATATCGCTAATTATCAGGGAAAAGAAAACCAAAATCACAAACAGATGCCATCTTAGAATGACTCTGTTAGAATGACTAATATATAAAAGACAAGAAATAACAAGTGTTGGCAAAAATGTGGAGGAAAGGGAACATTTTTGCTCTGTTGGTGAGACTGTAAATTAGTACGAGCACCGTGCAAAACAGGATGGTGTTTTCTCCAAAAAGTAACAATAGAACTACCATCTTATCCAGCAATTCCACTTCTGGTTATCTATCTGTAGAAAATGAAACACTAATTTGAAAACATATCTGCACCCCCATGTTCATTGCAGTGTTATTTAAAATAGTGGAAACATGGAAACAACCTAAATGTCCATCTGTCTCTATGAATGGATAAAGAAAATGTGGCATGGACTTTGAGGTCATTGTGCTACGTGAAAAAAGTCAGACAGAAAAAAGTAAATACATGGTCTCACTTATATGTGGGATCTAAACACTAACAAAATTCAATTCAAGCTTATTGATATGGAAAATTACCTGATTTTGGTGATTACCTGAGGTAAGGGATGGGCAATATGGATGAGGATGGTCAAAAAGTACAAATTTCAGTTAAATAATCAATAAGTCATAGGGACCTTATGGTGTACAGCATGGTGACTATAATTAATATTATATGCATATTTGAAAGTAGCTAGGGAGAGTGGATCTTGAAAGTTCTCATCAAAATAAAAAATTGTAACTATGTATGGTGACAGATGTTACTTGGACTTATGTCATGATCATTTTGCAATATACCCAAATTATGAATTATTATATTGTACAACTGAAACTAATATAGTGTTATGTCAATTATACCTCTGTGGAAAATTAGCAGTAAATGCAATGCACTGTACCGTTTGCATATCTTACATTAAGCCGTCATTTCTGATACAAATCAAATACAGTGTAATAAAGAGTTTTAGGAAAATGCAGACAATAATATACAATTAAAAAGGGAAAATCAGTTTTAGCTGAGAAGGGGCCATCTCTGGATAGGCGTATATGAGACTTGGGGTAAGTAGGCAAATGTCTGGTTTTGGTATCCTCTCTAAAGTTCTGCATGAACTTGACTATTCTTTTAAGACATATGACCTCAAATCTTGCATTGAATAGTGGAGCTAGGCTGAAAAATCTACATAGCCCCTTTCAACTCCAAAATTCTATATCCCTATGAGTCCAAGTCCTACAGATGCTTTGGCACTGCTGTCTAAAGCAAAAATCAGAGCATGCGATCATGTGATGAAATTCTGTATTGTCTCCATTTGTAAGATGTAGTTCAGGAGATGTGGCAAGACACCAAAATGATGCAGGTGAGACAAGTGGTAGCATAGTGCCTGGAGCACGATCACTCAGCAAATGTCAGCTTCCCTCCTTTTTACTGTCTAGAATGATTTTCTAAGACTAAATTTTGATGGATAAGGGTTCTACCAGGGTGGTTCTGAAGTACAGAAGGCACCGTTAGAGAAAATTATGCAGACTTGTCTGTACATTGTAACTGAAGATGGCCCCTATCTTCTTCGCTTACATCTAGGCGTTCTGGTCTATTTATTGCCTATGCATATTATTTATTTTTTTATCTTATAAATATATTTGCTGCCTAAATACAGTGTCACATGAAGGACAGGAGAGGATGTCAGCACAAGCAGGCGTCCTAAGTAGTACTGATTTGATCTTTCCTACAGGAAAGACTTCTTAAAAGATCTAAGTCACCTGAGCACAATAAAAAAAAAAAATGAAATTTTTTGTGTTCAACCCTGAAAAGCAATCTTCAACAAAATCATGTATTATTTTGGTGCATATCATGATAACCTGTGGTACATTTTCAAATGACAAGTATCTCTCTAAACCTATGTGCTGAGTGTAAATGATATGTTGCAAGTTCTTGCTTCCTCTTCCTTTTGATAATCACTGCAATTGTAGTATGGTGACAAGGTGATGTAACCTTAAGGGGGGGTAAATGATAGTGTAAATGGTTGAAAACGAAGCATAAGGCTGCATTTCTTGATTATTCCAAAGGACCTGTTTGTCTTATGTAATTCTTCCCATTTTCATGATATATCACATTTTCAAACATATATCATAAAAGTTGATGCTAGAGAACACTGGACAAACACTGAGAGTTGAATGGACTGATCATTTAAGTTCCCAGTGAACTTGGGCATACGGTTTTCAAGATTCCTGAAGCAGACATGTATAGCAAATAATTCATGTATATGTTTGATAATTAGGCTCATGTTAGGGCTACTGATAGAAGAAAACAAGTTTAAAACTACTTGTGCTAGACAAACTTAATTGTCCTTTAGAGTTCCTCACAATCAAATTTATTCTAATATTTAAGGAATCTTGGATGAGAAATAAGGCAAAAGATAGGGTACTTGGTAGAAATGTACATTGAAGGGAAAGTTTCAATAATGTGGATGACAAAGATTTTTTTTAAAGATTAAGTAGAGAAGGGTAAATGATGGTAAGACTGGAGGAGAGAGATGAGCCAGGCTTCTATAACAGTCAGAGGACATTTGTCCTCTGAATTCAGGGGTCACCCAGCCAGTTAGAATTAACAAGTCTCATTTGTTGTCAAAATTAACCAGATAAATCATTTGTCAAACTCCATGAATTTTCACTCACTGCAAGATTATGAAATGGATGAGTAAAATAAACACATACTTGAAATGTTATGATTAATATTTTGGCCTCTGAAGCACTTGGACCAAAAATAATAGGAAATTAAATGCTTTAAAGGGAAGATACCATACTTGAAAAATTACTCATATTTGTTCAGCATACAAGCAAAAATTCTATGACAGAGAAAATATATTTGTTATGTTCCTGTACTAAGTTGTGACTGATTGATAATTTACTCACAGTAAAGAAATTCTAAATTATGATCCTCAAATTTCCTAACCTCAAGGAGTTTCCTCCTATGGAAAGGAACCAGGGTGAGTTCTAGAATAAATAGCATTTTAATTTTTATTATGGCTAATATTTGGACAAAGTTGTTTGTTGTATGAGATATTTTAATCAGTTATTAAAAGAATAAATTCTACTCTATGAAGTAATCAAATAAAAACTCCTGAAATAAATTCCAGATTGTGACAGTCATTAGAGACAGTCATCCATCTCCTGGGTGGTCTGAAACCACAGGACTCCCAATTTCACTTCCAGTGCAGAAGACCACAAATGCTTAGGTTTCTCATCTTGCTTTCTGGGTCAGCAAGGTCCAATAAAAGTATAATGGGAGCCACATATATAATTTTCAATTCTATTAGCTACATTAAAAATAACACTAAAATGATATTTATTTTTTAAATAGACTATTTTGGGGGAACAGATAATAAAAAATAAAATTAAATATTCAGTTCTTCAGATGCACTGGCCACATTTTAAGTTCTCTGGAGCCACATTTGATTATTTGCTACCATGATGGACAGCACAGCTATAGGCATCTCATCCATTTTCTTACTATAAAGAATTTATTTGGGTAATTCTCAAATTCACTTTTCCATCTTAACTTCATTTCTCAATATTGCTGTGTATTTCTAAAGGTCTATAAGACAGCTCCATTTGTTCTTGACATTCAGTTTATTTAAAAACTGAACCCATGCACCACTTCTAGAATTCTTAGTCTTTATTATTAGGACCACTCATATGTCTTTATCCTATAATCATACCATGTGAGGGAGTAGAAAGTACCTGAAGTTAGGAGCCAGAGTTAGGTGTGAATGCCTATGTTAGCACTTTCAAGCTAACCATTTCATCTCTACAGACTTCCAATTTTTTAATCTTTCAAATTATCATAATAATACCTTTCAAAATGAATTATTATGAAATTAAGATATAACTGTGAGATTATTAGAAAAACAATAAGCATACAGTACCTGCTCAATAAATGCCACTTATCCTCTTTCTTATCTGTTTATACTTTTCTCTACACTGTCACTTAATTCTGCCCTCACTTACCTGTCAAATAATTTCTTCCCAGGTCAGTTCTACACTATGTTTCTAGACTGACTTTTTACCTTCAGGTCTGTATAAGCACACCTATATTTTTGGATCAGATGAATCATCACAAAAATCTAACTGTTTACATGCCTATCCTGTTTTAAAAAAAAATAGTCAATATATATTCACCTACAACCAAAACAGTAATATCTACTGAATTGAATAAAATACTTACAGCATTTTGCAATGCATTCTCTTTTCAAATTTTTCTTACTCCACAGCTCATACCATGTGGCCAAATTTAAAGAGAACATTTATCATTTCCAGAGAGGTCTTGTATTGTATTACTTGAATTCTTTCTGGAATGCTATTTTTTTCCAACTGGAATACTCTTTCTATTTCAACCTGACGAGTTACACTCATTTATCAGGACATCTTATTACATTTAGATCTGTAAATTGTAATTCCTATTTGTACACCGTGAGTGAAAATGACATTCTGGTACCTTCTATTCTACTCATTTTGGATAAAGTAATCCCTTTATAATGGTAATTTCTGGTAAAATAAATGCAGCCAAGCAAATAAATGTCAGGTTGTCTTTGATTTTTTTTTTCTTTGAATTTGACCTTTTATGGCTTATTTCTTTAGCTTGTTTGACTCTCTGTATTCATATAAACTAAGTTTTCTTGGCTCAGTTAAATATATCACTGTAAAACTCTCATTGATGTATGAATTACAAATTGCATGTTCCTGGACATGGGTAATATTAAAATGACACATTAAGACAGAGATAAAGTCAATGCTCATTGATAGAACAAACATTGATACTCCATTTTGAATTGAATTTTGACTGAATTGAAGGTTGCTATAATATAACATGCATCTTCACTACACTCTGATTGTAAATGAAATTGGAGGGGATGAACAAGGAAGAGAATTCGAGGTGTAAATACCACCGTGTGGTGTATACTGCATTTTCGTTCACCATGTGCACTATAATATTTCCACTATCCCAGTTCCACAATTTCAAAAGATAAAATATTTATGTCCATGTCTACTGAGAGAGTATGAAAAAACTCCATCCAAAGTGAATTCAAATGACAACTGAAACCAGATTATAATACTATAAAGAATGCATCTGATTTACATATTTTTGGAAATTTTCAATTCTAAAGGTTTTAAGCAACACTAACTGAAAACTCAAAAGATATTTACAAATTATACTTGAACTAAAAATTTTGGTATAACCTCTTCATGTTTATAAACAAATCATTTATTTCTAAATTTTATAGAGATCACATATTTTGTATTTCCTTAATTTATATCTCAAATCCACCATTGTATACATATATACCATAATATAACAAATGTATATATGCAATAACTTTATTATAATTATCTTATATTAATTTATTTAAATTGTGGCTGAAAGACCTCTAGATCTATGAAAATTTCTCAATCAATTCAAGATGACTAAAATCTAAAGAATTTAATAGGAAGCAAGCCAATAATATGTGTAAGATACTGGCACAAATTCTGTAAATGGGAATCTTATATTCTGGAATCTGATTACTAGCAAACAAAGGCTTTTTGATTTTCTCATTTCAATGACCTACCCTTCATGAACCTCATTATTTTATTCCACATTAAAGATCTCTAATTGGGCACATATTATCTTTAAATACAAATCTTTTCCACCTTTCTCTAACACCCGCTAACCAAATGCTCACAGTTGCCCTAAACTTATGCACTAAACTTTGGCTTCACCTAACTTTAATCAGACTTCTTTCCTCCCCAACCAAGTTTGAGAAAACACTAAAGCACGAAGTGCAGAATGTATCTCCTCACCAGCTCGATGTGAGAATCAGCGAACTACGCTGAGAGACATTTCTTGCTAGTTCATGGCATCCTGATTCATCACCTGCACACTCAAGCTGCTTACTCTCCTCTCTCACAAAATCCCTGCCAGCCCTACTTAGGTATATGTATAAAAGAAAAGTGTTTTTTGTTGTTATTTGCTTGACTGGGAGAATGTTTGTGAATTACTGAGATCAGAGCCTCCTCTCTATTGCAAGTCTTTTTTCAGAAAGTCTCAGATCTAAGTCTAGATTTCTTTTTGTTTGGCACTACATTCTCCTCCTCTCTCACCAAAGAGCCACTCACTAATCAATTATATTCTTTACTGAAAACTCAGGCATCTACCTAGAAGTGGTCAGACCAATTATTAGGGTTTTATTTTAGAACGGTTTTAGGTTCACAGCAAAAATTGAGAGAAAGCTATAGAGATTTCTCATGCAACTCCTGCCCCCACACATGTAAAAACATTATCCCACATTATCAACATCCTACACCAGACAAGTCTCTTTTTACAATTGATAAACCTGCATTGGCACATCACAATCATCCAGAGTCTGTACATCACATGAGAGTTCACTCTTGGAGTTGTGCATTCTATTCATTTGGACAAATGTACAATGACATGTATATATAGAGTATTTTCAAGGCCATAAATCTCCTCTGTGCTCTTTTTACCCCTCCCTTCTACCAACCTTTAGCAATCACCAAATCTTTTTACTGTCTCCATAGTTTTTTCTTTTCCAGAATGCCAATAGTTGGAATCATACAATATATAACTTTTTCAGATTGACTTCTTTCACTAAGTATTATGAATTTAAGGTTTCTCCATGTCTTTTTATGACTTGACAGCTCATTTATTTTTAGTACTGAATACTGTTCAACAGTTTTGTTTATTCGTTAACCTTCTGAAGGGTATTGTGGTTGCTTCTAAGTTTTGGTAATTATAAATAAAGCTGTTATAAACATTCATGCGCAGGTATGTGTGTGGACATGTTCCCAACTCATTTAAATAAATAATAAGAAACTGCCAAACTGTCTTCCAAAGTTGCCACGTCATTTTGCTTTCACACCAATGATGAATGAGAGTTTCTGTTGCTCTACATCTTTGTTAACATTTAATGCTGTCACACTGCTGGATTTTGGCCTTTGTAATAGGTGTATAGTGGTATCTCATTGTGCTTTTAATTTGCATTTCCCTGATGAACTATGCTGTGGAGCAACTTTTTATGGCTTATTTGCCACCTCTAAATCTTTGATGAGGTGTCTGTGAAGATATTTAGCCCATTTTTAATCAGGTTTTTTTTTTTTATTGTTGAGATTTTTCTGTCTCAAGATTATGGTTTAAGGTTTTTTCTATTTTTGGTAATAGACCTTTACCACGTAAATCCTTTGCAAATATTTTCTCCCAGGCTGTGTCTCTTCTTATTCTCTCAACATTGTCTTTCAAAGAACAGAAGTTTTTAATTTTAATGAAGTCCAGCCTATCAAGTCTTTCTCTCATGGACTGCAGCTTTGGTTTTACTTCTAAGAAGTCACTGGGATGCCTACGGCCTTCTGGGTTTTCTCCTATATTATTTCCTAGGCTTGCTTTTAATAGTTTTGCGTTTCTCATTTAGGTCTATGATCCATTTTGATTTAATTATTGTGAAAAGTTAAAGATCAGTGTGTAGGTTAATTTTTTCTGTATATGAATGTCCAGTTTTTTCAGCACAATTTGTTGAAAAGACTGTTTTTGCTCCATTGAAATGCCTTTGCTCCTTTGTCCGAGATCAGCTGATTATAATTATGGGGGTCTACTTCTGGGATCTTTAGTCTGTTCCATTGATCTATTTGTCTGTTCTCTTGCCAATAGCACATCGTCTTGATTGTATAGTAGGTCTTGAAGCCGAGCAGCATTAGTCTTTCAACTTTGCTCTTCTTTTTCAATCTTGTGTTGTCTGCTCAGGGTCTTTTGCCTCTCCATATAAACTTCAAAATGAATTTGTCAATATCCAGAAAATAACCTTCTGGCATTTTTACTAGCACTGAATTTAATCCATAGATCAAGTTAGGAAGCAATGACATCTTAACAATATTGAAATTTCTATCCATGAACATGAAGTATCTCCCCATGTGTTTAGTTCCGTTTTGATTTTGTTCATCAGAGTTTTGTAGTTTTGTTCATAAATGTTGTACATATTTTGTTAGATTTATATATAAGTATTTCACTTTTGGGGATGTGAATATTATAGGTATTGTGTTTTTATATTATTTTTACTTTTTATCTTATTGATGTGATGGGTTACACTAATAGATATTTAAATGTTGTACCAGCTTTGTACACCTGTGTTAAATCACAATTGGTTGTAGTGTACAATTCCTTGTATACATTTCTGGATTTGGTTGCTGGTATTATGTTGGGAAGATTCTCATTTATGTTCATGAGAGATGTTTGTCCATAATTGTGTGAATTTTAGCAGGTTGTGTCTTTGAAGGAGTTGTACCATTTCACCTAAGTTATCAAAATTGTGAGCATAGAGTTGTACAAAGTACTCATTTATTATCCTTTTCATAATCTTAGGATCCATAGTGATATCCTCTCTTTCATTTTGGGTATTTATAATTTGAGTTCTCTCTCTTTTTATCTTAATTAGCCTGTCTAGAAGCTAATAGAACTTTTTTATTTTATCAAGGACCCAATTTTTGTTTATTTTCTCTATTAATTTCCTTTTTAAAAAATTAGTGATTTATGCTTTAACTGTTATTATTTCTTGGGTTCTGTTTACTTTGGTTTTATTTTACTCTTCTTCTAATTTCCAAGGTGGAAACTTAGATTACTGATTTTACATCTTCCTTCTTTTCTAACATATTCATTCAGTGCCATAAGTTTCCTTATAAACACTGTTTTTGCTGTATCCCACAAACTGATAAGCTGTGTTTTCATTTTCATTTAGTTACAAATATTTTCCAATTTCTCTTGAGATTTATTCTTTGACCCATTATGTTATTTAGAAGAATATTGTTTAATCTCCATTAATCCCATATTTGGGATCCTCCAGGTACGCTTCTGATTTCTAGTTTGAGTCCATTGTAATCCAAGAGCAGGCATTGTATAATTTTTATTCATTTAAATTTGTTAATTTGTGTTTTATTTTCCAGAATGTAGCCTGTTTTGATGAATATTCCAAGTGAGTTTAAGAAAAAATGTTTATTCTGCTGTTGTTGGATGAAGCAGTCTGTAAATGTCAATTATACCCAGTTGATGGATGATATGGCTGCGATCAACTATGTTCTTACTGATTTTCTGCCTCCTATTCATTTCTGATAGTGGGGTGTTGATATCTCCAAGTGTAATAGTGAATTTATGTATTTCTCTTTGTAATTCTATTAGCTTTTGACTCACATATTTTAACAGTCTGTTGTTGGATGTATACATGTTAAGGATTGTTTTGTCTTTTTGGAGAACCGACTCCTTTATCATTGTGCCAAGCTCTTCTTTGTCCCTGATAGCTTTCTTTACTCTGTCGTCTTCTCCATCTGAAATTGACTTAGCTACTCCTGTTTTCTTTTGATTAATGCTAGCATGGTGTCTGTGCCTCTGTCCACTTACTTTTAATCTATATTTGTCTTTATACTTAAAGTGGGTTTATTTTAGACAATATATATTTGAGTCTTGTTTTTTAATCCACAGTTACAATTTCTATTTTTTAATGGATACATTGAGACCGTTAATGTTCAAAGTGCTGATTGATGTAGTTGGATTACTATCAACCATATTTGTTATTAGTTTCTAATTTTGTTTTTTATTCCTACTTTCCTCTCCCATTCTCTCTTTCTGCCATTATCTTAATTAGGCATTTTATATAATTCCATTTTCATTTTCTATCTTTTCCTTGCATATTAGCTATGCTTTAAAAACTTTGTTGTGGTTGCCCTGGATTTTGCAATACACATTTACAGCTAATCCAAGTCCACCTTAAAATAACACTATTCTACTTCATGGATAATGTGAGTACCTTATAGTAACTAAATTATTATAATTCCTCCCTCCCATTCCTTGTATCATTGCTATTATTCATTTCACTTCTATCTAAGCATACCTAGGCATATATAGAGATAAACGTATACATATACTATATATGTATGTATACATATATATATATATCAGATATGTACACAAGCATGCATAATTGAATATATTGTTGCTATTGTGATTTTGAACAAACTGTTCTCTCCCAGATCAATTTAGAATAAGAGAAGTAAAAGTTTATATTTTAATTTCCTGTATTCCACCTTTGATGCTCCTCCAGGTTTCTCATATTATTTTCAGATATGATATATTATTTATATATATGTGATATTGTATATATATGATATTATATATTATTTTCTTTCTCTCTAAAGAAAAATTTTTAAACATTTCTTTTAAGTACAGTTTACTGGCAAAAAATCCCCTCAGTTTTATGTGTCAGAGAACATCTTTATTTGTCTTTTACTTTGGAACGACAGTCTCACAGGGTGGAGAATTCTAGGTTGATGGCTTTGTTTTCCTCAGCATTTCAAATATTTTCACCCAGCTCTCCTCCTGCTAACATGGTTTCTGTGGAGAAGTCATATATAAATCTTGCCTTTTCTCCGCAATGTGTAAGGTGTTTTCTCACTCTCTGGTTTCTTTTAAGAGTCTTTCTTTCTTTCATTTGAAAATAACATGCCTAGGTCTAGCTTTTTAGGCATTTTTCCTCTGCTTGGTGTTCTCTGACTTTCTAGTATCTGTTTGGTGTTTGATATTAATTCAGGGAAATTCTTGGTCATTATTGTTTCAATTTTTTTTTCTGTTTCTCATTCTGTTTTTCTCTTGGTACTCCCTTTATAGGAATGCTATATGGTTTATGGCTGTCCCATGGTTTTTGGATATTCTGTTCTTTTTTTTTTTTCAGTCTTTGTAATTTTGTACCTTTTAGTTTCAGGAGTGTCTGTTGATATATATATATTGCCTTTTATATTTCTTGAAGTTTTTTTCTGAGCTCAGAAATTCTTTCCTCAGCCATGCCTAGTCTACTAATAAGCCCACCAAAGACATTCTTCATTTTTGTTGCAGTATTCTTTTATCTCTAGCATTTCCTTTTTGTTATTTCTTAGGATTTCAATCTCTCTGCTTACATTTCTCATTTTTTCTTGCATGCTGTGTAGTTTATTGATTACAGCCCTAGCATATTAATCATAATTATTTTAAATTATTGTCTAATAATTCCAACATTCTGGCCGTATCTGGTTCTTATGCTTGTTCTTACCCCTTAATTTTGTTTTTATCTTTGTTTTCTTTGCCTTTTATATTTCTTGAAGTTTTTTTCTTGATGACTGGAAATGGTGGACTGAGGAAAAGCAACTATTATAAGTAGGACTTTAGAAATGTGATGATAAGGTGTGGAAGGAGGAGAAATGGTTCTACAGTCCTATAATTAGCTCCCAGTCTTTCAGTGAGTCCATGCCTCTGGACTGTGAATTTCACAAGAGCTTCCCAGTCTCCCCAACTCCCACTCTTTCAGATGGAACTGAGCAGCTCGAGTGGGCTGGAGTTGGGTACTGTCCTTCTCCTGGGTCAGTTATGCACTGATAATATCTCCAGTAGGTTAGACTCTAGTTAACCAGTTTGTCCTGAGAGCAGACCTTTTTAAGAAAAACTGAAAGATCTGGTATGTCTCACAAGGATTCCTTTCCTCCACTCCCTGCTGAAAGCCAGTGGAGCATTTTCTCCAGTATTTACTGTAAGATCTTGGTCAATCTTTTGGAAGTAAAACTCACAAAAATGTGGGGCCCCTATGACTGGGTCTCCCTGCAGGTTGTAATTCTCAGACTTGTCCTCTCTGAACCACAAGCAATTTGTAAACTCCTGTTCAGTTTCTCCTATCCCAGCAGTGGTTACTCTGAGTTTTCTGCTAGTGAGCCCTGTTTTGGTGATATATGACTCCCTGTCTGTCTCACCAATCTTGGGAGTAGTGGTTTGCCCTGTTCCTTCACCTCCATTACGGATCTAAGAAGTATTATGGATTTTTCAGTCTGTTCAACTTTATATTTATTGTTAGAACAGAGTGGCAACTTTCAAGCACCTTACATGTGAAACTGACAACTGGAAATTTCCATTTGTTTTTTTTTTAAATTCTTTCCCCTAGATATTAACACAACCAAACAACGTTCTTAGAAATTAGTATTTTCAAATTCCCTATTGACTTTTCTGTAACAAATAGTTTACATAGATTTGAGGACCGCTGCATCCTAGAACCTTACCTAAGTTTATGTATATGAAATGCTCCACTTCAGTGGGAACACTTGCTTGGATTTTGCTGCCTTTATCACAGAAGGATATTTACCTTCATTATTATTACATCTTTTCAATCATTTTAAAACAGTTGGGAATTTTTGCCTCTGAATTTTTCTAGGAAAATAAACATAATCACCATAAGGATATTTGAATGTTTTGTCAAGGTTACCAATGCTGGGCCCTAAGTGCTATTTGACATCTATGGTATTTATTTACCTCCACACCACACTTTCTCCACTCTCCTTTTTTTCTCTTCATATTAGCCACAAACTTCTCCAGGCAAATAACCTTACATCTTACTTTAACTGAGCCTCTATTCTCCCATTCACACAGTCTACAAACCTAGTAAACAGATTTTATTTCTGTTTTCTTCTTTGTCACTAATATACAATCTCAATCACTTTGGATCTATACTTTCTTTACAATTAATCTCTTGTTCATATATATTTTTTTTTTGCTTTTTAATTTCTTTACCAATTTAATTTTTTCCTGAATTTTAGAACAGTCCCTTGGAGTATCTCTATTTTAATTTAATTGTATTCAAGTTAAAGTCTAAGTACTCTATTCAATTATCCTTTTTAAAGGACTATTTTCATTATAAGCAACATATTTTAAACTTTCAAAAGCACACCATATTGATTACTGTAAAGCATTTTATCTTCTCATCTCGTGTTAAACACCACTATTATGTGTTCCTGTTTATCTCTCTGGTGCATTTTGATGACTCCTAGAATAACTATCAACTTTGTCCACATAATCCCTCCACTGTTTCTGAATATAATCTATTCTTTCTTTTCACATAATATTATTAGTGTTTAAATTCCTTCCTCTTAATTTAATGCAAGTTCACATATGATTTTAAAAAAATCAGTAAATTTCAAGTGGACTAAGACCTTAAATATGAAAAACACACTTTAAAAATTTCTACTAAATTGGAATATATTTAAGTCAATTTAGATGCAGGGAAGAATTTCTTAAACTAACTGTACAAATCATAAAAATAAAGATTGATACCTTTGATTGCACTGAGGTCTGGAGTATCTTTTTATTATTAAAAAAATGGAATACAATGAACATGAAGTAGAAGAAAATATTTGACTCACATGTAATCAAAAATTTCACTTATTGCATTCCTGTCTATTGGTAAGAAAAACACAAACATTGCAACAAAATGTTGAGCTAACGTCATGTTCAAATATTTCACAGTGGAAAAAAAAATAGATAGATAATAAAGGTAAAACCTTTTCAACTTTATTATTAACCTGGAAAATACAAGCCAAAGACCATTGAATTGCATACCATTTTATTTCTACCAAATTGAAAATTAAAACAATAAACACCAATAGAAAAAAAAGGAAAAATACAATTGTTAATGAAATAAAAAACAATAGACAGTGTAATCAGAGTATAAATTGATGTGAATAATTTTGAAAATGACTTGGTATTACCAAGTTGCAAATATGTCATTTTATTCTTTGAAATATTCTTGCATATCTGTGCCAGTAGATATGCATAAGGATTCTCATAACGACCTCCTGTTAGTTCTTGAGACACAACGTCTCTGCCTTTCCATGTACTAGTTGATTTGAATAGAATTCTCTTCACTTACCTCTTTATATCTCTGGCTTATCCTTATAATTCTAGACAGTGTCCCTTCCTAAGACAGAACTGCACAATGTCCCTAACCAAAAAGTCAATCTGTATGGCTTGGATTATCTATAGGATTATTTGATTATTCACAGACATTTATAGGATTACTTGCTGTGGTCCCCTTTTCCCCATTGCACAGTTATCTAAATTTTATGGAGTCAGGAGCTATTCAATCTTGTTTATCACTGTATCTTCAACACTGAGAAATGCATCTAGCACAGAGTAGGCATTCGACATGTATTCATGAAATAAATGGATAAATATATGATAGAACAAGTGAATAAACTAATACACCCTGCTATTGAATATTGCTAGATATTTAACTAATGCTTTTTAATTACATCACATAAATTGCCTGATTATTTTTCCTTCAGATATCTAACTTATGTTCAAGTCATGGCATTTTTTTTGTCTTGATTAGCAAAGACTTGGTATTTGACAAAATATGGTGCCAAATACAAGAGTGATTGTGTTAGCAAACGGTTTCAATAGAATAGATCTAAACGTCTTCGTTGGTCTGCTTTTGTAAAGCATTGAGGTATTTCAGGGGAAATGTGTAATCATTTTCCTCTCATGAAGGGTCATTCAGCTGGATAAAAATAATTGGCCCAACAGAGCTTGGGGAGTGGTGCCATACCCCAGTTATAAAACTGTTTACACGGGGAGATTGCTTGATATAAGCAACACCAAACCTGTTTGCAAAAGCCATATTAAAGACATCTAGGTAGGGAGAAAAAAACTAGCAGAATAAATCCTTTGAGAGACAGTTATTAAACTCAAAATATGTATTCTTCTAAACTACTTTTATATGCTAATCTAACTTTAGCATTGCTACTGATTTTGAAACAGGGTTAATGCACTTAAAGGAAGTTGTAAATATTTGTTCTTATTGTAAAATTGGAGGATTAAAGCTACTTAAAGAAGTCAGATTTGCCTCGATGAAATAAAATGAGGATGGGAAGTGGGAAGTAATTATGAGCTGATGCATTTTACATTATTCCCAGGTTCTGCTTTCAGTATTTTTTCGTCTTCCTTCCCTTTATTCTCAGAGAAGCTATAACTACACTTTCCCTTATCAGCGTTGTCCTTACAAACTTCGGATTGCATGAGTACTAAGTGCCTTCCGTGATTTATAGTATTTTTCGCAAAATGGAAACATCATTTAATAAAGAGATTAAACATAAATAGATTGAGGCATAGAAGTGAAAACTAACTTTAAAATGCCACACCAAAAAGTAAGTAAATAAACAGGCAAGACGGCTGCTTCCAAATTAAAGAATCCAGTAAAAATAAAGCCACTCCTGGATCTGTTCAGTCGTTTGCTTGTTTTATTATTTTTTAAGACACACTTGATGGATTCTAACAAAAACTCTTCTACGGCAAACCAGTGTCTAAAGAACAAAAATGATGTGATGAATCGAATTCCTCAGAGTTTCAACAATCAATATAAGAAACTGCTGACACACGGTGAGTGTGTGGGTTAGTCAGCTATTTCAAATGCTCTTCTTCGAGAAACTTCGACAGCAGGACATGCAGTGGGGAGCCGGACCAGTCGCTGGCAAATCATACTTGCTCATCTGTTGATGAGAACGAGTACGAGGAATCAGAGCATTTGAGACGATTTAAAGTGTGTATAACCAACCTGGAAGACTATACGTTTTAATGGCTATATGTAAATTAGAAGTATCCTGAACTAGCTAAAAAAAAAAAAAAACCAAAAAACAAAAAAAGCCTGGATGTCATTGGATTTTTAATTTTCTTTGATTTTTTTTCAAATCATTACTTTTAGCATAAGGAAAGTCTGCTAGTGGATAACAGCAATGCAAGGTGCTTATCTTTTGATCATACCACTTTGTAAGAAATAGCATATAAGTTCCCACTTTTAATTAAGGGTTAGGCATTTAATAGATTGACTTAAGGGCCTTACTGTAATGCTAAATTAGTTATGAATATTGCAACCCATGAAAGGTTTCTGTAAATCATTCACTGATTTGTGAGAATTTAAAAGAAATTTAAAAGAATAACTACAGATGGACTAAAGACAAATTTTATTATTTATAAAACATTAGAGCTTGTGAATTTTAGCCACTCTGCTGCTATTAATGTGATCAAATCACAAAATATTTGACTGATTCATGAATCTTAATTATAGAACCTGCCACCCTGGGAATAAAAAAGAAACGGTCCAGTTTCTTGCCTTCATGGACTTCTGTTATGAAGTCGTTAGTTTGAATAATTATTAAAACTCCACCCACAGCTTGGTGTCTGCTTTTCTTTAAGATTGTGGGTGATATTGGCAAAATATTGGGCATGAATAAAAATTATTGCAAATGCTAGCTGTGGGTTCTCTTTTAATGGGATGCAACATCCTGTAATGGATAATATTTAAATAGCTCATGTAACCTTAGTTTAAGAGCAAATGTGGCACTGATAAACTTTTACCTTTTGACTGGGTAATCTTATTTAACTTCTCCTCTTGGTGCATTCATTTCCCCTGGTTTTAAAAATAATGATAATGAGGTCTGCCTCAAAATGTTATTTTTATAATATAACACAATGCACTGAGAACTGAGTGAGACTGGTGTCACTACAGAATATATAGATAGATAATGTATATTTGTATAAGCATATATATATATGTGTGTGTTACAAAACTCAGGTTCGACTGCTCACTGCTCAAAAGCCAGTAATTCAAGAGGCAAAAGTCTATAGAAAGGAAAGCTGCTTAATCAGAAAAGCTGGCAATCTGGGGAGAAGGTGGACTCATGTCCAGAGACCAAGTCTGCAGATTCTGCTCAGCTGTGACAGTTTTTAAGGGAAAAGTGGTGGAGGTTGAGGGGGGGTCGATCTCAGTGAATCACGGAGGCAGGAGGTTGGATTCTGCTCCATCTCCATTGCGTGCAGACTGGCAGACTCTCTCTTTAAGATGTTATCTTGCTCATGTGATCTGCCTGCAGGATTGCCAAGGGGGCTGTTGAGGATTGAGACCTAAATATTCTTTAACTGCTTAATTCTTCATTCTTGCTTTTTTTTCCATATAGGAGAAGAATCAACCGGTTAGACAGGGCATGGTGTGCAGTCAGGAGACATAGGTCAGGAGTTAGTTCCAATTGCTTTGTGATCTCATTCCTATAATTAGGTCCTTTTAAGGTTAGAAGGGGACAGGAAAAGGACAAAATAACTGCTTTCATATATGTGATACATATATTTATAGATTATCTTAAACTTTTATAATGTCATCTTATTTAAGGAAACTTTATTTTATTAAAAAACTTAAAACAATAGATTAAATATTATCATCATGATCACATGTATCAGGTTTTCCAGGATTATCTCTGTTTAAAATATTATTTTCCATCACTCCCATGACTGTCATCAGTCTGTTCACACCTGTGAGATTTATAAGGCTTGATTGTTACAAATGCCAGTGTTATGATGGAATAAAAATTAAAATTCAGTAGGAAGGATACTGTGTAGATAAAATCAATATGACTACACTCTAGCATTACTTACCTTTTCTATTATTCATAAATGGTAACATTTTGTTTTCACAAAATATTGATTCAGGCAACACAAGGTATTTCTAAAACGTTTCATACAAAACAAAAAGAGCTCTGCGTGTCACAATTCTAGTGCCTAAAAAGGATTACTGAGATGAAATAAAGTTAAATAGCTTACTCCATTGAGTATTTAAGGATGTCAATCATTGCATCAATAAGAGGTAAATATGAGTAAGGAAAGACTCTCTCAGGTAGTTTTTTAGAATAAGCAAAAAGTACAGCTCTCAAGCTGTCTTGCTGAGTGCTATGCTAAGAGGCTTAACTGTCTCAAACACTTTATTCCTGCACATATGATAAGTCATATTTAATATCACTCTTCCTAGAAAAAGCAAACCTAGAGAGTGAATTAAATAAAATACAGAGGGTCTTCGTGCTGAATTTGCAATATGTGACAACAAAAGGAATATCCAAAGGCTTTCCTGAGTCCTTTAGGTCTGCATACTTGGCAGGATATCCTATATAAACATAAATGAATATTTAAATCAAATCATAGATTACGAACACAATTTAGTTGCTGTTGTGTCTGTCTCAGAAAAACGTGAGAATTGTGAATGAAAAATATTGCCCATCATATCAGTAAACAAGGGCTGTTGCAGCCGTCAATCTGTCACATTGTAGCCGCCCCCAAAGGTGACCCTGAGGGAACTCAGGATGGAAACAGGTTGCCTGTGATCAAGCCATCAGCCACTGCAGCCACCCACAAAGGTGCACCATGAGGGGACTCAGGATGGAAAAGAACAAGATACTGGTCCTAGAAGGCTATGGTGCAGATCAAAGGAGTGATTCCAGTAAGTGCAGGCTCTTGCATCTTCCCATACATAGAAAAGCACTAGATTCCTTAACTTGAATTATCTGGTTTTCTTTACTTAACTATAATCTCTTGATGTTCTGACTACTTGGTCTTTATTGCAAAACTCCTATGTATCCTGGCTCCTCCCTTACCACTTCAGAGCAGTCCCTCAGAGTGATCTGAGAGGCTGTCTCCTGGACTTGAACTCCTCGGAAAGTCCACTGAATAAAACACAATTCTCAACTTTCAGGTTGTGCATTTTTTTCCATTTGACAGAATGAATGTAATTATTGTTTTGTAATAAAGTAAAATTAACTATTAGAATGTATTATCCTGAAAACATGCTGTTCTTCTAATTATTTATTAGTAATTGCTTTCAAAAGTAAGCTAGAAAACATTTCCATTTCCACTTGAATTTGTATTCCTCATTAGAATTGTACCTTTCCATTTCTGCTTCTTACTTATCTATGGTTTGAAAGCTGTTCCACGCTTCTAGTTTGGGGCATACTTGAGCATGCTATAACACAATAAACATTCAAATGGAGTTGGAAAAATATTTTCCACTGACTTTTTTTTGTCTTCTGTGTTTTTTATTATCATCATAGTCTTTGCACCAAGATACACAGCAATGATACCAGGTTTCTTTTTAAAGCTTAGTATTAAATATTATATATCTTTCCTCATTTTAACTTTATATTATTCTGCCAAGGAAAAAAAAATAAAACTCACATTATTTGAAGCCTGGACATACATTCATATTTAACCAGACTGTGTAAAATTTGATGGCTTTGTTATTCCTGCTGTCAGTGGAAAATATTTTTTCCAACCATCAACTTAAGGAAAAAGGGCAAATCCTACTGAATAAATAAAAAAAATTAAACAAGAAAATGACACAGCAAATTTAAATAGAACTGCTACCCAACTGATCTGACTACCTTTATGTTTTCGAAATATTTTATGACCCCATTTATATATAAATGAATGAATTATTTAAAATATTAAAATAAAATTAGAAATAAAAGTTTTTACAATTTTTCTAACACATAACCTAGAAATATTCTCTAAACATTTCTATGTACATAATTTTATTCCTTCACTTTTCTATGACTAGAGATAGCATAAGTTTTAAATGGTCAGGTTAAAATGTGGTTGTTAGTATCACTAAGGTTATCTCCAAAACAATTTGCTATGTTTTGTGTTTGTTTTTCAAAATAGCACTTATGATGAAAGTCAATTATTTAAAATAACTGAGTACAAAATAATGAAATATGAAAATTTCATTAAATAAAGATATTGATGTAACTAAATCTATTTTTAACACCTCTCAACTTTCATTTAGGAGACTGAAAAGAGACAAACATAAAGGATGCTTCTCTTGTGGCCCATTGGAACTATATAATGAAAATGATTGATCACCCTTACCTGATTTTTGTGAGAGCCTAGTTTGATAAAATACATTTGAGCTTTTATATCCTTTTGAGACTTGACTGAAGGCAATCTCAAAATAGGTACTTTTAAAGTACATAGCTTAAACTCTTTCTTTTATGATTAAAGTGAATCTTGCAAAGAACTCTGAACTGTGGAGAAAAACAGCAAGGTAACACGCCTGACATGGAAACAGGCTTGGTGTGAGTTTATGGAAGATTCCATCATTACTCCTAGTCCTTCACCCCCTCTCTGTAATGAGTTATACATCCACCTAATGTTGCCATGTTCCTTTGTAATGCCTATCAGTACAGCACACAGAATATCTCCTTCCACCTTCTACCCCTCGTTTGTCATGTGACTTGCTTAGACAATAAAATGCTAACAGATGTGATGTAAACAGAGGTTTTAAATGTGCTTGCATTGCTTGGCTTAGTCACTTGGACTTCTACCACCTGCCATGAAAAAGAACATGTCCTGTGGAATTGTTGGTCCCCAGAATGAAGAAGATGAATGGAGAAGAATCTTAGGGTCTAACTGAGCCCGGCTAATAAGACCAAATAAGCCTAGTTGAGATCAGCCAAACTGTAGCCAACCTAAAGATCCATGAACCCAAAAAATGAACGTTTGCTGCTGCAAGCCATTGGGCTTTGGGATTGTTTGTTACACAGTATCACCACAGCTGTAGCTGCATAATACAGTTTGTAAGGTTGTGCTGAGTCAGTCAGGCTCCGGAGACAGACTGCTGGATTTGAATTCTAACTACACTGTTTTTGAATTAAGTGATATAGTTAAGTTATTGACTTACATTAAGGCCCTCTTTAAAGACAGTGAAGTGTAAATAAATTTACAGGATTGTTGTGAGAATTACTTGGGTTGAGATATATAATGTGTTTCAAACAATACCTCAAATGTAAGTGTTTGCTACATATAAATAAGTTACAATTCTTGATAAAGTCTAAAATTTCACATAATTTCACCTAGAATGGTGATCTTTATGTAAAAACAAAAACATATATTAACCTTTAATGTTTAAATATAAACAGTAATGCTAGCTGTTTATAAATTATATACTTGAGTGTGCGTGTGTGTGTGTGTGTGTGCGTGTGTGTGTGTGTATCTAAATCTCAATGTAAGAGCCAACCTGCAATGGCTCAGTGTTTTAGTATTTCTCTAAAGTATCACACTATACAGAACATTAAATTGGATGGCCACAGATATTTGGGTGGAGTAAGATATTGAAAATTCTGAACAGAAAGTTACCAAAATCTGTATTATTTCCCTATTGCTACTGCAATAAATTATTATAAATTTAGTGGCTTAAATGATACAAATTTGTTATTTTACAGTCAGGAGGTCAGAAACCCAAAATGGGTCTGACTGAACTAAAGTAAAGCTGTTCTCAGGGTTGTAGTCCTTCTGGAAGCCCTACGTCAGAATCCACTTGCTTTCTATTCAATCCTTTAGACGTGGCCCGCATTCTTGGACTGGTGGTCCATTCTTGCATCTTCCAAGTCAGCACTAGCAGCTGCCATCTCTCTTGTTGTGGTTCCCTGTCCCAATTTAAGGATCTTTGTGACTACATTGAGGTTACCCAGATAACACAGAATAGCCTCTATCTTAAGGTCAGTTGGTTGCAAACTTAATTCCATCTAATTCTCCCCTGCTATGTAATCTCATATTTCCAGTTTCTGGAGATTGGATATAGCTATCTCTGAAGTCGGGGGACACTATTCTGCCTACAAAGATACTCAGCCTAATTTCTAAGGACAAAATAATAGTGTTACCAACTTTATCTATTACAGTGAAAAACAAACTCATTGCCATATCTTGTGACAATAAAATACTTCTCTGTGTTACTGTGTATTAAAATTTCCATATGTGTTTTTTTTTTCCATTTGGGTGAACATGCATATTTGTCTGAAACAGAATGCTCTTGTGTGCAAATCCGCACATCCTATTTACATTAATAAAATCTTTCAGAAAACAACATTATATATTTTATGTATTCTACATACAAATATATTTTTTTCCTATTTAGAAAAGTCCTCCACAAGAGAAGTGTTTTCAAATCGGCTGTTTTGGGATTAAAAAATCAGTGCACATCTATTCTTTATCATGGCTCTCCTATTATACAAGTTTTTATTTTCAACCTTTATTTTTTTACCCTCTTATTCTAATACTAGCCATGCTACAGGTATTTTTTTTTTTAGTATTTTTTAGTATTTTTATGACATGAAGTAAAATTCCATTGGGTGACTTTTGTCCAATTAGGGCATTTAGAATAACCTATATGAGCTTCAACTGAAATGGAAAAACTATCAAGAATCTACTTTTATTCTATTATTTTCTTCTTAATAGCAAAGTTTGTGTTTTCATATTGCTTTTCTTTTTCCCCTTGAATTCTTGATAAAACTTATTTTACAGAGGAGAAGTGAAATACTTTATAATTTGCTTTTAAGACGCATTTAAAATGGAAGTAAGATAGAATTATTTTATATAGATGTGATTTGCTGTCCATTAACATACAAAGAATAAAGGCGAAAATTTTTATTTAAGAAATGAATTTTCTTTCTTTTAATCTTTTCATCTTGTTAAGAATGTATTATGGGGCAGAGGAAGTTATTGAAAGTTGTAGGGAACTGTCACTATTACAAATACTATTAAGCTTTTGCGTTCTGGACACCGCTTGACTGAAATTTTGTAGATCAGAATCCTCTTTTTCCTCCCCTCATTTAGATATTTTTGCAATGTCACAAAACTATTAGATTTCACGTGGCATCTACAATATCATTTAATTCTGAAATGCCGAGAGCACAGTTGGCTGCAAGTTGTTTGTTGGTGTGATCGTTCCAAACAATTCAAGGATAAATCTCGCTGACTGACTTTGCTAAAGAAAATTAATGGTGTCAGCAATGTAACCTCCGAGATGAGGGACAAAGACAGGTAGCTGTGGAATCTGAGGAAAGTCACAGAAAAACACCAGTTACCCTGCATTCCCGGAAGCCTGTGTATCTGCCAGTAGCAAAAACAACACGATTTGAAAAGAACGCTAACATCACTAAGGGTAGACCAGAGCACTTTTGAGGTCAGCACGGTTTTAGTGCCTCAACTGGCAAAATTGGGACCATTACTGTAGATTTCTTTCTTTAAGGTCATGTCATTTATTTCTTTTTAAAGGCAAAGCATACATTTTAAGGACAATGGCTACTGGACGAAATTCAACTATAAACTCGTCTGTCTTCAGGTTTCAAAATGACAGACCCATTTTAAAAATGCCATAGCTCTTCAGATTGTTCGGAAAAGCAAAATCCTTTAAACGACTTTGAACTTCGTATCTTCATCTTGTTTATGCATTTGTTTCCCTTTGATTTTAAAATCCTCTAAGGGTGAGTTTCCTTCCTCTGTTCTCAGCTGGTTCTGATCTATCATGCTATTTTCAGTGTCTCAACCCTAAAAGGCTTAACATTTATGGCTTTAATTTTCAGTGTCATGTTCTTTTCAAATGCCAATAAAAACTAACTTTAAAAAACACAAAAGCAGGAGGTGGTTGACTATGTTACTTTAACTGGCCTATCCGAAATAGGAAAAAAAAAACAAGTTCCCGATAATTGTTCATTTTTTGACCATGAAAATAAGAGAAATATTGATAACAGTAAGTTGTTCACACTTCCTCCAAATAATACGGAAAATACACTTTAATTCCAAATATATCTGAAGGAAATTTAAAGTTTAAAACAATGGCTGCATACTAATCATGTTTATTTTAATAAGTGCCTAGATAAAACAGAGTTTAAAATACAGCATATATGAAGAGGAATATTCACAACACAAACTAATTTCCTCTTACTCCCTTGGGCAACCCGAAGTTAATTATGGCCAAAATGACTCTCTGATCCATATTATTTTGAGAATCAGATAACGCAATCACTTGCCATTGCATTTTTTGATTTAAAAAGTCCTGTTAGATGATATGACTTGAAAATAATAATGGTAATAATCACAGTAAGTGAAAATCCCCACAGCATACAAATATTTCTGTAAATTTTAAATGTGCACAGTCATGACATCACTCACGTGACCAGTTGGAGGGAGAATGTATTTTGACAAAAGACAATTAAATGTCTTTTCCTGAAACATAGCTTCAAATAATACCTTCCATGCATGCCACCTTGCATTTTACAATGAATAAAAGTTTAAAATTTTGCATGATTTATGTCATAATATCTAGAAACTCTATCGCTTACTTAGTTCAAGTCCAGAACTAATCATTTCATCCTCGATTCAACAAAATGTTCAGGGGGAGGTTATAGCTTAGAGGTAGAGCACTTGCTTAGCATGTACGAAGTCCTGGGCTCAATCCTCATCACCTTCATTAAATAAATAAATAGACCTAGTTTACCCCCCTCCCCCGCCAAGAAAAAGCAAAGCACAAGTGGAGGATTTAAAAAAAATTGTGAGATCTTTAAAAAATGAATGTGCATACATAAAGCAATGATGAAACTAAACAGAACTCAGTTCACTTTGTCCAAACAAAAATATGCCTCTTTTTTTTTCTGAAGTTAATGCTTTAATTTTTTTCTAAAATAAAAAACCCAGACCAATCAACACATTTTTATCTAAAACCATATCCGGAAGGATTTTTTATTTCTTCTTTTCACAAATATTCACTTTCATTAGTCAAAGAAGCATGTTGACGCTCCTGACACACTTTTTCTTGACATGTCCATCAGCATTTGCTCAAACTTCCATACATGCAAGTTTCCTCCTCAGAACACAGCTGTATATAATGGCTGGAGTCTTCTATGACCTAAAAACACCTTTCCAAAACCACAGGCTTTCTCTTCCAATATTATAGAAATGGTATGTTAGAAAAGCAGTAATCCCTCTCTGCAGGAAATTGAAACTATATTATCAAATCACACCCTGATGTGAAAATGGATACCAAGCTATAATCTTCCTGCACACACGGCTAGTGTACACTGATGTGAGTGTGGTCCTGCACTGTGACTGAGCAGCAGATTAGGAGTGGACTGTTGGGGACGGTTTCTAGGATTGACTCATGAAACTTCCTGTACAGGATCTTCCATAAAATTTCCCTTTTCTTTGGACATGATCCAATGTGTCTGAAAGCCCAAGGGTTGAAAGACAGAGAACCTCAAGATGAAAGAAACCCTGGTGTGTAAATTACACCTAGGAAGAAAGACAGACCAGTCAAGAGCACAGTGTTGAAATTTACTTGAGTGATAAATGTCAGTCACATTTGAGTACTTGTACATTTATTAGAGTAGCTAGTCTTACATGACCTTACACCAAAATTTTGGTAAAACTGAAGGAGACACAAAATGGCCTCCCTGATGCTAAGGCAGCTTACATAGTTCACTGTGATGGGTTAACTTGTTTTCTCGGAGTTCTTTCTAACAGACCCACCTGTTTTATTCCTTGCTACTCTACTGTTTAACTTGCTTGAATGATTACGTGCTCAGTCACCCCCAACCCTATGATTTACTCCCTCCCCAAAATAGCTTGTAACCAAAACCCAGAAGCAGTTTTCCAGGAAGAAGTTCATGGAATGATAACACTGAAGGAACAACCAGATCCTCCAAGAGCCCCCATGACATGGGAGGGATCAGACCTGATATAGCCAAGGCTGCAGGGAGCGACCGGAAGTTCCCACTGACACACAATAAACTTTTATAAAAGACTCTACTGTTCATTATCACTGATATGCTCCGTCCCATTTGCCTATACGATCACCAAGCGCCAACCCCAATAAGGAGTCAGTTTCCAAGGCATGAGCCTGCCGTGACTCCCCTGTGGGGGGCAAAGCAATAAAGTGGCTCTCTTCTTTACTCCCCAAGCTCTGCCACTGAGTTTGAATTCACTTTTTGGGGTGCAGAGGCTGATTTTTTGGCAACAAAGCTGGTAACTGGAAATGGCTTGTTCCCTTTACAGGCACCTAAAATGTGTGTCATTGGCTTAGTGGTTGGATGACAGGTGGTAAGAAAATAGATATTGTAAATCTTGTAGCTGAAGATCTGGCAAAATGTTCAGGAAAACTATTGCCATTTAATTGTTGAAAATTTTCAAAATAGACTATGTGCTTGCCTAGCCTAACTTCACAGAAATGGAGTTAAGACCAAGTGTGTATCGGCTATGATTGGCAGCTTTTAGCAAAGTACTGTAAGATATGAGATCAAGTAAGAATTGACTGGTCTTCAAATATAGACGCTAATAGAGGAAATAAAGAAATAAAGAAAGTCATGGGGTTGGAAAAGGCACCACCTCTAGATCACGTCTAGATCTAAGTCAAAAGATTTGAGACTGGAAAGACCCGATAAGACTCCTTTGTTGGATGATTGTCTTAGTCTTGAGAGAAAGATCTTTCAAACTAATACTGACATATCTGAATCCTTTCCTTCAGTTTACCCCAAATTAGCCAAAAATTAGTGGGATTAACTGTAATAGATTGATAAAATAAATTAAAAAATACTGCAGATCTGAGAATTATGCACCAAGAACTTTGCATAGTTTTGCTGCCACATTTGGAAAAAAAAAAAAAAGAGCAGAATTCTAATACATTTTAGAGGAATTGTTTTCTTAAAGGAAAAAATAATCCAGAAAAAAATGGCTTGACTATTTTACTTCAAATCATCCCTTGGTGTTCAGAGTTGCCAAGTAGGAGGAACGCTATAAAAGTCACACACTACCAAATAGGTAATTTTATGCACTTCAGATGTAGCTTTGCAAAATAATAAACAAGGAAAAATTTGTCAGAATGAGGGAAAAAAAAAATCAAGCAATCCTGCAGAACAATGTAAAAGGAGGCCAATTAGGGAGGGTCCCAGTAAGATGATGCCCCAACAAAGCAGAAGTTTCTGCAGTGCCTAACCTGTAGGATGTTGCCATTGCTCTGGAAAAGTGATTTCAGTGTGCCTCTCATTCTTCATTTTCCCAGATTAAAATTTTTATTATGGTCGTGTGATAACCTTACACCTGCCACAATGGCTATCACCGAAAAGACAACAAATGACAAGTGTTGGCGAGGATGTGGAGAAAAGGAAACTCTTGTGCACTGTTATTGGGAATGTAAATTGGGGCAGCCCCTATGGAAAACAGTATGCAGAGTCCTCAAAAACGAAAAACAGAATTACCATATGACCTAGCAATTCCACTGCTGTGTCTTTATCTGAAGAAAACCAGAACATTAATTAGAAAAGATATGTGCACCTTTATGCTTATCGCAGCATTATTTATAATTACCAAGATACAGAAGGAACTTAAGTACCCATCAATGGTTGATTGGACAAAGAAGATTTTGTATATATAATATATAACATAAGTTACTCAGCCATTAAAAAAAAGAATAAAATCTTGGCATTTATGAGAACATAGATGATTTAGAAGATATTATGTTAAGTGAAATATTCAGATAGAGAAAGATAAATTCTGTACGTTTTCACTCGTGGAATTTTAACAGCAAAATATATGAACAATCATAACAAATAAGAAACAGGGAACAAAGAAGCGGTTTCCAAGAGAGACGGGGTGGGGGGAGGAAATAAGTGAAGGAGATGAAGAGATACAAACTTCCAGTTATAAAATAAATGAGTCATGGGTATGAAGTGTACAATGTGGGGAAGATAGTCAATAATTATATTGTATCTTTGGTAACAAATCATAACTAGACTTATTGTGGGGATCATATTGAAATGTATAGAAAATTTTAAATATTATGTTGTGTAAGAGAAACTAACATTGTATTGCAGGTCAGTTATATTTCAAAAAGCAATAAATAAATAAAAAAACAAGCTCAAAGGGAAAGAGATCAGATTTGCGGTTACCAGAGGCTGGGGTAAAGGGGTGGACATTTAAAGGTACAAACTTCCAGTTATGAGAAAAATAAGTACTAAAGAGGTAATGTACAACATGATAAATATTAACACTGCTGTATGTTTATATATGAAAGATGTTAAGAGAATAAATCCTAAGAGTTCTCATTACAGATTTTTTTCTATTTCTTTAATTTTGTTTCTATACAGGATAATAGAGATTCACTAAACTTGTGGTAATCATTTCATGATGTATGTAAGTCAGATCATTATGTTGTAGTGCTCGCTCCAGCAGCACATACTAAAATTGGAATGATACAGAGAAGATTACCACAGCCCCTGCGCAAGGATGACACACAAATTTGTGAAGCGTTCCATATTTTTAAAATGCTCAATATCACTAATTATCAGAGAAATGCAAATCAAAACTATGATGAGGTATCACCTTACACCAGCCAGAATGGCCATCATTCAAAAGTCCACAAATGACAAATGCTGGAGAGGCTGTGGAGAAAAGGTAACCCTCCTTCACTGCTGGTGGGAATGCAGTTTGGTGCAGCCACTGTGGAAAACAGTATGGAGATTCCTCAAAAGACTAGGAATAGACTTACCATATGACCCAGGAATCCTGCTCCTGGGCATATATCTAGAAAGACTCCAACTTCAAAAAGACACCTGCACCCCAATATTCATAGCAGCACTATTTACAATAGCCAAGACATGGAGACAGCCTAAATGTCCATCAACAATGACTGGATAAAGAAGATGTGGCAATTTATACAATGAAATACTATTCAGCCATAAAAACTGACAACATAAAACCCATCTGCAGCAACATGGATGTTCCTGGAGAATGTCATTCTAAGTGAAGTAAGCCAGAAAGAGAAAGAAAAATACCATATGAGATTGCTCATAAGTGGAATCTTAAAAAAAAAAAAAATACAAAACAGAAACAGACTCATAGACATAGAATACAAGCTTGTGGTTGCCAAGAGGGCGGGGGTGGGAAGGGACAGACTGGGCTTTCAAAATGTAGAACAGATAAACAAGATTATACTGTATTGCACAGGGAAATATATACAAGATCTTATGGTAGCTCACAGTGAAAAGAAATGTGACAATGAATATATACATGTTTATGTATAAATGAAAAATTGTGCTCTACACTGGAATTTGACACAACATTGTAAAATGACTATAACTCAATTAAAAAAGTTTTAAAAAATAAATAAAAAAATAAAAGGTAAAAAAAAATCATTATGTTGTGTATCTTAAACGTGTACAGAGTTGTATGTCAATTATATCTCAATCAAACCGTGAGACAGTGAACAAACAAGCCAACAAACTTGCACAATGTGTTATAATGTAATAGTCGTGACATTCTCAATGTCATTATAAATGGGTACAACTAAGATGGTTTGCTTTTCAATTTAATACTTTATTCCTCATTCCTCTGACCTTAATTTTATGAAAATCTCAAAGCTGAACAAAAGAAATTTTTTAAAGGCATACTGTAATATTATTCATTTCTGTTTGCAGTTGTGTACTATATGAGACATTAAATACTCTCAGTAAGTACTATTTACTACGATCAGTCCTGGAACTTGCTGGCCTTGGGGTCCTCACTGTGGTCTCTCAACTCATCTTCTCTGTCTCTCGAACTCCAGTTTTCCATCATCTACTAAAAATCTGATGCAGATTTGTCTACTTTAATAAACAAATAAATATAATAGCATCTAGGGACAATCAAAGGAAATGCAGTGTTTCTTTTTATCCTCAACAGAATTACTAAAATTAACAAGGACGCTGATTAGACGCTTGGTAAATGTAGTAATGGCACAGTGTGTATGTTTACAAAATGCTCCTATTAAATGACGTTAGGGGAAAGACAAAATTGTGAAGTTTTTCTTGCAGTAAATGCTAATGTCTCTTTTGATTTGAAATCCATTAATGAAAAAAATGTAGAAACAGTTCAATATATATATTTGAACTATATGTCATGAAAGAAACTGTCCATGCAGAACACAGGTATCAATGGAAAAATGATAAGTGCTTTCATCAATTTTGCCTTATCATGCACAAATCTAATGTCATTGTGAAGCCACTGAACGGTTTAAGTGGAATGAGTCCTTTAGAATGTAACATTTGTGGCAGTACAAATACTTTCAGATAGCTCAGGCAGAAATGTGCTGACGCTCCTATTGTCTGATTATTCTTTCCAAACCCAGGGGCAAGGTTTTATTAAGATTTATGTATTTTATGTGGCTCAGAAGTATTTCACAACTTATTTACTGCTTTGGTGAGCTTCATTATACATTTATTATTATCAAAATATGCACTTGCAAGTACTGTATTTTTATATTTGGGGAGGCTTCACATACAACATGCACTTAACTAATGACATTTTTCAGTTCTATTATTCATAAAAATTTCTGTAGCTTATCCCTCAAGAATAGCAAGAGAACTCTTTATGAAAAGGAGGGAACTGTTTATTTATATCTCATCAGCAGAGTTGCCTGCAGGTTGCAGTTTTTTACTGACAAGTCCAGTTTTTCAGAATAAGGGAATGTAAACTCACACTGCACAATTTCGGGATCCTAAAAGATTCCTAAAAGAAGTATTATACTTTTAAAAATAAGTATCCGATATGAAATTATAAATGCTTAAGTATTTTAAAATTAAAAATAAAAGTTAAAACTCTGTATGGCACACTTTGTCCTTTGTTCATAGCTGCCCTCACTTTGAGGTATATTAATTAAAACACTACTTTGAGAGTGACAATCATCAATATTGGTTTGTTATTTTTTACTAACAAGTCTGTTTTGAACTCTCTGTCTTTGAATTTTCCAACCTGAAATGTAAAATAAACTTTGAAAATCATTGTACTAAGTTAGAACAGTAATCCATCAATTTTTGTGCTGCAACTATAAATTGTGTATTTTCGAGATGGCACAACATTCTGCAATGATGCCAAACTCAAAAGTTACAACAGTGTCCAAATATCTGTATTGTGTTATGATACATTTAAATATTTATGATAAATATATTTATCTAATAATTTGCCCTTACCAGAGCTGAAAACATCTGTTGATAATTGATACTCAAAAGAATAACGATATTTGTAACTGAATGAGGGGGAGTAGATCTTTACTGAAGAAGCTTCCACAGTAATAGAAGGTAGATACAGGAATCCAGTATACTGAATAAAATACATTTATGTTCTGTTTGTTAGTAGTCTACAAGATCCTCTATAATTTGCACTAATATATATTAAAAATATATGTATAGAGAAAAATGATCTATCAAGCCATGAAAGACATGGAAGCGACAAAAATCATGGTTTCCAGGTGTCTGGGAAGAGGGAGGGAGGAATGAATAGATGGAGCACAAGGGGTTTTTAGGGCAATGAAATTACTCTGCATAATATAATAGTTGTGGGTATATGTCATTATCATTTGTCAAAACCCATAGAATGTACAACATCAAGAGTGAATCCTAATGTAAACTATGGACTTTGGTTGATAATAATGTGTCCATGTTGGTTCATCAATTGTACCAAATATGCCTCACTGATGAGGGTAGGGGAGTTTATATCTGTGGGTGGGGAGGGCTATGTGTGAACTCTCTGTATTTTCTGCTCAGTTCTGTTGAGAACCTGAAACTGCTCTAAAAGAATAGTCTATTTTAAAAATTTTGCACTAATAACACAGAAAGCTGAGTTAAAACATGACAGAAATATCTGCATCTCTTTTATAGAAGAGATAACTCTTAGCTGCATCTTGTGGATAGATGGACTTCTGACAGGCAGGGTTTGGGGGAGAATAGTTCAGTGAGAGGAAGTAACTATGAACGACCTCTCTTTGGTCTTCCAGGGCCAAAAATATAAGTGACAAACCTCAAAAGTGCAAAGTCTCTAATGACTTTTCTGTACTTTTGATAATCCCAAGACATTGACCAGCTGTGCTGAAGATGGGAGCAGCTCCATCGATCTAAACAAAGTTGTTAGACAATTTTCAGTGTAAGTAAAATAAATTAACTTTGGAAAGGTAATTCTGAAAATTGAAGCATAGAGTCTCAGGATTATAGGGAACCAGAGAAATCACTTAGCTTAAAACTCTATTCTGTAGAAAAGTCTTTTCTAGAAAAATGTCCTTTATAAGTCATCCTGACATCCTTCAGTAATTCCAGTGATATTTTATTTCCTTCCTTATTAAAAACATTTGTTGACCCACAGCTATGTAGAGTTGGGCATAAAAATGTGAATAAGATACAGTTTTATGGCATATGCAAACTAGACGTTAACAAGTTGCTAAAATATTGTTCACTAGCGAAAGAATGATGAAAGGATTCCTTGTCTTTTCTCTGTCCCTATCCCGTTTTAAGCCTGTCGCTGAAATTAGCATATGAAATTATGGTGACTGTTTCCTTGTTTCTTTAAGGTTTTATTTGTATCTGTACCCTCAAGATGTAGCATTTGCCTATCACATAATATGTGTCCCATAACTATTAGTTACTTGACCAAATCAAACTGCAGTAAAATAAGTTTCTATGAGGAGGTGATTTAATTTACATCATAAATATGACAAATGCATTATCTTGAAGGGAAAAGAGCAAAATACAGGGGAAGTTTAGTGTCTGCTGAAGGAAAATTGTATAGAAAAGAGCAATGGCTATAAGGGGTATTAACAGCTTAACACTGAGGAGTTATGATCTTTATAAAGCCTAATAGTAATAATAAGAATGACTGCTATTCCAACATAACTGTGATAAATTCAATTATATAAAACTTTGGAATCTTTTTTATCTGTATTCTTAAAGAGTTTAACACATTTTACTTTTTTTTAATTTTCTTTCTTAATCTCATTTTTGACAGCTATCCTTAATAAATGAAAACCATATATATTTAAGGTGTACAAGTTCATATTTTGATATATGTATATGATGCAACAAGTTCACCACAATCAAGCAAATTAACACAGCCATCACCTCTACCACTGCTGTGTGTGTATGTGTGTGTGTAGGGGTGACAGCTCTTAAGGTGTTATATAATATATGTAATATATCAAATGGTTCTGTTTCCTCTTGTTCTCTTTGTAGAGTGGTACTGCAAAAATATTATGAGCTCCTTTGCTAAGGCCGGAAAGCTTTTCTAGGGAGAGCCAAATTAGGATATCAAACTGATTATGGTTTAGAAAATCTAGGGAACTTAAAAGCTTTGATGAACGGCAGAGAATAACGAGCAGGTTGCCCGTGTACTTTAGTTGGTGTTACAAAACATGAAATGGCAAAGAAAGAAAAATAACTTGAAATAGGCAAAAGAGAATCTTTCTTTACTTTTTATAAAAATTTGCTTTGATGGATGAGAAGAGTCATTACGAGGAAGCTAGAGAGAATAGCATCTTCTTCTGCGACAGATTTGGTCCTTCATGTGATGTTTATGGGTATGGTGGTCACTGAATCACTAGTAAAGTTTTATTATTTTAGCTTGAGATACTCTGCCTCTGTTTTATCACTATATTTGAAAAAGTTAGTTAATTAGAGATATGGGGTCAGGTGTGGGTCATGAAAGGGCATGTCTTTAAAAAAAAAATACATGGTGACTTAAAACTAGTTAGATTTCAAAGAAAAAAAAAAATTCAAGCTGAGAAGAGTGGCAACTTAAGCCTGAAGTGTTAAGGGCTTGGTGGATAAGCTGTGGATGGTGTATTGTGGATGGGATGATGTGGTATGTATGGTGTGATGTGGATGGGGTGGTGTGGTGTGGATGGTGTGGTGTGGACAGTGTGGTGTGGGTAGTGTGGTGTGGGTGGTGTGCTGTGGAGGGTATGGTGTGGGTGGTGTGGTGTGGACAGTGTGGTATGGACGGTGTGCTGTGGGTGATGTGGCGTCCGTGGTGTGATGTGAGTGGCGTGTTGTGGGTGGTGCGCTACGTTTGGATGGGTGTGCATTGGATGTGTGTGCTGAACCAAGGTGTTTTGTTTAACTTGGTACTTTAGTATTTTTCAGGTAAAAAAGATAGAGACAGGAAGGAGACTAGAGGCAGCAGATATCTTTATTTTCTCCCAGGAATTACATGGAGTACTATAGAGCCAAAAAGTAAAATGTTCCGAGAGTTAAATAAGTGATAATATGAAAGAATCTTCCATTTCATCTCTGGGGATCTCAATATGATTTCAAGTTGGAAGAGCACATGTTTGTTTCATTTTTGGACTGGTCTAAAATCAGTATTTTGCAAAAAGGAATGAAAGCCTCTACAATGTTAGTTCATATGGTTTTCTCCATGGCTGACTGTTGTAGATACACTAAAAGCTTAAAAAAAACTGCAGAGTATTTTGTTACCACTAACGCTTTCTCTGTTAAAGTTTAAGTTCATTGAGGGCACAGACTCAGGCAGTTTATAGCTGTCTGCTCCTTAACCAGCATAATATATCCTATCCATTACATACACATATATTAGTATATACATTCAGTTCAATGAGTAAAACAATGGCTATTCAATAGTGAATTGGAAAATAATGACAAAGGTCAGTCGTGTACAGTTTGGCTGCACTTCAGATTTTTTTTTCTCATTTAAATTCTTTGTCCTAGCCACCTGTATTTAACCTCACCTCTGCACTTTTAATGCTTTATTGTAACTGTTTGTTCATTCACCTCCCTTCTATTTTAGACTCTAAACTACCTGAGGAGGAGGCCACTATGCATTGTTTGCTGTTGTAGTTTGTGAAGAAAGCTGACATTTAGTTTTGGGGTAAACAAATAAATGATAGCAAAGCCATGAGAGTGTAAATCTTAACTAAGTGATGAGATGAAGGCAGTGAAAAGCAAGTAGTGTTTAAAGTGCTCTTAAACTAAACAAATGAGTCGATTCTGAAAAACGTAACTTAAGGGTAAAGTTTTTAGAGTCTAAGGGACAGGATATTGAATAGTTTGTGTCTTACTGATCAGATCAATGCTTCTATTTTCTAACCAATGAGTATCCAGAAGTACTTGAGGAATTAGAATTTATTTATTTATTTATTTATTTAATTTCCTAAGAGAAAATTTAAACCAAAAAATGATAAGAGGACAGAACTTATAGCAAAATTACTTGTCACTAATGCATATAAGGCAAGCCCTGTGTAGACAAGAACACAAGCACGTGTCCATAAGTACACAATAAAATGTTCAATGAATCATATTTCAATTGATTCAAAGACAATTGATTTTAGAAGTATGGGACTTGGAGTCAGAAATTGATTTAAATTCTAGTTCTACCATTTTTTTCAACTTTATTGAGGTAGACTTAATATGCAAACATGTGGCTATTTAAAGTATACATTTTCATAATGGTTCTGTAGCGTTAGTAAGATACATGATTATCTTGAACCTAAATTTTCTCTTCCATAAAATGGAAATCCAAGTACCCGTTGGTTATTTATGAAGATAAACTATAGCAGTGTGAGAAAACTTCTAACACGGTGACTGAGTTAAAGAAGGATCTCACTAAATATTAATTCTGATCTCTATCCCCGATTAGACATGGCCTATTAGTAAGTGTAAATTGAATAATCTTTTGAACAGAATTTGGCAACAACAAACCTGAAATATTGGTGGCAAATCTGTCTGAGAACATGTCTGCTGATGGGTCTCTTGGAATAGGCACAGTGTGTAGGTATTTGTGTCACATATAAACACCCACCAGAGGACACCCCCTGTGGAGGAGACTGTCAATCTATGATGTGGCTTTGATGGGAGGGATGGAGGCTTTATCTGGGATTAATAACAGATTCTTCCTTCCCTGAAGCTGTGTTGTCTGTCAACACCGCTGGATGATTGCATAAGCTTCCAAGAGCAAAGTCCAACACTGAGCTCCAGATATGGTGCCAGAGGGCTGCTTGGATTCAAGTTGATTATGGTCAACTCCTCTTACTCCTTAACCCCTTAGTGCTACAGACAAATATTCCAGATTAGAATATGTCTCCCTTTCCACAAAGCAGCCCGGTGATCCTTTATCCTTGCTGCCTTTGCTGTTCCACCCAGCGCAGTATCCCTTGCGCTCAGGAAGCTTGCTGTGTGGCAGAAGAACAGGGCTGTCACACGGTGCCCGTGCATTTCATCGAGAACACGTCCTCCATCACTCAGAAGCAGCAGCCTTGTTCCTGTCAATCAGATCTCCAATTTAATGTCATGTCATCGAACAGGCCTTGATGAATACATGTACCTGTGAATATATACACTCTTCAAGAGCCTCGTGGTCAGTTACCAGATCCCAAATTGTAAGTCCTAAATGAAGGATTCTAATTGCATGTCTTCAGTCCTACCATGTTGTCAAACTGCAGAAGGAATTTGCAATACCTAGTAGACATTCCAACACGTGTACCTCAATGTCTCATCAGTAGCCCATATTCAATGCTCTCAAATCTAAATCCACAGGACACTGCTGAGCCACTGGGCCAAGACGGAATTGTCAGCTGAGACATAAATCTCCTACTTTTCCTACATCTCTGTGTCCCATCTACCTTTCTTTCCCTTCTACTAGCAGCCCCAATTGAGCCAACCAATATAATATGAATTAAATAGACAAATTTCTGTCTTGTAACATAGGACATTTTGATTCAAAAGGGTCTCTTTCATTTAAGATGCTTTCCATATGCTTTTTCATCATAAGTTACTACAAGATATTAAATATAAAGCATTGTGTTGTACACCAGAAATTGACAAATTATGTTTTAATTAAAAAATATATATATATATATACCAAAAAAAGATGTTTTGCAATTTCTTCAAAGTGACTAAACTACTGTATTTGGAGACAACACTCCATGATTATTTCATGTTTCTACATGATCCCATTCTCTGAGAAAAATGTACTGAAAATCTTCCTTGGAAGCTGGAGATAATGTCTCCTTCCAGGTCAAAGGACATTTGTTTCCTGGCCAGTTTAATAAAGAGAGAAAATTTTATCGTATTTATTCTTTATTTTTTATTTTTTTCCCAGGAACAGTTCCAGGAAAGTAGAGTCTCCTTTTCCTTCCCAGAGAAGATAGATTTATTTTCCAGAGTAAAGAGGAGGCATCTCTTCCTCACTTGCAGGGACACTGGGTAGGTCACGGGCAGCCCTGGGTAAGATCTGTGTTTCCTGATTTCTGAGTTTTCTTTGCCACGCCTCCTATGTATGAGCAGGTATCGTCTGTCCTTCACTGGGCCCTTGTATGGAGATCAGGGTTAGAAAACCAGTACAAGATATGGCTCCGGCCGCTACTTTTACTGGGAGTGGTAATTGGTCTCTGACACAGGGTTCTCAGTTTCCCTCAGGATGTGTATGCAACACTGGCAGGCCCACAAGTTAACTGAAAAGTCAGTAAAACTCCTAGACCCTTCACAGATTCTGCCTTAATATCTACCTTCAGGAGGCCTTCTAGAACCTTCCAGGTGTGAACTTTATGCCCTCCAGGATTTTGTCTCTCTTAATTCTCTCATCTCTATTTTTTTTTTTTTTTTTTTTTTTTTTTGGTCATTGTCACTAGTATACTTGCCTGGAAACCCAGCAGCAAGCTACTAGAAGACATAATTACATTGATGGCAAGATAGAACTCCTTTCTTTTGCCCTGTACAAACTGTCTGGCCCTTAGGAAATATTCAATGGAGAGTGAGTTTTATTCATTTAAATCAAACTAGACTTAAAAATGCTTTTTAAAAGTCTCAAATTTCCTCCCACTTTGCTCTTTGCCTCATTTTCATTTTTGTTTGAGTTTTGGGCACTTCAATGTTATATTTCTTTATACCCAGTATTTTTTCCCTCATACCTTTAAAATTGTAAGAGCATGGAGTTTTTGTATTTAGTGATAGTGGCTCCAGGAAGGTCATATTTGCCACGCCTTTTCTTGTTTTAAATCAGGATTAATGGTTTTTCATCCTAATCAATATTTTCTGGTGTAGATCTACTGTGAAGCTGACAATTTCATCAAGTTTTTGTTTATTCTTCAAACAGGTTTTGGGTTTTTCTAATTGTATTTTATACATTGTTTATATATATTTAAAGGTATGCTATAAATAAAGATCTTCTTATAAACAAATACATTTCTATGAAAAGGATTGAGTGAAGTGCCTGAAAAAATTAACACAGTATTTATTGACTTTAAATGTTTTAGTGGTAACATTTGACCAGTACAGTTTGCTTCTATAAAAGATTATATCATTAAGCACATTATGCCCCTTGCTTGAGGTACTTTTCCTTCTATTTTATTTTTAAAGGAACTGTTCTTTGTATGACTCCCTGCTGTTTAAATAGGCTGCACAAACATTTAAACCATAATACATATATTGAAAATAAATCTGTAACAAATCTTTGAACTTCATTCTATCTGCAAAATTTTATTCATGCTGTAGCTTTTTCATACAAAAAAGAATATCAATATTCTGGAAAAAAAACATTTCTAATAGTAAGTAATTCCATAAGTCATATTTCAGTTTTGCTTTTCAGATTAGTTCTATCCAAGAAACTCAGCGAGAGGCACAGGCACTTGTGTTTATGTGTAAGGATCTGACTATTAAGCATGTGTTTTTGAGTATGAGTGTATGTGAGACTGTGTACGTGAATGTGAGTGTGATGTACTTGTGTGTTTTACCTCTTTAACTAGCAAGGATGAAATTTAATCTAGAGTGTTTTGTTGTCTTTTGGTTTTTATCTGGGAAATATATTCCACTTTAAGAACAAGTCACCAAGAACTATCCTCACAAAATCGTATGTATTTATTTTTTGTTTAAGTATAATTGTTGCACAATATTAAATGTTACAGGTGTACAACATAGCGATATACAATTTCAAAGGTTTTACTCCATTTCTAGTTATTATAAAATATTGGCTAATTCCCTATGTTGTACAATAAATCTTTGTAGCTTCTGTTATACATTTAGTTGGTAACTCCTCACTCACTCCCATTATATTGTACCTGCCCACTTCCCTCTCCCCACTGAGAACCACTAGCTTATTTTCTGTATCTGTGAGTCTGCTTCTTTTTTGTTATATTCACTAGTTTCTTGTATAATTTGGACTCCACATGTAAGTGATCTCATACAATATTTGTCTTTCTCTGTCTGACATACTTCACTTAGACTAATGCCCTCCAAGTCCATCCATGTTGCTGCAGACAACAAAATTTCATTTTGTTTTTTATGGCTGGGAAGTATTCCATTGTGTATATTTATAAAACACATATTCTTTATTTATTCATCTGTTGATAGGTACTTAGGATGCTTCCATATCTTGGCAATTTTAAATAATGTTGCTATGAACTTTAGGGTGCATATATCTTTTTGAATTAGTTTTTTTGTTTTTTTTTTTCATATGTATGCTTAGCAGTGGAATTGCTGGGTCATATAGTAGTTCTATTTTTAGTTTAGTTTTCTGTTTTTTTTTTTTTTTTTTTTTTTGAGAAACTTCCATCCTATTTTCCACAGTGGCTGCACCAATTTGCATTCCCACCAACAGTGTATGAGGGTTCCCTTTTCTCCACATCCTCACCAACATTTGTTACTTGTGTTGTATTTGTATTCTTTTTGATGATAGCCATTCTGACAATTGTGAGGTAATATGTCATTGTGGTTTTGATTTGCATTTCCCTGAAGATTAGTGATACTGAGCATCTTTTCATGTGCTTGGTGGCCACTTGCATTTACTTTTTGGAAAAATGTCTATTCAGTTCTTCTGCCCATTTTTTAATCGAGTTGTTTGTTTGTTTATTTGTTTGTTTTAATTACCGGTAATTAAATTGAATCAGTGGTTAAGAAACTCCCAAAAAACAAAAGTCCAAGACAAGATGGCTTCACAGGTAAATTCTACCAAACATTTAGAGAAGAGTTAACACCTATCCTTCTCAAGGAGAAGAAGGAAGGAACAAGAGGAAGGAACATTTCCAAACTTATTCTATGAGGTGAGCATCACCCTGACACCAAAACCAGATAAAGATATCAGAAAAAAAGAAAATTACAGGCCAATGTCACTGGTAAAAATAGATGCAAAAATCCTCAACAAAATAATAGGAAACCAAATCCAACAATACATTAAAAGGATCATGGGATTTATCCCTGGGATGCAAAGACTTTTCAATATCTGTAAATCAATCAATGTGATACACCACATTAACATATTGAAGATTAAGAAACATATGACCATCTCAATAGACGGAGAAAAAGCTTTTGACAAAATTCAACATCCATTTATGATAAAAAAAAAAAATCTCTCCAGAGAGTGGACACAGAGAAAACATACCTCAACATAATGAAGGCCATATATGACAAACCCACAGCTAAGATCATTCTCAATGGTGGAAAGCTGACAGCATTCGCTCTAAGATCAGGAACAAGAAAAGGATGTCCACTCTCACCACTTTCATTCAACATAGTTTTGGAAGTACTAACCACAGCAATCAGAGAAGAAAAACAAATAAAAGGAATCCAAACTGGAAAGGAAGAAGTAAAACTGTCACTGTTTGCAGATGACATGATACTATAAATAGAAAATCCTAAAGATGCCACCAGAAACTACTAGACCTCATTAATGGATGTGGTAAAGTTGCAGGATACAAAATTAACATACAGAAATCTGTTGCATTTCTATACAACAGATTTCATACAGCATATTTCTCCCAATCTGTGGATAGTCTTTACTTTCTTGATCCTTTGAAGTACAAAAGTTTTTTTTATTTCTGTTGAAGTTTATCTATTTTTTTCTTTTGTCCTTTATTTTGCTTTTGCTGTCATATCTAAAAAGCTTTGCTGAGCCCAAATTCACAACGTTTTACTCCTGTAATTTATTCTAAGTGTTTAATGGCTTTAGCGCTTATATTTAGATCTGTGATCTATTTTGAGTTAATTTTGTATACGTTGTGAGTTTATGAGCATATGATCATTCCTTTGCATGTGGATATCCAGTTTTCCTAGCACCACCTGTTGAAAGATTTTCCCTTCCACTTTGAATTGTCCTAGCGCCTTTGTAAAAAAAATTGGCTATAAATGTGAGGGTTAATTTCTGGATTCTGAAGTGTATTCCATTGACCTATATGTTTATCCTTAGGTTAGTACCACAGGTTCTTGATTGTGTTGGCTTTAGAGGTTGTGTTGAAATCAGAAAGTGTGAGTCTCCAAACTTCAAAATTGTTTTGAGTCTTCTGGATCCATTTCCATACATATTTGAAACTAGTTTCTCAAATTTTGTAAAAAAAAAAAAAAGCTGGAATTTTATAGAGATTGAGATAAATCTGTTGACCATTGTAGGGGTTATTGACATCTTTACAGTATTATGGTTTTGATTCTATGAAAGTGAAATGTTTGTCCATTTATTTAGGTCTTCAGTTTACTTCAGTAATTTACTGTGTTTTCAGCATACAAATCTTGTAAATCTTTAGCTAAATTTATTCATAAGAATTTAATGTTTATGCTACTGCAAATTGAATTGTTATCTTAATTTCATTTTCAGATTGTTCATTGCTAATGTTCAGAAATAAAACTGATGTTTGTGTGTTGATTGTGTATCTTGCAACTTTGCTAACACATTACTTAAAAGCTGTTTATCACTCTAATCATTATATATGTGTGCATGCCTGAGGATTTTCTCTGTAAAAAATCATATCTTCAAAAAAGATCATTCTATTAATTACTTTCCAATATTAAAGGGTTTTATTTTTTCTTGTCTAATTGCCATGGCTAAATTCTCCAGTACAAAGTTGAATAAAAGTGATGGCAAGCATGGATATCTTTGTTTTGTTCCTGCTCTTATGGAGAAATCTCTCAGTCTTTTAGCATAAAATATAATACTGGCAGTGGGTTTTTCACATATTGCCTTTATCAGGTTGAGGAAGTTCTCTTTCATTCCTAGTTTGTCAAGTGTTTTATCATGTAATGGTATTATATCTGGTTACATGTTTCCTGCATCTATTGCGATGATAATGCTTTTTTTTTTTTTGGTTCTATATTTTACTAATATTGTGAATTACATTGACTGATTTTCATAATTCAATGGACTGAATGTTTTTGTCCCATCAAAATTCATATGTTAAAATTCTAATCCCAGTGTGATGATATGTAGAGGTAGGACCTTTGGGAGGTAATTAAACCATGAGAATGGAGCCTTCAGGAATGGGATTAGTGTCTTCCTAGAAAAAGACCAGAGAACTAGCTAGCTTTTTCCTCTACCATGTGAGGACCCAGGATGAAGACAGCTACCTTCAATTTAAAAAAAAAGGACACTCACCAGAACCCTGTTATACTGGCATCCTGATCTTGGACTACCAGCCTCCAGAACTGTGAGACATAAATTTCTGTTTATGCCACTTAGATCATGGTGTTTTGTTATAGCAGCCTGAGATAGGGTGAACCCATCTTGCATTACCTGGGTTAATCCGACTTGTTTCCCCAAGTATGATTCTTTTATATGTTGCTAAATTCTGTTTGTCAGTATTTTGATGAGGAGTTTTGTATCTCTATTCAGACAGAATCTTGGTTTGTAGTTTCGTTCCTTGTAATATTTTTGTCTGATTTTGGTTTCAGGGTAACAGTGGCCTTATGGAATGATTAAGAAATTTTCTCACCTCTTTCTGAAAAGTCAGTGAAAAATTGATGCTTTAATTCTTTTCTTTCAAACATTTGGTAGGATTTACCAATGAAAGCATCTGTCCTGGACTTCTCTTTGTGGAAATATTTTTGATTACTAAATTAATGTTTGTATGTTACATCGATTTAAGTTTTCTATTTCTTCTTGTATCTGATGAATCACTTTTCTTTTGCTATTTTCCTCTGTCTTTGATTTTCTACAGCTTGATTAGGATGTTTCTAGATGTGCATCTTTTTGGTGGGGGCAGTATTCTTATTTTTTTATGGAGAAGAAAAGTTTTGTATGTTCATCCTTCGTTATTTTTGCTGACATCACTTCCCTGCCTTAAATTTTATAATCACAATCTCTAACCCTCTTGATGGTCAACAATTATGTAACTAAGTATCTATTCCGGGGCTCAGTATTCTGAGGTCAATATTTTTATGTCTCTATTGGTAATTAAACTGACATTATAATTTCCGTGTAGATGTCTAGCCTGCCTCTGTCTCTCAGTTGGTCAAGAACTTAAGCAAGGAACGTGGGTGTCATTTACTAGCGCCCTCATGCCTCAGGACTATGTATGACAAGTGCTATGAAATTGTGTCAGACTAAAGGCAAAGGTCCCAGATCATGCCTCAGTGCACTTTCTTCCAAACAGATTAGCAAGAACTCAGTAAGAGCCCCTCTCCTTAGTGTGTGCCAAATGTTATCCATTCTTCTTCACACATAGACTACTTACTAAGAGAAGCTGGTACAAACTAATATCAATGATTGCCTTACATTGTACAATATATATATATATTTCTTAATATTTGACACTTATTGAAAGTTTTCTGATCTCTAACTGTGTTATACATCTTCCCAAAATAGAGATGTGCCTTCCAGAGAAGAAAGGAAACTTAAAAATGTTTAGTCTCCTCCATGTTAATCCATAGAAAGTTAATAAACTTTCAAGGAATATTGATTAAGTATGTACAAAATATATCAAAATATGATCTGAGAAAGAACATGCTTAACTAGAAAGATCACCGATTTTGGTTATGAATGTTTTTATCACTCAAAACAATTACTTTGGGAAAGAGTCTCAAGTCCTTTTCTCATCTGTGAAATAGAATAACACTATTTTGTAAGATTGCTGTACTAATTGAATGCAGTAATTTCTATAAAGTGTAAGGCTTAATAAATATCACTTCTCTCCCTGCTTGTTCTAGGGGTACCACATGGATGCTTTAAAATAAATATGTTATGGTTACCAAGGAAAGGGGATGGGAAGGGGTAAATTTGGGAGTTTGAGATTTGCAAATGCTAGCTACTATATATAAAAATCAATTTAAAAACAGAGAAAACAATTAAAAAATAAAATAAATATGGCCTGATTTGTTTAATAAAACCCCTTGACTAATGTGCTCATAAGTTGTGGCTTACAGCCTACTACATCATCCTTCCAAATACATGTGACAGTGCAGCAGCCTGTCCTCTTTTGTTTTGTTTTTCTCCATGACTCTAGAATACACCGTCAATGACAAATGTTAAGAAATATTATTTTTCTAATATGAACCTTGGAGGGTTATGAAAACAAAGTTGAGATTAAGGATAAGATTTTTATCCAAGTTATTTTGTCTTAGCAAAATATCGGTTCCCACAGTCAGACTTCAGTAAACAGAATCTTCAGAGACACAGCTCAGTGAGTTGTCACTTCGGTAGGAATGTTCTTATGTAAGCATTCTTCCTTGAGTTTAGCAGAATCCCCAGAAATGAGTAATATCATAGAAATGGCTGCTCAACAGATTTCACGCGTTTGACTTGCCTGCATGCCTGGCTTACTCCTTAGAAAGAAGGGAGAGGACTGATTGCCACACCATAGGTATTGTCAGTTCAAAGTCCCTTTCTGAGTTTGCTTAGAATTTTAATGTTGACCTATTCATTCTCTGCAGTACAAGTTTTTCTCTTTGAAAAGTTTTCCTCTCTCTTGTTTACCCCCACACACTTTCACATATTTTAGAGAACTCTATAATAACCATTATTTTAGTAGTTAACGTTTACTGAGCATTTACTGTACGCCACTGCATGCATATATATATATATATGCTTATTTAATATTTACATCAACACGTTCAGAAGTTTATAAATGAGGAAACGGAATCATAAAGAGGCTGTAGCCCATTTTTCTGACTGTTAAGCTATTATGTCATCCTATCATATCTACCTTGCTAATTGCTACAATGCTGAGTTTTCAAATCTGCAAACTATGTTTCTTAATATAGCTGCCTTCTTACATGCTGACAATAGGGGGCAGCACGAGAAGGAAACTGAAAGACAACAAAGGGAAGAAGTGTCTCTCTTCTTCCTGAGCGTCTGCTGTCCTTGTCACCATCACCTCAACGGCGGCACTGTCCTCCAGTACCAGCGGTCAGTTCCAGCCTCCAGATCCGCTTTGTTCTCCCAGAACCAGCGTCACTGAAACGCCTCGGGTACCAGCAGCGGCAGTGCACACCCCTTCCTGAGAGGTCTGAGTTTCTGTTCTACAGGACCAGTCTTCTGACAGTCGTTATGACAATCCCAACTCTTTCCCGTCATTTCCCAGATGTAAGTGTGATAGATTCTCCTTGCAGTTATTATTTGTGGCTTACCTCAGCATTTTTGTTTCTGTTTTTGGTTTTTACACATTCAGTTTATTCAGCAACTGTATAACCAATTCCCTGCTAAATTCCCTCATTTCAAATACCCAGTTTGGTTTCTGTTTTTCCTGCCAAGTCCCTGACTGATTAGCTCCCTTGGCTCATTTCTTTGCAATGTTAGATCTCTTCATTTAGCTCCCGTGAATGGGGAAAATGGAACTGTACATTTTAATATTTTTGAATTATTATTGGTAGAAATGAGAAATTCAATTGCCTCTCACATCCCAGATGAGAATAATGCCTAACCAAGTAAAGCTGCCATTTGCTTGTGACCGTCTGAGAGCTGACAATGCCTAAGCCTTCTAGAATGGAGAATTGGGAGGCAGCATGCCTTTATGCCCAGATCTCTGTGCTTCTTGGTCTCCTGGGTTCTGAACCCACACCAGGTGTGCTGAGAACCTGCCACAAATGTTTAACTCTCCATCAATCAAGATCTAAAGCATTCCTATATCCACATTTCCCTTACCAACAAACCTCCCTTGTATACCATCCCATTTTTGAAAAACTCTGAACTGGCATCCAAGATTCAAAAGAAAATTAGGCATTACCCAGCATATTAATTCATACAAATTGTGTGTGTGTGTGTGTGTGTGTGTGCGTGCACGCGTGTGCATGCACTGGGAGAGGAATGGTAATTCTACATGCCTAATAATCTTTAACCAGTCCAGCAGAACCACCTGACTTAACCACACTGCACAGAATTGCTTTGTCATTTACTAGACTTGGGATTTTTTAAAATAAAGTACTTAAGCACCATGTACCCCAGTTTCTTCATCTCTAAAATGGGAGTTTTCAAAGTATGCAACTCAAGGATTATGGGAAATTAAGCGAGTCAATAAATATAAAATTATTAGAATGGCATTGTCACATGGCAATTGTGAAATGACCACCAGCTAGTTTTGTTGCTATTATTCCCAACACAGACTGGACTGCACCCTAAACTGACATACCCTGGAAACCTATGCACTCAAAAAAAATAATGTATTCTAAAACATGCATGTAGGAAATTTCCAGAAGGTAGAAATAGTTTGCCCAGAAATATGAAAAGTGCAAACTTATCAGACAATTTCTCGCTTATATATAAACCAGTTTATTCATTGAGTAGACCTAGCTTATGCATTACTGCTTCACAGCTCTGGGCAAGAAAGCCTCTTGAAGAAAGGGTAGTGTGAAAACACTGTCTTTGCCTCCTTACCCCTCACTCTTCCTTACCAAGCACTCTTGGAAGAAGTGTGAAGGCAGATGCCAAGGCATAAACACTTGTAGAAAACAACAGCAGATAAAGGAAGGTTGCTGTGTTGTTTGTTACACTTAGACACATTGCTTAATCATGTAGAGTATTTTTCTAGTTCCTTGGCAGGAAATTGAGAACCACCCTCCATGCAGGGCTTCCACCCAACGTGTATTCCATTGCCAGGTCTTTCCCGTCTTGGATTTCTCTGACACTTGCATTTCATACATGTAAGCTGCCTTTTACTGGAATTTCATACATGTAGACTTTTACTTTTGAAAGCATTTTTATATCCTTTACTCAAAGGTATCTCATTTATCTTCCCCACTATGAGAAGTAGAGTTGAATCCCAGAAGTGGAATGCCTGAAGGTCTTGGTTGAGCCAAGTCTGAACTAGGTCTCCTGAACCTTAGCCTAATGTCTTTCCCTTAACATCTAGGTTGGAGGTATACATTCATTCTTTCCTAGGGCAAGGGTCTTCAACTTTGGTTAGGTTCACATAGGATGAAAAATTGGTAATAAGCAAATGTTAAGTATTAAAAGAAGCTGAATTTGGGACAGTGACAAGTGCGGGGTCTGTTTAGCAGACGTGCTGTGCACATTGCAGGTCTATGACACTATCTCTGGTCATCTAGGTGGAAAGGACCCAAGTAATTCAGGCTGATCCAGCTTAGCTGAGACCTCTCTGTGGGTTAAAGGACTGAACACTTAGTTCAGAAGAAATCTTTCAGGATGTTGGAGAAACAGAGATTGGAGAAAATGCATTACCAAACCTCAGCTTTGTCAATCAGGTTCCCATCATGGGATACTGCAGTCACTTTTGTCTGTTTTAATGAAAATATTATTTTCTGCTAAAAGTATGAGAAATATATATCTGAACGTGCTATAACGTGGCAGAGACACATAGAACATGCAGCATCAGGTCTACCTGTTACCAAGTCCAAACTCGTTCTGCTCACTGCACAACAGGCCCATAAATCAGGAGACAAAGTGTTGGGGCAAGGAATAGTGACTTTATTCAGAAAGCCAGCAGATCCAGAAGATGGCAGACTGATGACCTAGAGAACCATCTTCCCCAAGTCAGAATTTAGGCTCCTTTTATACTAAAAAGGAGAGGGATATGTTTGGTTGTTGGTAACATCTTGGTGTAGGAATCCTTTGTTCTTGCAGCTGTCCACATGGGTCAAGTCACGGTGCCCCTGTAAACCTCCAGCCAAACAAACGTGATTTTCTAATCTACAACTTGTTATCATGAGTCCAAAAGTGTTAATGTCCTTAAAGGTCAGAGACCTGAGGAGGGCTCTCCTGTATATTTCAGGCTCTAGGCCACATTTCTTTACAAAAGGTGCAGAGCTAGCAAGACTGAGCCTAGAAAACAGGGCACAGGGTTAAAGTCAAAGAAACAGAACTAATACGGAGTCAGATTTGTTCTTCTCTGTTACACACCCACATCTAGTCCCAGGGCATCGCCAACTGTGTTTCTATTTCAGAAGGGAAAACTCCGAAAGCAGGCAGTGGAGACACAAAAGGGCAGGATAGATACAAAGAGGAAATTTGGTGAGGGTGGTCCTAGAAATCCCTATTTTTCTGATGCTGTCTCCTTCACCTCTTCCTTCACTTATACCCTCTCTACCCTCCCTCTCTCTACGTATCTAAAACTCTCTGTGTAACTGAAAGCACTTTTGCTTCACAAAATTTAATAATATTTTGGTTGACAGAACAGCATGTCCACGACATAACTTTTTTCTACATTTACTCATTTCTTCAGAACAGCAACCAACATGCTCCAAAGAAAAACAAATGAACAAAGAACCCAGAGGGTGGGGGTGGAGGAATTTACAGGGATTCCACATTTCCTAAATGATACTTTTTTTGTTCTTGTTTGTTACTAATTCATAAATGTGCCTCAGTCCATCCCTGTCAAATCATCATTTCTAGCAACTTTACCACAAACACTTCTGTTCCTGTGAACATTAAAACCAAGAAACTCCAAGATTTAGGTTTATATATTTTAAAAAAATCCCAAAACAAAAAAACAAAAACCAGAAAAACAGAAGAAATCGTCCCGCTTTATGCCATTGCATTTTTTAAACAAAACTCAATTTATCAATTCGAGAGAGGGGAGAACATAAAAGTAAAGGATGTTGCCATAAAAGTTGGAAATATATCCTCCATAACAGCTTCTGGGGCCGATCTGCATAGCAAGTTCTTGGTTGTTTATTCAGCATGAAAGCTAATAAATCTATTTGTGAGAACCCCTAAAAGGCAATCATTTTCAGAAAAGAGTGAATTCTGGCAAAAGCTATTGTTTCAGCAAATCCAAATGACAAGAGCTTTAATATGACGACATTTGCTGTTCCGAGGGCACAGTACATTCTGGAATCATAAAAGTAGCAACACATTCTGTGTGGCAAAACATACTGTGCTTAAATCTGTCCAACTGAAACATGCCGCTAATGGTTATGCGCTCTATAGGAAGACGAGGAAGCATGACAAATTATAAACCTACACAGATCTTGGAAAGTTGCAAGAAAATCTTCATTTTCTTTACTTACTTTTTCTTTTCATCTGTTTTGGTTACACAGCCTCTCCAAAGTCAGTTAGAAAAATCTCTCAAGAGCTTTCTCGCTCCGTGTTTCTACTTTTCTTTAGAGGAGATGCATTAACTTTTCCAAGAATAATTTTCAACTCTGTTGGAAGTATCAAATGAAATATAATAATTTTAAAATCTGAATTAAAATAAATAATTTTTTCTTTTTGCTCCGTGTAAAATGTACTGATTCATGATGCCTAGAAATGTGAAATTCAGTTGCCATTTAATTTACTTCTTCAGTTTCTTCTGTTTGTCTCTGGGATACAGGTACTGAATGCTGTGGAAAATGAAAAGTTGATAGTCTTTGCCCAGAAGTTTAAGATCTAAGAATAAAAATTTGAGACAGGTAGAGTTACAATAAGAAAGCTGTAGCAAAGTGAAGTAAACATTGGAGGAGGTAAGGCAGTTCAAAGGAAAAACAATATACTGTGAACTTGGAGGTGGAGACAAACAGTTGTGTTTATTTAAGGACAGCCAGTCTCGCAGGTGGCGAGCGGCGAAGTAACTGCCATTATCGTTGCCCAAGGTAAGTCTGTGTGCCCGCTGCACCATGAGGCCAAACAAACTGAAACATCGAAGTTTGGAGCAGAGAAAGGTTCAGCAGGGCCGAGCGAGGAGGACAGGGTGGCTCATGCCCAAGAAAACCCTGAACTCTCTGAAGGGTTTCAGCAAAGCCTGTTTGAGGGCAGGTGGGGTGGGCGGGGGTCAAAGGGTACGTGAAGTTCATGCACAGTCCTCTGATTGGTTGATATCAAGGGAACAGGGTGGTTAACACCATCAACCCTCAGGCACCAGAAGGTCTGGGGGCCACATGCTCTCCGTCATCAAGTAGTTCATTTCTTCCCTTTGGTGGTGGTTTTCAGCATCTGAAACACTCAGGAAATTACATGAGATACTATGATCTGGGTGCTTCAGAGAGGAGCTGCAGCTGAGGGCATGGGGGAGGGGTCTGGTCCCGGAAGGCCGCCCAGGGTCCCGCTTGGTTACGTTATGGTGGGCTTAGATTTTTTTTTTTTCCATAGTGGATTTATAGAGCTAGCTTCTTGTTTGGGCTCTCTAATTACTTCCTCTATCCATAATTCAGAGAATGGCCAGGAAAACACAATGTCTTTGAAGGCATGTCTTCACACACTGTAATCTCACTCCCTTTCTTGCTGTCACATTTAATCTCAAACTGTCCATCATTCCTTTAAAGTTTCTATTATGTGAATCCACCATTCTTCTTTTTTTTTAAATTTTTTATTGAATTGTAGTTGATTTACAATGTGAGTTTCAGGTGTACAGCAAAGTGATTCAGTTATACAGATACATACATACATATACACATATTTTCTTTTCAGATTCCTTTCCATTGTATGTTATTACAAGAAATTAAATACAGTCCCCTGTGCTATACAGTAGGTCCTTGTTCTTTATCTCTTTTATATATGTAGTGTGTGTCTGTTAATCTCAAACTCCTAATTTATCTTTCCCTCTCCCTTTCCCCTTTGGTAACCATAGTTTGTTTTTTATGCCCATGAGTCTGTTTTTAAAGTGGCAGTTTCTTTCTTTCTTTTTTTTTTTTAATTATGGGGGAGAGGTAATTAAGCTTATTTATGTATTTTTTAATGGAGGATTGAACCCAGGACCTCATGTATGCTAAGCATGTGCTCTACCACTAAGCTCTACCCTCCCGCTGTGAATCCTCCATTCTTAAAGGGTCCACTTTTCCCAGCAGATAATCAGGCCTGATTTCCTGTGACCCATTTTCTCCATGTGAAATGCCCCGTTTTCTCCGCTCTGTCTATTCAAATCCTGTCACTGGGGTCCAGGTCTACCTCTTCCACGGTTCTGACTTTGTCCTCTCCAGATCTCAATTACTCATTTACACCAAGGTTTGCCTTCTGGACTGTCAGCTCCTGTTCCTGTTTCTCCCTCCATTTAAAGATGTGCCACTTTTGGAAATCTATGATGTATTACTTGCCTACATCTTTCCAAATGCCCTGAATCGATATTCTCAAAGCCCATCCTGTGTGATGAAATGACAAATGAGTGTGCTGTGTTTCACAGACAAGTTCTTCTATGAACAAATACATTAAATATAAGTGATGGGTTCATAAAAATAAGTGAGGTTTGATCTACTTTAAACCTTCTGTTTTTCTCCTTACAAAAGGATTTGGTATATAAAATCTGGCTCTAAAAAAGATTTCCACTGGAACGGTTTTCCTAATTTTTCTCCACTCAATTCTTTCCTAATTAATGTGAAGAGAGGGGTGGGTTCCTCGCTAACAATTTTCAGTTGAAGTAATACCAGTGAGAATAGGGCGTATTCTCCTGAATACAAGCAGACACACGTACACACACATTGAATTCAGCTAAAATATTTTAATGGTTTTGTTAGGTTATTTTTTTTTTCTTACAGTAAATCTATGTTAAGTAATGAATAACATTATTATTTTTCCCCAGCTCATAGGAATTATTCCTGTCTCAAATAGATTTGTATAGCAATTCTCAAGTTTCACTTAACATTACAATTCAAACTCGTTAATATGTCTTTCATCCAGCTTTTCCATAGCCATCCTTCTCTGGACACAACTCAAATTTCTTGCAGCTTTAAAAATATGACCTATCTTTCTCATCAATCTTGTCACTTTTCTCTCTTCTCTCTGCCTGGCATTCTTTCCATTTTTTCCCCCCTAATTGCTAACTTCAAAGCTCTTTTCAAGAGTTGCCTTCTGTTTGTGAATGTCACGATGTACTCCTTTGCTCAGTCTACACTCTGCCTACTTCTCTTGGGGTCCTGAAGTTCCCAGAATGTGTTGACACTGCACATCATGGGCTGTAAAGTGGGTCTCATGCAAAGAGAATGATCCGAGTCATCTGTGGATTAGAGACCAGAGCCAGAGGTGGAGCGATACCAGATCCTCAGAAACAAACTCTGCTGCTGGTGCTGAATATAAGCTATGTTGAATGCTTGAGGAAGAATGAAGTTCAAAAAATTTGGAAGTTGAAATTTCCACAAAGAGGGGGTTTAGGAGTTACCCTCTGAAGTAATTATAATAGGGATTTGTGGGCTTCTGTACACCATGGTTTCCCAGGAGAGCGTCAAATAAGGTGCTATAGGGAAACGCAGGGTCGCCCAGTTGCCCAGCCAGAGACTTTACATCTGTCCTGTTCCCAGTACCCGTCCTTTGTACCTAGTTCTAAAAACACATAGAGTTCTGCACATGGAAATAGGCAATTGCAATGTCTACAGAAAACTTTTAAGGTTTTTATGACTAACTTGGTACTTATAATAATGATTAATAACAAACAGTACAAGTTCACATCATTATGAAGCTTAAAGTTTGAGAAGTCAAAACCTGGAAAAAATTTTTTTAATCAAATCAGTTTAATAGAAAAGGAAAATTCAGTGCAATACAAAATACTTCCATAACCTTGCTGGTGGCTAGAAGAAAGAACAGGAAAAAGATTTATCATTCTTCCCTCTTTTCTACCTACTGCTTGGCCTTTCCACTCATCCAACAGATTAATAACTCTAAAGAAGTTTCTGCCTGTACCCAGATTCAGCCCACATCTCAACTAATTTATCAAAAGCAAAGTTAGTTGGTGTAGCCTGTAACCAGTGACTCGTACTTGGAAGGTGGAGACAGTCTCAAGTCTACTTGTCTTTACTGTAGTCTGTCCACATTGTTTTTCAAACATTCTTTCCTGTTTCAAGGTTCCACTTTACCCTGTAAGTTTCACTTCTTCTTGAAGGCTTTCATGTGGAATACTTACATTAGGAAAATTAATTTTTATTTTATATTTATATCAAACATTATTGAGATCATATTTAAAATTATATGTTCTATGCTGATGGATTAATTTTATGGATGAAACCACCAGGACCCTTTTCTTGATCTTCACATTCTGTTGATGATTTCAATGTCTATTATCCCAAAGAAATTAAAGGTTTAAGAAGAAAACTCAGCTTTTCCCCACACTCTCCAGCATCTGCACAGATACTCCACCTTTCTTCCAATACTCAGGTCCTTCCACTGTGTTCTACATCCTACCTGTTCAAGTATATACCTTTAGCAATTTTCCTTTGTCTCTTTTAATTGTAATAAAAATTCTCTATATTAGATCATTCCAATCACCTTCCATAATGATGCTATTTCTCCTTATTAAAGAAAAAAAACAATGAAAGCAATTTTGAAAATGAAGTTTTAGCAAATGAAAGCAAAACTAGCCACTAACCCATTTCACTACCTGGATGTCTTTGAAAGAGTCGTTGATTCCAATTTTGCTCTTCTATTCTCTTTTTTTAAAGTTTGTCTCTCTTTTTGTTTTTTGGGAACAGGAGGTAATTAGTTTTATTGGTTTATTGTTTGTCTTTGGAGGAAGTACTGGGGATTGAACCCAGGACCTTGTGCATGCCAACCACCCAGTCTGCCACTTGAGCTATATCCTCCTCCTTCATTCTTTCTTAATCCCAGTTAAATCAGGCTTTGAAACTCACCTCTGTACCAATGCTGTTCTCCTCAAGAAGAACAATATCATCCCCATTGATAAATTCTCCTTTCAATTCTCAATAGAATGTCTTACATAACGTTTGAGCCAAGTTGGATATATTTAACACTACTGATAGCCGTATTTCACATAGTTTGCAGAATACCACATTACATCATTTTTCAACTAATTCACTTCTCTTTTTCTGGTTCCTTCTGTTTCTTTCAAGACTGCTTAGTGTTAATTCTTGGTCCTCTTCTTTCCCTATTTATAACTAATCTCTTGATCTCATTGGTTCCATGCTTTAAAATATGGCAAAAGCTAACAATTTACAAAATTATATCACTAGCTTGTGTATCAAATAAACATCTCCAAGTCAACAAATCAAAAATTTAACTCCCAATTTTTTCTTCCAGGCCTGCTCCCCCATAGTCTTCCCAATTTCTGTTGATAGTAACTTCAGCCTCTCATTCACTCAATCAGAAAAATCCTGAAGTCATTTTTTCCTCTCACCTGCCACATTCATCCAGAAATCTTATCACCTCGATTTCCACCATTTCTCTTAGTCTCTTTACCTCTTCATCTGTTAACCCTGGTCTAAGCTGTTGTTGTATCAAGTTGTGATTGCTGCCACAACCACTGGGTCTCAATTTCTACCCATGTCTCTACAATCTGTTCTTAAGATAGTTGCAGCTGTGGTCCTGTAAAATATGAGATAATTTTTGTCTCTTCTTTGGCCAAAACCAAGCAATGAGCCTCCATTTCCCTCAGAGTAAAGGACAAAGACCTTACCATGATCTATAGTGCCTTGCAAGATCTGGCTCTGCCCTGAATTGAATTTTATCAACCCTCCAAAACCCATATGTTGAATTCCTGCCCCCTCCAAAGTGATGATGTTTGGAGGTGAAGCCTTTGGGAGATAATTGGGTTTACATGAGATCATGTGGGTAGGGCCCTCATGATGGAATTAGTGTCTTTGTAAGAGGAGATACCACAGAACTTGCTCTTTGTCTCTCAGCCATGGGAGGACACAGAAAGAAGAAAGACATTTGAAAGCCAGGAAGAGCACGTTCATCAGAACTCAACAATGCTGGCTCCCTGATCTCGGATTTTCAATCTCCAAAACTGTAAGAAAATACATTTCTGTTGTTTAAACCATCCAGTCTATGGTCCTTTGTTAAGAGGGGCCAAACTGACTAGTACAGACTTTTATTACCTTTCTGACTTGACTTTCTTTTATCTCCTTGACTCCAGCCAGAGTCTCCTTTTTCTTTCTGAAACCACAAGTGAGATCCTGCATTAGAATCTAGTTTTACCTATACCCTCTGCCTGAAATAGGCTTTTGGAAGACATTCACTTGCTACAAGATTTCATCTCTTTCAAGTCACTTTTTAGATCACAGTTTCTTAGCAATCAATCCCACCTGCCCTATTTCATACTACAATTAGCCACCACATCTACCCTGCCCTGAGATTCTCCTCTCTTCTTATCCTGCTCTACTGTTTTTAATTGAAGTACAATTAGTTACAATGTGTCAATTTCTGGTGTACAGCATAATATCACAGTCATGTATATACATACATATATTCATTTTTATATTATTTTTCATTAAAGGTTATTATAAGATATTGAATATAATTCTCTATGCTATGCAGAAGAAAACTGGTTTTTCTCTATTTTTATATATAGTGGTTAACATTTGCAAATCTCAAACTCCCAAATATATCCCTTCCCACTGCTTTTCCTCCAGTAACCATAAGATTGTTTACTATGTCTGCGAGTCTGTTTCTTTTGTAGATGAGTTAATTAGTGTCCTCTTTTTTCTTTCTTTCTGTTTTCTCGTTTGTTTATTTGTTTTTGTTTTTGTTTTTGATTCTGCATATGAGTGATATCATATGGTGTTTTTCCTTCTCTGTCTGGCTTGCTTCACTAAGAATGACAATCTCTAAGTCCATCCATGTTGCTGCAAATAGCATTATTTTATTCTTTATCATTGCTGAGTAGTATTCCATTGTATAAATATACCACATCTTCTTTATCCAGTACTCTGTCGATGGACCCCTGCTCTATTTTAAATAGAACATATTGTCTTCTAACTATAAGGTATCATTTACTAATTATGTTTATTATTAGATGCCATTCTCTGCTTACTAAATTGTAAGCATCACAAGAACAGGTTTTTTCCTTCTTTCCTTTTTTTTTCCCAGATGAACCCCAAATGTCTATAAGATAGTTACAGTTAAACTATAACCTTTATAGTTAAACTTCAGTGTATTTTATACTCTCTAAGGTATTTTTTTCCTGAGCACTCAGAACATTCACTTCATATGATAATTATTAATCTTTGAGCAGGTTTCATAGTCTCATTTCTTCCTGATATAATTTATAATAAAATAAGTGTTTTATCTACTTCCAATCCTATTAACACTAAAGCTTTTGTATGGAATTAGATTCTTTTTTCCTTAACATTTCTTTTGTTAATTAATAAAACCTCATCCCTTTAGGTTATTTTCATTTGGAATGCTGAATTTGATGCTTCCCAAGATGTATATTCTGTAAAGGTCTAGAGTCCTCATCGTAAACCCCCTTGTAAAATATCACATACGTCTGTGATCAAGACAGAAACATCCCTATCCTCGATCTTGTATTCCAGCAGTCGTATTTCACACATCCCTTAAGTACAAATCCAGCTATTTGAGTTTCAAACACTAACGTTTTCTTTTGACACTCTTTCAATTCACAACTCTTGTATTAAAACTTTTTCTTGAAGGCTCTGTTTAAACATTCCCATGGTACCCATACTGTCTTCTCAAATTTATGAATTTTAACCTTTAATTTTTATCCTTTATGTTAAGATGTTTCCCTGAAACCTCCATATGGTTTATTTAAAACTTTCTCTTTCTTTTGATGGATTATCAGTTCCTTTCTTTCAAATGAGTTGATACACGTAAAATAACTTTGAAAGTAAATGCAAGTTTTTAACATTCAACCCCCTCTTTTCGCTTCAGACAAGATGTACCTTTACTTTGTTTCATCAGCACTTTAAAAACTTCTAGACTACAACAAAAGCTGTAAACTTTTTTTTGTAAGTACAATTTACTCCTTTACATTTCCATTATTTTGTGCAGTTTCTGTTTAGTTTGTTTGTTTGTTTGTTTTTCCTTTTACCTATTGCCTGTCCATTAGTGGGAATGAATCTAAACAGTTTTAGCCACACTGAGTAAATTCATTCTTCTGTGGAGTCAAGTCCCTGTCTGAGTGTGAATTAGGCACTTAGAGAGGGCCATTAGCACCTGCCATGCATGTGTGATGCTCAAAACAGCACTTGAGTGGCTCAAAAAATTTATGGACCTGATGCCAAAGAGAGTTACAGAGCTTGACTTCAGTACCCATGAGGAAGAGATAACAGGATCTTGAGACATTTTCTGATCCAGCTCCTTGCCTCCAGGAAGGCATATGTTGAAACTGTTCAGGACAGATCATTTTCTAATTGCTGTTCTGGATCTTCCATGTTCATTTTCTTCTCTTGAAATTGCACAAAGCAGCCGCTGAAGTGTCACTCACCTGGTGCTTTTCTAATAGTTCCTGCACAGAATGGTGGCCTTGCATCATCTTTATTGTTCTTACTTGTAAGTTTCCAACTATCAAAGGTTAATATATTTCACTACCCACTCTTTTAAGTTGAAATACGCTTACCATTCTACTGGTTTAAATTTAAATATCAAAGATAAACTAAGAGGGGGAGGGTATAGCTCAGGGGTAGAGTGTGTGCTTAATATGCAGGAGGTCCTGGGTTCAATCTTTGGTACCTCCATGAAAATAAATGAATAAACAAACAAACCTAATTACCTCCTCCCACAAAAAAAAAAAAAAAAAGATAAACTAAGATAAGTAAAAAAAAAAAAGAGTAGAAACAATTTTTTTGTTTTGTTTTGTTAGGAGTTGAAGAGATTTAATCTGGTTCTGTCATTGGAGCCTTGCTGAACACTTTGTTCCCTTGTTATGTGTTAAAAATAATATCTCCATTAACTACCGTATTGGATTGCTGTGAGGATTAAATAAACTTATCCATGTACTAGTGCCAAGAAAACTACAAGATGCTATTCAATTATAAGGCCTTTAATCACCATCACTTCTGTGTCCCTGGCAGAATTTTGTTTATGTAGCTATTACAGCTCTTAGGATGTTGTCTCTTAGTGTTAAATGTCTCTCGTCTGGTTCCCAGCACCAAAGTTGTCAACTACCAGAAAGCAGAGGCCCTAATTTACTGTCTTGTTTCCTGACTGCAAACAAGTACAGGGCTGCAGATGTCACAGCCAACAAAGAAGTGTGGAATAAACAAGTAAATGAAACGTGCAGATTTCATTCCTGATTATCTGCAATATTAATATGTTACTATGCTAAGTTAGAAAGAAAGGTATCAAGAATTCATGTGATGTAATTAAACACCCCAAATAATGCAGACACAAATGTTGAAGAGAATATCCACACTTTAAAACTATTGGAAAGGTATAACATGTTCCAATAAAAAAAAAAAATCTGTATTACCATTGTGTTTATGCTTATTTATGGTACCACGGTCCTGTGTACTTTAAAGAGTGATGGACACCAGAGTTCAAGTTCAATAGGTCAGTCCTATTTGGGAAGCTGGGACCTTTAATGGTTCATAAAGGACAGCGGTGTCTATTACCTAAATTTAAAGTATTGTGAAGTGCTACCTGCTTTGTAACCATCTCAATCTCTTTTTTCAAAGTTTTAGTCAAGCCTGCTCCAAATGTTGCTTGAATCAGTGGTAATTTAAGAAATTAGAGGCAGAGAAATCAGCAAAAGCCGTAACATCGAGTCCGGTGTAGCCAAAAGGAATGTAAGAACACCAAGGTTCACTTAAAATATTTGAATAAACTCTGATTTTCTCACCATGCCTGAGAGAAGTATTTACATAATATTATTTTAATATTAATAAAAGAAAGAAATTGTGTCAGTAAGCTTGAGGTGTGGAAATGTTCAGATGCTGAAAAATTATGGTATACAACAGAGAAAAACTATGAAGAATTATAAAGCTTAGTCTGCTAAGAAAGAAGTGAGATCTTTTTTTTTCACATGAAATAAAATGCTTAGAATCTTGGTGAACCTTAGTAAGTGGGATTTCACAATATTTAATTCAGAATAATTTGCCTTTCATGTGGTGAGTCTACATTAAAATTCTGAAAGAGGAAACCACAATTCATGATTTTATTGTCAAGAACATTCAAGAAAAAGGTATTAAGAATCTCTTTCCCGTTCTCTCCCTTTTATAATTCAATACACCGTTTCCTCCCCCCACAAAAGGAGAAATACAAGAACAAAACCGAAATACTGAGGACTCTTCAGTTCTGAATCACGCACTTGTCTAATGCTCTTGAAATTTTGGTGGCTGTAATCCCAGCTGGCTAGAAGAGAGCTAATAATAAGGAAAACAAACAAACAAAGAAACACAAGGGAAACAATGGCTCATGTATGGAGGGGAGACTAGCTAACCACTCAAAACATTTTTATGCAATCTGATGTTATTATATTCATTGTCACAAAGTCAACAAAAGCTTGTACAATTTTCTTCTCTCCTTGAGATATCTTTAAATAGCTAATTTTATGGCATTTAAATAAACATATTTACATCTAAGTGTAAAATATTTGCCAAGATTTATTAATATTATTTTTGATGAAAGGAGAATTTTGTATGTTCATCATGGATGGCTTTTGTTTTTATGAAATTCTGTTTTTTTCTGTTTGGGAGAGTGGAAGATGACCTATCAGTTATGGGGAAAACTTTGGCCAACCAAAGTAAGCAACAAGATAAATACAAGTTACAAAGAGAATATTCAAAATATTGATTTCTCCAAATGTATGAGGGAAATAGTGACAGGTAGAATTCCTTATACATAAGGAGGAAGATGTGAGAAGATTAAGAAATCAAAGGATATCCAAGCTATAGAGTTTATCCCACTCCCTCACTTTATAATCTGGCCAAGGTCACAAATATGATATGAAAACCTAAGTATTGTTACCTAGTCCAAGCTAATACTGCTCTGTATGATAGGCCAATAAATCAAGAGAGGGGTTTTGGGGGAAAGGAATAGCAATTTTATTTGGAAAGCCAGCAGACTAAGAAGATGGCAGACTAGTGTCCCAAAGAACCATCTTGCCCAAGTTTGGATACTAGTTTCTTTTATAGAACAAAAAGGGGTAGGTGAGAAAGTAAAGTAAAAAAGGCAATAAGTTGTTTCAAATATTTTCTGGTTCCAGCCAGGCTCCAGAGGGGCTGTGCTAATTTCTTCTTTCCTGCAGCCATTCACAGATGGGCCCAGTCAGGGTGTTTCCTGTGAGCTGAACAAAGATATTTTAGCATAATGCTCAGGCATGGGAGGCAAGGTTTTATACTTGAAGCTATAGGCAACATCCCTTTAGTGATTAACTTGTAGCAAAAGCAAAGAATATAAAGGTTAAAGTAAAAGAAGCAGATCCAATATGGAGATGGATTTGTTCTTCCCTGTTAACAATCACACTTTCTTGGAAACTTCGGCTCATTCCTTTGCTTCCCTTTTTTTAGAAATCATACAGTGGCATGTACTCTTTCTATGTAAACAATCAGCTTTGTTGAGCAGGTATCTTATTTAAATGCATCTTTGGTATCACCCAGTGTAATACTGGGACCTCTTTTCACAGAATTATTTGATATTCTTCAGTAATAGTCTCAACCAGTGTCAAGCATCAGGGTAGGAACTATCTTTCCAAAAGAGAGTGAAGGAAAGCATCTGTGTTACTGAGTCCAAATTCCTCCTGCTGACTGCACCACAGGCCAGAAGACTTGGAGGTGAGGTGTGGGGGCAAAATATCATGACTTTATTCAGAAATCTGACAAACTGAGAAGATGGTGAACTCGTGTCCTGGAGAACCATCTTCTCCAAGTCAGAATTCAGGCTCCTTTTATACTAAAAAGGGGAGGGGGTGTGCTTGGTTGTTGCAAACTTCTTGTTTGCAAAATCCTTTGTTCTTGTAGCTGTCCACGTAGGTCAGGTCATGGTGTCCCTATAAAACCTCCAAAACCTCCAAAATGTTATTCTCTGCTGTGCAACTTTTTCTTTATATGAATGGAAAAGTGTTACACTCTTAAAGGTCAGAGCCTTGAGAATGGGATCTCCTGTCTATTTGAGGCTTTAGGCAACGTTCTTTTGTAAAAGGTGCAGAACCAGCATGACTCAGCACAGGAAACAGAGCACAGGGTTAGAGCTAAAGGAGCAGATCTCATATGCAGTCAAGTTTGTTCTTCCCTATTACATCTGTTGATCGAGGTCTCTGTGTACACAAACTGTGCGTGCTGCAGTGTGACTGCAGCAGTGTTTGTGTGAGTCTCTGTAGCTGACACTTTAAATGTCACAGAGCAATTGGGAAGTTGTATTAACCTCTTCAGAAACATCCCTTTTGTATGTGATTTGACCTATGTGTCCCCAAATTACATCCAGTTTAAGGTTTCACCAAATCCTAAATAATTTCACTCCTTGATATGTCATGCTAGGACAGACTTCGAAATAATCTATTTGTAAGCTTTGTTTTCTTTCTTTTTGAGCTGTCAGTCTTAGTATATCACGCGTCTTCTCCAACTGAGAAATCATTTCACTACTGATTCATGCGTGATGTCAACACGATTTGTCAGAATCCAGGTGGTGAGTGTCATGACCTGTCATAACAGATTACACTCTCTTGAGCAATATTAATATCATTAACATCGAACACACTTGTTTCTGGGACAACACACTAGAGATGTCCTGAGTCTTTTCCCAAGGAAATGCAAACTTTTTGTAACAGAGTTTGTAATAGAGCGGGAGAAACCATCACAGACCAGACCAACGTCAGCACACCAATCTCGTCCAGCAGCTGAGCTCCCACTACTCCAGTGATGAATAGCATGGCCTCCGGAGCCAGACATCCTGAATTCATAGTCTAACTCCACCTCCTATTAGCTGTGTGACTCTGGCCGAGTTACTTAATCGCTCTGTGCTTCACTTTCCCTAATCAATAACGTGAGTTTCAATGGTACCTAATTCACAGAGTGGCCATGAGCATCCAGACAGTTAAAATGCTTCAAGCAAGTAAGAAGAATGTAAATACAAAGAGCTATATGTGTTATTGTCCTTCAACCCCAATCATTTGCGTATTCCACTTCTTTAACTAGAGGTCATATTTCCTGAGGTCTTCCTGAGAGCCAGTACTGTTTCCAATTCCCCACTACGTTCAGCTTGAGGAAGATCAGACCATGACCTCTTAAACCTGAGAGAAGGCCAGGCACTCAATGCATAAGCAAGATTTAGCATTTGGTTGTATTCCCTACAGCACTGGAATGTCATCTCAGTGTGTCATAGAACAGAGCTCATGCTAAACATTTTTAGCTCCCCCTTCATTTTGACTATTCACCATGATGGCCCCACGTCTGTTCAGCATTACAGCAAGCCTCTTTTCTGTGTTTTGAATGCATGGCATAATCCACAAAACCCAGAATTCATGCAAACTCCGTTGCCTCTATCTTCTCCAGAACGGTTAACAGTCACCAAGGAAATGCACTGATTCTTTTTAAAGTCTAATATAATCAGATAAGCAAGGTCCCTAAGAGGTGTCTTCATACTCTACTGGGAATTCAGCTTGCCATCCTATATCTTAATGGTGGAGTCACGGAAGTGGATCAGTTCAATCAGGCGTTCTGTTGCTCCTCTCCACCTCCACTCCCTTTATCACCCTGGTGTCTTCCCACTGAGGTTGGCCCTAGATGGTCTAAGGTTTCCATAGCAAGTCATCTAAACTACTCATAAGTAAGTCTGTGCAGTCAGAATACATAACAGAGAGAAGCACCATTCTTCCTAAGATTTAGTTGGTATAATGTTCTTAAAACTTAAAAATTTTCATGTGTTCCAGGAAATAATAATTTGAGAGAGGGGGTTGCATCATAGCTCCAGGAAACCCAAATGAGCCATCCAAACTCAACTTTTTTATATCTACGAGGCTAGAGCCATTGTATCACATAGTAGCTGAAGTAGGCTGTACATCTCCTCAGTGTCAGTTTCGGGTAGCACTATCTGCCGTGTGACTACAGAGCGAGGGAGGGGAGGGGACACAGGCATGAGCAGACTCCTCAGTGGTCACCAGCAGCCTCCGAGGCTAAGAAAGCCCAGGACAAGTGTGTTCCTGAACTCAGAGCTGTAGAGTTAGAACCAGAGTCACATATTCACATTTCTCTGGGCGTCTTGGCTCACAGTCCTTTAGGCAAACCATGGTCTATGTGTAGTACTCAACATTCTAAAATGAATTTGAATTCCCTTATTTGTAATTACAGTACAAAAGAACAAATCTGACTCTGTATTAAACTAAATCTGTTCCTTTGGCTCTAACCCTGTGCCCTGTTTTCTAGGCTTAGTCATGCTAACTCTGCACCTTTTGTAAAACAATGTTGCCCGGAGCCTGAAACATGCAGGAGAGCCTATTCTCAAGGCTCTGACCTTTAAGGATATTAACACTTTTGCACTTACATAAAGATAACAAGTTGCAGGCTAGAAAATAATGTTTGTTTTGTTAGAAGTTTTACAGGGACACCATGACCTGACCCATGTGGACAGCTGCCAGAACAAAGAATTCCTACACCAAGAGGTTTGCAACAACCAAGAACACCCTCTCCCCTTTTTAGGATAAAATGAGCCCGAACTCTGACTTGGGGAAGATGGTTCTCCAGAACATTAGTCTCTCATCTTCTTGGTCTGCTGGCTTTTCAAATGAAGTGGCTATTCCTCGCCTCAACACTTTGTCTCCTGATTTACTGGCCTGTGTTGCGGCAAGCAGAATGAGTTTGGACTTGGTAACATAATGACTCATTTATGCTGCAATTTGTAAAAATTCAGTATAGGGTAGGAAGTTGTATTATTCATTAGTGACTTTAAGTTAGAAGTTGCTTGGTGGCTTTAAGTTGCATTTAAGGGCAGCTTGCTAAGCTTGACAAAAAAAAGGCCTTGATAACTATGGGTTAAAGTTCCCAGGCTAGCTCCATGAGACTTCATGCCTCCCTGTTTTAGCATCAGTTAACTTTGTGTACATGTGACTTATTTATTTTTCCCCAGAAAGTCCTGAATGGTGTGACTGAGAACAGTGGTGATTCAAAAGGAGGGCTGATAGAAGCACCTGGGCAGGGCTAAATAACAAAGCACAGAAAACAGAAATGGGAATTGGCCGAAACACAGCTTTCAAAACCAAAAATAGGAGAGAGTTCAGGTCAAGGAGTCAAAGAGTTAGGAGAGGAAGAGAAATTTGTCCTCCCAGCTTCCAGCTTCTCCCCCTACTAGAAAGTAAGCCCCCTTTCAAGCAAAGTCTTTGCCAGTTTTGTTCCTGTACAAGCAGTACCCAGAGCAAAGCCTGCCAATAGTTGGCACTTACTAAATACTTCATAAATGGGTGAACCAAAGACTAAAAGTACCCCAGAAAAAATAAAGGAGAGAATTTGAAGATTAGAAGATCAGGGTAGCTGTGGACACACAGAACTCTTCTTCTAAAAATGTCAAGTTGCTAATATATGCTATGCCCATTTATTCCAAAAGTGAATACTTACCAGTTGGTGGGGAGCTGTGTTGCTGTCTAAAACACAGTAACATCACACTCATGGACCACCTTCTTGGCTGGTCCCCAGGCTAGCAGTGCTGCAAAGCATAGATGCAAAATTGAATTGACAAAAAAAAAAAAAAAAAAAAAGAGAGAGAAAGTTGCCAAACAGCTAACTTGATTGTTAAGTTCTCACTGAACTGGAAACTTCGTATAGACAACAGTAGTATCTCATTCATCTTTGTTTCCTGATGGTGCACAGTATCTGATTTAGAGATCCCACCTTTAATTTAATTGAACTAAATCCCAATAAATTTTCTCAGTAAAGCAGACATCCTGCCCAATCAAATAAAGGCTGTCCTAATATCTGTAAGCAAAGGAGGCAGTGTTGTTACTTCTTGAGATCGCCTGCAAAACGGGTAATGTTAAGCAATGCCTCCTCTAGCTGGGAAGAAACGTAGCATTGACACTAACTTGATTTTTTAATGTCTTCCTTTCTATAGTCCCATCACTTTGAGGAATGCACTGCAAATCTGTCTTGTCTGACAGCTGGCTGCCACCCACTGCCTGTCAGCCTCTCTCAGAACAGCGAGGCTCCTGAGAGAAAGTGCACTCACACCCCTGTGATTCCTTGAATTGGTAGAAAAGCACCACTTCTAACAGAGCTCAGCTTCCACACCACGAGGGAGCCTGGTTCTCTAGTCCCTTGGGCTGTAATTTGATTTGTGTTGAAAAGTATTATCTGGATGAACCAACTGAGACTAGGAGAATGGTGCACGAGGCGGTGCAGGGAGACATAAATATCTTAAATAAAGCAGTAACAGTGGGAGGTGAGATAATATATAGAAACATGGGACCTGAAAATGCTCTAATTCTTTCATTTTAAAGATAAGTAAACCATTCCAAAGTGATTATGGGCTAATAAGGATTACACTGATAAAAAGCGGTAGGAATAAGACTGTAAATTAGAAGCCATGCAGCCTGCGTGCTTTATCAAAAGGTTTGTTTTTGAGACAGGCTGGGACGTGGAACCTGGGACTTTATGCTGTAGTTCTTCCACCTGGACAAACATCCAGCAAAATACAAAGTAACTGTAAGGAACTAAAGATAACTGTGTGAACGTGCAGCTGGGTCACATTATAAACAGCAAAATACAAAAAGACCAAAAACCCAACTGCCATTTCTGATGTGTCACGAGCAAATTCAGGGTACTGCTCTGCATGCAGGCTCACCAAGGAGGCGGGCAGACCACCCAAGCCACCCCTCCAGTCCAACCCCGGGGCCCACCTCTACCCTTACCCCATTTAAGGGACCAGCTCAACCCCTCTCAGGGAGTGAACAATGGAAGCTGTTACTTTTTTTTTTGCTGTCCAGTGCTGCAGCACAAGTCCCAATAAAGCTTTGCCTGAATTTCTACTGATTGCTTTTGATTAAGGAGTCCAAGAACCCAGATCAGTATCATTTCCACTAAGTTAATGATTTTCAAACTAGAACTTTGAAGGACTGTTTCTGTAATGTCATAGAAACAAGCCACATGTCGTTGAAACTGATATTTAAATTGATTGGATTAAATTAAAAATTAAATTAAATTTAAAAATTCTGTTCCTCAGTCATGCTGGCTACATTTCAAGTGTCCAGTGGTTTGCTAATGGCTGCATCCTCATATTAAATTAAGTATTTCTGCAAGTTTCTCCAAATATGTTAATATTTGGCTATGATACAGAATTTCACTTAGAAAATATGGCTTAAAACAGAGTGTAAATATCATAGCAGCGTCTTGCTTTTGTTTCTGTTCCTCTGGGAACATAGTGACACTGCATAGTGATCTTATCCCCCAGGGTGGCATCACAAAATAAGAATCCCCAGAGCTGGGGTATTAACCAAGGCTTCCATAACCAGCAAATATATAGTTTAGTTAACACATCCATCAACATTGACATTAGTAGTACTCAATTCCAATAAAAATATGAATTTTAAGAATACCCATTTTGAAATAATTACAGATACACCGGAAGTCACAAAAATATGTACACTAAGGTCGTACATCTTATAGGTGATCACACAATATCAAAAAGGACACTTAACTGTACCATCACAAGGTTCTCTTGTATTACAACCACATCCATTTCCTTCCTACCCTCTACTGAGGCCATCAACATTCATCCTCATCTCTACAATTATGTTATTTAACAAATGTTATATAAATGAAACCATGCACTATGTGTTCGAGACTGTTTTTTTTTTTTCACACAGCTTAATCTTCTTGAATGCCATCCAAATTGTGTGTATCAGTAGTTTGATCCTTCTTATTGCTGAGGAATATTCCATGATTTAAAGGTTCTACTATTTGTTAAATCAGTCATCCATTGAAGAACATTTAAAAAGTTTCTAGTTTTTGGCAGTTACACATAAAACTGCTATAAACTTTCATGTACAGTTTTATGCATGGGAAAGGCTTTCAGTTCTCGGTAAATGCCTGAGAGTACAATTGCTGGGTAGCTTGTTAAGATCATTTTTAGTTTTAAAATGAAACTTCAGAAACTAACACAACATTGTAAACCAACTATGCTTCAATTAAAAAAAATTAAAAAGGTAAGTAAAATAAACAAGCTGTCAATCCCTTTTCCTGATTTACTGTACCATTTCACATTCTAACCAGAAATGTACAAATCATTGGATAATGACAAATTAATTTTAGGTTTATCATTTTTTTTTAATTTAGCCATTCTTGTTACTGAGACCAAACTCATTCTGCTCACCACATGACAGGCCAATAAATCGGCAGACGAGGTACTGGGGCAAGGAATAGTGACTTTATTCAGAAAGCCCACAGACTGAGAAGATGGCAGACTTATGTCTTGGAGAACCATCTTACTCAAGTCAGAATTCAAGCTCTTTTTATACTAAAAAGGGAAGGGGGTGTGGTTGATTGTTGCGAACTCCTTGGTGTAGGAATTCTTTGTAGCTGTCGATGTGGGTCGGGTCATGGTGCCTCTGCAAAACCTCTAACAAAATAAATGCCATTTTCTATTCTGCAACTTGTCTTTATATCAGTGCAAAAGTGTTAATATCCTTAAAGGTCAGAGCTTGAAAATGGGCTCTCCTGCATATTTCAGGCTCTAGGCAACATTCTTTTACAAAAGGTGCAGAGCCAGCAGGACTAAGCCTAGAAAACAGGGCACGGGGTTAGAGCCAAAGGAACAGATCTAATATGGAGTCAGATTTGTTCTTTTCTGTTACATTCTGATAGCTGTGTAGTGAGATCTTAGTTCGATTTTAATTTATATTTTCCTAAAGGCTGCTGGTGTTGAAGATCATTCCACATGCTTATCTGTCATCTGCATAGTCTCTTAGGTGAAATGTCTATTCATGTCTTTTGCTTGTTTTCAAATTGTATTGTTTTATTAATACTGAGTTTTAAGAATTCTTTATTCTACATATGAGTCCTCTGTCAGATGTAGGAATTGCAAATGTTTTCTTCCAGTCTGTAGTTTGCTTTTTTATCTAATTTTTTTTATAAAGAAAAGTTTTAATTTTGATAGTTTCATTTGACCTATTTTTTCTTTTATGGATCTTGCTTTAGGTGTCAAGTCTCAGACTTCTATATTTGATCCATTATCCATTTTGAGTTAATTTTGTATAAGATGACAGATCTAGGTCAAGGTTCATTTTTGTCTCTGGTTGTCCAATTGCTCCAACACCACTTGTTGGAAAAGTTATCCTTTTAAATTCTATTGCTCTGCCCCTTTGGCAAAATTAATTTTAGTTTCTCTATTCTCTAGCATTGATCTAAATTATTCTCTCCAACAGCATCACACTGTCTTGATTATTCTAGATATAGAATGAGTCTTCATGCTGAGCAGAATGTTCTTCTGACCTGATTCTTCTTTCATTTTTTTTTCAGTCTATTCTAGGGAATTGCCATAAAATTTTTAGAGTATGTTTTCCTATATCTAAAATTTAAAAAATGATTTTTTGATAGGAACTTTTGACGGTGAGCACACTGCAGTGAGTGTGCTTGATTTAAGATCAATTTAAGAAAAATTAATGTATTTACTATGCTGTTCTCCAATCAATGAACATAATGTGCCTCTTCTAGTATTTATGACTTCTTTGATTTTTTCCTTCAAAATTTTATTTTCTTCATATAGATTCTGTAACAAGTGTTGTTAGATATATACATAATATTTTATTTTCTCTGCAGAAATTGTAAATGGTGTTACATCTTTAATATCAGTCTCCACTAGTTCATTGTATATACATAGAAATTAAATTGATTTGTGTGTATTGATTTTGTATCTTATGACATACTGAAATCACTTATTAGTCGTGGAAGATTTTTTGTAGATTCTTTGGAATTTTCTACATAGAACTTATGTCATCTGAATATTTTCATCTCCATCAACTTTCATTTTTTTTATATAACAGCTTTATTGAGATAAAATTCAAGTGCCATGAAGTACAGCCATTAAGTGTACAATTCAGTAGTTTTCATATATGAATGGAGAGCTGTTGTCATAATCGATTGCAGAGCACTTTCCTCACCCTAAAAAGAAATCAATGCTCATTAGCAGCCAGACCGCCCAGTCGTCCCCCAGTCACTGATATACTTGTATCTCCATAGATTTGTATTTTGGAAACTTGGTGTCTTGTAATTATTGAAGATACAGGCTTTTATGACTGGCTTAATTCAATTAGCGTAATGTTTTCAAGGTTCATCCATGTTGAAGCATGTAATTATCCATTGTTTTATGAATGATATTTAATTACTTGCATATCCTGTTTTATAATTGTTCAGTCACAAGGTGTTAGGCATTTGAATGCTTCCACCTTTTGGCTATCATGAATAATGCTGCTATGGACAATTGTGTACATGATCTTGTGTAGACCTATGTTTTCAGGTCTTTTGGATATATACCTAGAAGCGGAATCCTCAAGTCATTTGATAATTCTGTATTAATATTTCAAGGAATTTTCAGACCATTTTACAAAGTATATGCAACATTTTACATTCAGGTCTTTTACCTCCTTGGTTAAATGTATTCCTAGGTCTTGTTTTCTTTTTGATGCAATTGTAATTCAGATTTTCTTAATTTCTCTTTCCGATAGTTTGTCATTAGCACATTGAAATGCAACAGATTTTGTATATTGATTTTGTATTCTTCAACATTTGAATTCCTTTATTAGATCTAAAATTTTTTTGTGAAGTCTTTAAGATTTTCTCTACATATCATATCACTTGCAAATAGCAACAGTTTTACTTCTTCCTTTCCAATTCTAGTTGCTTCAGTGGATTCAAGTTATTGGCCGATTTAATCTCCATATGCCAATACAGATTTATACCTTCCTTTTTTTTCCATTGCCAAACATATTATAGTTCTATGTTATAGAACCAACAATACAGCTACAGCATACTGTCTGATAAAAATTCATTAGTGAATCAGTTAAGAGAAAAGGGACCACATATGCATTTATACCATCTTTAATAATTATATAAAAACCATTATTGTGCTGTCAATGTTTTCTTGTAGATTCAAATTATGGTTTGGGGACTCATGATTTTATTCTGAAAAACTTCCTTCAGAATTTCTTTTAAGTTAGTTCTTCAAGTAATAAATTCCCTGTTGTGTTTATCTGGGAATGTTTCATTTTCTCTGTACTATATTTTGTAATATAGTTTTGCTGGATATAAAATTCCTTGTTGTCAGTTATTTTCTTTCAGCATTTCTGACTGTCATACTGTCCTCTGGCCTCCGTTGTTTGTCATGATGCATCACTATAATCTTACTGGTGTACCTATAAATGACATGTGATTTTCCTCATGTTGTTTTGAAGTATTTCTCTTTGTTACTGGTTCCAACACTTTTACCATGACATGCCTGCATGTGGATATTTTTGCATTTGAACTATTTGGGTTAATGGACCTTCTTAGATATGTAGGTTAATGTTTTCCATCAAACTTGGGGATTTTCAGCTCTTATTTCCTCAATTCTTTTTCTTCTGTTAATCCCATGATATCTATTTTGATGTGGTTAGTGATGTTCCACGTTTACCTTAGACTTTATTCATTTGTCTTTATTCTCTTTTGTCTCTGTCTGCATATTGCATAATCATTGTGAATCCTCTTTCAAGTTCACTGATGGTCCTTTCTGTTAATTCAGATCTACTCTTGAACCCCAGCAGTGATGTTTTTTCAGTTGCTGTATTTTCCCACTCCAGAAATCCAGCACTTTTTAAAATTTCCATTTCTTTATTGATATTCTCTCTTTGATAGGACATTGTTACTATCTTTTCCTTTGCTTCTTTTTTTTAAGCAGTTTCCATTCTTTTTTTTTTTTTAAGTGTTTATAATGGCTGCTTTGAACTCTTTGCCTGTTCAATGCAACAGTTGGGGTCACTCAAAAGCAGTTTCTGTTGCTTGCTTGTTCCTCCTTTTTTATGAGACACATTTTCTTTTTTTTTTTTTTTTTTGTATGTACAGTTTTTTGTTGTTTTTTAAAACAAGATATTTTAGGTAATATGTTGTAGCAAGTCCATATACCCCCAGTAGAACTTCTTGTTTGCTTGCTTATTTGTTTAGTGAATTTACTAGACTGTTAGAGTGAAATACAGTCCCCCCATACAGTTTGAAGCCTTTGATTCCTCTACACAGAGGGTGTGGCCTTTAGCATTTCCACAATCATCCTGGAATAACATTGGTTTTAGCAGGGCTCTGTTTGACTCTTTCTTTGCCTGATCTCGGTGTTAATCTGTCTGTCTCTGTTCTATCACACTAAGCTATTAGACTCCATTGATTGCTGGCTGAACCCACTATTATTGCAATAAACCTTGGGGTCAACTTGTTCAATAGTTGCTCAAATTAAATTCAGGATATTTTGCCGAGGTAGTTTTTGATGCTCATCTTTGTGGTTTGTTCTGAACTCCAGAGGGCTCTTCTTAGCTGTTTCTTTCTCTGGTTCTCTCTAGTAAACTTGCTGGCCTACAGTTTACTTTGTTAATTGTATGTGGAGCTCTCAGCCTTTACTTAATTGTTTACAGTAAAAAATCTTTATTGTTTTTAAGAGTGCTCTTTGACCCCAATTTCTTCACCCTCTATTTCAAATAAAGTCAGTTCTTTTGTGGGTAATTTTGGAGCTATCTGTTCTCATGGCCTCCTTCTCCTCCTGTGCTAAATATCTGGTTACTGCTCTGAAACCGGGGCTGGGGATGGTACCCACCTTTCTCTGGGTGACACCAGGCAAGTGTTCTTGAATTCTCTCTCCTTGCCAGAAACTCCAAATTGCAAATGAGTTGAGGCAAATTCGAACAAGGCTCCAGTATTTTCAGCTAGTCTAGACTAGTGTAGGTTCTCTGCCCTATGACTGGACAGCTGTGGACATCCAGTGCTTTTGTTCCATACATCAGGGACTACCCATTTCATAATGTATAATGTAAGTCATACAGTAATTTTGTCCAACATGATAAAGAGTTTAGTCTCTGCTCACGGTCAGTCATAAACCAGAAGCTACCTTTCAACTGAAGAAACTTTTCTAGCCGAATATGATACGTATATACTCTGAAATCATTAGCACTTACTCAAGCTTCTTCCAAGCTTCTTCCAAGCTTCTTCCACCACTAGGGTGACAGGCTTAATACAAACTTAGTGGTGAGCCACCTTATAATGCAACTCAGATCTTGTGTGAATCAAATGAACACCTATCCTCTTATTAAATAATGCTTATTTAATATGTTTTATAATAATATTAAGCTCTGAAATGTGAACGTGCTTATCTTAAGGTCTACAGGTGACTGCACCCTGCATCTTACTAAATAGTTGAATTCTACACACTTCCCATAATATAACTTTCCCCACAAAGCTCTGTGCTCTGTGTATTTGTCCTAGACATGGACTAGTACACATATCTTGACTTTTTTTTAACAAATTAAAAGAATATATAATAATAATAATGGGTTTATAGGAACAAATTCTAAAGGGATTTAAAAGTGGTAACTACTTTAAAGAGAAAAAATTCAGCCTGGAAATTTTCAAAAATACAATTTCTAAATAGCATGCCTAGCACTTCAAGTATAATACATTTATTTATTTTTCTATTATAATTTTTTAAACAGTATGAATTTCTTGGATGGTTGTACTCAGTAAAAATAATGATAACTATTATTAGCAAAAATAGAAACTTAATAATGGAAGGGGAGAGTGAATATAGTTGGATAACACAGTGAAAAGTTTTATGCACAATATGTAAGAGGAAGATAAATCAAAGGTAATTTATATCATGTTGGAATTTGGGAGAAGGATAAATGCATCAAACAGTTAATAGAAATTTTAATAAAATTGTAGTTACTTTCAACAATGAGTGATGTACTTTTGATTTGATGAATTCATCTCAAAACATAAATACAAATTAGCCCCAAATATACTGATATTTTTCTGAGAGACTAAGTCTACAACATCTTTTATTTATTTCATATAAATATGCTTGTTGCAGCAAGACTAATATAAAAAAGACAATCTGCTTCTACAAATAGCTAAAGTATAATGTATATTAATTTAGAGTTTAATTATATATGAAAGGGATTAATCTTTACCATAACAAACATCATGCTTAGACAAGCAATTACATTTAATTTGAGACAGCAAATATTTAAAAAAAGACATCATCTATCCAAATGTTCATTATGTCGATTAATTCTAATACTTTAGAGAATTAGAGGGTGTTAAATAGGAATCACCTGCCTGAATTATGCTACTTTCAATTATCATATGTGAATAACATTCAAGGCATACATTTTTGCCATAATGATTTGAAATTCTCAGTTAAACACACGTGCTATAGAGTTGAAAAACTTGAATCTAGTTAAAATAGCAATTCAGTCATCTCCCACATTTTTATTTACCATCTAATACGTGCCTACCACGTACCAAGCCCTTTTCTGGATGTGGTATAAAGAAAACAGACAAAAATCCCTGCTTCCATTTGGTTGTATAACGTGTATGTGTTGGATGGATTTATAGAGATAACAAACAGATGGTAAATTATATAGAACGTTAGATGCCAATTTAGTTATGGACACGAGAATCTGCAAAAGTGATGGAATAGGCACATCCTGGAAGATGATGTCAAATTTTGAATAGGGTAGTGAGGAAATCTCACTGGCAAGCAGACCTCTGAAAAAGAGACAATTCCTAAGACTATCTGGGAATAAGCCCTCCAGGTAGAGGAAACTGTCAGAAGTGGTCTTTCAAAGGAAAAGAAAAGCACTGATGATTGGAGATGAATGGATGTGAAAAAAAAGTGCTGGTGTGATGATCGGGTGATCAGAAAGCTAATGGGACTCTACAGCATGCAGTTTCATGCAGACAATTTAAGAAAGTCCCAGGATCTAGAAGAACAGAGGGCTACCACTGCCCACCCACTACCCTGCTCATAAAACTGGAAGATCATTTCCAGAGTGGGGAGCAACTACTTCCAACACCAGCTCCAGACCTGCGGCTCAGTATTTCACAGATCATAAGAACAGGGGAGAGGCAGATCATAACAACAGAGGGAAGCAGACCTCTTCTCATTAAATTCTGACTTGACTTTTGTACAGAGTGTGAAGAAACTTAAACCTGAGGGCTCTCTTAAAAACAATAGAGATTTTGGTGGTAATCAAATAAGACGAAGCTGGTAGCTATATATACGTAACAAGCTAAAACACAGGTAGCTAATTTTTCAGAGGTAACCAGGAAAAGACACAGGACAGAAAACCAGGCCATAACAAACCCCTAAGGCAGGCCTCAAAACCGTCCCTGCAGCGGAGTCACTTTAAGTGGAGCGGACTGGGGCAACTCATCTCCCAGGGCATTGTTGAAACAATATCAGATTCAGCTGGGAATTAGTGGAGCCTGACAGCTCCGTGTAATGCCAACAGAGACAGACAGCCCGACAGAGAGATCAGGCAAAGAAACAGTCAACGCGAAGCCTGCTAAAACAGCGTCGTCACAGAGTGACTGTGCACACGTCCAGTGCTGCCCTCCCTGGGGATCGACTTCGGTCGTCACACTGTGGGCAGTCTGTACTTTACTGCATCTGTCCAGCCAAGTCAGTAAACACATGAAACAGTGAACAACAAGAACAGCTAGCCTAGGGCGGGAGAGCAGATAGCTAGACTTGATGTTATCTAAAATGTGACTGTTTTCAACAAAAAGCTATGGTACATCCATAGAAACAGGAAAGTGTGTCTCAAACTAAAGGATACACCAGAAACTGCCCACTCAGTGATTCAGTTATTGAATTTATAGGCAAAGTCCTCAAAGCAGCCACTGTAAGTGGGATCAAAGAAAGAATGGACATAATTCTTAAAGAGCAAAGGAAGGTATGATGATATAATGCCTTATTGAGTACAGAATATAAATTAAATGCTAGAATTGATTTGAACTAAACAAATAAAAATCCTGGAGTTGAGAATTTCAATAAAGGAAAGTAAAAATTTGCTAGACTGGTTCCACGGTAAATTAGGATTGACAGATGAAAGAATCAACCAACTTGAAGACAGACGGGGACATGAAACCCAAAGAAAAGAGAGGCAAAGAATAAAAAGAATGCACTAAGCTTCAGAGAAGCATGTGATACTATTTATTAATCATAACAGTATACACAAAATGAGTATGGCAGAGGAAGAGGGACAGAGAGAGGGAAAAAAAGTGATTTTAAAATGATTAATTGCCAAACACATGCAAACATAATGAAAAGCAATAATCTACATGTCAAAGAAGCTCAATAATGACCAAGTTGTTGAAACAAAAAGAAATCCAAACCCAGATATATAATAGCAAAAATACTGGAAGACAGATTTTGAAAGCAGCATGTCACGTATATGAGAATCCTAGGGAATCCACATTTTCATCAGAAAAAAAATGAAGGCTGAAAGTTAATGGGATAATATGTTCAAATTGCTAAAAACAATATCAACAACAAAACCCCCCAAAAACTTGCAGTCAAGAATCTTATATCTGGCATCCTGTCTCTGTGAAATATAATGGCTTTTTTGTACAGTATATTTTACAATATTTTACAGTAATGTGCAGCTGGTGAATTAGCAAAGTTCTAACCATTGTTCTTTTATACAAGACTTCAGTAACGATGAAATTCTCAATGTTTTGAAACTTGTGTTCAAGTTCATAATTAAATTTTGTTGATGAATATTACTGTTGAGATGTGTGCTTTTCCAGTTACTAATGGAGTATATCATTTATTAAATGCAAACAAACAAAGCCATGCTCACATGTTTTGGTTAAGATTCAGCCGTCGAGGGGAACGGGGAAGGTTATCGTGACTCAAGACTGGAGGTACAAATTTCTATAGCGTGACTTTCAGATCATATTTCAGTGCATGAAGTTTCCAAGGAGAGGCATATGATGCTAGAGCGGGTTTGGAATAAAAGTGAAAATAGATTTTTGATAAATCTAAATGGTAGATGTGTAGACAAGTGGCGTTAGAAGTGGCCCCTAATGAGTTCTTAAGGTTGTAACATTGGGGTGTCCGTTTTCATCTCATTTTAAAGTTGTATTAATTTGTATGATAGCCATATTCTTCTCAAATTTTTTTCTCACTTAAAAATTTACATAATGTGACAAGCTGTCAGAGATGATTAAATGTATTGTTTCATCCTGTAAAATCTTAAATACTTAATGTGAAATCCAGTCAAGTTCACTTATTTTTTTTAAAGGAAAACACTGAGAAGAACTTCTGAGTGGGAGGCATAAAGGTGAGAGGTTTCTAAAATTGCACTTTAAAAAAAAATTGCTTCTACTTTACATCATTAAAAAGAGGTGGAACAACACCTGAAAATTGTACTGGTTTGCTCCACATGATGACACATCTCTGGAAATCTGTTCCATTGCCCAGGATTCTCATTTCATTTGTCCTTTATCGAAATCCTCCTCCTCTCACCTAAGTCTGCTGCTTTGCTGGTTTCCCTCTTTTTATCACTGATGTCATATTTGAGACCTGTTCTGTTTGTCTCTTTTTATCATCCACATTTATTCAGTTATTATTTTAGGTTATGTAGTTTCTTAACACTCTCTGTCTTATAATACATACTTGCCATTTAATTGTCATGTATTAAAGACCTTAAACTTACATTTTTTTTGCAGTAGCCTCCTGAGTGACATCTCTTGCTCTAATTTCCCTTTCCTGCAGTCATATCTCCATTCCATTGGCAAATAATACATTTTAAAAGTGCTGTTGTCACTGCCTTTTAAAAACAAATTATTGTTGAGTTCCGATTATCTGGACTAAATCCAAACTCTTTAAGTTCACTCTCCACTTCCCTCCCTCCAAAATCCAATCATAATCCATTTTTCCTGAATTATCAGTATCATCTTCTTTACATACATATTTACTTTTTCCAGTCAGTTTTGCTCAAGGACCTCCCCACATCTTATTTCCACCCTTGGTTCTGCCCCTTTTCTAATTTCATTCCTTCATAGCTATCACAAAATTATCACTAATTTTACAGTAAAAAAAAATCATTTCACACATTTTTGTTATCACTTCACTACTTTCTTCTGCCTATTAAAAATTGACTCTTTGATATTAGAACTTTTTAGAGCAGTGACCTCATCATTTTATCCTAGTTTTCCTTGACTTTCAGTTTTTACACATCCTCACGATACTGATGAGATCATTATTTGCAACATACTTTTATCAAGATGTGTATAGAGTAATGTTGATAGCCCATATGCCATCTCTTACTCTTTTTCCCATCATTGAAGAAAGAAATATCTACTCTAGAAAATATTGTACAGTAATATTACATTTCCTTCTTTTTTAAAGAATCACAAATGTCAATATTTTAAATATTACAATAATTTTTTAAAAATGGCTCCATATTTGTATGGCTGTCAATGTAAAGATGTAGAAAGAAAAGGATTTGAGTCTACTTTTAGTATTCCATTCCGACATTCATTCCTTTAACACGCGAGAAGTGATTCTAAAGAAATAGACACTTTACAGGGATAGGTATCTTGCTTTAAACATGAAGACATACAGTGACTCAATGATAGAGTAAAACAAACTAAATTATTTTCTTGATTGAGCTCACATTACCTGCCCTTTACTGTATCCCATCACTTTCAAAATAAGGCAGACCACTGGAAGGAAAAACAGAAGGAAACATCGGAATGCGCGTTAAAAGACTGACGGAACGCTCACGGGTTAAAATGTAAGAAGTTTATTCTTTTATCAAGCAATGTCTACAGACAGAGCATCCACGTAGTGTAAGCTACCAAAGGAGGGTGTTTGAGACAGACTTCCATTAAATCATTAGGGCACAGACACTGCAGATGGTGCATGTTCACAAAGGAGAAACTTGCTAAAAAGGAAAGCAGAGAAGTAGAAACGTAAGCTGATTTCTGTTGTTTTTTACATCTCCTCCCATTATATGTCCTTAAGCTAAGAAGAAATCTACTGTATCACACAGCTCAGGATGCTATATACACATAAGATATGACACACTAGAAAAGTTCAGGTTTCTAAGCAGTTTTACACAACCTTGAGTAAAATTTGTATTAAAAAAAGACCTTACTGGATTACCTTCAATAAATGGAGGTCATTTCAACAGCTCATTAGCATTTTTAGCAACAATAACAAAAAACATAAACAAAAAGATTCTCAAAACATGTAAGCTATCATTTAAAGCCTGTATAATTATCTGCTTATTGCAATGAACCTACTCGCTAGTTTTAATCCACTTCTACTGGCCTTTTCTTTGCCCTGAAAAAGAGAAACAATCATTTTTAGCTCTATGCAGTGTCTCAAATAAGAAGATCAGTTAGGTTTCAAACTACACACAGTCAGCGAGAGTCATTTAAGGATTATGTAGGAGTCAAACAGAAGTCATTTAGGAAAGTTAATAAAGAAGGGGGTCCTTTGTTGGGTGATATTTAAACAGCAGTGGCAATGAAGAAGCACATCCTTCCTCACCACTGTGGCGCTGTCCCCCGACTCCCAGGTTCTAACGCGCATCCTCCTAACCCGCTGATGCTCGTCAGTCCTCTAGCCAGTTTTCTTCTCCCGGTTGTTAATTTCCCTATTTGGTTTACTCTAAGCAGACATAAATAATGCTTCTTTTTTTTTTTTTTTGAAATGAAAGTTCCTGCCGATGCAACACTGGACTACCTGAAAGGAAAAAAAAAAAATCTCTTCTGCTAACAGCAGACAATCTTAAGTAGCTGACATCCCAGACAAACTTGCATTAAAAATATAATGCGCTCTTGTGATCGAAAGCAAGGTTTGAGTGGACAGTACTTTGCAAACATTTTCCCATAATTGTTTTCCTCCCTTCCTCCCCATTTTCCATAGCATGCTGCAGATTGTACAGTGACTGTCAAATAGAGTTTGTCACCTGTGTACAACCTAAGGCCAATTTATGTCTTCAACTGATAGCTCATTGAGGGTTGAACACATGACCCAAGCCTGGGTTTGGTGCAAAAGATGCTAGACTTTGCTAGACTTTTCTCTTTTATTGACAAGATATTTATGGGTATGCAGGTGTTCAATATGCAGCTTTTAGCCTTCCTTTTCCTCCTGTGACATTCCCTTCAAGGCACAAAAGATTATAAACAGTGGATGGGACAGAATTTTTTGATTTAAGAATTTCAAGGTTCCATACCTTTTATTTCTGGTTTAAGCATAGCAAAATAATGGAGAAAAAAAAAATAGCTAAACCACCCTCAGAATGAAATGGTGCTTAAAGTCATTTGAAATTCCCTGCAGTTGAGTTATTCTGGAGTATTTAAATTTCTAGTTTATTGGCTTAAACATAGCTATAGATTTGATTCTTGTCATTGATATGGTTTCCCAATAAATATTGTGTTAAATGTTTCTAATCAACCAATAGTACTAATTGTGTATGTCTTTGCCAGAAAACAATGTCTATTTTATTTGGGCCGACCAAGTAACTTATGTTTGACTCGGCTATAAACTTGAAAAGTTAAGCTGTAAATTGAAACAACGGATTAAGTGCGGCGTACTGGAAAACCCTTCATTCAGTGGTTATTTACCAGCACTCCTAGGCATCTCCGACCCAAATGACTGTATTTCCTTTCTCGACTTCAGTGATCTCACAGTTTAACTTGTTGAGTCGTCCGTCTAGTATGAAGAGAGAGTCCTTGGACGGGGTCATCAGGTATTGACCGAACAAGCCACTGTCCTGGATTCGCCTGTTCTTCCGGTTCCAAGGCCATTCCTCTGCCTTGAGAGGCTCCTTAAGGCTCTTTATCATCTTGACCTTCCCCGAGGCGAGCTCGACAAAAAGCACATCAGTCTGGGTGCTGGAACTGCCGTAGATGTTGTACTGGTGGGCTTCCGTAAAGGACGGCTGAAAGGCCAGGTCAGATATGTGCAGGTTTGTGTGGATATCAAAAGTCTCCTGAATCTCCCCTCTGATGGTGACGTACTGGACCCTCACGAGGCCTTTCAGGTCATTGATGCTGACGAGGTAGTGCCCATCCGGGGAGATGTACGGAGTGCCCGTCACGTCGCTGTTGAAGCCAATGACGGAGTCGGTGACACCGTCCACCACGAGCTGCGGAGGCACCGCCCCAGTGCTGTCGGGTTTGCAGCCAACAAAGTAGTATCCTCCCAGGTGCGTGTAGGCCAGCGACTGCGGGACGCACTTGTAGTCCTTCAGGCTGATCGTCTTGATGTATGACATGGTTTCAAGGTCAATTTTTTGGAGTGCAGCTTCATCTTTATGAAGGATAAATCCGAACCTGAAAAGATGAAAACCAGAGTCAGACAGGTCACTGCAGAGTGGACCCAATAAAGAAATGAACTGGGGGCGGGAAATGTACTGGGGGTGGGGTGAGGGCTGGGGGGGGGGTGAGGGCTGGGGGAGGGGGCAAAGACTGGGTTGGGGGGACCTCCCAGCCCACACATTAATTGTCAGGTGTCACGATCGTGTTGGAATTCATTTGAAACTGTGCTGCCCGCCTTCTTCCTCTAGGTCACCCTTTCATTACAGCCAAACAATTATAACTCGTGCTGTAGAAAGCAAAATAATTAAAAGCGATAGATCTAGTTAATTGGAACAACGAATTTTTACTTTTACCATAGAGGGTAAACAAGGAAACATGATTTTGCTTTTCTCTAAACTTTTTGATATTGAATAAGCTTAGTTAACTACTAGAAAAGCCAGCAAGAATAAATGTCTTGAGCATAAGAGGGGAGGGTGTGGCTCAGTGGTAGAGTGCGTGCTTAGCAGGCACTGAGGTCTTGGGTTCAATCCCCAACACCTCCATTAAATAAATACATAAATAAACCTAATTACCTCCCCTCCAAAATTTTTCAAAAATTAAAAAAAAAAATACTTGTATCTCTTTCACTAACTTCATTTGCTTCTTATATTTTTTATGACTATCAAATAAATCTGACATCACTATTTAGATAACTGTCCATAATTTCTCATTTTAATTAGCCTCACTACCTCAATAGATGCAGATTTTGGAGGGGTACAGAACTATTAGACTTCTGTTTATTACATTTTAGGATCACCTTGATTAACTATCTTTATGATTTTAACATTTATTTTATTATAAATTTTAAATACAAGTTAAAATTTTCATCCTTGTCCTGGTAATATTGTTATCATTTTTAATGATATATCTGCATTGTCTTGGTTACCTTATAATGAACAATGATGAACTTTGGAAATTTATGGCATTTTTCCATTTAAGTCAATTTAAAAATAAATATATATTTTTAATGTGTTGGTGGTCTCTTTAATTACTTCAGCGCTTTTCATAGCATTTGTCCTGAATGCCACCTGTAAATTATCAGAAGTCTCTGTGACAAGGATGAATATATTTTGCATTCAGTGTAACAGCTCCTTAAAATTTCAAATATAAGCATCTGGTAAACTTAAAATATAAATAAACTCAGACCTTTAATATTGTAGAAAAAATAAGAAGAATGTTCTCCAAAAATCAATCTTGTGTTGGAATTGTGGAAGACATCAAATGCAGAAGCACAAATGTTTTACTAAAATAGACATAAGACTATAACTGCTTCTTGAAATTAACACATTGTAAATTACCTATACTTCAATCGAAAAATTTTAAAAAGTAAAAAGAAAGACTGTAACTGCTTCTATATCATTATATTGCATATAATTACAAAATCATATTATAGTTTATACATGTTTGAATATTTGTCAAGAGATTCTTTGTTGTCATTAGAGAGAGTGCGAATTCTTCCATATAAAAGAAAAACTACTCCTTTAAAAATATTTTTAAAATATTTATTGAACAACTACTAGGATCCTTTCATTATGCCAAACAGACAGGTTTCACCTATTATAAGGCACCAGGAATATATTGTAGAGCAAAATTACTCACCCTGCTTTCAATGGGTCTACATATTTTGAATGATTTAAAAAACTGAAAAACTGTTAGGGATTAATGCTTAATTATAGGATTCTGCTAAACTAGTACTGACTTTGTAACTATTACTTTTACTATATATACTTGAAATGGAAGAAGGTAATTATTGTGAAAATAATCATTCTAGTGTATTTCAGAATGACATGGGCCATTTCTGGCTGATTTCCTGGACCTTTCTCTTTTCTTGTGTCCTTTCAGTAAACAAAACTCACGCTCTACTTTTTCAGGATAAAATTTCAGCCCTGATTACAATCGTATGAAGAGACATTTATATTGTTAACAAACACTTCTAAATGTCCCCATTAAAATTTTAATACCTAGTGTAGGTATTAAATGCTACCTGGATGTCAAAAACTAAGAAGGAAAAAAGACCCTCAAATTGAAAACTGAATCCTATTATTTTTTGTGTATCAGAATCAAAAATATAAAATTCTAAATATCATCATCCATTCTCATACTTGTGTTGGTAAATCATGAACTTGGACTCTAGGAAAGGATGTTTCTCCATCCATTGACAGTCCTTATGGATAGGCAAGTGTGTAGACGTATGATGGTGGCTGGTATCCTTGACAGAATTACGAATGATGATGGAAGATATTGTCTTCTTTCTGTTATACACTGTATGTGTGCTCAGAGGCAAAAACAGTAATGTGCACATTTAATAGAAGCCGTAAGCCAATCAAGGTTTGGCATTTCAGCTCTCCTCTTAACTGCACATCCTCTCCTCCCATCAGGCAATGGTTTTTGAATGCTAAAGAGGAAGAAAGAGGCATGCTCAAACTACTCTCGAACTATTTTAACTGATGCTGAAGAATGTACTCAAGTTTTCTGTGATACCATCCAGCCTCTTTTGGAGGTAATTAAATTTTTTAAAAATTAGTTCAGTTGAAAACGCAAAAGCTCCATGGGGGGTGATCAAATTACATCCATGTTGGCATCCGCACTGTAGGCTCCTGCAGGACTCGAGATCTGGCTATATAAGCAGATGCACTGAGGACGCCTGCAATTTTTCACTACTGATTTATTGGGCAGGAAGTGGTGTCTCTAATTCAGAATTTCCCCCTAGTACAGACTGATATTCAGAAGTCTCCCACTGTTCATTAGTCTGTGATTAATATTTACGAGGCTCTCAACTTTCATGCCTGCTTAGTATAATAAAATCCTGCATGGTACTAGGTCTAACATAGTTTGTCTAATATTTGTCAGGCCGTGTCTAGGAAGATGCAGACTATGAGAAATGAGAGAGTGGAAACGTATTCTTGAAATTCCTTCTTTTCGTAGGGATGTAAAGCAATGCAGAAAGTTCAACCTCTCAGCACGGCACTGTGTGGATTTGTTTTTAGGTTTGGTGAGGAGGGGAGAGTGTTTTTCAGAGAACTTGTTTTGGAGGAAATAGGGGTTTTCAATCTGGGCTGATTTAGTTTAATGATCCATTATTTTTTTTTATATATAATAAATATATATATATATATATATAATAAATATGTGACCTTATAGAAAGTCCTTGACATCCATGAGTTTCAATTTCCTCATCAGCAGGAAGAGGATAAAAATATCTTGTTTTGCAGATGAGAGGGAATGTGTGTTTATTACCAAGAAAACAGTACATTCATAATAAACAGAAATTGTCCACACTTCACACCTTAAATATCATCATTTTCCTATTATATAGCAAATACTATATTTCCTGTGAGAAAACAGGTAACAGAATCTGTGGATGAAAAAAGAAAAATGACCAAATTGTCTTTGTAGCCAGTATTCCCACAATGCTAAAAATCAGCAGACAGGATTACCTAAATATGATGAGATTTATTCATTTGGGAATTCAATAGAGATCACGTGGACAATAGAAATTCACATTTTTATTCTTGCTCTTGCTTGTATCTACAGGATCTATGCCCAGTCCACAGCTTTGGCCAATCACCAAATTGTACCTGTTGTTAGGAACAAAAACTGCCTAACCCTAGCCCTTACTGATACTCAGTTCTTACTGAGGGCATGGAGCAGTAAGCCATGGAGTGCTGGGGGAATCTGAGCTCTGCACACATGCTGGAATTTGGAATCCATCCATACCTGTCTTATTCAAGGATTTTCAGTAAAAGTAACAGAACATTTTGTGGCTGACTTTGGGACCTGGATCTCTCAGGACCTGGAGAGCTCCAGTCAGAGTGGATGTCACAGCAAAGGAAGCAATTTGGCAGAGAGGGGAAAAGGACAAATATTTAAAGGGAAGCATGATTGAAACCCTGTGAAGTCTAATAAAGGGCAGCTGGTCAGAGACGTCCACATCCCACAAGACCAGGCTACAGTTCTTGCACTGGAGGAATCAATGACTTCCTCAGATATTTCCCTGGACATTCGCCAGATAGATCTGGTCACATAAAGTCTCCCCAAGCACTGTTTCAGGCACTCACCCCATGCCATCTACCACGTTATTCTGCTTCTGTTTTGCCTTCTAATCTATCACCCGAGATGCTACTGAAGGAATCCCATCCTTTCAATTAATGACCTGTACTAATTTGCCATGATCGGTGTGCCAAGGGTCACAACGCCCCAAAACTGAAGAGTGAAAGAAGATCCTAAGATTTGCAGAGAAACAATTATTTTTATCTCCTGAGTCTTAATGCAGTACTGTCTCTCCCCAGAGTCCACACGGATGCCCACCAGTTCTCCTTCTAGCTCACATCTAATATTTAGAGGTCAGCTAAGGACCAGTCTCCATCCTAGAGGCTGGGACTTGTTCCTGACACTCTCTCTCCAGTGTTCTCTTTCCTCAAACCTGTCATCCACACCTCTCCAGATTTTAAAACTAGTCTTTCCATGTATATCAAAGGATGCAAATGCACAGTAGTAAGTGAAGACTGTGTGTACTGGATCATCAGATTAGCCACACACACTGTCTTGTTGATAAAAACAACTCCGATGCAATCCACAGCTGAAAAAAGGCATTTCTCCAAACTTCTCTGATGTCTCAATTACAGGAACCATATTCTTTGAAATAAAATTTCTGCACAAAAGAATTGGAACAGCCATAGGAATTTGCTGTTTTGAGATTTTATGTGTGAAAATCTATATCTAAAACATATGATCAAGTCAATAATTAGTCCTTCATAAACAGTAATGGGCAGGATTATTAATATCTTGCTTCCCTAATTAAATTCTAAGTATCTTGATTTTCCAACTGGAAAGGAAGAAATGCTTAACAGATAAGAAACTAAAATTATAACCTTCTCTCCTTGTAATTAATATATAAACCTACACACAATGTGCTGTTGAAATAACATCTTCCACTGTGTTGCAGCTAACACACAGTTTTCATGGACACAAACCATAAATCTGACGTGCTCCATCAGTCACTAGGCTGTGAATTTCTTTATATTTAGTTGTTTTCTATTATCCCAGACTGATCCTTGTAGGAAAAGATTGAATACTGTTCCCACTCAAGTACCAGAGAATTTAGTTTTGATCTGAACGTCACATAAATAGCTCAGTAAAACACCCTTGCTCATAAACAGTGGTCACATTCACACTGGAGCAAAGGGGAGTACAGAGAAACTGAATTGATACATTTAGCAAAGATTTATAACAAGAGCAAGGGCCGTCTCTGAATTGTCCTAATGCTTAGATGTGTCTGAGAAAGGACGACACTTTGAAGTTTTCTGTTTTCAACACACACGGCTGAAAAGCAAAAAGAAACTCAAGGATGTCCTTCTGCCTGACTTTCATAAGTACATTGCAGGAATTCTGTATTAAAGATTTTAGCGATATTTCTTTTTTCATATTTTCAGTTTAAATTTTTTTCTTAAAAGAAGTAGACTGTGTTTCTGAAAACTAAGTCCCCTATTTTGTTCCTTCTCAGCTATCCTATTTTCTGTTGTGGAGGGAGTTTGATTCTTCTAGGAAAAAAACTGAGACATAAATACATAATTCAATTACAGCATATTCGGGATGTCTAATTGACAGAATTAACACAGCGTCTGCAGAGTCTACTGAATCTATGAGTACCCAGGATGTACATAAAAAACAGATTTACTAGGAATTCTGTACACACCACATAGACTACAGACAATATTTCAAATACCAATGTCTTCCACTTTTTTGAAGAGCTTAAGAGCTCGGAGGAAAAAAAAAAAGAGAGAGAGAGAGAACTATGCCTTAAGAAGGCATTTTCCAAGATTGGTTGCTATTCCTAACTTGATTTTGGAAAAACAACAAGAAAATCTGAAAACTCAGCCTTCCTGATTCTATCTATTCTTCTGATTAGGAATGTTCTATGCAAGAGTGACATAACAGAAGTTAGTAAGCGGAAGAATAGGAGATAATTTGTGAATACAGGGGTGGAAATAGAAAAGGAGATTAGAAAAATAAACAATGAACAAATTAAAAATCTTATTAACCAAAAAATAATACCAAAGTTTCCATTGTACACCTGTAAGACAGAAAAGGAGGTGAAAAAAGGTTCCAAGAGGAACCAGGTTTGGCATAATTTGGATTCTAGAGACTATGAGACCAAATTCAGTCATTATTCACAATCTACTATGTGCAGTACACTTTATAAAACCTTAGGAAGCAAATGGAGAGGAAATAAGTGGTCCCTGTCCTTAAGGTAATTATGTCAAGCAGTGAGGTGCTCATGATTATGTGCCCTGACTTGCAAAGAGTGTTTGGGGAAACTTTTCAAAGAAAAGATGGGTGTAGCCACATCGCTATTACAGCTACTGATTTGCATTTCTGTTGTGCTAGTTTTTCCCTTGAAGAGAAAGCCTGTATCAGTCTGGATCCCAGAAGAAAAAGAACAAATTCTAATTGAAATAAATCAAGGAGGGTGTAATAAATAGACTGTTTACAAAGAAATGGAAATTCACCACAAGGAACAGGGCGGTAGTTTGTGGAGAGCAACAGTACAACTATTGCCACTGTTACATTCTGGAAGGAAGGCGGTATGGGGAGAGGTCTGTCTTGGGAGGCGCTGGGACCTTTATCCGAAGAAACAGGTGGTCTCCGAGAAATCAGCAAAGTGCTCGGGGAGAGTTAGGGATTATAAACTCTGGTCCTATCGTTTCCTTGCAATCTCCAGCCAGGCTTCCCACCGGCCAGATTAACCAGAAATCCTATCATCCAGACTCCTGGGACAGAGCAAGGTGGAGAAGGGTGAAATTATGTGCAAAAGGAGCAGCACAGTTGTCCCCAACTAAAGAATCTGAAACACTCCAGTCTAATGAATGTATGGAGCTGCATGGAGTGAGGATGGTAACACACACAATGATTTCTTCTAACTGAGATCATTTGGCAATGGATAAGGAAAAAACATGTAACTTGGCAAACTGGGAGAAGGAAAATTCTTGATTTTTTTACCTGAAATGAATGTTTCTTGGATAGCATTTTTTTTTTTCCTTCTGGTAAAATTGTAGAAAATGTTTCTAACATCCAGTTACTAGTAAAATCTTTTAAATAAATGGTAGGTACTGAATGTTCATGTCCTGTGTCCTCCACCCTCCTCCAAATTCATATGTTGAAGCACTAATTCCCCATGTGATAGAATCTGGAGGTAAAGCCTTTGGGAAGAATTAGGTCATGAGGGTGGGGCCCTCATGAGTTAGATTAGTGCCCTTATAAGGAGAGTTAGGAGAGAGATATTCTCTCTCTGTCTCTCTCTCTCTGTCTCTCTGCTATGTGAGGACACATCAAGAAGACAGCAGTCTGCAAACCAGGAAGAGGGTCCTCACCAGAACCTGATCACACTGACACCCTGATCTCTGACATCCCAGCCTCTAGGACTGTGACAAATAAAGTTTTGTTGTTTAAGCCACCTAGTCCATAGTATTTCATTAAATTAAGGAACAAAGACAGAAGTCATGTAGTCAAAGTTACCCACATGATTAATACTAGTAGTTGCATTATTATTTTCCCATTACTTTTTGCATCTTCTTCAGCCAAGATGAAAACTGCATGAATACCTACCGCTTAACAGGCTGAGGGGTTATATGTAATATATGTTTAGACATTTATTTGGATTTAGTACTTTTTTAAAATTTTATTCTCCTGGGTGTGTTCCTGGGTATGTAAGAGTAAGGGAAGGGGGGGTGTTTTGTTGCATTTTTCATTTATTTAAAGGACAATAAGGCATATATCTCACAGTGTGTCTCAATTTTTCTTCTTTTAACACTGAATTTTAAAGATACATTCATGTCGCTCTGTGTAGTATATTTACTCTCTTATTTTATAGCCACTCACAGGTATCTGTAGGATGACCCACCATGTGTTATGTAATCTGCACACTCAATAACGTGTAGAATCACATGGCTTCATCCAACCATCGGGTTGGTGGTGGCCGAGCTCAGCAAGGAAGCCTAGGATTGGTCGGCCTCTCCCTTTCAGTGTGGCTTTCAACCCTCAAGGATGCTATAGGAGACTTCCTCACAAGGTGACTATAGCATCTTCTAAGACAGGAAGCACTAAGTAGCCAAGTTTGCTTGTGTCCCACTGACATTAACAAATCAAATGGCCACGCCTAGGGTCAATATGGCTGGAGACTACCCAAAAGCATGGGACACAGGATTCACCGGAGACCATTACTCTATCAACCTACCATATAAGGTAATGGTTCAAATATTGTTGTTTTATCTCAATATGGCTATTTATTAGCACCTAATTTATTAAATAGTCCATCACTTCCCACTGATTTGGAATGCCACTTGTTGGTGGCATTTAGTCTATGTCAGAATGTTCTATTTATTTCATCACTCTTTCTCTTCCTTCTTTCCTAAGTTTTGCACTATTTTATTTATTGAACCTATAAATATGTATAAATATCTAGGAAAATCAATCTTTCACCATTTTTTTCATCAAAATTTATTGGCTATTTTTTATGTGTGGTGATCCATAAACTTTGCAGTCAGTTTATCAAGTGGAAACATGATTGGCATTTTTAGCTTTACATTTTAGAATCAGCTGATTTAACTTAAAAATGTTGATGTTTTGGGGGGATTTATTGAACTTATACACTAATGAATTGAATGTTAACATGTTTAAAAGGAATATGATATCTATTTCTATTTATTTGATTCCTTTTTCATTGCTATATTAAGAAAAAGTCATCTCTTCTTGGATGTATACATAGATATTTTATCTTTTTAGCTGCTAATGTTAATGGATTTTTTTCTCATTATACCTTGGCTTTTGTTAGTATATATAAAGTTATTAATTTCTTAATATTATGCTTAGACCCCTTAGCATTCTGAATTATTTTATTTTTGAATTAGTAGGATCACAGTTGATTTTCTAGTGTTATGTATAAAGATAGATAACTTTATCTCTGCTTCACAATTTCTATTCCACTTAAGTCTTCATCTTTGTCATTGGTGACTAGTACTCTCCTCTTATTTTTAAAATATAAATTTCTTAACTGGTCTTGACCTAGTGGTGTTTCAACAATACAGAAAAGTACTGGTGGAATGGAAAAAAGATTTCAGAAGCAGATTCATGTCATATGGGAAATTAAAAATATAATAAATATACATAATATATAGTGTTGAGTTAATCAGCTATTTAGTAAGAAAAAATATATGTATATCTTATTTCTGACATAAGGTGATATCTAGATAGATGAAAGAGTTTACAAATAAAAGTAAAATAATATTAAAAGATCAGTATTAAATAGCAGTATTATAATATTATTAAAAGCATCAGCTATTTAAATATTGGAGAAGATGAGGCCTTTTTTAAGCAAGACCCTCACATTTGGTAAGTCAAAAGCTGAAGCTTGATAAAGGTTACTGTATTTTTAAAAATGAAGACTAGATAATGCAATCTATGAAATAAGAAAAAAGTAACAGAAAAAGAATATCTTGACTATATAATGAATTACCAAAATTAGAAAAAGCAAAGAACTGAAAAAAAAAAAATTAGCAAAAAACCAAAAGGCTATTCCTCACATGAAGGGGAGCATTAAGAACTTACAAACATCAAATGATTGAAAACTTCATAAATAATTAGGTAAATATAAATTAAAACCAAAAAGTGAGATATTTATTTTACCAATCTATTGATAACAGTAATAAAGTATGTTTAGATTCAATAGTGGTAAGGATGTGATTAAATACGTTCTTTCACCTACTATTGGTAGAAATATAACCATTTTAGGCTTTTCTGAGCATAACTTAGTATCATCTCTCAAAACCAAAATATGACTCTGTTTTAATGAAGCAGTAACATCTCAGTATCTCCCCTTAATAAATGCTCATAAAACACAGTAGCATGTACAAAAATACTCATTGCATTACTGGCTATGGTAAGGAAATTTAGAAACAATCTAAACTTCAAACAGTAGAGGAATGCTTAAATAAACTATGAACCATCCACCAAAGGAAATCTCATGCTGCAGCTATAAAATTAATAATGTACTAAAAATGACAGAGATATCTACAAAACTGTTTATTTTTAAACAAGTGCATAGAAGATTAAAAAGAATATTATATTTTAATGCACTTACATGTAATTGCTTCAATAAATGAACTGAAAGATTACTCAACAACCTGTCTATTCTTCTAGGGAGAAAAGTGCTATGGATGCTTTTACTTATTACTATATATACTTCTGAACGGTTTGAAAATTGCATGTAAGCATCACAATATATAAAGGAAACAAGTAAGCTCATCATTTTTCAACTAAATAAAATTAGAGCAGTGAGATACCATTTACATGTCACAAATTAGGAACACATATAATGTTAAAAATGTTCAATTAAATGGGCACATTTTTGTACTGCTAATTTCAATCAGTGTAACTTGCATGTAGAAAATAACTGTTAGCCTTAAAGATCTTTCATATACTTATGCCCTCGTTAATAGTAATTCACTTCCTAGGTGAATAACCTTAAGAAATAATAATAAATATGGATAAAACTTTATTCACAAATATATTTATAACATTATATATGTAGTAGTGAAAATTTGTAAAGTATTTGTATTTCTGTAATTGATGATCTAGCCACTTGATATATTAGAATACCCATGTTGAAGAATATTATAGAACACTAATTTAGGATGAATGTTTATTCAATAAAGTTATATGAAAAGAGCATAATATTGGATAAATGGTATAATTAAATCATTAAAAATAAAAAAAGCAAAGCCCCTACTTGCACTGAAGATAAATATGCCCAAGATCAAGCTAGGAGATTGGATTAAATTCATTTGTTTGATTTTGAAGTTTGCAATCTTGATTCAGGCAATGAATATAATCTACTTTTTAATAAGAGTTAATAAATATACATATGTATTAATAGTAAACATATACACATGTATTATATATCTGTATATATGTGTTTATATTTATTAATTAGTAAGACAATATGTAGGGACTCTAGATTAAAAGCTCAGGTAAGCTCTCATGATAATTGCTGACCATCACTTAGTCTGGAATATGCATTTACTAAGCACCTAGATAAATCTGCAGACTGTGCTTGGTGCTTCAGTAAAAAGATTCATCCGTGTAAAGAATCGTCTTCTGAGAACTATAGACATGCTGAAAAAAATTCTTACGATACCAGCATATGTTTGGATATCAAATTAAATGAAAAACATATGTAAATACAAAGCATACTTGTACTGAATCAACAAAGGAAATGAGGGAACAATAAATTCATAGTACAAGTAACAAGGATATAGTAACTGAATATTAGACAGAGGACCAATGGGGAATGCTATGGTCCATAATACAAACAAAGAATTTGAATAGTACAATGAAACTAAATTTTGTCCAGAAGAAAATGTCCAGCTGTGGTTTCAGTAGGCAGAGGGTATGACAGAAAATAATTCCACAGAAAAATTGGAAATAGGAAAGTTTTCTCCTCTGAAGACATCATTTTTCAATGTGAAAAGGAGATTAAAAAAAAATCTTTAAACTAGTCTCTCTTTGAAAATTTGCTTTTAAGTCCAACCTGACATAACTGATTATTGTTTCACAACTTCTATACTCAAAATAGCACCTTTGATGATTGTCCTCATTTCAACAGCATTGGAAGGTTTCCTATTTTTAAGTCTATGCTGTGTAGTTTGGTGACTTTACATCAGAATTTAAAATTTAATAAAATTTTGTTGCAAATCTCTGAAAAGGACTATTTATTTCAGATTTTGCCCAACTAAAAATATTACGGAATTGAGTGTAAAGAAGTCTGAAGGAGTTGAATTTGTATAACTCTACAACTACTACTTCATTTCTGCTTGAAAATGTAATCTTATCCACTTCAGTAGAGTGTCCTCATAAATTCTTTTAGTGGCACAAAGATGTCATAGAGAAACATGTTGTGAAGTTTTATAATGAAGAGAATAGAAAAAGAAAAACCAAAGTGTGCCTGATATTTATGTTGTAAGTCTGCCCAAATACTGTAATTTTACTGGTTTTATTTCTGTTCGCAAATGGTGATTATATTAGTTAATTCTCAGAATACTCCATGAATAAATTAGTTTAAAAAAAAAATCTCTGGGTTTTAAATTATAAAATTCCTACAAAGATCAAAGGCAACATACATATAACTAAAATGTTTATAATAATAAAAAAACGCAAAGTGAGTTGTATTCCCACTTTGATGGAATTTAGATGGCTGCTACCTTTTTAGAATACTTAACTAATGCTAATTAATTTAGAGTTCTATAATGGTATATTTTTCTTATTTTGCTAAATTGATCTAAAATGTCATAATTATTTGATTTGCTCCTACTTTTCAATTAGTCATAGGATTTAGACATTTAGCAAATCTTTGTCAAACCACAAGCTGACTACAAGCTAAAGAAATAGATATTTCAAAGACAGTATGTAATAAAGAATATAAATTTTAAAGTATTTTTGAAAAGTCACTTAAAAAACTAACAACTATTACCTACAGAGAGCAACAATGACAAACCATGAGGAGTGGAGAGAATCTTATTTCTAGGGTTTCCATATTGTAATAATGAACAGGGTAAGTGTGAAACAAAAAGTGATAAGGCAGATAAAGAAACAAATAAGTATGGCCCATACACAGGAACAAAAGAAAATTAACAGAGATGTAAGAGGACTTGCTAGTTAATGACTTTAATCAATTGTCTTAATTTTGTTCAGAGCTAAGGAAAACATAGGAAAAGAACTAAACAAAACAAAAGAATAACATATGAACAAATATAGAATATAAAAAGGGGATAGAAATTATTAAAAAGAAATAAAACAAAAAGTCTAGAGTTAAAAATTATAATAATTGGAATGAAATATTTACTAGAGCATTTCAACAGCAATTTGAGCAAGCCAAAAGAGAATGAGTAAATCTGAATAAAGATAAATGAAATCATCTAGACTGAAGAAAGAAAAAAATGTGTTAAGAAAACTAATTAGAGCCTAAGGGACCTGTGAGACACAATTAAGTGTATCAACATACCTGTTATGGGTGTCCCAGAAGGAAGGGAAGAGAGAAAAGGGGCAGGAAATGTATTTAAAGGAATAATGGCAAAGAAACGTCAAATTTAATGGAAATCACGACTGTACATATGCAAGAACCTCAAAAAACTCCAAGGACAAATACAGAGATCCACATTAAGACATATTATGATCAAACTGTCAAAAACCCAAACTCAGAGAAAATCACAAGAGCAGCACAAGAAAAGCAACTTGTCAAGCATAAAGGATCCTCAATAAGATTAACAACAGATTTCTCATCAGAAACCATGAAGGCCAGAAGGTAGTGGGAATAACATATTCAAAGTGCTGAAATAAAATACTTGTCAACCAAGAATTCTATATCCCACAAAACTACCTTTTAAAAATTAGGGCAAAATTAAGACATTCTGAAATTTTAAAAGCTGAGTGAGTCCATGCTACTAGATCTGCCATATAAGAAGTTCTAAAAGGTTTCATTCAGGCCTAAATGAAAAGACATTCTGACAGAATTGAAGGGAGAAACAGACAGTTTTAAAATAATAGTTAGAAACTCAAATACTCTACTTTCAATAATAGATTAAACAACCAGACAGATTTTCAATAAGATAATAGAAGTCTTGAACAACAGTATAAGTCAACTAGACTTAACAGATGTATTTAGAAGATCCCACCCACAAAACAGCAGAGTCACATTCTTGTTAAGAACACATGGGACCTTCTCCATGATAGTCCATAGGTTCAAGTACAAAACAAGACCTAATAAATATTTAAAAACTGAAATCATACAAAATATCTTCTCCAAATACAGTGGAATGAAACTAGGAATCAATAAAAGAAAGAAAACTGGAAGATTACAATATGTGGAAATTAAGCAACACATTCTAAAGAACTAATGAGTCAAAGCAGAATTAAAAGAGATGTTAGAAAGTATTTTCACATGAGTGAAAAGAAATGCACAACATACTAAAATATACTATATTGAAAACAGTGCTCAAAGGTCATTGATAGCTATAAAAAATCTACATTAAATAAGAAGAAAAAATCTCAAAGTAATAATCAAATTGTGTATCTTAAAGAACTAAAAAAACAAAAAAACAAAAGCAAAAAACTAAGCCTAAAACCAACAGAATGAAAGGATAAAGATTAGACTGAATGTAAATGAAAAGAGAACAGAAAAACAATAGGGAGAATCAACCAAAACAAAAGTTGGTTCTTTGAAAAATGCAACAAAAATAACAAGAGAAGAATCAAATTCTGAGTCTGTAATGAGAGTGGTGATATTTCTACTGACTTTATGGATCTAAAAAGGGGTAAAGAGAATGCTATGAATAATTGTATACTAATAAATTAGATAATGTAGATTAAGTGGACAAATTCTTAGAAAAACTCCCAAAACTCACTCAAGAAAAAATCTAAGCATAAATACAGCAAGTAAAGGAACTGAATTACTAATTAAAAACCTCCCAAGAAAGAAAAGTCCAGCCTCAAATGGCTTCATTGGTAAATTCTGCTAAACATTTAAAGAAAAAAATTCACCTATATTTCTATAGACCTTCCAAAAATAGTAGAGGAAATAGCACTTTCTAACACATATTGAAAGGCCAGCATTACCCAGACACCAAGGCTAATATTAGAAGGAAAGAAAACTACAGACCAATATACCCTTTGAATATAGATGAAAAAATCCTCAACAAAATATTAGCAAAGCAAATCCAGAAGCACAGTCAAAGGATTATATGCTATGAACAAGTGGAATTGATTACAAGGATGAAAGGGTAGTTCGATATAAGGAAATCAATATAATAGTTTATATTAATAGAATAAAGGAGGTCATAGTCATCAAAATTGATGCAGAAAATCATTTCACAAAATCCAACACACTTTCATGACAAAAAAAAAAATCAGCCAGCTGGGAATCTCTTTAATATGATAAAGGATATTTACGAAAAAGAAGCAGCTAACATTATACTCATTGTCACTGAAAACCTTCTCTCGAAGATCAGGAACAAGACAAGGGTGCCTACTTTTGCCCTTTTAGTCAACATTATGCTGGAATTTTTGTCTAGAGCAATTAAGCGTTAAGATAAAGAAACAAAGTCATTCAGATTGGAAAGGAAGAAGTAAAACTATCTTAGCTTAAAGATGACCTGATAATATATATAAGAAATCCTAAAGTGTGTGTGCATGCACACACACACACACACACACACACACACACACACACACTATTAGAGCTAATAAATTCAGTAAAATTGCAGAGAACAACATTCAAAACTCTACTGTGTTTCTATATACTAGAAATAACCAATCTGAAAATGAAATCAAGAAAAATTTCCATTTACAATAGCATAAAAATAAAAAAATATTTCAGAATTGAAACGCTAAAGTTTACATCCATATGGAATTAAAAAGGATCCAAAAATAGATAATTAATCTTGTAAGAGAAGAAAATAAAACAGGACTCACATTTCCTGATTTTAATACTTAACTAGAAATCTACTTTATTCACAACTATGTGGTCCCAGGATAGGGATAAAGTTTTAGACTGATGGATTAGTATTGAGACTTGGAAATAAACTGATATATCTACAGCTAATTTAATTTTGCCAAGGGTACTAAGACTATTCAATTGAACAGGACAATCTTTTCAACAAATGATGCTGTGACAAATAGATATCCACATGCAAAAGAATGAAGTTGGCTTCCTTCCTCATATTATATAAAAAAGTTAACTCAAAATGAATCAAAGATCTATAACTATAAAACTCTTAGAAGAAGACATGCATACATCTTCATGATTTTTGATTTAGCAATGGATATATTAGACATAACCCCTAAAGTACAAGTAACAAAATAAAAAATAACACAATTTGGACTTTATCAATTATTTTAAGATTTTGTATATCAGAGACCACTATCAAGAAAATGAAAGATATCCCACAGAATGAGAGAAAATATTTGCAAATAATGTGTCTGATCAAAAGAACTCTTACATTGCAAGGACAAAAAGATGAACAACCCAAATAGAAACTGGACAAAGGGTTTGAACAGAAGTTTCTCCAGTGAAGATAGACAAGCGACAAACAAGCACTGAAAAGGCATTCAACATCATTAGTCATTAAGAAATGCAAATCAAAACACAACGAAATACCACTTGATACCCATCAGGATGGCTATCATGGAAAAAATGAGTAAAACACTTACTGGCCAGGATCTGGAAAAATTAAAACTCTTATACATTCCTGATGAGAATGTAAAACAGTGCAGCACTGAAGAAAACAGTTTGGCAGTTTCTCAAAAATTTAAACATGGAATTACTATGTGATCCAGGAAATCAGTCCTAGGTGTAGATTCCTCCAAAACTGTAAACAGGTGTTCAAACAAACTCCTGTACACAAATAGCAATAGCAGTACAATTCTCGATACCCAAACTGTGGAAAACCCAGTTATTTACCCACAAATGAATGGATAAACAAAATGTTTACTTCGTCTGAGCTTTGGTTATTTTCTTTGTTACATAGTCTAATAATACATAACCAGTGAGTGTTACAGAAGGAGGTGTACAAAATCTGATACATTGCAGGTGTTTAGTAAATTACAGCTATTACCATTAATGGGAATTGTGAGATGTCAAGAAAATATATTAAACATACAAAGAGTGCAAATATCAGTCTTTGGTCCATTCTTTTCAAGGGTTTAGATCATTCTCCTGAAAAAGGAAGATAAATACATTTAACAGCTCTGACTTTTCCCCCTCAGCAGGTTTTCCTATCTGTTCACGCTTTTTTTGCGGTTCGCTTAGCTTTTTGACTTTAAAATAATTCCGCATCTTCTACCTACTTGAAAAGATACATGTTGCATTATCAGGGCTAAATATCCAGCAGTTCAGAGCACCAGCTGCTAATTCGTTTTGATGTTGTTCTTTAATTTAATGTCTACAATGGGTGGGTGAGTGGTGGATGGCTGGCATAGACCATTTTTAATTCAGAGAACTTAGCACTCAGATACTTAGAAATGCCATATGGAGAAATATGTCTGCCTAGCACATTCCAAGTATATGAGCTTCAGTTTACTTTGAGGCTGATTCTACATCTTTATTTATTGATGAGCTTTTCGATGCCAATCCTTCAGCATTAAAGTGTAGAAAAACAAATGATTTTCCCTAAAACCCAATGATCCAGTGCAATACATAATTGCATTATTATTCTTCCAAGAGAATAAAAGATTTATCTGATAGCAAAATCATTAAACAAACCTCTTTTCTTTCTGATTTATGAATGATTAAAAGTATTGTTTGGTTGACATGGCTAATTAGAACAAACAACAATTTAGTTTGGAGACTTGAGGGGCCAGTAACCTTTCCTTTAATTCTTTTAATTTCTTTGTGCCATTAACAGTGCTTAAATTGTCATATCACTCTTCTCACGAGCTTTTTCAGTTTTTTTCTTTGTTTCTGCTGCTGATTTTATTCCCCATTATTTGCTCATTTTATTTTAAATATGATTGAAATCATTACCTGTTCTCTCACTATGCATAGTCTTAGGTACATACAAAGTATGGATTCACCAGCAGTTGTCTTCTGAACTGATTTCTGTGAGTTTATGTTTTATGAAATTATACTCAGTATTGGTGCCTTTTCCAGTCTGTGTAAGTTGTCCATTTCTTAAAGGAACTCTGTGCTTACTTCTAACACTAAGTACATTATACTCTATTATATATACTATATTAGAATCTGTGCACTTGACAGTGTCTTTCTATTTAACATAAATAATACGATATTAAATTTCAACAGCAGCCTAATTCTAGAAGCAGTGTATGTAACTGATACATCCTTTCACATATGCGAGGTTTGCATCTTTGGATTCAAACAACCATGGGTGGAAAATATTTTTAAAAATCCAATAAACAAAAAAGCCCTATGGTATAGTACAGGGAACTATATTCAATATCTTGTGATAACCTGTAATAAAAAAGATGGAAAAGAATATATGTATTTATGACTGAATCATGATTTTCACCGGAAACTAACAACGCTGTAAATCAACTACACTTCAATAAAAAAAGAAAATCCAGAAAGTTCCAAAAAGCGAAACTTGAATTTTCCAAAAGCTGGCAACAATTCACATAGAAATTACACTATATTAAGTATTATAAGTAATCTAGAGCTGACAAAGTGTATGGGAGGATGTGTGTAGGTTATATGCAAATACCATGCCATTTTACACAGGGTCATTGAGCATCTCCGGATTTTGGGCATCCTAGAATCAATCCCCCATGTTCACAGTTCACAGTGGCATTCAGTTAACTGGTTTATTTGTTTTTAACTCTAGTAAATTTTCTCAAAAACCAACAGTTCTTAATGGTCCTGCAAATTGAGGGAACTTCTCTATCTTGTAATCAAGGCCATCTATGAAATAATTTGTATGCCCCATTTCATACTAATTTTTTGGGGGGGGTTAGTTAGCTTTGTTTGTTTGTTTGTTTATATATTTACATATATAAATACATATGTATTTATTTATTTAAATGGAGGCACTGGGGATTGAACCCAAGACCTCATGCATGCTAAGCAGGCACTCTACCACTGAGCTATACCCTGCCCCCACCCCATTTCATACTAATTTTCAACAATGTCACCATATACTTCAGCTTCATTTATACAGTTACTAATGAAACCATGGGTAATCACTGATTACATCCATTACAACTCTCACCTGCCCTCACTGATCAAGGTTGTTTTAACTGTTGCTACAAAAAAACTTGCATGTTCACTAAGCAGCAAGTAGTCTAAACAATAAGATGGTCTGTCCAAGTTGTTTTCCAGGAACTCAGAGTCAGCTGTGTCTAGTTAGAGCTGAGCTGGTTAGGACTGGGTAATACCACTGACCTTCCAAATGGGCACATGTGACTCTCTCCAGGTGACCTTTTGACAACAGAGAGCTGAAAGATGCCACCCTCAGATCAGGCTAAGCAACTCCATGTTTGACCAGGTGTCCCGTGAAGAAGCCTCTAGCTCAACTGTATCTTCACAGAATGATGACTATGACTTCAGCTTCTTCTTATTTCCAATTACCTTTCTCCACACTCCCCACACCTCACATCGCCCTGCTTCTTTACCCCATAAACACCTCAACCCTTTGGCCTTTGGAGAAGCAGATCTAAGACTTGTTCCTCTGTCTCCTCGCTCAGCTGCCTTGTGAATAAATCCTCTCTTTGCTGCAAACTTCGGCATGTCAGCATCCTGGCTCGCTGCGTGTCAGGCAAATCAACCTGGTTGCATAACACTAATTTCTCTAACATTTTTCCTCCTTTTCTAACTCTCCATTTCCTCTTCTCATGGTGTCCTATTCAAAACGTGGCTTAGGTACTAAAGATGCATCTCTAAACAGGGAAGAGTCATAGTTCTTAAAGCATTTGTAGTCTAGGATTAATAACGCGGTCCTGGGTGCCAGACAATCTGGTTTCAAATTGTACCACGTACCATGTGTGAGGTCCTCCGTGATCTAGTTTCCTCATCTGTAACAGGAGTATAGAATAACATCTACTCATAAGGGTTTTGTGAAGCCTGGATTAATTCACATAACACAAACAAAATGGTGTCTTGCACATGTTCACTGCCATACATGTTTGTCAAGTAAATATTTAGATGTTTACTAAGGAAGACACAAATTACTTTAACACAATGTATGGTGTTATAGTCAAGCATGAAATTCCATTGGAAAATGGGCAGTTTGTACAGACCGATAGAGATTATCAAAGTCTTTCAAAAGGAACTAAAGTTAGTGTTGGAAGACGGTGGTCAGATGGAGGAGGAAAACACATTTTATTATTTATTAATTTTTTTTTAATTGAAGTATCATCAGTTTACAATGGTGTGTTAATTTCTGGCGTACAGCATAGTGATTCGTCTATGTATACACATATATCTATATTCCTTTTCATATTATTTTTCATTACAGGCCATTACAAGATCTTGACTATAGCTCCCTATGCTATACAGTAGGTCCTTATTGTTCATCTATTTTAATATGTAATAGTGTGTATCTGCAAATCCCAAACTCCCAATTTAATGCATTTTAAATGTAGGAAACAAAATAGGCAACAGTGTCGGTGACAGTGAGTCCAGCCTGCCGTGCACTACACAAGTGAAATGCATGAAGCATAGATATTTATTTAGATCTTCTTCTAAGCTCTTGGAGAGCCAAGTGTTGGGTCAGTGTATCAGCCGTGCTTGTATCCTGAATCAGAGCTTTACACATAAGAGATGCTTGTCGTCTCATGATTTATTCCTGATAGCTTCCCAAACTTCCCTCTGACACTCCTCTCCATCACATTTCAATCGACTTCACGCAGAGCTTCCAGGATAGCCCACAGGACACACATAATCCCTCAAAAGCAGAGGAGGCAAAAGAATTCGAGTTGCTGCCTGTTCTCGAGGCACTGAAGACACACTGCTGTTTTAGCACGAGTCCCATTTCTCACACCTTGTGGCCCCTTTACTCTTTATTCAGCCCCTCTGTTCGTCTATCCAAATCACACGCATTTGCCTAATGAAACAGACATACTTTTTCTAACTTTAACATGTATGCTTTTGAACTTCTTCAAATCTAGAGGTGAAACAAATGGTGGGGAAAGCAAGGAAAGCCCCAGAAAACAAAACAAAAAAAACACTCCTGCAGGGAAGGGATGAAGTTCCCGAATACTGGCTAGTTCTACGCACCATGTCCTTGAGGACTCTCTGCCCTGGTGGGTCTGCCCGCGGACTGAACATCTCCATTAGTTTTCTCACTGTTGTCCACCCCTTCCTCTTAGAAAATAAACTCCACACCCGCTACTGAGACACTTTCCCATCTCTGATCAGATCCCATCCCATCTCTGATCAAAACTTTGGACGGCTTCTACCACACTCACGATACAATGCAATTGGCTGTCCTCCAGACTCACCTCTGACCTCTAGAGACGAGTGGCCTGCCTGCTCCACCTCAAACATTTCAGCAGGATTTCTGTTCCATAACCTTGAGCTCACAGTTGCATCTACCTAAAATACTTGGCTTGATTGGTCTCTCAACTTTTTTTTTTTAACAATAATATCATCTTTTCACAAACACCTGCTATAGTTCTTGTTGTCAACAATACCTGCTAATATTTTCCTCAATCTTGTCTACATTTTAGTGGGCTAAAGTCAGCTGCTGGAATTCTGGGCATCTCTGTGTATTTCCACGTCTGAGTCTCTAGTCCTTGACATTAGTGACCTGTGATTGAGGAATCCTGTAATCTCATCCAAGGACTGCTTGGTAAGGTTCTGCTCAATTCCAGCAGGCTGTTCTTTGGTTGGCATTATATAACTTCCATTTTTTCATTCTCTATCAATGTCTATACATTCCTTATTTGCAGGACTATTGAGAACACTGTAGATGTTATATAGAAAGTACCCAGTACACTGCCTGGCATGAAATAGTCAGGACCACCTACTATCATTGTTCTTGCTCTTAATGAATCTTAATTAATGAGGTTCATGAGATTTCTGAACAGGAAAGCTAGATTTTCCTCCTGTGCTAATGAGAATCTTCTGAAGAGTCCAGAACCAATTTTCTTATTTATCTTGCCAGACTGTTCCAGAAACCAGGTAGGTTTGGAATTACTCCAGAGAAAGTGAGTTAGGTGTCCAAGGGGGCTGTGACAAAACTATGGAGGTACCAGCATAGCTCAGGGTATCTCAGCTTCGACCCTGGGTCTTAGGGCTGCTTGTATCACTCCGTGTCCTTGATGATTTCCTCTAGCAGACTGTGTAACCCCCCCACCAAAAAAATCAAGCAATTTGAGCATTCCCTGCAGGAGATCTAAATGCTATTCTTCCAAGTGTCCTAAGGATTGGATTTGATTTTTTGAAAATACATCACTCTATAATGCACCACATTTCTCTGTTAGAGGAGGGAGTATGATCTTTCATACTCATTGTTTCTTAGTGGTGGCGCTGTCCTGGAAAGCGACCTGAAGACTGAGAACACCTGACAGTGGATTGCAATCTGATTGCAGCTTCACTGATCTGTCTGGAAGGGGGTTTATATCACACTTACTACCAAGTACCTGTTAAAGCTGTTTATGGAGACCACAAAGAAGAAATAATTTTTATGCTCCTTTTAGTTTGCTATAAATTCAGAAACAAGTTTGCCTGAACAGCTGATCTGTGAATTAATAATGAGGGACTATAACTTTGTTTCACTACAGTGTGTCAAGTACTTCCTTTGTGTTTAAAAATTAATGAGGCTCAGAACTCCATTTCCTTACATGAAACAGATTTCAAAGGCATACAGAGCAATCACCACTTGCCTCTGTGGAAACTTCCTTCCAAGACCAGGTTTTGGCTAGTAAAAGATAAATAAATTTAAAAAGTTTAGCTTTGAGCTCAGTATGACATAATCATTATATTCTTGCTTAAGGACTTCCTGAAAATATTCTGTGAAAAATCATGTAACAAATAACTTCCGGTCAAATATATCACGCCTTGTCTCAGAAATGCAATCTACCTAAAGAAACAATTAACTGAGTCTTCCACCATGTGAATAATCCTCTCCGTTGCTCTCAATGGATCTGTGCTTTTGAATTTTTACATCTTCTGTTGTTGAAGTAAGATCATTCACTCTGCTATACTGTTTATTCAGTATTATCTTGAATTTGCCAAGACTAACCCATCAGGGTAATGAGCATCCTATCACTGGGGTAATGGGACAGATACATGCTATGGTGAAAATGCCCTCTTCTCCAATGTGATGCCTTAGTCCTGGGGATGGACACGTGGCAGCTGAACCAAAGTCAACTTGAAGGTGACCCGAGGCAGTGAACAGTGACCTTCTCTAGTATTTTATATTGGTCATCATCAGATGGAGACGGGAGAGAGGACAAAGCTTGCACTAAGGTTGAAAGATTGCCCAGATATCCATGTAGTAAGAGTAATTCTTAAAGTAATTTTAACATCATTATTTTGTCATTGGAAATGGAATGTTCATTTATTCAAAACATTTACTTAGTGTTTATGGGGGACATTCGACATGACTGTGAATGATAGAATCCCCTGAACACAAACACTCTACCCTTCTTAAAGGTTTTATTTTTGAGGAGCAGGGAGAAAACTTCCTAAATACGGTCTGTAGAAGACTTACATTTTCCTTTATTTAAAGAAAAGCTTATGAGGGTGGGTATAGCTCAGAGGTGGAGCATGTGCTCAGCATGTGCGAGGTCCTGGGTTCAATCCTCAGTACCTCCATTAAAAAACTTAATAGAGAAAGAAAAGCTTATACCTCTTATTTTTCATCCTTCTCTAAATTAAAAAATATATATATTGGTTTCATTTTGCTCTTTTCCTATTGTCTTTATTTCCCTATATAAAGGGAATCTTACTTCTTTCCTGTACTAGGACTCAGTATGAGGAAAAGATTTTGTAAATACCCAGTCTCTGAAAGTAGAGATTGGTAGGTAAGTCAGCAAGTGGCAAAAGACTACTTTGGATTTTCGCAGATATACATTCTTCAATTTCAAGGAGGTTAAAACACAAAAAGGTTATGTGATATTGCAAGATTTTTAAAAAGGTAGACACTGACGTTAGAAACTGTACCTAGGAAACAAAATAATTTATATCATAAAATGTTGCTGTCTTGCTGAACTTATTCAAGTTTCCCATATTTAGATGTTAACTACATCAGGGTATGAAAAATACAAAATCCGAAGATCACGGGGTATGTCAGCTTCTGGCCAAATGTCCCCCAAGCAGCCTAAGTTTGTGATTTATTTGTAGTCGAGGCTATACTTGGTAATGTGGTGAACTGAATTTTGTAACAGATATCATAGATGTAGGATGATTGTTGAATTTAAACAGCTATTTATTGCTTGTTTCTATTTCAAAGACTGTCTCCCCTGAGAGGATGATTAACACTTTGCAGTCCTTCTGTAGGACCACTAGATGACCACAAAGGGACCACAAGGCATTAGACAGCAGCCCAGAGTCGGATGCGCTGGTCTGAGGCCATTTTAAGACCTGAGAGTTTGCTTTGAAGCTGGAGGGACTTTGGAGATGATCTGGTTCAATCCCTTCATTTTACAGATGAAAATCTTAAAACCCAGTGAGATTAAAGGATATACCTGAAGTCACACAGCTCATTTATTGAAGAGCTCGGATTATTAGATCCCATATTCTGAAATTCTATTCTATTCCTCACTCAGGAAAGAGTTGGTCATGAGCAGAGCTTAAAACTACTGTGGGAAATGCATTTTTTATTAAACTTTTAAATTGGTACATAGTGAAAAAGAAAGGTTAACAATTTGGGAGTGTTTAAAGATTATAAACCAAAAAAAAATAATGCCAGAAAAATTCTTAAAGAATAAAATGTGCCATCTTCTAGCTAGTATATCAGTCTCTCTTTGCTTAATATTATTTCTGTTGTGTAACATAATTTTATGTATCTTTATATTCTTCACTATTTGCAGAGATTCAATTTACAAAAATTAACCATGTATAGTAATTCTCTTCACCTAATGATTATTTAACAACCACTGTCTGTTAGGTGCTGCACGGAGTGAGTGGTTTTCCAGATTCTTATAGCTTACCTCAAGAAGCTTAATATATAGAGTGCAAGGATAAACAAGATCCTCGGATAGAAAATGCAATATGATAAATGCTGCAATGGCTGTGAACACCATCAGCTTTGAGAATACAGGAAGTGGACAGAGTATTACATATGTAGCTAGGAAATGGTACAGGGGAAATCTGGCAAAAAATTCCTTAAAACTAAAGGCACAATTCGATGTGGGTTTTAAACAAAAGACAAAACCTTGTAGGCAGATATGAAGGTGGATATTTTTTAGCACAGGAATGACTCCAAGTTCATGTCTACTGCATTGCCTGTTTCCCTCTCCAAACCTGAGGGCACAACTTTTTTAAAAGAAGCTAAGTTTTTATTTTAATTATGAATAAAAGTAAAATAACCATACTTTCTCTGATCTCTAGCAACAAGTGATTTGAAAATAATTTCATATATTTAATCAGTTACCTAATGATCTCCAGCAGAAGTGAAAATGTATGACAACTGCCTCAGAGCATTCAACAAAATGTGGTTTTGAAAAAACTTTTATTCCTTACTGAAGATGGCATTAAGAATAAACTATGTCAATACAAATGGCCAATAGGCACATGAAAAAATGCTCAATATCACTAATTATCAGAGAAATGCAAATCAAAACTACAATGAGCTATCACCACACATCAATCAGGTGGCCATCATTAAAAAGTCCACAAACAATAAATGCTGGAGAGGCGGTGGAGAAAAAGGAACCCTTCTACACTGTTGGTGGGAATGTAGTTTAGTGCAGCCAGTATGGAAAACAGTATGGAGCTTCCTCAAGAAGCTAAAAATAAACTTACCCTATGATCCAGCAATCCTACTCCTGGGCATATATTTGGAGGAATCTCTAATTCAGAAATATGCCTACACCCCAATGTTCATAGCAGCATTATATACAATAGACAAGACATGGAAATGAGCTAAATGTCCACTGACAGATGACTGGATAAAGAAGTTGTGGTATATTTACACAACGGAATACTACTCAGCCATAAAACAGAATAAAATACTGCCATTTGCTGCAAGATGGATGGATTTAGAGATCATCATTTTAAATGAAGTAAGCCAGAAATAGAAAGAAAAATACCATATGATACCACTCATATGTGAAATCTAAAAAAAAGGAAAAAGAGGACACTAATGAACTCATCAACAAGACAGAAACAGACTCACATAGTAAATAATCTTATGGTTAGTAGGGAAAGAGGATGGGAAGGGGTAAATTTAAGAGTTTGAGATTTGCAAATATTGGCCACTATATATAAACCAGATAAAAAATTCTTCTGTATAGCACAGGGAGCTATATCTAATATCTTATAATAACCTTTAATGAAAAAGAATATGAAAATGAATATATGTATATGTATGCATGACTGGGACATTGTGCTGTACACCAGAAATTGTAACTGACTGTACTTCAATTAAAAAAATAAATAAGTAGACTATGTCAAGATTTTGGCAATAGCTTTTAATGTGATTTAATGGTCTAGGTCTACTGTTGAGATTAAAGTACACCTTGTGTATTACTTACTATGGAAAACTAAGGCATCACGTATATGCATACAGTGTAAATATACAATATAGATTTGAACTAGAAATTAGAAACCCACTAAATTAGATACTAAATGTTAAATAGTGGAAGTTGACTTAAAGATTTTGCACAGATCTCAGTATGAATCCTTAGAAAAGTATTCCCTTCATTTTTATGGCTACTTGTCATTAAAGTTAATTTTATTCAACTCGGTGAGTACTGATTTCTGTAGGACTCGTGTTCCATGCGGCATCAGACGGAAGAATAAGACCATCAGTTCTACTGTGGGGAGCTTGACTGACCGAGGGTCTCAGCTGCTGTGCTTCGAAATCTCTAGCTGCACTTGTGACATGATCGTGCTGTCCCCAGGCTCCTGTGTGCAATGTCTGAGTGCAGTACCGGTAGCAGAAAAGGCCCATTTCTACTGAAGTGAGCCGTCTCTGAATGTGAGTCCTGCCTCTAGGACATTCAATGCATGGCTAAAGCTTTCTTAGAATCTATGCTGGTCTAAGATGCTTCATCCAAACTCATTTCTTTTCTTACCATTCTTCACTCAGACTCAGACTCAGACATGCCCCATGATCAGACACGCATCAGGAGAAGACATGCACTGGGGGCAGTCAGCTCTCCCAGACTTCCTATGCTCCCTCCACATTTGTTCTCACAGGTGTTTCTCCTAATTTAATAATCGAAGTATTTCTCGCACGATGCTTACTATCTACTTTTCCAAAGATCCACAATAAGACACATGCATGTAAATGATACAGAAAGATAAGGTCTGATTACAATAAGCCACATCATGAATACGACAAAGTTTCAACAGAAGCCATAAATTATCATTAATCAAGAAGTTCAGCCTCCATAGTAAGCAATCAAAACCAGACCGTCCCTTGGCAACTCTCAAAAATGCTATTCAAATTGGCCAATCAATACAATACTTTATACTCCTACTATACAGAAAAAAACAAAAAAACAAAAAAACTGGACTTTCTCAAAGGAATCAGAACAGTTTTTGTTAGGTTGATTTTATTTTCTGATTATAAAAGTCAGCATGCCATGATTTGTTATTTACATGTGCCTTTGCACACGCTCTTTACCTACGATAACCCCCTTCCCGTTTCTCCTCTTGTTTGACTGAGACGGAGGATTGCATATTTCTAAACGGGATGCTTTTTTATTTTTCTTATGTTGATGTAGGACCAATGTCTGTAAATGACTGTGTGGGCAAAAAGGGTGCAGAAAATGACTCCCTCCCTCGGACCTACAGCATCAAGGCTGTTTAGAATGAGAATCCCAGCTCTTCAGTAAGGAGAACGGAATTTCATTAAAGGTGAAGAGGGTGAAGGAAATGCTGGTAGAGGTCTGTGGATGTAAGGAAGTTTAACTCAAACAGCTGCCTATAAAAGCGGGATAACGTGGAGGTAGCTGAGATGATTCTCTGCCAGTGAGCCTATCTGACCATTTGAGATTTTTTCATATTTATCTTTAAGTGGCCCAAAGCTTATACTTGTTTTTTTTTCCTTTAATGTTCATAATGGACCAGAGAGAAAAATAACAACTGCTACTTAGAAATAAGTGAGTGGCTCATTGCACTGAATGCGCTGGTCGTGAAAATGAATACACCATTCAACAAAAGCATTTTATCTAAAATCTTTCACATGGTGCCTTTTAATTCCCCTTTTATCTCTTGCTGATGATCAAGAAAAGTGGGCTGCCCAATTAGCATTTTATATGGGTATAGAATGGCATTTTTACAATGTTCCATGAAAAAAAATATTTATAAAAGTCTAAGGAACACCCGAGGTTATTTTTCAGTTCTACAACTCATAAATCTAAATGAACAAAAGATAATTGAATTGAATTAAAATATATCATTACTGGACAGAGATTCAAAAGTAAAATTAAATTGATGAATCTGTGTAATGAATTAACTACTATACTCCAGATGCTTGAATTGTTTACAGAGTACTTAATTAGCATATATGAAGTCATGTTTTGAAATAGATAAACAATCTACCCTGATATGATGGATTAGAAATGAAGAAAATCTATTTTATAGTCATTCCTTTCATAGTTGAAACATAAGTATATGTTGTATCCTTTCTAAAGCTGATGCCAATAATATTTGCTAATGAATACAACCACGGTTGATCTCAGAGTATTTAACACACTGGCAGCTATGAAAGAAGCCATCAGATGATGATGAAAATAAGGAATGAACATGCTTGTGTTCTACTGGAAGTAATTTAACCATTGAAAACACCAGAACATAACGTGACCCAATTATTATTAAACTACACATTATAATCAATTTAACTTAATTGATTCCATGTCCTGTAATATAATACGCTATTTTTATGCACATTAAAAATGAGCATATCTTTAAAAAAATCCCATAAAACAAGTTTTAGATCTATATCTGATCGAATGACAGTTTTGACATCTCTCCACAAAACAAAACAAAAGAAAAAAAGATTAGTAGGTAAACTAACAGTAAAGGCAAACTGTACATAGAGGTCAGCGTGTGTATGTGTGTGTTGGGGGAGTGGGTGGGTTGGGGGCATGAAGTGCTATCATCTGAGTCAAGTGTTTAAAAACACTCAAACACAGCACTCCAAGGAGAGTATGACCATATGTATCTCAGTTCCTGAAATTTAATAACAGTGTGAAAATTGAGAAAGTCATTTAATTTCTCTGTGTGTCTGTTTCTTAATTCATGAAATGGAAATAGTATGGTTGCTATGGTTAGTGATAGGTTAAATCATGCAAAGGACAAAATGTTGCCTTGTACAGATTAAACATTTCTTAAAGATCAATTATTTGTGAATGATTTAAAAATATCTTACAACTGCTGGGGTCTAGGCACCACCAATCAGAATGTGTGACGACCTGTGTACACCTGCATAATACAAGCCCTGGTGATTTAATACACACATCTATGTACATATGTGAAATGTATGTGCTTACAGGGTAAATTGAAAGAAGTTGACACTTTCAAATGGGTATTATTAAAAATTAAGTTATACACGTACCAAATTATAGAGCTATTCTTTTGTACATCTAAAGTTAAGAATGTTGTCCAAGTAATGGCCAAAGTGAATTGGCCCTGGCATATATTCTGTAAGTAACTAAAGATGGATTATTTGCCATGTTCAGAAGCTGCAGGTCCTGACAGATACAGATAACGTCAAGCAATGCAATCTCTTCTCATTATTAGAGTCATGGAGAAGAGTAAGGTGACTCTGCAGGTCATCTCACGATGACAAGGCTACTTTAGATTTTCTTTTTCCTTTCTAAGCAGAAAAAAGAATAGCTAAGTATCCTGGAGGAGGCATTGAAAATGAACATGTCAGGACTGAACACATAAGGGATTCACCAACATACAGATCTTCGTTCTATTCATTATTTTTGCCGAGAACATGAGAGTGATTGCATATCTGGATTTGTTGATAACATAGTTGTTTCCTTTCTCCCTACACCTACAGAAAGCCTCTGACAACCTCATTTTCCAGCAGGATGGGTTTCTGTCTGTCTTGTTTCTCTCACGCTGTTCTGAGTTTCCTAATGAACATCTACTATGCTGGTGATTTGTTCATTCTGTTCAAAACAGTGACCTCCTCCTGGACCTGCCAAATATCACATCTCCATGACTTTTTATTTTATAGATTTTTGCTTTTACCACATTTTCCTTTCAGCCTTGAAGAAATGAAGGTCTCTATCATGACTGTGATATCCACCACTAATGATTTTTTTTCCAAAGGGTCTGAGAAGACTTACACTGTAGGATTGATGTTTAGGTGGTACATGTTGTGCGTAAGAGACATAGCTGCAGGAAATTATTTTTTAACTTGTTTTGGGTACATACTGATGCTCCTAGTAAACTGAGTCATAGATTTTGATAGTGTTCAAGCATTTACCTGCTTGATGCTCATTCGGTAATCAGCATGCAGATTTATCATTGATCACTTGGACACTGACATTTCAAAACATTCTCCTGTAATTGATTTGACAGGTATTTATTAAGAATTCTTCCATGTCATCTTTATTACAGAACGTTTTTTCTTGAAATATTTCTGGCCAAAGATGAAGTCCTCAACAGAGCTCGCCACAGGAGGTGTGTGAATCATCAGTGTTCACAACTGATCAAAACAAACAAAACAGAACAAAACAAAACAAAACTGTTCTTGGTTTTGAGCCTCTTCCTATACCCTGTTTGCTAAAGAGTATGATTTGGTTTCTCTACAGCAGCAATATTAAAATTCCAAGTTAAAATGAACAAATAAGACAGCTTCCTGAGTTTTATGAGTTATTTAATAAATATAGCAAATGTCAGCAGTCAATGGTAGATGACATTTCACTGTGTTACCATTTGATAAATTCTATTTATTTAAAAAAGAATCATACATTTCAAAAAAGTATTAGTCATAAAGTATGTAGGGTTCTAACTTACTTACAGACCTTACCAATTATTTGACATTGCTGTAAAGTATGTTGATGCTAAATTGAAACTGAGAAGCCTAATGAAATATCCACACATTGCTTTGAATCAGAAAAAAAAAAAAATTCACTGAGTAAATATCTCTAGAGTATTTTTAGAATTCCATGAAAGACATAAATCTCAAACAAACAATCTAGGAGATTTATAATGAAATCTACCTGAGAGAGAGAGAAAAAAAATTGATTCTTTAAACCTTAAAAGAATTATAATGTTCTCAGGGTTCAAGGTTTTCTTCAATCACAAGTTTCAGTCAAATCCTCAATGACATAAAAGTTTTCCTTTAAGGAAAGTCCTAGTGAGTTTTCTCTTCTTAGAACTCAGAGAAAATACGGATTTGTGAAAGCCACGTAGATAAATGACCAGGTTGAATAAGCAAATGCCCTGATCTATAACTGTTGTAATTTCAGGAACTCTAACAAAACTTCTGCAGACAGCAGTCTTATAGGTTTGGTGTGACCCTTGAGCTGACTCAAGGGATCCAAATATTGTGAACTCCATATGGTGCTACACAAGGTGTTACCTAAGACGTTGATAGGTGGAAACTCCCTGTCTCCTCAGCACCAAAGTCCACGGGGAAGTTTTCAGCAAGCTACAAACTAGGACTTAGCTCAGGGAACTTCTTTCTTTTATGCAGAATCACTACCCTAGACAGACAACTCAGACAAACATTACTAAGTGTAGTGTTTTTTTTTTTTTTAACAAATATTTCCTGAGTGCTAATTAGTGTGTCTACTGAGAAGATACTATGACACCAAATTAGTCATCCCAGGAGAAAAGGGAAATAGCGTTTATGAATCTCCTGTTGTGTGCCAGGAACTACACAAAATGCTGCCATCAACTCAAAATAGCGTGAAGGTGGTAATGTGTGTATTTTAGACATAAAGAAACCCAATCTTAGACCCTTCCATTTTTAAATAATAGGATAACCAGTCCAAATTTTTTTAAACTAAAAAAAAAAGAAAAAGATAAAAATCGGAGGGCTCATACAGAGGAAAAAGAACCAGCTCAATTAGAGCTGGAATTTGCTCCATAGTAATATAACCATAACTCATTTTTTTTCCCTTAATGTATTGTCTCTGCTATCTTCTGTCTTGGTCTCAGATCCAGGCTTCACAGATCCTCTAGACCAGCATGCACAGAAATCAGAAGTCTCTTTCCCCAGCACCAGTGACATGCTTATCACATAGGTTCGGCATGGGCTTGAATTAATTATTGCTCCCAGATAGAAGTCGAAGTCTGTCTGTCTGTGCCTCTGTCAGGTGCCCTGCTTCACTGAGAGCGGCTGACTGTCCCTTACTGGCTCCCAACAGGAGGCAGTGCCAGGCTGATGAAAGGCAGGACATTTTTCTTATCCCACAGCTGGCTCCCTGGTTCCAAGAACACGGTCCTACGACAGGACTATTTATGTCCCACAGCTGCTGCATCCATCCCGAGGACACAGCCCAGTATCTCTTTCTTTGTTCTCTCCCCCACCTCTGAAGTTTCTGTTTTAGGGCTGAGCTCCATGGGAGGAAAGAGCCAGTAGGAGGTAACTGACACCACCGGAACGAAGATAAAGATGGCAGAGCCTTCCAGTGAAAGACCCTGTGGCCCCATTGAGGGCTGGAGCTCTCTTGACCTGATGGCTCCCCCCCACTCCAGTGTTTTTCTTTTCTTTCTCTCTCTGAACAATACAAGCAGCTCTTTTTTTTTCCACTTTGTCTCCCTCCCTCTATTAGAATTCTTTGTAAGTTGGTGGATGAGAAAAAACATTTGGGGGAGGCTTGCCCACGCTCTTGGTGGGTTTCCAGTTTGGGAATCCCTCTATCTGCTAACAAACCCCAGGTAGCAAGTGTAAATACTTATGCAAAAGACTTGGACCTACGAAGAGGGCAGAGTGAACCCCAGCAGACAACAGTAAGTAGGATTCACTAAATTTCAATCTGTGTCCTTACAGTTCCAAAGTAGTTCTTTTTAAAAATAGTTTGTATCCTTTGTTAATAACAGTGATAAGCATATTGCACTATAGGAAAATAAGGCAAAATCTATACTTAATTTCCTGTTGGAATCTGGAAGAATGTCTCGGATGTGAATAGTTACTGCTTAATACAGTCATATGGAATAAATAGATGAAATACACTAACAATTGATGTGAGGTTGAATGCCTTTAAGAAGAAATAAATTTTGAGGAGAGTGGTGCCATAAACGACCAAGGAATAGAAAAAAGTTGCCTGAGCTGGAGAGCATTTGAGTTTGGCCAGGAGACAGATATAAATTAAGAGGATCCAAATCAGAATCAGAAAGAGCACTTGAGACAAAAACAAATAGTTCAGTGGAAACAACAAAGTCGAGACCTTAATTCACAACGGGGCTAGGCAAGTAAACACTGCAAGTCAAAACACATTTAATACACTCAACCCACCGAACAGCGTAGCTTAATCTTAAATGGGCTCCGGACACTTACATCGACCTACAGTTGGGTAAAAAGCATCTAACACAAAGCCTGTTTTATAACAATGTACTGGAAATCTCATGTAATTGGCTGAATACTATACTGAATGCGAAAGACAGAATGGTTGCCTGGGTACAGAATGGCTGTTAAGTGCACCTGTTGTTTACCCTCCCTGGTGGTGGGGGTGACTGGGAGCTACCGCCGCCCACATCACGAGAAAGTATCCCACAGCATATCTCTAACCAGAGAAGAGATCAAAATTTGAACTATGCTTTTACTGAATTTGTATCATTTCCACATCATCTAAAAGTGGAAAAATGCTAAGTGAAACCATCATAAGTCAGTCTGTGTAGGGGCTACTTAGCGCCACACTGGCCGGCCCATGCGTGCAGATCAGCGTTAGGAGCTCAGCCTGCTACAGGGGGTGGCTCAACACAGTTTGGATTTAACTTAGGAGAAAGAATTTAGTGGTTCTCTGCTTGGTGAACTGAAGTATGGAGAAAATAAGAAGTTTGGAGAAATAGTCAGAGTCCATTGCAGTAGCAAGGTGAGAGGGGAGGGGGTTCAGCTTAGGGCTGTGTCTAGAGACTGGAGAGGAAGGGATTAATAAGCAGACATTCAAAAGTCAGACAAGGGCAGAGAACAAAATATGAATGCAGAGTCTGCCCAGGCCTGTGGACATCACACCATGTATTTCTCTGTCCCTTCTGAAATCATTTATCTCTGAAAGAGGAAAACCAAACTGATCAAAATGAACTTAAATGCTCTATGAAACGTTGTAAAGGGGCTGAAGAGCTAGTTTCCAACCGAGGTCACCTGTCCTCAAGCACAAGTGAGAAAATATGCAAGTTCAAAAGGCCACGGGGACCCCAGCTGGGGAGATTATATGACACATTTTATGAAAGGTGGTTTTGAGAGAAGCCCAAAAGGGTTTATTAGTTGGACAATGAAGAAAAGACATGTTGCAAATAAATGCAAATTGGCAGGAGAGTATGTGTGGATCTGTTGAGTTTTGCTGTAGTGGTGGTACTTAGGAGAGACGGAAACGTTTTAAAGGTGACTTTAGGATAATTGGTAGAGCGCATTAGTTGTTAAGTTTTACCCCGAAAGTGAAAAAAGGACTTGAATCCTATAACGTATTGAGGGCTAAGACACTGAAATTAGACAAAACTGAGTTGATAGCTGGCTCCAACACTTATTAGTGAAGTGATTCACCATATGTAGAAGAGAGCTAAAAATTTATGTAGCTGCTAGTTTTAAATGAGGCAGTGCATAAAAATCCTTAGCTCACTGTCTGATCCAGAGAAAGTGCTCAATCTTTCTTAATCACTATTAACATACTGTACAATAGCAGTAGCATTAAGAACAAAAATTACAACCAGGCAATACAACATAAGACACGCACACGATGCAGTGACTCACACTTGACTTTAGAAAATCAGACTGTAGCCTCTATATTAAAAGAAGGAAATTATAGAGAACCCCTTTAAATGATTATTGAACAGAGGACAAGAGGAAAATTAGAAATTACTAATGAAACTCTTAAGACAGTATGAATAAATGATAGTGCGTTTCTTCCATGTCCAGTACGTTTTTGTATACCTGGTACACTATTCCTCAACATCGTCATTCTTTTATTTCTTGCTTAAATTCAAGCTCTTGATTTCTTTCTGTGCATGCCTTAGGAAATCATTCACGAGTTTATCATCATAAAAAAGTGGGCATCTTTAAGTTATTTATAGTATCAACTTATAATAAAAATTTAAGGCTATTGTTTCTATTTCGCTTGTAACTACAATAAGGAAAGCCGTTTCCCTGATGAATTTGAAATTTTCATGATGACTTTATGAATCTGAAGAATAGACATGATCTATCTCTCTCCTGTAAATCTAAATATTATGGTAGTTTAAAAAGTGCTTTCCAGTGTTCTAAAATTTTAAAAGATATTAAATGGACCACTTTGAAATTAGGTAAGAGGTAGAAGTGCCAAAAGGATTATCGATATATCTTAATTTCACGTTGGCAGGGCACAAAGATCAGATTCAGGAATGTTTTAAATAGGTTAATGCAACTCTCTGTTCATAAGATCGTAATGATGATACTCAGTATATTTCTTAATTCACAGAACATAAAATCTTAATTCACAGAACATATAAAAATAATGTAAATCTCAAATGACTGTTGCCAAACCTCCCTCTACATCTATTTATTAAAAAGTCATTTGTGTCCAACAAAACCTCTTTGAATTATACTTCACTATTTCCTAGTAGGAATAAAAATGTGGATGGCAGTAGAGATTTTTTTTAATGTCAAAAATGGCAAGCAAATTAAGGCTATATGCAAGAAATCAGGAAGGCATGTTTAGTCTATATTAAAATGTATATATCTATATATATGCCACATCTTCGATATCTATTCAACTACTGATGTGCACTTAGGATGCTCCCAGTATCTTGGCAATTATAAATAATGTTGCTGTTAATAGCAGGGTGTATGTATCTTTCTGAATTAGTTCTTATTTTGTGGTTGACTTTATTCCTTTGACAACTATGAAAGTTTAAAAAGCTAAAGCTCTAAACGTTCTTAGAAACAATGAACAGTACATATATGTAAATTAAAAAATACATGTGCAGTAAAAAAAAAAAAAAAAAAGAAATGAGCCATCTAGCCATGAAAGACATGGAAGAAACTTAAAAGACATATTACTAAATGAAAGAAGCCAGTCTGAAAAAGCTACAAACTGTGTGATTCCAACTAAATGACATTCTGGAAAAGGCACAGCTACAGGAACAATAAAAAGACTGTGGTTTCCAGGGGTTTGGGGAGAGGGAGGGAGGGAGGAAGGAACAGATGGAGCACAAGGGATTTTTAGGGCGATTAAATTATTCTGTATGATATTATAGTGGTGGGTACATGTCATTATGCATTTGTCAAAAGCCATAGAATGTACATGAAGAGTGAGCCCTGATGTAAACTATGGACTCTGGCTGATAATATGTGTTCATGTTGGTTCACTGATTGTACCAAATATGCCACATTGATGAGGGATGCTGAGGGCAGGGGAGTATGTGAGGGTGGGGAGGGCTATGTGCAAACTCTCTGTATTTTCTGCTCAGTTTTGCTGTGAACCTGAACCTGCTCTAAAAGAATAAAGTCTTTTAATTAAAAAAAAATAAAATGTATGTATCTATATTTCTTAACATCATTTTTCTATATAAACCAATAACTCATGTTCTTGTTATTTTCATGTATCAGTTAAGTGAGTTCGGGTGAGCTCTTTTTTAATTAAAAATTATTCAGGGATCAAAATTATGTATTTGATAGTAATGCAACTAAGTTTTTAAGCAGAATTTTAACAATGAATACTTTAACTAATTAAAACCATAGGCAATGTGTCCTTTCACTCAAAACTGATAAATGATCTTGACTTATTAAGGGAAAAATCTAGGTTGTGTCAGGATTTTCTTGGTTTAATTATATAAATCAGCCTGCTACTTTCACAGTCATAGTATAGGTAAACTCTGATTCTTTTTTGTTCCCAAAAAACTAAAAGCTATATTTAGGTATTGAAAATTACATAAGCTTGAAAATAAGCTTTACATCATGACAAAAAATGAATTGCTGTAATTTTAGACCATTTTCTGGAAAACCAGTTGTCAATATGGAAAAAAAAAATCCAAGTCCTTTTCATTATCCCTTTTTCTCTCAAAAAAAAAAAAAGAAATGAAATTTCCAAAATACAGGGAAAAAGGGAGAAATTTAACTTCAGTCTAAACAAAAAAGAGGAGATTTTCAGCATACCTAATTCAACAAGCAGTTTTTTTTTTTTAATTGAAGTATAGTCAGTTTACAATGTTGTGTCAACTTCTGGTGCACAGCATAACAGTTCGGTCATACACATATATACATCTATTCATTTTCATATTCTTTTCATTATAGTTTACTACAAGGTATTGAATAGAGCTCCCTGTGCTCTACAGAAGAAATTTGTTGTTTATTTTATAGATAGTAGTTAGTATCTGCAAATCTGGAACTCTAAATTTATCTCTTTCCACCCCCTTTATCCTCTGGTAACCATAAGTTTCTTGTCTATTTCTGTGAGTCTGTTTCTGTTTTATGAATAAGTTGATTTGCCTTTTTATTTTTTTTAGATTCCACATGTGAGTGATATCATACGGTATTTTTCTTTCTCTTTCTGCCTTATTTCACTTAGAATGATAATCTCCAGGTCCATCCATGTTGCTGCAGATGCTATTATTTTATTCTTCTTATGGTTGAGTAGTATTCCATTATATAAATATACCACATCTTCTTTATCCAGTCATCTGTTGATGGACATTTAGGCTGTTTCCATGTCTTGGCTATTGTAAATAGTGCTGCTATGAACATTGGGGTGCAAGTACTTTTCTGAATTAAAATTCATTCTGGATATATGCCCAGGAGTAGGATTCTAGATCTTATGGTAAGGCTATTGTTAGTTTTTTGATGAATCTCCATACTGTTTCCCATAATGGCTACACCAAATGACATTGCCACCAACAATGTAAGAGGGTTCCCTATTCTCCACACAAGCAGTTTTAAGGGTTACTTAAGGCAACTACCATTTTTTACTTCCCTCGACACTGTTTCTATTCATTTTGGAGGCCTGTATACCCTACACCATACTGGTGTAAACACCAAAGGATAAAACCCTGGCAGTTTAATGTTTATTGCCTAATATTTTTAATATACTCAGTGGTTATGGTGAATGTGTCTACTCACGACTGAGGACAGATTAGACTTCAGAGAAGTTTTCTCAATATAAGTACTAATTTGGTGGGGTTTTTTGTTATAGTTAAATTTAAAGGCTCTGTGATATTCTTTTCATGTACTTCAGTTTTGCTTGAACCAAACCTGACATCATGCTGCCTGATTATTTTTTTTCAATAAAAGTAGCAAGAGATGGAACATTGTAACATAACGAGTGAAAGTTAACAAGTGAGCATTTTTCATTTAAAGAAAGGAATGCATTTATCTAGACATTCTCTGATTGACTCACAGTACCCAGTTTCTTTTTTCCTACATGAATAGCCATAGGGAGGCTACAGCCAGAGGTTGACAACTAAGTTAAAATGGGACAAAATATTAACTCAAGTGGAATCACACGGAATAGTTTTTCCAGCCTCTAATCATTGTAAAGACAGAGGATATCAGTGCCACCAATGTTGTCCTTCTAAAGACACCCCCTACCACTACCACTATTACTCCATTTAAAATAAATTTGTTTTTATGCCAAAAAAAGAGAAAAGAATGTGGTGTAGATGTGAACTAAGCATTTTAGCCACATTCACATAAACTTTTCAAAATATTCTGACTGCTATAATTAATTTATGCATGTATTTTCAAAGACAAAATTATTTAATAGCATTGCTTTGTTCAGTCACACAGGAGTTCACCATTCAAAAGGGAGTTTTTTGGTTATGATACTTGTATTTAAAGTTTTAACATTTTAATAAAACATTTCATCAAGAAAAAATCATGAATTCAGAGAATTAGATGTTATGGTAAAATATATCACCTTCCTTCAACAGAAAAATAATATATCTGTAATAGAAAAGAACAAATCTCACTTCATATTGGATCTGTTCCTGTGATTTTAATGCTGTGCTCTGTTTCCTGGGCTCCGTCACGCTAGTTCTGCACCTTTTGTAAAAGGATGTTGCCTGGAGCCTGAAATAGACAGGAGAGCCCATCCTCAAGGCTCTGACCTTTAAGGGTGTAACACTTTTCCATTCATATAAAGGTAACAAGTTGCGGAATAGAAAATAACGTTTGTTTTGTTGAAGGTACACCATAATCTGACCCAGATGGACAGCTGCAAGAACAAAGAATTCCTACACCAAGAAGTTTGCCACAACCAACCACATCCCCTCCTTTTTTCAGTATAAAAGGAGCCTGGATTCTGACTGGGGGAAGATGGTTCTCCAGGACATTAGTCTGCCATCTTCTCAGTCTGCTGGCTTTCCAAATAAAGTCACTATTCCTTGCCCTAACACCTCGTCTCCTGATTCACTGGCCTTTCACGTGGCAAGCAGAATGAGTTTGGACTTGGTAACATATCCACTTAAAGATAGAAAGAATTAGAAATCTTGTACACATTATTGTTTTATATACATGTTTTGTGAGAATTGATTAATGATTTATCTGCTGTTTCAGAATGTTATAGTCTAATCAATTGAATAAATGTATAAAACAGATCCTGCAATGCACACATGAGATTCATTTAAGAAATTACCTCAGGTCTCAGGATAAGCCCTGCCTCCCTCTTGTGAAACATCATACTGTATCGTAACTTCTGATGTATTTCCTCATTCATCATAATTGTTATTTGAGTCTGTTTTTACTACTAAACAAAGAAACCCAAGCAATCTAGGTAGCCATTATCATTCACTCATTCAGGGTAAACTAAGTTTGATTTACCATTTCTAGCAAAATCCCAAATCATATATGACAAAGGGGAAAAGTACATAGAAAAGTGCTATGAATACATCACAGCTCTCTCCTAAGCAGAATACTGGGTCCCGTAAATGGACGACCCTATGTTTTACAGAACACTTTGATGAGTTGGCATGAGGACCTCTGAGGGAAGAAGCAAGAGCTATCTTACTTTGCATAATAAAACTCAGGAGGCAGATCTGCAATGTAGAGTGTTTCTAATTACATGTCATTATTGCTCCATTGATTTCTTCAGGAAAAAATGCCACAGAGCAAATCTAGTTAGAGGTTTTATTAACTTGTAGAACTTGGGAGTCTACTAATATAACTGTGCAAAACTTTTCCTTTTTTAAAATAATGAAATCCTTGTGTTTCAAATATACCTTGCGTTTAAACCCAACCTTATTTCCCATATGACAAAAACATTGCAGTTAATACAGGATACTCATCTAAGGGAATGTTCTTTCAAAAGAGGTTCATCCACTTGGGGTGTAATAGAAAAGAACAAATATGACTCCATATTGGATCTGTCCTTTAGCTCCAACCCTGTGCTCTGTTTCCTGGGCTCAGTCATGCTGATTCTGCACCTTTTGTAAAAAAGAATGTTGCCTAGACCCTGAAATGTACAGGATAGTCCACTCTCAAAGCTCTGTCCTTTAAGGGTGCAACACTTTTCCATTCATAGAGATAAAAAGTTGCAGGACAGAAAATAGCATATGTCCTGTTGGAGGTTTCCAGGAATATCATGACCTGACCGATGTAGACAGCTGCAAGAACAAAGGATTCTGACACCAAGAAGTTTGCCACAAGCAACCACACCCCCTCCCCTTTTCAATATAAAGGGAGCCTGAATTCTGACAGGGGGAAGATGGTTCTCCAGGACATTAGTCCCCCATCTTCTTGGTGTGCTGGCTTTCTAAATGAAGTTGTTATTCCTTGCTCCAACACCTCACCTCCCAACTTATTAGCCTGTCGTGTGGCGAGTAGAATGAGTTTTGACTCATTAACACAGGCAATAGGCCCTTTCTTTTCAAGATTGAGATGGAGATAGTTCATATGGGGTAGAGACCAAGTGGGGAAGCAGACACAGCTCTCTAACACAGGAAGCAGTGAAGATAAACCAAATACACACACACACACAACACTAGGCTGCAAGCACGCAGCGATATTATGTCTTAAGCATTTTACACTCCCTGTGTGGGCTGTACTAATATGCTAAAGAAGGTTGAAAGTACAGCTTAAAAGCAAATCCAGTAACTGTAATGAAAGCAGAAGAATGGCATTACAAGTCAAAGCTCGAAGGGTATATTGCATTCACTTCTTTGAAATAAGATGAAGAAAATTGTGTTTATGTAGAAGAAACTTTGCACCCATGTAAGCATGCAGGAAGATTTGTCAGCAATGATTTACATATGTGTGTGCACATGTACTCGTAAAAGTATGTAATTTGCTTAATAAACAATTTATGACTGGGCTTTTCTCTTTTTCAGATAGTGCCCTGGGCTCTGGGAATGTAATGACCCCGAGAGGTGGCAGATCCTGACAATCAGGAGTTTGTGTTTGTGTAGAGTGGACTGGGGAAAAAGAGGCTCAGAGACACTGGGAAAGGGAAGGTCACGGTTTCAGAATTTGCGTGTTTCCAACATTCACTATTTAAGAGAATAGAGAGAAAAAGTTCCAGCTCCTGGGATATTTGGAATCCCTTTTGTTTGTCAGTTTATTTGTCTTTGTGGGAGGAATTAGTATCTAAGAATGATGGGAGTAAATAAACAAGTTTCTTCTGATAGTACAGGGAACTATAGTCAACATCTTGTAGTGACCTATAATGAAAATGAATGCATGTATGTACATGTATGACTGAAACATTATGCCATACACCTGAAACTGACACAACACTGTAAACGGACTATACTTCAACTTAAAAAAAAATGGGAAAAAAAAGAATGAAGGGAGAAAAGAAACCCTGAACTACTCTGAATTGTGACTTTGCGAGATCTTTATCTAAGACCCATTTTTGGAAAGAATCTCAGTTGCTGCTTATCACTCTGAGAGCATAGTTTTCCTAAAATGTCATGGAACAACTGATGTTTTCAATTTCCGATGTGCTTGGATTTCAATGCAACCAGGTAATTTTAGTGCTGAAACTATCTCTATGCACCTGGCCTGTCCATGAATCAAGTCACAAGTGCAGAGCTGTCTTGATATATGGCCAGCCATATATATAATTTGGCTTTAACAGATTTGATAAAATATGAGGGATGGTGACATACTTTACTTTAACTTTCACTTTCCCAGAATGTTTATTTTTCCCTTGGAGAAGCTTTAAGGAAACATATATCAAACCCAATCCCTTCTTAATCATTTTCTTGCTGTAATTTATAATGGAAAAGCAGTGCTCCAGACCTCTCTCCAGGCCAGCAGAACGATGCCTGCTACCTGCTATTTCATTTTTCTTTATTCCCTGCAGTGCAGACATAGCCATTGGTTGTATGGGGATCATGGCGGATCTGACCCTGGATAAGTCCTCAGTCCCCTATTGCTATATTTGATTGCCAGCACTCATTCGAATTTTGAGGGCTCTAAAAGAGTGCCTCCAGTTAACGTTGTCCTTTCCAGCCCACCCAAATTGAAGAATACTATTGAGGTCCACTTTCCACAGGATCCTGAATTATGCAATCTGAGATATTCATTGGAACTAATTTCATCTTGGGGTACGTGATGGGAGAGAGAGGAGTTTTCACAAGGAAACTACTGGAACATTATTTGCTGTTTGTTTCTTTGTTTTGGTTAGCAGGTCAAATGTAGAGGAAGACAAAAGTGTGGCGCCTGGCATTTTTCGAATGTTTATATAAGTACCAGTTGCCGTCAAGCTCTCCTCATCACTGGGATTTACAAATATACTTATTTATCTTATTGCTTATCATGTAATCATTGACTGAAATACACACACACACACACACACGTCTAATGAACAACAATTAATTTTAAGACACTATGTAATCAATCGATCATCCATGAAGAAAAATAATCATAAAAATGTCAAATTCCCATCCGTTCCATTTTTGCCTCAAGAAATAGGAGCACTTTAGAGGTAGATGTCTAGGAAAATATAACCCAAAGAAATGGGAGAAGTGGTTTGAAATTCTAGGCAATAAGATCAAATGGTAGTGCTGGGGGCGTGATTTCAAGAGTAAGTAAGCCTTTCAAAGCATCTCTGATAGCAATAGTGTTACCTCAGTTGCTAAGTTTCCTTTCTACTTATAGAACTAGTCCTGGAGTAGACATGTACATCAGAAATAACTGCCTTCTTGCATTTACTGTAAGTGTCCTCTGTGCCAATTGACACTGGCAGACTTGAATGAAATGGGATTAAATCTGTTCCTAGTTGCACTTCAATCTGAGAGTGGACAAGAGATGGGAGAGGCGTGATTTGCAGGTGCTATGAGGGTCAGGCTGTAAATATGTCTTTTTTCATCATGTGTTTTAAATTTATCAAAGGTATTATTTTAGTCCGTGAAATTTTAAAGAATTTCTACGTAAAGCCTTAAATAGCCCAAATGTTAGCTGTGCCCTTGCAACCGAGGTAAAAACATCTTGCTGTTAATCCTTTTTCTTATCTTCCACCTGTTTTTTTCATGACAAGTCAAAAGCTCTAAAAGAGACTTCTGCTGATTTTTGCATTTCTGGTAGCTTTACTTGATGGCTTTCTTAGTATCTTGTACTAAACTTTATCAAATTCCCCTGCTCTGACCACATTGGCCCCCATGTAGTTCTTACTTTCGTCCGCTAACTCCCCAAAATAAATCCTTTTTGGAAGTATGACCTAAGATTTTTCAGGGACATCCAGTGGAAATGTTTCTTCACTCATTGGTTGTCATTCTGCCTCCTCATTAGTTCCTCTTCTTATTCTTTCAAGTATCCTCACCCCTCTAAATACTTACACAAAATAAAAAAAAAAATGATAACATGATAAATTACTGGCAAATCTACTGTTTTTCATTTCTTATATGCAAATACTAGTGGCAGCTGTACTGTAAATTGTAATCTTTACACATATTATAAGAAATTGACATTTAATTACTGTCTTCAGAGTGGTTCCAAAAATAAAACAATAATTTATGTAAATATCTATTCTTTTAAAAATTTAGTTGCTTTGATGTTTAATCCAATCATTGAAACACAACTATTTTTTCTGAAAGAAAATTTATTTTTAAATTAGTATTTAATATCTGGCTACTTTAAAAAATTGATAACAAAATTATTAAATTCCCATGCATTAGCCATATCATTAAAAAATTAAGAGTAGTGGAACTATAATACTATTCAAATATATCTATTTACATGTAATGATATAATAACAGTTCTGTGAAATCAAATTTTTAGGAAAGTGAAACATTTTGCTTGACATCTGTAGAGCACTTTGATGAAAAAATAATAACTTATTTCATTTTTTATAATATTAATAGACATAATTGATTCTTCTGAGAATTACATACATATTTTCATTTTTTACAGTCTCTTTTCATTTTACCTATCTGGATATTTTGTACATAGAATAAGACATAATTCCAAATTTAAATTCTTCATATAAGAAATTAATATTTCTCATGTCATTACAAAACACGGTCCTTTTGTACTGCATAATCTCTTCAACTTTAGAACTATGATTCATGGTTTGTTAATCACTTATTGAAATTTAAGGTTTTTAAAGAAAATTCTCTATGAACTGCCAGTCTGAAAAATGAGTGTCTACCTAATACACATTGCCAGTTAACTGAAATGCCTGATGAATTACTAATGTGAAACACACATCATTTATTAAATATTCAACAGAACTATTTTTGTAAAAAATAACAGAATGTAAGATATAAAATGTTTTATTCTTACTTAAAAGCAAATAAGCATATAATTTTAGAGTGATTGAGATCAATGTACTTCAATAAACATCAGAAAATCGTTTGTGTTATTACGTCAATTTCAAGTACTTTATACTTTTTCTAAATATTTGGGGGATGAATTCACCAACTCACACTCTGGTGTATTAAAAGTATCCATTACGTGTTTTAATAGCCTTTTAAAAATAAAGGTTTAGTCAATCAGCGTTTAGTCAATCCCTTTCAGAAGTGCAGGAACTAATGGGGAGACAGGAGTGTAATACACTCTCTCATCTTCCAGGAAGAGTAGTTTAGTGAAACTAAATTGTATTCACAACAGGGGTTCACACACGCAATTTTTAAAGAATAGTTGCCTGCTGGTCTGGGGTTTTTCTGCACAAGCAATCAAATTCAAGAATGAGGAAAGAAAGGACGCAAACTTGCTTCATTGGCCAGAACTCAGCTGTTTGGAGACCATTCTGATTTAGCACAAACATCGGTGGCACTGGTGTGGCTGAGCCTAGATGTGTACCCAGCCTAGGGCTCAGGTTATTTTCAGATTGCTATAGAGAAGGAGTGATAAGCAAACCCCACAGAAGGGATTTTTCACTAAGAAGCTCTTACCCTCTAGTATAAAATAGAAAGAATGGTGTGTGGCCTGGGCTGTGTCACTCAGGATGGGATGGAATTCAGCTGAGTTGTGAGAATGAGTAAGTGGGCCCTCATTCTCAGGCAGTTTTTAAATGAAAATTAGTCTCCTGAAATTCAAATTCATCAGGCCACTGTAAAAGGCACCTGCTGTTAGGCTCTGAAGAAGTTTTAAAGTGCTGAGAATTTCAAACGGTCTTAAAAAGTGAACAACATTCCCAATTTTGTGAAGATGGATGATTTTTTTTTTAAGCTACAAGTTTATCTTTTAATACAGATTTAGGAAGTAATTTTGTTTCTCTTAAAGTCTTTAGTTTCCATTTACCTCACAGAGTAAACAAACCTGAGAATTATAGACCAAAAAAAAAAAAGGAGAAAAAGATGAGAAGAAATCAAGCAGAGAAAAATAAAGACTTTCAGCAAAACCACTGCTAATCTCAGGGAAGCTCTTGTTCCAATGTAGATTATGAGTAATCTGGACACAGCTGTTACGGGCAACTTAACATTCAAACACTATATGATTCCTATCCCTAGAAAGAAATGAAGTCAGCTGGCTGAGATCACAAGAGCCAAAGGAAAAGAGTGTTGCTGGGACATTAAGGCTTAGATCTGTCTGATAGGAGACATAAGTCCTTCTTACTGCAGTTTACAGCTTTCACACCATTCCCTATACTTAATGTCCAACTCACTGCATGTCCCACACTATGTAAGATGCTGAGAAATCAGGTGCATAAGAAATAGTCTTGGTGAGAATGTAGTTTGGTGTAGCCATTATGGAAAACAGCATGGAGATTCCTTAAAAAAATTAAAAATAGACTTACCATGTGATTCAGCAATCCCACTCCTGGGCATATATCTGGAGGGAACTCTAATTTGAAAAGACACATGCACCCCAATGTTCATAGCAGCACTATTTACAATAGCCAAGACATGGAAACAACCTAAATGTCCATTGACAGATGACTGGATAAAGAAGTTGTATTTACACCATGGAATACTACTCAGCCATAAAAAAGAATAAAATCATGCCATTTGCAGCAATATGGATGGATGTGGAGATCATCATTCTAAGTGAAGTAAGCCAGAAAGAGAAAGAAAAATACCATATGATATCACTTACAGGTGGACTCTTAAAAAAAAAAGAGAGACACAAATGTACTTATTCACAAAACAGAAACAGATTCACAGACAGAGAGAGCAAACTTATGATTACTAGGGGGAAATGGGGTGGGACAGGATAAATCAAGAGTTTGATATTGGTAGATACTAACTACTATATATAAAATAGACACACAACAAGTTTCTTCCATATAGCACAGGGAACTATATTCAATATCTTTTAGTAACCTATACTGAAAAAGAATATGAAAGGGAGTAGATGTATGTATATGTCTGACTGAAACATTATGCTGTACACTAGAAATTGACACAACATTGTAAACTGATTATACTTCAATTAAAAAAAAAAGAAATACAGTCTTCATTCAATACTACTAGTCTGGTTTAGGAAAGAGTGTAACAGTTCCTTCTTTCTTTATTTCCATTCCTATGAGAAACATGAATTAAGTGCCTACCAGTCTAGAGTCACTAAGGATATAAAATCCTGACACCTGTCTAGACATTTTTCAGACATGGGAAATATAAATTATTTGAAATGGCCATCTGAAAGAAAAGCAGATTAGTGTGATGGGGGATCAGAGGAAGAAGACTTATACTAATTAAACATATATTATGCATCAGATCTTCTGCCTGGCCTGGACTATGTACCAAGCACAATAGTCAGAAAATAGTCTCAAATTTGGAAAAACGCAATTCATAGAAAAAGCAATCTCAGAACACATGCCACATTTGGGCAGAAAAACGTTCCATGAATTGGTAAGAGAAAAGACCACATCTACCCTCAGGTTCTCCTGATGTGTAATAAATCCTCATTATGTTAAAAACACTTTACATATTTAAACATCTATTTTTGGAAATGCATGCTACCTTCCATTCTTATTCTTCACTTTAGTAATAGGAAGAGTTGCTGTGAAACACAGTAGGAAGCATGATGATCATTCACATTCATTCCAAATGGGGCTCTGTATGCAGGTAGAATTGTGATAATTTAATTTTGTCTTCTCACAAGTATTGGCAAAACACTTGTGCATTTCACTATACACCCTCTAGATGAAATCAAGATGTTTAAAAATATCCTCAAGCATACTTTTCAGTGTTTCTCATAAGTTATAGAAATAACTTAAATAAAACGTTGCCTTATATGTGTTCACATTATATGAATGTTCTTGTAATGATTAATAGCTCCAACTTCAGATATGTAGTAATCATTTTGACCCTAAAGAGATGTTAAGTTCTGAGAGTGTATCAGTTAAACATACAAACACAAAATGACTCATGGCACTCACTTTATTCAGACAAATTTAGACTCCTCTCCCTGATAGCTATTTTATCCTAATGACACAATATACTTGTAGGAGAAAAAAATACCCAGAACTATATACTATTAACCATATTAGTGTCATAGACACAGGAATTTGGACCCAAATAATTGAATTAATAGTGTATTTTTAAAAAATACACAAAGTTGACAATAGTATATCAGATACAATGATAGGGAATAGGAGAATGAGATAAATAAAAGCAAATGTTACATATCAAATTATCGATTAGTAATAATTTACCAACAACTTGAAAACAACAAAAGCATATTTATTCATCATAACACTCAATGCCAATGAAAGGACGTTTGATCCTCATCCAATTAGTATAAAAACATTATATATATTTTAGACACCATCTCAAGTGGGATAATTTTCAGTTCATATTCTTATTTCTTTGGTCTCTGAATGATTATAATGCTTGCAGTCAGAGCTAAATATTACTTTGATGCAAATGCTTTTCAAATATGCTGCATTTCCATTAAGTTCTACTTATTTTCCATAAAAACATGTAATAATTGTGACAGTATATCATGATTTTTAATCTCTTTATTGCTAAGCACATGATAGGCATTCTGAAAACAATAATAAATTGCTTGACAAATATATCAAACTCTTGGAAAGCATCTATTTGGGTGCACAAAGAACAGTTTAAATTTAATTGACTGTGAGCCACAACTCTAATTTATGAATCTCCCTTTTTATTTTTCCAAGTTGAATTCTGCACTCTTTCAGAATTCTTACAACTCCAACTTTTATAAGAGATAATTTTCAGTTTAATTCAAGGGAAACAAATGTACACAAGAACCAAATAATGGCTCATATAACATATCTGAAGCAGTTCCCCTCATCAAAATTTACTTGAAAAAGAGAATAAAATACTAGTTTGTTTCAGATTCACTAATATTGCTAAGCACTGCTTTACATTGTTTCGAATACATTATCAAAACACATAGTATCAGAAATTGTCAATATACAAATTCTCCCCCTTTTCATCACTTAAAGCACTTCTGCAGAACCTTCAGAGTGATATCATTGGAAGTTATCACTTTTTTACTTTTTTGTAAATACTTAAAGATAAAACATGCCAACATGTTTTCTGAGGGTACAGACCTCAAACATTTTTTTAATTGATGTATATATGATTTACAACATTGTGCTAGTTTTTGGTGTAAAGCATAATGTTTCAGTTATACAAATATATGTTTTTTCATATTTTTTCATTATAGTTATTACAAGATATCGAATATAGTTCCCTGTGCTATATAGTAGGTCCTTGTTGCTTATCTATTTTATGTACAGTACTGTGTATCTGCTAATCCCAAACTCCTAATTTATCCTTACCCCCACTTTCCCCTTTGGTAACCATAAGTTTGTTTTCTACATCTGTGAGTCTGTGTTTTGTAAATAACTTCATTTGCATCATTTTTTTCAGATTCCACATATATGTGATATCATATAATATTTGTCTTTCTCTTTCTGACTTACTTCACTTAATATGATAATCTCTAGGTCTATCCATGTTGCTGCAAATGGCATTGTTTCATTCTTTTTAATGGCTGAGTAATATTCCATTGTGTATATATGTGTGCATGTGTGTATCACATCTTATTTATCCAATCATCTGTCATGAACATTTATAGACCTCAAACATTTCAACTTTCCATACTCACTAATACAGTGTTATATTCATTCCTATATGGGCAAAAACGATACAAGAATGCTATTACAATACATTGAATAGGTGGTGATGAGAGTGGCTCTCCTCTCTGGGAGGAACTCAGGCCAAGTTCAAATGTCAGCATTTTGCAAAATCCTAATAAGAATATCTTAATGATAATTGGCAAAAATATGAACTGTAACATCGATTTAAAAATGCAACCATATCTTTGTAAATTCACTTCTCTATTACACAGAAAAGGAAGTACATCACACAAAATTCATCATCATATTGATAAATGAATGTCCATCAGGCAGATGAGACAAAGCTAAATCATGTGCAATGATGTGTCTATTTGTTGGGTAACTGAATTTTTCTTTTGGTGATTTCCCATGGCTTTCTATCAGAAGTAGAGAGAAACCAAAACATGGATACAAGGAGTGGGTATAGCTCAGTGGTGGAGCATGTGCCTAGTATGCATGAGTTCCTGGGTTCAATCTCCAGTACCTCCGTTAAAAAAAACTGATAATAAATAAACCGAATTACCTCCCTCCAGAAAAATCTTAAGTAAATAATTTTTCTTATTGAAAAAAAAAGTGGGTACTCATCTTAGCACTTACCTCATGTGGGTGACGACAAGTGTGGGGCTGGGGATGTAAAAGTCGTCCACGCAGTCAAAGTGCTTTCCCACCGGCTGGGTGTGGATGGTGTGGTGAGGGGTGTTCCCGCTGGCCAGGGTTATGACCTACACGGAACAGCACATTTAGACCTGGCAAACCATGCCCTCCATAGCATCAGATGTGAAGTAAATCTTTGGCAGTTGTCTGCCTAGACTCTTTATTCCCACCCTCAAATTAGTATATTATCAAGCAATTTGGAATTCTGTAATCGGTTGCTTATTTTCAAGGTAGAAGCTGCTGCTGCTATAGAGAAAAAAATTGAAAAAGATTTGTCTGCTTAAAATATAAAACATGCATATAAGTAACTTATGTATTCTAGAAATGTTATTGCTAAAATGAGAAAAATAAAAAGTGGACGTATGAGATAAATGAGATACTCACTTGCTTTCTTTTTCTTTCTTTCTTCTTCAGTTCCTTTCCTCCCTTCCTCCCTTCCCTCCTTCCCTCCTTCCTTCCTCTCTTCCTCCCTCCTTCTTTCCCTCCTTCCTTCCTCTCTTCCTTCCTTCCATCCTTCTTTCCTTCCTTCCTCCTTCCTTCCATCCGTCCTTCCTTCCCTCCTTCCTTCCTTCCTCCCATCCTCCCTTCCTCCCTCCATGGCTTTTTTGAGGAATAACTGATAAATAAAAACTTCCCCCTCCTATAAAAGATTTGGAAACATAGAACAGAGAACTAAAAAAAAATACCACATGAACTATTTTTGCTCTTAGAAATCTTAGAATAGAACACCATACTTTGAACCTTTTTTTTCCTTTTACACATAGAAAATAACAGATTTAAGTGAGTTTTAATCAGAGAGGTTTCTTCTAACTATTCATCATTAATTGGTCTTGGAAACTCTCATAGTTCATTAAAGAAAAGATCACCACTTTTGAGCTCCTTTATTCCTTATACACCATTGCACACCAAATTCTATCAGCTCCTCCTCCCTGATTTCTCACACCTCCACCTTTGCTCTGTTGCCCTTGTTGCAAAGCCATTGCTCTGGATTTTGCCTTTTGAAGCACTCTCCTGCCTTTATTTTTCCATTTTAAATCATTTCTACATATTATCACAAAATTAAACTTCCTAAACTAGTGACTGCCTAAATTAAGTAGCATTTCCTCCCCCAAAACTGAATGTTTTCCTTAGGTTTTTAAGACAGAAGCAAATAGCATTTTTATTTTTAGGGTTTTTTTTCCCAAAAAGGTTAATTTTTCTTCATTCAAATGCGTATAATTTCGTGAGTTCCATTGGAAATTTTGCCAACTTCAAGAAAATGGATTATTACAACCATCAGGATAGACGCAGTTACGTGACAGTCAAAAAAAATAAATAAATGAAACAGAAACAAATCTTTACATCTTAGTGGCTTAGAATACAAAGATTTTGTTTCATACCTGTTGCTTCCCCAGAGGGCTCTGGCAGGATATCTACTGTTCCTAGTATTTTCATTCCATTTCCCATGAGGAAGGAGCAGCTCATGAGGGAGGATCTTTGAATGTTTCCACTCATGAAAGGCCTTATTTGCCGGAACTAATCATATGGCCCCACCCAACCAAAAGAAGACCCCCATGTGCCCAGAGGGGGAGAGAACCAAATATGTGATGAAATTTTAAAGACACTATATCTATTTTATTAACGAGTTTCAGTGAGAAACCCCTCCCTGGTTTTTAGCCATTCATAATAATGCCTAAAAGACTTTAATAAAAATCAACAAGATTAATTCCAATGGAACTCTCCAAATTTTCTTCCCTTTGGATTGTATAGAAGTATATAATTCTCAAAATGCATGTACGTGTATTTGAAATTAATAATACTTAGACTAACAGAAGTAATAATAATAATAATAATAATAATAATAATAATAATAATAATAATATTTACTAAGAGCGTGCTATGTTTCAATATATGTCCTGAATAGTTTACAGGCATCACAGAATTTAATACTCAAACAAAGCTATAATATGTGTATTGTATCCCAAACTTACAATGCAAACTTGCACGATGCAAAAATATTTCACACCACTGAAGATTATCTGAACGTCTCTTCTGTGCTTGGCATAGTCCTAGGTTGTAAAAAGACAAAGCCACTTCCCCAGGGTAAGTCTGGGCTTTAATTCCTCATGGGTCAAGGTCCTTCTCACTGGTAGAATTGAGCAGGAAGTGGTGAATTGCCAGGTTCAGGACTGAACCCACTGACTTTAAGGACATAGGTTGATCTGTGATACACCTTAATCAACAGGGCCAGTCTGGCAACAACCTTGCTGGCCTCGCTCTGTGCCACACCTTCTGCAAACCCAGAGCCACCATCTGCCCCATCACCCCATCTCGCTGGGATTTACTTCCTGGCCACTAGCAGAGTGTGAAGATTTTACTCCAAGTTGTTTTCTGAGGATATTTTCTTCTCTAATTGTACATTTGCAAAAACACTACACAAAGATCATAAAACTGCAGATGACGGACTCATAAGTTTTAGCTTTTTACAGAATTTCTTAAATTTTCATAAGGCATAAATGTCCTCTAAAAATACCTAGGATAAATCTTTTTGAGAATTCGTCTGAGAACACTAGATGGAAAATCACTGTCTTCATCACCTAAAATTATGACAATTCATAGGGTTTTATGAGTTAATTGTAAATATCAGAGAAAATAAGATATACGGCTTTCCTAATTGACAAAGATGTATAGATTTAATAATATTCAACATGAAAGCACAAAAGAGGGCGTTTGGATCCTTGGTAAAATGCTTCTGCACCTTCAAGGGTCAGTGGGTACCATTATACATTCTACTGCATTAGGGCTAAACAGCTGTCTCCTAGCCTGCACACCCTAGCATCAGTCTCTTTCCAGTAACTTCAATATTGTGGCACAGGGACACTCCAGCAAAAAAGAGAGCTTGCCCACATGTTCTGATTTGCTCAATTCAATTTCTCCAAAGGAAAGTCAGTTCCCTTTTTTCAAACAAAACTCAAATCCCATTTGTTTGGGAGATATTTCCTGATAATCCTCTTGGGAGACAATGACCCGTAACTATTCTGACATTTCTGCAGAGTCAGGTCTTTCTGAGCAGAAAGCATTGGCTAACTTGGTTAAAGGATGATGGGCCGAGCCAAAATGTCTCGGAAGCCTGAGATGGAGTATTGCTTCTGAGAGATTTAGAGGCTTAACTCATCTAAGCTGTTACTGATGTGCCAGCGCACTGACTACCCCTCCTCTCCCAGGAGAAGGTTTGCACACGTGCCAGAGTATCTGTCTTTCTTTCTCTCTCTCACACCAAAGGGAGGGACTTAAAACAACTTAGGGACATGGGATTCCAGTCTCCTTCTAGTCACTCACCACATCACCCTGTGTGGGTTGAGGATGGAAAATAAAAACTAGCACTTTCCATGAGTAAGACACAACCTGTTCTCTGATTCCGAGACCCAGTCACTTATCTGTCTGTCTGTCTATCTCTCTGTCTTTATACATACAGAAATATGTACATACACTCTTTATCTAAATAAATCTTGTATATGTACTATTTTAAGAGCAATTCTCAATTCCTATATTTTATATTTTCAGATGTGAGACTAACCTTTCACTTCCACCTAGCAAATATTTTAAAAATTCACTGAATCTTATTAGCATATTTTTAAATTAGAACTTCAGAGAAAAAGAACCCATTTTAGATGGCTAGATAATATGTGGGGAATTTCTTAACACTGCTACAATGAGTCATTGTCAAAATGTATGCACACACATATATATACATATATATCTGTCAAGTCCTCATATAAACGATTTCAAATATAAGCAAATTCCACAGAAATGACAGCACATTTACCCCAATTAGAAATGAGCCTACACCCAGAGAGTAAAATAATGTGTGTTTGGAGGAAAATGGAGACCTGAGTTGAGATTCTGTCCAAATCTCCTGGTCTCTGTCTCACATGCCCCATCCAACAGGCACCATTTTAAAGAGAAATGGAAACAATAAAATTCTCATGAAAATCAGAAGGAAGTACAGAACTGTCAAAAGGTAAACTATAACTTTTTTTTTATTCCCAATGGCATGAGCTTTGTCATCATAGGTTATTATTTTTGCACATAAATCTAATGCTTGGTAAGTATGACCTAGAACATTTTCCAATCCAAAAAAAGGTACTTGAGTATTGACAATTTTTCCCCTTCTTTGCAGATCTAGATGTGTTTAAAATACATTTCTCAGATGGAAGAATATCATTGTCAAATGGTTATAAATATCCGTTAGGTATCTAAATGCTTAAAGACCACTATTTTCTCAAATATACTGAAGAGTACTTACCTGTAGTGTCGGAGAAGCCTTGTCCATGGTACCCCAGCTGAGCACCCAGACCTGATCGTGCGATTTGTCATAGTGTAATTTCACTGGGACAGGGTCTGTGCTTACTGCCTGCAATAAACAGGAGTTGAAAAAGTTTTCAGACTGAAATGCTAGTCTGAAACTGGGCTAGAAATTATGGAAGACTCCAAGCTTTTGGATATCAGATTAAACATTTCTGTTGTCAATTATCTAATTTTCTAAACCCTTATTTAATGAATTTGGAAACATGATACTTGACTCAAACATGTTTTTGCACCCTTTTATATAGTCATATTCATTCATTACTCATGCAAATTGTGTTTGATGGAGAAGCTATTTAGAAACTCGAGATATAAGTGATTAATATGTGTATTTTAATTTTTGAATACAGGTGATAACTATGTTTACCCTATTAGATTTTTCTATCCCACAGCTGGTTATTGGATTTAGCCATCTATAATGCTAAAACACCAACAATCTGATCTACGGTTGTAACTATCATAACAGATTACCTAATTTAGTTTCCTTAATGAGAAATCTAAAACAATAGAAAAAGGAAAAGCATTTTTTTGTACCATACTTGAGATGGTAAATGAGTTTTCCTGCTAACATTTATCATATTTAGCATTTACTGAAAACAAAACTTCCAGAAAACAAATTGCTGCCGGTAAGTTATTTCACTTCACCTTAATTCCAAGCTATTTATATTACAAGTGAACACCTTTTTGAAGTAATTTCCTGTAATAGTTACATATTTTCTAATTTTATAACATAAAACAAGTTGTATTCAATAAAAGAACCCTTATGCAATAGTAAAGGCATTTCATCCCCAAGTTCTAGTGAATATATTTATAGAATTTCTCAAATCTTAGTTCATGATGTAACCCTCTTCACAGTGGGTTGAACACACAGATTCATATTTTATCTAACATGTTAGCAATGTAGTCTTACTAAAGTATTTCTTTTCTAAAACCTTGTCCTATATTTTATCTATTTAAAATTCTCAATATTCTTGGATTAGAAGTAGTTATTGCATTTCTGAACAGACCTATTTAAATACTTCTGTATGCATGACCTTACCCCTTTCTTTCTGTCTAACAGAGCCATGATGTTGTTTTGGGTTCAGGTGGGTAGCAATGTTCTCGGGGAAGGTAGCCCACTGGGCTAGCAGCACAGGTTTAAACCAATGACTGATCTCATTCCCCTTTGACAAGGGCTAAGTGTCCCAACATCTCTAGAGGTTAGAGGTGGTCACATGGCTTATCCTAGTTTACACATTGTAAAGATGAAGATGATGGATGAATTGTGAGAGTGATACGAATTCCCATCAAAATAGACAGGTGGAGACTTCCTTGTACCATCCTTTCCCTTTCTTCCTGCCTTAGATGCTGCCATATGAAGACACTAAGGCTCAAATTCCAAAGCCATTTTGAGATCATGAAACAACAAGCTTAAGAAGGAAAAGGCAACAATTTGAGGATTCAGCAGGAGAAAAATGAAAGGAGACTGAATTTTTCAGTAACAGCCTTGAGATGCTGCATGAACCTAGAATAACTATCCTGAGATTGGATGTTATTGGCGATAATTAAATGGTTCTATTGCTTGAGGAAAAGTTAGTCTGGTATTTGGTTAATGGTACTCAGAGGAATGCCAGGTGTTTCATTTCCAGTCTTCATGTACTGATCAATAATTTCAATGGGTATATAGTGAAAGAATCATCATTAACCATTACACTAATAACAAAGCAATAAGATTCTTTTGATTTTTTATATTTTCCCCTTTTATGTTAAACTCGATCTGTGTATGCTTATAATAGTCACCCAATTTTGCATACAACTTAAAATGGAATATAATCTTTAGGCTTTTAAATGTTAAAATAGTTCAATAGGACAACAAAAGTGACAATAACAAAGACATTGTTATCCAATTGGTAGGATACCATTAAAAAAAGAACAAAGATCCTTAGATAACTTTAAATAGTAAAGAACCATTTTTTTATATTTTATTTTGTTTTTTTTACATTTTTTATTGAGTTATAGTCATTTTACAATGTTGTGTCAAATTGAGAACCATCTGAATAAAAATTTTTGGCTGGCCAGCTCTCATAAGGTTCTTTCCTTTCTACGAGACTCTTCCATAAATATTATCTTATGGGCATACCACAATCTCTAGGTTCTGTTAATAGCCACATAAAATGGGATAAGACACCTGAGACCGTGTCTTACCAGTCACCAGCCAGCCAGTGGTCAGTGGGCCTGGGATCTGAGTCTGTGATCCTGCCCAGAGTGGGAACTTCTCTACCTACCAAAGACCATCCCTGCTCACTGAGAGTTTCATTCCTGACAGTGTGTGGATGTGTTGCCCTCCTATATATGCCTTGTGGATGAGAAACAGTCTTTTGCTTTTATTCTTGTTTTTTTCTCTTTTGGAAGGTGAAAAGAAACCCAAGGGGCTCAACGATATGGAGCAGCATTTGTGTAAGGAGCACAACTGCAGTGGAAAACCACTGACAGGCACTATACCCCATGTTTATGAGCAAGTGTTTTTATTGTAGGTGATTAGGTTCTTGTCTTGTCACAGAAATAATTCAGAGACAAGACACAGAAGTTAAGAAAGTAAAGTGAGGATTTATTAAGGGATGGGTAGTGCACTCTCAAGGGGAGAGCGGGCAGACTCAGGTGAGCAGCTGCCCTGAGCTTCTTTGGCAAGTTGGTTACACAGGGTGTAAAATGAATGGGCAGAATATTCCTTGGGGAGGGAAGGGCTTGGGGTAGTAGTCCCTGATTTTCATATTTTCATCCCAGCTCCACCTTCCCGAGGGGAGGAGGGATTTTTTTTGCCCTTATTTGGTCTGGATCGGAGGTGTCATGGTGTTAGTGCTGGATGGGTTCTTCTAATCTGCAAGGATCATTTTATTGTAATGAGGGCATAATGAGCAAAAGGTTACTTTTGGACACTGGAGATTCCTACCTTTTCCAGTGTTTCTTTGTTGGCCTCCAGGGCACCTTGTCACTCCAAAATGTGTGACTTCAAATCTTAGCGTCTTCACTTAAATTTTAACAATAACAGTAACAGTAATAATAATAATACTATTGGAAGTTACTAACCTTTCCTGTGGCTCCATAATAAAATGGAGACTGTAATAACACCTACTTCAAGGAGTCATTGTAAATATTAGATAAGGTAGTAAATGTAACAAATATAATGTGTTCAGAGTGTGCCTGGTGCCTGTTGAGCACCACAAAATACCACTATAACTACTGCTAGAGAAATTAACTGAACTAGAGGTATAGTCATGACACAGCACCAGAGCGTTTTAGAGACGCACTGCTCTCATTGAGCAAATGAAGAAACTGAGAACTGGGAGAGGTTATTTACTGTAATAAACAGAGTCTGTGTCCTGGAAGAGTTTGCAGGTGAGAGGGTGAAAGAACTTAAAAGAATTTAAAACGCGTGTCGTGAAATAAAAACAAGGAGCAGATCCCATGGGAGCTCAGAGGATGAGCAGGGTGGATGAGGAGGAGGTGATGCTTCAATTAAGCCTTCAAGGATGAACCTTGTTTTATAAGTGGTGAGACAGAGACAATTTTTAAAAGTTCACTTATGAGAGAGGGTATGTCCCAGGAAGCAGTCAGAAGGCAGTTCCTAATTAATCTTCTTTAAATAAATTAAGAGATATGTTTTTGAAGGAACAAAACTTCAATTTTCAAAACAACTTCAGAATTTAAAAAAATGTTTGTCTCCAAAATTTGTGAACATGTTGTGTTTCAGCATTTCAAAGGTTTGGTATTAAATTCAGTTTATTTTGTTGTTTGGTTCTAAAAGCTCACCAGAACGGAAAAAGACATGCAGATAAAAATGAAGAAAAGTCCTTTTGACATACTTTACTGGGAAAAGGTTTAACTCTTAGGAAAAAATCTATTTATAAGTTTTCGAGCATGTGGATAGAACACATTTTACACAGAGAATGTTTCCATGGTTTTCAGCAATATCATACAGCAAGGACAAAAGTCTTTCCAAACAACTGTCTTCAGGATCATCTTGGCTGTAACCCAATTTTCAGTCAAAAAAAAATGTTTTTCCTCTTGAAATTGTCAACTTTTGAAAGGGTGAAATTCCAGGTGTTGGATGTTATGAAATATCTGAAATTCCACTTTGGAAAATAAGCGATCAGTAAATTTAGACTATCAGCTTTTGTAAAAGAGAAAGACACTATTTTTCTCTCTCTCACACACACACACACACACAAATGCTTGTCACAATTAAGTCCTTAAGCTTAATGAAAAAAGAAGGTAAAGATTGTATTGCCAGTGACGGTCCTCTTCCTCCTATGCCTCGCGTCCCACGTGACTGCATCCTTCTCAACACTGAGCTCTTTGTCGCTCCTGCCCCTTTGCCCCTACACACAGAGCCTCTGGAACCCCCTCTCATGCTTCCTACCTTTGAACCTTCTGCTCATCAACTTTCTCGACCGCTTTGTCAGAGCAATTTTTTTTCTTTTTTCAGTAAGCATTAGACAGATCATGACAGCCATGTGCTCAAAACACTACAGCATCTTCTCATATCCCTCAGAGTAAAAGTCCAAAGTCCTTATAATGACCTGTCACTCCCCAGTCTGCTTTCTGAGACCCCCCCTCCTCTTCTCCCCTGATGTCTCCAATCCAGATGCTCAAGCCTCCTTGCTGTTCTTCCAACACACCAGCCACGCTTCTGCACTTGGAGAGCTTTCCCCTGGAACTAGGCATCTTCCACAGGTGCCCCAGCAGGTGCTTCCAGAATACCTAGGCTGAGAATCCACCTCCTGGGTGAGGCCAGTCTGAACATCCTGTTTCAAACTGTAACCAGCCCGCCCTTCAGTGCATTTCCCTTCATCCTCGTCTTCACCAATCCCACATGAACCGCTGTGTTTTACCCTTTCCAAGAGCACTGACCACTTTCCATATTGTGTAATTTACATATAACTTTTAGCTATTTTATTTTTCATTGTCTGTCTCCATCCAGTGGGTTCTAGGCTCCAAGCAGGCAGACCTTTCGTGTTTGTGTAGCTTGGCGATATAACCTATGCACTTAGAACAATACCTTGTAAATCATACACATCATTACATAGTTAATGACCCTCTAAATCGACTTAATTGGGAAGAACAAATCGCAAAATTGAACATGCCAAGATCATCGTTATTTTTTACAGTGAGAACAACTATACTTTGCGACAGGCTTATTATGAACAAAGTTTCTTTCCTAAATATTTTACAAATATAAATTATTTTTTTAATCTTCACTGAAGTCTTTGTTGACATATCCCATTTGTACAGATAAAAGTAAACAAAAGACGAAGGGAACCAAGTCCATCCCTCCCTCCTATAAAACTCCCACTTTCCTCTCAAGATACCCTCACCATCCAACAGAAAGGTGAATTCAGGCATCCAATACTGGTCCATATGTTAAATATTTATACAATGTACTATCATTCTTTTCTTAAGATAAAAAGGAATGTAAGGGATGTCCCAGGATTCCCTTCCTACAACTGGTCATCTTTCACTTTCCTTGTGTTGCATACACTCCGTCTGGAGACCAGTGGTGTGTATATATAGTTTGTTTCTGCAGCCACCAAGCATTTATCAGGAAAACTCATATAAGTCAAAAGACAATGTTCGAGACACAGGATTTGGAGAAAGCGTTGCATATAAGCTTATTTTTCACCACAAAATTAACCACGTACACACAATGCTGATTTAGTACTTAGCATAAATTTGTTTGGACTACCAATATCATTTTGATAGAAAAATTGGTTTTAAACTTTGCCTTGAGAAGCCTATGGAAATGATTGGAAACCTCACCACAACAGGACAAAGGCAATCCGGTTTGATCTCTTGAATGATTCTGTGAGACGTTGTTTAAATAAAATGTTCTGATACCATAGGTTGGAAATTTCTCTCCCATCCCATAAACACTACAATTTTGTGTAAACAGTAGCATTTGCTTGGCCTGGTCATATTCAGATAATTAAGCCACAATCTTTCTTCCAAAGATTTATTGGTTTATTAAACATATTCAGAAATATCTTTCAAATAACCTAATTCTGTGTTGTTATAATTAATGATAGTGATCTACATATGCAGATCTTAGAATCCATATTTCTTATTTTCCCATGTAAGTACTATTTTCAGAGTTAATTTATCATGATGAATTAACTTATTCTGCTCCTCTGTAAAAATGTTTAAAATGTATTATATAAGGTAATAACAAAAAGTTACTTGTTTCAGTTTTATCCAGATATTGATATTTTTATTTAGCGTTTTAAAACATTGTTTAATAATTAATACAATGATCTACATATTCAGGTCCTAGAATCCATATTTCTTAATTTTCTACGTAAGTACCATTTCAGAGTGTTATAGTATCACGATGAATTACTTCTTATCCTATCCCTTTGTAGAAATGTTTAAAATGGACTATATAATGTAATAACAAAAAGTGTTTATTTGCTGTAGCTTTATAAAGATATTGATAATTTTTTCTTTAATAGTTAAAAATATTGTTTAGGGATACAATTTAGTTATATTATGAGATTCTTTTTGCCTTTTGTAGATCTATAAACCTCAACTCATAATCCCAACACACCTAGTGTGATACAGATTTATCAGTATTTCTTAAGGGTGGGTGCACCAATTACAAATAACTTTAAACTGGTGCTCCACTGGTCATGGACCAGTTGTATCAGCTTCTAGAAAGATGGCTAATTTTGTAAGGAGGAAGTACAGAGAATAGCGACAAAGGTGCACGGAACTGGAAGGGCAGCTTTGACGGGAAGAAACAGTGAAGCACATCTTGTTTATCAGTCTGACAAGGAGAGTACCAGCTGGCTAATTAAGTGAACCTAATTTAAACTAATGATGTGGATTCTCAGGATAATGTGTAAACTGCTAGAGGAGACCGCGGGTGACACTTAAGAATACCCGGGGTGATACAATAAGCCACTTGTGCATCCAAGCAGAACCTGATTTTGCTCTACAGAAAATAAATGAGGTCAGCTGTTTACCAGGTAGTCTTTTACACGGCAAAACATCACCTGCATGTCATTCTTACCAAAGTTGTTAATGGCCAGAAGAGCAGTAAGCCTTTGATGTTTAAAGCAACGCCAAGGTTATAGATTACATTAAAAAATCAAGACCTTTTATTTTTAAGCGGCAGATAAAAATGATATTAATGTATCCACTTAAAACAAAGATGCCCCAGTGGTAAAAATTTATCATGTTTGTAGAACCTTATGTGGTCAAAAAAATATCTGTCAGTTTAATAATAAAATATAACAGTGTTGCTCAAGTTTTTGAAATGTTTAATCCTAAAATTACACAGTTTAATACCAATTCACACTGTCAAATACATGGAAAAGAAAAAGTCAGAAATTTGATTTCTTAGATAAGGTCGGTATAAAACAGTAGGGATCTAGTTCAATCGGATTGGAAAAGAAAGTTTGAAAGATTAAATTTAAGTAAGTGCCGTGTTGTTGTTTTTTTTTCTGTTCGTTTACTTTTTTTCTTTTTCAAAAATAAAGCAATTTGGTTTTGGACTTCACTGTTCCATCTCTATGTCCACCCTATAAAAATTCTACAGTCGTTTTTATCATGTTTGGGAGATGATTAAATTTTGAATATAATTACTATTCTTAGTTGCCACTGTTCAAATACTCAGGTTAGAAAAAGAAACAGAGATACAACACACCATAAGGAAGTAAAAGTTCATTGAGAAAAGAGGTCAAACTGAGAAAAGGTGCTTTACTCTTTACAAAATTAAACTTTGCACTTTGCAGTTAACTTTGAGTATGCCCTGCCCTTGGGTATAAATAAAGCTTTAAATCACAAATAAAGCTTTTTACCATTATTTTTTTTAAGTAGCTAGAAATATTCTTTCTTTGAATTGTCTTAAAGCTTGAATTACTTGGATTATTAATTTACAAAACTAACGTTTCAATATCTAATATGTTAAATCTCTCATTTACATGTTGTCTTTAAATTAGGAAAAACCTCGAGGGAATTTAGAATTCTAAGAGATGAAGTATTTTCAAGTAAAAAATAGAGTCATTAGGTTATTTCTAATTCATTTTTATGTGGGTATTTTTGAGGACTAAAATTCACATCCTCTAAGGTAATGTTAAGGCAAATATAAGGAAGTGTTATTTCATCCAGCAGTTAGTGGACTTAATGGAACTCAATATCTAAATCTGTTCAGAGGCTGAAATTACACATGGTTGATAAAAAGAGAACTTAGCCAAATTCAAAGATAGAAAATTGTAAATTTTTTAAAAGACAGTTTTATGGGGGTAAATATCTAAAATTTTAGGTTGATATTTACAATCAACAGTAGACCTGAAAAAAGTGGTCTCTTTAACAGAAAGAAGGCGAGATTGAGTGTACCCAGTATGAAAATGTTCATCTCACAACCTAAGGTGGTCTCTGAATGTGTATGGACTAGATTGTTGCAGAATGTCCCAAATCCTTGCAGCTGCTACTTCACTCTTCTTCTTTATAGCGAGGTATTCAGTCGCTCCCTCACCCCAATTTAAAATCTTTTCTTTTTATTGACAGAAGGGTGATATTCAACTCCATCACATACCTTCTTAGAGCTGTGTGAGCAACCCCCAACACAGAACTGCCTTTTTGCTTCAAGGATTGAGTTCCCACATTTTTCCTACAACGGGGACCTATCTTTTATGTTAATCTTGGATCCTCCTGTTCTCCAAATGGAAGACAGCAATAAAAAGTGAGGCAATAAGGCTGATAAATGGTGATGCGGGGCAAGATACCTCAAGAAAAGATTAAAATTTGTTTTGATAGTATGTTAATGAACTCAGGTCTGGTTGCTTGCTGCTCAAAAATCAGTAGTCAAAAGAGGCAGATGTTGGTAGAAAGGAAAGTTGCTTTTAATCAGAATGCCGGCAATTTAGGGAGAAGGTGGACTCATGTCCCCAGAAACCATCTCTGAAGATTCTGCTCAGCCATAGACGTTTTAAAGGGAAAAGGGGAAGTGATCTCAGTTGATCACTGAGATGGGGGGGCAGAGTCACCACTGTCCCTCATTGTGTGCAGGCTTGTTGACTTCTTGTGATCTGTCCTTAGATATTATTTTGTCCGCAAGGTTTGTCTTCATGATGACTGAAGGGGAAGCTAGGGAAGAGATCTGATTATCTATGAATTACTTATTCTTAAGTTCTTCTTTAGGCAAGTCACTGAGTAATCAAAAGATTTAAAAAGGTGTAATTAAGCCAGAGATGAGTAGATCATGAGGGCATTTGGTTTAAAAGTTAGTTTGGGAGTTTGAAATTTGCAAATGTTACCCATTATATATAAAAATAGATTTTAAAAAAGTTTCTGCTGTATAGCACAGGGAACTATGTTCACTGCCTTGTAGCAACATTAAATTGAAAAGAAAATGAAAATGAATATATGTATGTATATGCATGACTGGGACATTGCGCTGTACGCCAGAAATCAACACATTGTAACTGACTGTACTTCAGTTTTTTTAAAAGTTAATTACACATGTAGCTGTGCTAAAATGATAAGGCAAAGGTGGTTTCCAAACAGCTGCTTACAGAAGACGATCTGAGAATAGACAGAGGCTGTAAAACAGAGCAGGTAGAGGGAGTAAAACTGGAAGTCAACCACCAAGTCAGTGAAAATACACAGTTTTAAATTAGTAGATTTCATCAGATTGCTTGCTAAAATGTTACTTAAGTTGGGGGAAAACTTTCACCTGTAAAGCCATCTAGGACAGAATTTTCTGTTTTAGTCCTCTTAAATCAGTTCATTTAATTAGTCATAAAAACATTCCTTTTTTATTTCTCTTTGGGTTACATGTTATTAACTTATGTTTTGTCTTTAATTTGTCCTTTCCCTCCACGTTTCCAAAATTTACTGCCATGACTTTCACCTTAATTCTTAGATCCTTTTACTCTCTGCTAGGATTGTGGTCATTATTATCTTCCCTTATTCAATTTTAATAGTGTTAATCATGCCTTTACTCCTTGTTCTTTGCCAAAATTCCCAGAGTTCCCTTTTAATTAGTTTTTTTGAATAAATCATGTTTTACCTTTATACATTATTCAATTATATCTTTATATACATATCTTTTTACTTCCCTTCTTTCATTTAGAATATTCTTATTTTCTTCAGCTAATTCTAAAATTACCTAATTAAATGTTTTATTTCCAATCTATTGTTTATATATTTTTATAAAGGTAGAAAAATTCCCTAAAAATACAGCCTTACTTGGATTCCACATTTGTACTCATGATTAGCAATATTACTTGATACTGATATTCGTATTTTAAATTTACTTTGCAGTTATTGATAGCTTAGCATTGCGTCAGAGAATCCGTATGGAATAATTTCATTAATATTTCTTGAGACTCAGTTTATATAGCCCAGCTAGTGTTCATCTTCACTAAATGTTTCATGTAGTGAATGCTAAGGTCTGAATGTTTGTGTCCACCCAGAATTCATATGTTGTAATCCCAACCCTCAAAGATGATGGTATCAGAAGGTGGGCAGTTGGGAATTGATTAGGTCATAAAGATGGAGTCCTTATGAATGGGATTCGTGCTTTTATAAACAAAAGACCCTACAGAGATCCCTTGCCCCTTCCACCACATGAGGACACAGTGAGATGGCACGGGCTATGAACCAGGAAGAAGCCCCTCACCAGATCATGAACATGCTACCATCTTGATCTTGGACTTTGCACACTCAGAAGTGTGAGAAATAAATTCCTGTGTTTATAAGCTAAGCAGTGTGTTGTATTTAATTAGCAGCCTGAATGGTGATATGAAATGATACAGAAAATATTTAGAAAGTGACTATTTACTAATAAGGTATATTTAATCACTGCTAGATGAAAAAGTTAATACTTATATCTGCTAGTTCAAGCATAGTAATAATGTTCAATTTGTATATAGTATTAATTTTGTCTGTTGGTTTATCAAGAAGTATCAAATATTTCTCATGTTGATCATGTCAGTCTTGTCTAGTAATATGGAAATAATCACTTTATAAAATTGTAAGCAATTATATATTTTTCTGTTCTTTTTTTTTTTAGTGAAGTCAAGTTTTTAAATCATTAACTTGCTTTAACTTAACACTTTGTGCTTTAAAGTCTCTTTTAAAATCTGGTGTTAATAAAGCTACATCTGATTTTTCATTTTGTTGTTCATATATGCCTGCATTATCTGGGACTGTTCTTAAATTTCAAATTTTTTTCTTATTTTGGGGGTATATATCTTATAATCTGCATATGGCTAGATTTTCACTACTCGGTCCAGTGATTTTTATTATCAGCTAGTTACTCCTTCAGTTACTGTAATTAAAAACATGTTTGGTTTTACCTATACCTTGGTTTAAATTTTTTTTCTATTGGTCTTGGCTTTTTTATTCTTATTACTTTCTTGTTTTTATTTCTTCTTTTCCCTTTGTAGTTATATGTAAGGTGTTCATTTAATTTTATTTTTTTCATAGAAAATATAATATTGAAGATATAGATTCTTGTAATACAACTAAACATACTTAACATATGCATAAGCAATCAGTACTTTTCTTATTCTTAAATAATAGAAGAAATCTTAATATATTTCAAATAATATCAAACTTTTTCCTGTTTACACATTAGTGTACAATACTTAAACACTTTTTTTTTTTTTTTTTTGCTGTTTTTGTCCTGCATTTTCACTCTTTCAAAAATTTCAACCTTAAGTTCAGGGAATATCATTATTATTGACCGTCACTATTTTAATAGATCATATGTTTAACAATTTACTTGCTCATTGTATATCGAACTTATTGATTGATTAATTTTTCTTATTCCTGAAGCAAATAGTTTTCAGTTTCAGTTTTGTTTCAATTCATTTTGTTGATAAAGTCTGTATGTTTTGGCATCTGACACAATAAGTGAGTTATATGCTTTTTTCCACTGACCATATAATATCAGAGTATATTTTATTTCCACTTAGTCTTTTAATAATATTATTTCACTTTCTTTTGGTGTCTATTATTGCTGTTGAGAAAATTGCCGCTGTTTTCATAGCAATTCCTCTCCCATTTTAAGATCTTCCTTTTGGCTGTATGTCTGGTTGTACCATGTCAATATATTTGGATATTGATTTTTTTTTTCCACTTGAGTTCCATTGTCCTTTCTAAATCTGAGAGTTTATTTTATTTCATAAATTGTATACTAAAGAATAATGATAATATTATAAACAATAATGATAACATTATTCTTTATTACATTGTAGAAAGTTCTCATTCATTTTGACTTAAATGTCAACTTTTCTCTTTTCTTTGTAGTAGCTCCCTCTGGAATTTATCATTTCTACTGTTAGAAAGGATTCCTACTTTTTTATGGAAAATAAACTTTATTTTTTATATACTTTTTTGTACATATATTTATTTACTTTTTGTATAATATATAGTAAGTATAATGTATAAACAAAATCTTATATATTTAAATACATTTGAGTCTCTCATTAGTGGTAGTTGTTCTATGAAGTCACCAGAAACACTAAATTTCCGAATCCTGCACCACTGTTTCCAGAGGAAATGTACAGTTAGCTTCTTATTGGCTTCTGGGCACAAGATTTTCAACTCATCAGCATATATCTTGGCCTCATGAGTGTTATGAGTTCTGTATTGATCAGTTGATCAGCTGATCAATACATAACTTGGTTTCATGAGTGTTTCTGTTCAGAAACACTTTATTTAATATGCACAGTTAATTAATTAACATTAATTAACATTGAACTAAACAGTATTGACTCATGCCTGAATGAAGCTTACCATCAGGACACCACAGCCTTCCTGCACAAACATTTCAACCCAAGGCTCAGGTGCCATTTTGAACAGCAAAATTGTCAACAAAAGCAGTGCACTAAATATACCATGAGAAGACACTTGTTCACGGTACGAGGGTTGAAACAAGAAGGCACCTTGTTCACTCTTAGCTGGGAGCACGTCACATGATATACTTTTCACCACTTTGCGCATGTCCCTGAATGACTGTAAAATCATGATGAGTATTGGTTTTGCGGGTCTAAATAAATTTAAGAAAGTAGCTGCATTTTAAATACAGAATCAACAATGAGAATCAACTGTAATCAACTACTCCACAGGAAAATCGGGAAGACTAACACTAGCTCCATGCAAACAAAATGATCTCGCAATTACAATGTACAGCCAAGATAGCCAGATGCAGAGAGTGAATACTGTATATTTCCATTTCTGTAATATTCCAAATCAGGCAATGCTGATTTATGATGACTGAAATTTACATAATGATTACCTTTGGCAAGGTAATAACTAGAAGGAATAATAAAGCATAATTATTATTATTTTAATAACCAGACCATATGGAGAACCCATTCGGAATGAGGTCTAATTTTCTAACTTATAAAAATGTGCTAGATTCTTGTCTGAGGAATATCCACAATCAGGATTGTATCATAATATTTTAATATTTTATCCTTGTATAATGTCTTTTACATTCTCCTGGTATTTCATAGTCATTACAGGCACTTCAAAAAACAATATAATTTATGTGATTTTTATCATTGCATAAATATTTCAATATTGATATTCTCTATTAATTTCAAAATTTACATCATTGTCTGAAGACAGAAGTTATATGAATAATAAATGATGTTAGCTTTTCTCACTTTCGAATATCTAGTAGGTAATACATATTCAGCCAGTGTCGGTTTCTAGTTTGAACACTGAATTTACAGGCCAGCCTGATTATTCCTGAAAGAATTTCTAATTTTAACCTATTAGCTAAAAAGTCTTGATAATCTTAAAAGGAATGCTTGTAATTTGCTGGCCTTTGTTGCAGCTGAAATCAAAGTAAAATTAAACTGGTCAAAGTTAACCTGTCTCAAAGACAGACGCATAAGAGGTGAAGTATACAGGAAAATTTGTTCTTACAGTAGACACTGGGCCATGGACTGGGTACCCATGAAAACCCGGAAACCCTGGAGACCTAGAATTTTCTAGTAGACAGCTGCTCATCCTTTACTCAAGGCTGTACTGTTGAATCCAATATTAGAAATTGAGCCACTATACAAGTTATGCACGGTATATTTGTAACCCTGGAAGTACCAGAGCTTTCTAATAGAACCACTTTTCATTCTTTTATTTGTGGTACCAAACACATCTCATAATGCACAAATAAATGTATGCAGAATGGATAGGTGGGTGGATTGGATGAATTTATATATGAAGTTGTTAAGAACTCTTAGAATAAGAAGCCCTGATTTTGAGCATGTTAGCAGTCTTGTGGTTCTGGGCAGGAACTGGTATTAGAGGGACTGACAGCTGCTTCAATTTCAAACCAATATTAATGCAAAAAAACCTTCCATAAATATCAGAAATGGTTAGGTTCCAGTGTGTCAGAAATTTTGATAGTAAACAGCACTTCCATATGGCAGGTGATGCTGTAAATGTTTTCTATGCATTAATTGATAGAATCCTTAATATAACTTTATAAGATTATTGCAGTTATTGCTCCCATTTAACAGACTATACATATCTCACAAAGCTAATTTAAGTTCATTTCCTCTGAGCTGAGACGCCATGAATCCTAACATTCAATGGCCTGGATACTGGAGCCAGACTGCCCCGGGGGCAAATCCTGCACTGCCCCTGGGTCTTCGTGCAACTGAGTTTTAGTCGATAGCCCAAGTTGGACAGTTTGGGAAGAGCTGGGCATAAAATAATTGGTGGCTCAAAAACGGAATGGTTTTTCATAACCATGGCCATGGCAACATGGAAACATGACAATGACGAGGTTGTTAGAGATTTTTTTTCTCTGTCATTGACCTATGAACATATTACTTGTTTTACTACTATAGTAAAACCTATTAAGTTCCTATTATTCAGTAAATCTACTATTGTCTTAGTCTTTGTTAAGGATCAAATGAGGAAGATGTAATTCTGTTTCTGCAACTGTAACTGGGAATACCTTAACTGGCCTTGGAAGTGGGACTCTCTCTGCTCTAGACAGAATAAGCAATTCTGAGGATGATTTTTGTGTAACTGGTCATGCTGGCATTACGATGTGTTCAGGGAGTCTAAATGCAGAAAACAAAATCTATTTAAATCACTTCTTTAATTGCTTATAGGCTCAAGGATCAGAATGAGAGGAGAGTTTGCAGAAAATGCAAACATTTTCCAGTTATCCAAGGAATGAAACAAGTTATCATTCACAATAAAATAGCACTGCACGAGTTACCTGGTAAAGACTATGACACTAAAGTAAACGTTATTTAAAATTGCTTTCAAAAGGAGGAGTCATTCATACCTGAACAACTTTTTGAGACTGCACATCAACAACAAGGATTCGATCCAAAGTTGGCTGTGCTACGTAAATGAACTTGTCTTTGACATTAACAGCTGAGGCCCACACACACCTCTGGACTTCATCTCCTTGAGCTTTGGGACAAACTTCATCCTATGATTTAGGAAACAGAAAATCAAATGAGTTTCTTAAATTATAACATGGGCATGGCCATATTATAGGTAACATTGATGTTTGACACTTTACTATTTTTAGCATCAAAAGTTATATATATAAACATTTATATGTTAAATATATAAATATCTGAGTTACATGTGTTACATATTCATATTTATGTCAAATATGTAAGTATGTAAAAAGTGTTAGATCAAGTAAAACAGTATATGGTGCCTATTTAAACTCATTACATGTGCATAGAAATCAGTGTGCATTACCCTTTAAAATAAATTTTGTCAAACCTTTATTGCTTATTTCTAGTAAGTTATAGTTCTTTCACTTGTCACTATCTGTTCATAACTCAGTCACTGCAGAAAAACAGAATAAGTCCAATGTTTCTCCCCTAATCCCCCCCAATCTCACACTTCCTCACCAGACATTAGATGCCACCCTAAAGTATATTTTGAGCCTTTCAAAACCTCAGGGACTACCCCCTTAGCACATTCATGGTCTTTTCAAAAGCTGCCAAATCCACTGCACAAGACTAAAGAAGTCTTCTAATTTGTGAAGAATCAGACGCTTAGAAAAACAAGAATAAGGTAGTTATTCAGAGCTGTTATCTTATTTTTGATTTAGTATCAAAGTCAAATTTTACAAAATCTTTTAAACTACCCAAGCCCTTTTCTTTCTGCTCCTTTACCCTAGAACTGCCTTCTGGCTGAATACTGTATAGTTTGTGTTTAGATGGCCATAAATGAGGCAAAAAAAGTTCTGTTTCCTCCTTTCAACATTCAATAAGTGAATGCTGCAGGTAAACATAAGCCTTTCTGATTCGTGCTGGCAGACACATTGCAAGTCGAAGAAATGTCATTTAGCTCATTTTTGCTTCAGGTTTTTCTTTTATTCACTGGTCTATTGGTTTTGTAATTCTTTCAATTTATTTCTAGTTAGGAAAATCACTAAGAAGAGAGACTTTATGAACTATGCATAAAATATATGTGTAAAGATAAACATTTATATAATGATAAAAGTATGATACACACTGATTCCAATGTATTACTTGTTTCATAATGTAGGACTGATTGCTAGTTATCATGTCTAATTCACTGTTTTGTGTATCCAGTTAGTAATTCCTTTTTTTTAAATTGACACATAGTTGATTTACAATGTTGTGTTAATTTCTGGTGTATAGCACAGTAATTCATTTATACACACACACACACTCTTTTTCGTATTCTTTTTCATTGTAGGACATTATAGGTCCAGTTAGTAACACTTAAGCTAAATTAGAATACTCTCTTCTCCAATTCAAACAAAAACATTTATTTTCCAGGAGAGATGTCATCCACCATCTGCATTTAATACTCATGAAACAAAATCAACAAAATTTTCATTATCAACATCACCTAAGCATTTCTTTTCATTAAAAGCTACTATTGACAGCAGATAAACCACATTTGGCATTTAATAATTAAAATGAATACCATAATAACTCTCCTCAGACAGCACAACCATCATAATTGTTTTTCTTGTTTGCATAACATTTGGAAAATAACATAAAAACCAGAGCACTTTGGAATGAGAAGCTCAGTACGTGGTCTGCTGTTTTTTTCTCCAAACTTCAGGTCTAAATTCCAGAGGACCTGGAGCATCCACTCATTTTTGAGATCCAGTCCAGAAGTGACCAGGTTCACCAAAACACCAGGAACATGTAATTCTTAGAACAGCATAGTTGTTCCAGGCTTCCAGGACACAAGCAAAAAAATCTAAAATCTAAACATGCAGTGTATGTTTCAGGTAATTTCAGGTAATTCCCATGTCATGGAAGGTGCAGCAATCATTCCAGGATGAGGACCAGTGGGTCATCCTGAGAGGTGTCTGTGGCATCCTTCAGAGGCAGCACAAACCCGGAGGCAGAGGTCTGTCCTCCGCACATGCCCAAAACAGAGCACGGGGTTGTACTTTGATTCATCAATTCACTGAATCATTATTGTTTACGTCCATTTTTCTGCCTAAGGATATTGAACATCTCTGACAAGGCCCTCTTTTGTGAGAATCAAATGCTGTATAAAATATGTCCTCGAGAGGCATGAAAAGGTGGTGAAAAAGTTGAGGAGGGTTGATGAATGGATCTGAAAATGGGGAAATTGTTTACAAATTCTTTGCTGTTGTGTGAAAGCTACCAACAAAACCTGCCAAATTAGCAGAAAGTTTGAGTGACCTGACAGATCATTGTTAGGCAAACAACGGCTGAAACCAGGAGTAATTTCCACCCCTTTGTTTGCTACAAAACTATTGAACAGTAAAATAAATTGTGCTGCTGGGAATTATTTCCTATTTGTATGCTGTCCCCATAAGATGGCCCTGACCAGACTCACAATCATTTTTACAAAGCCATTAAAAGTTTCCTGACAGTCACTGTGAATTTTCTTTGCTTCACTTTCTGCCATTATTTCTGATTATACTCTATTAGGTCTCATTTTACAAAAGCACTCTCCTTTTTTCAGATACACAGATTAATATTTATTTCTGAGGATAGGAATAATAGGGGAACATTTTTCACATGCATTAGGCATTCAGTGGGATGAAAGAGAAACTAAAAAAAAAATACCAGAGATGCAAAATAAGATTAAGATAATACATACTGATGAGGGAAATTGTCAGAAATTATATCAAAGGGTATCTATCATTCAATCATTTTTATAGAAATGTATGCTACCCTTTGGAGTGAAAGAATTAATAAGGTTTTAGAACTAATGAGGATGAGTCCGTAATAAAAAGACAATTCTAATGCATAATGAGAACTTATCTGTCTCCCTTCGGGTCATGTCCACATTTCATCGCATGTTTCCTGTGCATGCATTATCTCGTTCCAAAATTTTAAAGGAATAATAGATACATCACTAGCAATGATGGAAATTTTGGTTTATCAATTAAAATAGTGTTGATGCTTCCTGCCTTGCTAAACAGAAGTCATAGATCAAATAGATGAATATATATACTCATCTTCTATGGAAGTTGGTCATTTTTGTTTATTGTATTGATTACCTATAAAAATACTTGGCCCACAAATCTCCAAATTCCCATCTTTCCTTCCCCTTCTTCCTCACATTCCCCCTTGTGACATTCATGGTGAGGATGAACAGTATTTATCACAAGCACCTCCATCTCCCTTGCCTCCAAACTCAGCAAGTTTCTGTGTTTTCATTCCTTCCTCCCACTCTTCTCTCTAATCCTGATTTGTCCACTATCCTTTGCCCTCAGAAAAAATCTGTCTACATTTAATTTATAACTGAGTTCTGTCTCCAGGTGCCTTTGAACATGCACATGTCCGTGTAATTGAAGAAACAAACAGTAAAGCAACATGAATCAGATTCACCCACCTTTCCTTCCAACCACCCATCTACTTCTCCTTAGACTTTGGAGCAGCTGTTTGGAACTTTCATTCCATTTCCTGACCTTTCACTCTAAATTGTTCATACTTTATACTGGCTTTCGAGATCCTGTCTCTTCCGGAAGACATCTTGGCCTTAGAATTTCCAATTGTTCATCTTTAGTTCTTGTTGGGAAGCATTTTTTGAACACTTATTATGTGAAATAGATCATGCAAAACAACGTTTGGAAATAAAAACATGATATGAGTGAATGCTTGTTATAATTTCTGCCACAGTTGTCTGTTTCAGACATGTGATTCTTTCTGGAATGATCTATCATACTTTTAAGGCAAGGATTTACAAACAATGGCCCCAAGCCAAATTCAGCCTACTCCCTATTTTGGTATGTGGCCCAGGAACTAAGAATGTTTTTGACATTTTTTAATGGTTGAAAATAAATCAAAAGGAGAATATTATGTTGTGATATGTAAACATTATATGGGATTCAAATTTACATAACAAAAGGATTATTGGAACACAGTTACAGCCATTCATTAAATATTATCTGTCTTAATATCAAAAAAGCAAACAACTCAATTAAAAAATGGGCAGAGGATCTAAGTAGGCATTTTTCCAAAGAAGACATACAGATGGCCAACAGGCACATGAAAAGATGATCAACATCACTAATCACCATGGAAATGCAAATTAAAACCACAATGAGACATTATATCCCACCTGCCAAAATGGCTATCATTTAAAAAAAAACACAAATATTAATTGTTGACAAGTATGTGGAAAACAGAGAACTCTCATGAAGAGTTGGAAGAATTGTAAATTGATGCAGACACTGTAGGAAACAGTATGAAGCTTCCTCAAAAAATAGCTTCTGGCCATTTTTCTGAAGAAAACAAAAATGTGCTAATTCTAAAAACATATACACCCCTACATTCATTTCATCATTATTTACAATAGCCAAGATATGGAAACAACTTAAGTGCCCAATCGACAGATGAATGGACAAAGAAGATGTACTTTACATATGTCATGGAATATTACTCAACCATAAAGATGAATGAAATCTTGCCATTCGCAACAACATGGATAGTCCTACAGGGTATTATGCTAAGTGAAATAAGTCAGATAGAAAAATACAAATACTGTATGATTTCACTTATATGTAGGACCCCAAAAAACAGAACAAATGAATAAATATAACAAAATAGAAACAAAGTCACAGCTACAGAGAACAAATAAGGGGTTGCTTGCCTGAGGCGAGGGGGGATGGTGGGGGAGTGCATTAAATAGTTGAAGGAGATGAAGAGATACAAACTTCCAGTTACAAAATAAATGAGTCACGGGGGTGAAATGTATAGTGCAGGGGATATAGTCAATAACAATGTAGTATCTTCGTATGATAAAAGGCAGTAAGTAGACTTATTGTGGTGGTTATTTTGTAATGTGTAGGAATACTGCATCACTATGCTGTGCACCAGGACCTAACATAGGGTTGTAGGTCAATTATCCTTCAAAAACAAATTCATAGAGAAAGAGAACAGATTTGTGGTTACTCAAGGCAAGGGGTAGGGAGAGATGGAATTAGATGAAGGTGGTCAAAAGATACAAAATTCTAGTTATATGAGAAATAAGTACAGGAGATGTAATGTACACCATGATAAATACATTTAACAAGGCTGTCTGGTGTATATGAAAGTTAAGAGAGTAAGTCCTAAGAATTCTCATCACAAGGGAAAATATATTTTTCTTTTCTTTTTTTATTTATATGAGATGACAAATGTTCACTAAACTTAATGTGGTGATCATTTCATAATGTATGTAAGTTGAATCATTATTCTGTACATCATAAACTTACACCATGTGATACGTCAATCGCATCTCACTAAAACTAGAAGGAAAAAAACATAAATTGTCTGTCTACATTCATGCTAGAATGGTAGACAAAGACCACACAGAGAGCAAAGCCAAAACTATTTTCTCTCTGGACCTTGCAGAGTATAATTTTGCTGATCTTGATTCATAGGATATAGCCCAGAGTGGGCAATATCCTGTTAATTAAATTCTATCTATAACAGCTTCTTTATCTTCTGTACCCTTAAAGGTGACTTCAGGAGAGCCAGGCCTCAGACTTTATTTTTCTGCTCTGTTTCTTTGACATTAAATTCCTTTAAGAGCTCATTCACTCTCTTTGCCTTATTATTATCATGGCTAGATGACAACCAGAAATTCATCTTTGGCTTTACCATTCACCAGACCGTCCTCCTTCCCTCTCTTTCCAGAAAAACTGTTCAATGAGCAATTTAAAATAGAGACACAATAGCGGAAACAAAAGTATTCTATACTAAAGGAAGTATTGAAAGTGATTCTAAAATTCGATATAAACTATATTTTAAAAGGTGGAATCCAAGCACACACTCATGAACACACGCAGAGATACGTCGATGATAGACACATAACTACATAGGTGCTATAGATAAATACAAATTACTTATCCAAACCATCTAGCTAAGGTTTGGTGTAGTTTAGAGAAGTTTAAAAAACCAAGTAGCTCTGAAAATAACAGAAAGGCTATGGAGTAGTGAAATAAGAAAGAATAAAATTGACAATGATAATCGTGTAGGAACCCATCTAGAGAAGCTAAGCATAGTTGACATGTAAAACGTTTTATTTAAAAATGTTTAAAAGTAGACTTAATCTTCGGAATACCAGGCCTGGGAACATAGGGAACCAAAGCACTGAAAAGGCAGGCTAATTAAACACTGATAGGTTAGCGTTTTCTAAGATACAAAGAAAGGTTCATATATCTGATCTGCATAATTCGGATGACAAATGCATTCTGTCATCCGCATAGGTGTGAATGCAAACAAATCGGCATGCACATTACAAAGAAGACAGTGGTAAGTGTGCAACAAATAAGGTGACCCAAGACAGATACACCCAATTTGGGTACTGAATTAAGCCGCATTGTGGGTTCCTCCAAGGATGGTATATATACATCCTAGATACAGATACGAGATATGGACATGTACTGAGCTACTGATAAATTAATGTTGAGTCAATAAGAGGAGAGAGACGGTTTGATGTTTGATAAAAATCTACACTTGCAAACTTGTAAGATGGAAACCTGGTTCTCTCACTGGTTTTGGTAGTTCTCATTATGTTACTTTTCTGCTTCTCTACCAATCAGGTTCCTGAGACTGGCAGGAGAGTCCTCTCCCTTGGCAGTAATTGAGAATTGGGGACAGAAGAGGGCTTTTGCAAAAAGAAATTTTAAAAAAATCTTTCTCAAAATATATAACTGTAATCTTCATTGTTCTCCAGCAAATGGCCTCTTCCCCAGCTAGTGTTCTCATCAAAATTTCATAAAACACATGGATTTTCCATAGTGAATAAAGAGCACATCACATATTTTATTAATCAAATTCTTATTAATCTACACTCGGCAGCCATATTTCCAACACCTAGATGACTCATCCTTAATTACCATGGGTCTTATTAATTTTCTCCTTGTCGGAATTTTCATAGCATTTATATTTGGTGCCACGTAATTGGGCCTTTAATCATGTACTACTGTTCTCACCTAAAATGCTAGACTTTGTTCTTCCGACAGTTCTACACCTTCAAACACACTGGCGAAAGTGCAGTGTTTCTTCACTAAATACACGTTTAGGTGTCACGTGTCATAGCACAGATAAAAGGGGAGAATCAAAAAGTGGGTAGTTCTCAATCATGACGCTAAACTCTAGAATGTCATGTCATTTAGAATCACTGAGAAACAGAATTCTAGAGCAGCCTTCAAAATGTGGTGCGTGGATGGCTGCTACTTGGAATATCATTTGTCACCAAGCTTAGAAATAGAATAGAAATTGAAAATAATTGTCAAAATTGAAAAAAACTGTTACTAGGCCACTGCATGTGCCACCGTCCCCTGTTGCTTCTTCTGGCAAAGATCAAGGGTTGTCTTCCATTCAGCGATGGGCTTACTCTGGCCCTACGTGACAACTTTCCTCTTCTATTTTAACTTGACCAACCCTATGACCATTTGAGTTTGGATCCCTGACTTGACATGAATAAACCAGTCCTAGATCAGTCAGGAGAAAGCTTTCATACCATAAGCAAAATAAAATGTGTAGCTAAGATTCTGTCATCACCACCATTAAAAATAAAAACATTGAGATTTTCTTTAAAAAAAAAACCCACTATTTAAAAAAATCATGCTACATTTAGCTCTTAGATAGCCTATTTTTGATCATTAGTCTATCAATGCATTGTCTGAATGTAATACTTTTGGTATACGAGATGCCTTAACTTCTGAAGCACGGGATCCACTTAATTTGTTATTCAATATTTCTTTCTCAATTAACTGGATATTAAATATGGTAGTCCAGTAAAAACAACACTTAAAATATTTGATAACAATTTAATATTGCTATCATATCCATGAGCATAATCAGTGGACCTGTCTCCTTGAATAGGGTTTAGATCAGCTTGGTCTAAACTTGCCTGGAGGGTTTCATGGGATGGAAGCTACCTAATGATTAAAAAAAAAAAAAATAGATTGAACAAAAGCCAAGGTGATTGTTTCCCACATATGGTTTAAGAAGCACTGATTTTTAGCTTTCTTTTCTTTTCTAGCTTTCTCTCTCTCTTTGAAATAGCTTTTATTTTTTAAATCCAAAACTCTTATAATCTGAGTCTATTTAGATAAATAGAAAAGTGAATAATGAAATATTTGAAAAGATAGTGTCCACTTTATCAAACACAATAGAATGTAAATAATTCTCAATGAGGGTTTGTTCAGTTTATCATGAATGAAGGAAATGAAACAATGAAACAATGTACTGGACTGGAATGTGTAGGTTGGGAATCCCAGTTTATTTTTATAATCATGTGGAAACATATATATTCAAGGTTGAGCTATTTTGTATACACTAGGTATAATGTATTCTTTTAAATCTTGCAAAGCAAGATTTAAAAAAAGCACTCCATCTTATAATAATAACATATTAAATAATTTGGTATCAATGGCTATCTCCCTTACTGGTCCATTTTTTTTAAAAGGCAATGAGGTTAAAGTACTTTTATTGATTTTTAATTGAGATCAGTGCTTCTAATCCAGTGATACAGCTGCTTTTTCCTACAATTAGATATATTCAATTTATCTAATTCTAGTTTCCATTTAATTTATTAAAATGTCATAAACTGTCTAGTTCATATTAGTCAAAACATAAGTAGTCATGGTAATTTAGGGCCTGATTTGCCTCAATCTGCATATCATAGAAAACTGTCAGGTAGCATGATACTGATTCCAGGATATCAAAGTACAAAGATTATATTGTAGAAATTTTCATCCTTCCTTTTAACATAAGGAGAATGTCTTTAATTTCTTCAAGTATTATCATAAAAATTGAGTTGATAACATTACACTATCATAAACCGAGGGCTGGTTTCTTTTCAAAAATAATGTACTAAAGAGAGTTTAAAAAAAAAAAAAAAGCAGGCAGAGTTAAAAAAATAATAATAAACAGGCTTTGAGATCAACCAGACTTAAATGTAATCCAGTTTTACTACTTACATTAGCTGTGTAAATACTCCTTTTAAGTTTTGTTTACCCCACTGGTATAATAATATTACCTTTCATGTTGTATTATTATGTCGGTTAAATGTAATCATGTTTGAAAAGGTCAAATGATCAATAAATGCCACTTGGTATTTTCATGTAGAAAATTCTCCATGAGCTAACATTTCACAAAAACTGTAATAGTCTACACATTCTTCACACAAACGTTTTCCTCAATTTCCCAAAATGTTTTGGAGAGTTTGCTGTGGATAGTTAAGAATTTCAGTGAGTTATTTTAAACATACAGTGATGGTTGCATATGTGGTTAGAATTTTTTTCCTTTTTATCATTTGTCAGTTCTGTGACACTAGGCTAATTATTCGACTTTTCTCATTTCCTTCTCCAGAAATTGAGAGTATTAAATTAGGACTTTTCCATTGTTTTCATAAAAGAAAAATAATTCAAAGCTGTCTGAATTAATTCGACTCTGCTTAAACAGAAAATGTTTTACCGATTTATAAAAATATAGTGTTAGGTCCACCCACATTGTTGCAAATGGCAAGATTTCATTCATCTTTATGGCTGAGTAATACTCCATTATATATAGAGATACCACATCTTCTCTATCCAGTCATCTATTGATGGACACTTGGGTTGCTTTCAGATCTTGGCAATTGTAAATAATGCTACAACGAAGATAGACGTGCATATATATATTTGAATTAGTGTTTTTGTGTTCTTTGGATATACACTCAGCATTGGTAGTTCATATGGTAGTTCTATTTTTAGTTTTTTGAGCAACCTCCGCACTGGTTTCCACAGTGGCTGCAGCGATTTATGTTTCTACCAACAGTGTACAAGGGTTCCCTTTTCTCCACATCCTTGCCAACATTTGTCATTTGCAGACTTTTTGATGGTATCATTTTGAGAGGGTGAAGAGTGAATTTAAAAATAAATTTGTAGAGTGTTAAATTTCAAATGTCTACAGAACATAAGAGAAGAAAACTCTCGACATTTGGTAAATGCAGGACTGGATGATTTGTGTCTTGGTTCTCCTGGTTCTTTTAAACGAGCCAGAATCCCAGTTAGGAATTGGTCTAAGTGTCAGTGAGCACTGAGAATCCCAGGAACAGAGACTTCATGTCTGTTGGGGAAACCATACATCTAAATAGTGGGGAGACCAAATTAAAACCAAGACCATAGGTTTCACTTTAGGTCCAAGAACTAGTAAATAGAATTTGGCAAAGTCTTGAACTAAAAACTAACATTAAGCAATAAAATAGACAATTATGGCAAATATAAGAAAATGTAAATTATATGGACCCACAAGGTTCATGGTGTATCAACTCAATTAAATGGCAGTGTGGCTAGTTGGAATTAAAGAATTAGTTGTGTTTGTGAATTTTGTTCCCCAATGTGATGACTTGATTTGTACAGGAAGAATGGTACTCTTTTGTAACTTTGTTTAACAAAGCACAATTAGTAAGTTGGTTAGATGGAGAGGAAAAATCATTTTCTTTCTTAGTAGATAACACATGATGTTAACTGAACATAAAAAGAAAAAAAAAGCATGGGCTTTAGTATGTAAATCTCTCTAAAATGTTGAAAAGTTCATTATAATTATGACATCACAATGAACACTGTGGCATCTTGGGAAGATGTAGGTCACTTCTTTCAAATACCTTCTGTACTCTAGTTTCTTTAAGTAACAATAGAGAAGATCTGTTTAAATGATCCCTTTCAACTATTGATTAACAGACTCTTATAGTTAAGACATTGGTTTCAATACCCAAAGTGTATATATCCCCCTCTACAATTTTTTCTGACAGCTGGATATCTAGCCTTTTTAAAAAACTTTGAAAAGAGAGAGATTTTTTATAAGGTAGTCCTTTAAATCTTGGGTACTGAGCTTAAATCTGCCTCTTTATAACTTCCAGTCCTTAAATTTGCTGCTTCTTGAAGAACCAAAAAGAAGAATCTGTTCGTATTTATTCACCTTGATGCTTGACGATAAATTAATGCAAACAGATTCATTTAAAATGTATTTTAAAAACAAGAAATTTTATTTCAACAGATTTCACTTATCTGCGTTCTGATCATATTACTATAGCTAATACAGATTTTGTAAATAATACCTATGAAATGGATTATCAGGCAGGCAAAGAAATGAATTTGCAGGATCGGATTGAAGTACAAAGCTTGAGGTTTAGTGTTGGGGATCACGTTACGCCACGTTAATGAAATTATCCTTAAACTTGAAGGGATTTCATGTAGAATTCTATTCCTCAATGCTTTGAAATTTTTATATTAAAATGGAGTAAATTAAATTATTTCTTACTGTTATAAATCTGTAGGATAAAGAGAAACCAAAGTTTTCAGGAACAAGGTCAAATAATTTGAATGACGTAATATCAGAAAATACGTAAATTTGCCTTCCCTTCTTTAAATAATTGTCTCTTTCTTTTGGTAATGATACATCAGTTTTGGTGACACGTGTTTTACAGGTTTCTCTTTTTGGGGACATTAGTTTAGGAGAAAGAAAAGGTTTTATGGACTCCCTCCTTCCTAAGCATGTGTATGAAATCTCTCCCTGTGAATGTCTAAATCTGTCTTGGAACTGTTTAAAAAAAATGTTGATTTAAAAGCATAAATTGAAGCAATTTTATGATTGTTGAATTATCTACATTTGTTCAACACAGTGTAATATCATTTAGGAGCTGAACTTTTTTCCTGAAGATCATAATCTCGCAATGCAGATGGCAAAGTGTCATTCTGATGGGAGTTCCTCATCTTACTGTATTGTCCAGCCCCGGAAGCCTTATATGGAAGACAGGCTTACTTGCTTTTTCAAGACTATTATTGACTGGAAAAAAATTATTCTGAAATGTGATAGATTCATCTTCAAAAATTATAAAGCTGTTTAGAGGATAATTATATGCATGTGTACTTTTAAACTGTATTGTAATTCACATGTAAACGTGTTCCACATTGGAATGCCTACACTGAGGATCATTAAACTTTATCTTTCAGGTCAACACTCTTTAAAAATTGTTTTAGTATGACTTATATTATTTACTGGTTCATTATTATTATTGTAAATGATCTTATATTCTATTTCGTACAGGTATGTCATGAGAGGATCCTGCCCAGATAATTCATACACACTTGTATTTTACTATGTTTGTATCCACTAAATAAAAACCATGAAAATTCACCCATTTTAAAATCATATTTTGTAAGCCTTTAGAAATACATGTTACATTAAAAGAATAATTTGGCTCTGTACCTGACTTCTTTATAGGTAGGACAATACAGATGAAAGTTACATTTCTCCTGTCCTTTCTCTTTAAAACTGTATCTTTATTACATTGCCCACAGAATTATATTTAGGCTTATCTCTTTTCACTAACAAATCTGATTTGCATTCTAGAAAAATTCTTTAATAATAAAACGAAGACATTATGGAGTAAAAATCAGCAAAACGACCCCTGTGATTTAGTTCAGTGCAAATCCTTTAAACGTATACTGATTATACAATTTGATATGCTATTATTTTATTGCATCTTTTAAGTTTTCTAAATAATTTCAAAAGAGAACTATCAGACATAAGATACAGTTTTGCAAAATCATACTCATAAATAACTGTATTTTGAAACTTATACTTTAAAGAGCTACTTTTTTAATAAAAAATGATGCTAGTATACGGATTGTTAAATATGCTAAGCTCATTTTCTTCCGCTCTTATCACAAGGAATATTTTTTTCTTCCTAAAATAGAGGTGAGATAGGACTGACGTCTTTTTCAGGACGGAAGAAAGAACGCTTTGGAGAGAGTAACTAGATCCGATTCCGGAAATAACACTCACTGGGTGGTGATTCAGGCAACTTCTTAGCTGCCAGTGGGCATGTCACTCCACAGTGCCTCATATTACATCTTCGTTCAAGCCGTACAGGTGGGATTTAAGACAGAATGGAGCAGACGCCTAGTTGCTTGCAAGTCCTAGATAAGTTTCAGCTTTTGCCGTTAATTTGCTAAACAATCCATAATATATCTTTAAAAAAATGCCTTAATAAAAATTTGAAAATCAGTTACTGAATTAGGAAAAAAGAAGAGTTTTGATGGGCAAAAATTAGCAGCTTAAGTAGTAAAGGGATGAACACTAATTTTGAGGTTTAAGTTTTGTTTTTCTTATCATTCTTTTTTTAATTAATTTAATTTAATAATTGACTAATTCATTTTAATAGAGTTACCAGGGATTGAACCCAGGACCTCATGCATGCTAAGCATGTGCTCTACCACTGAGCTATACCATCCCCTCTTTCTTGGCATTCTTATTATAGAGCTGTATCTTAAATTTCCACATAGGAAACATAAAATCATTATGTGATAAAGTATATGGAGAAATGCAAAACTGTCATTGTAAGCTTTCAGCAGTTTAAAAAATGTTTAGCAATCCAATATTAAATATTTTCTTTGATAAAATAAAATTGAAGGCATTCATTTACTGTATTGTTTTCCTTCCTGTAACATCTGTCAAATAATTCCCACTGAGATTGATGACCTATCAAAATATGAAAAAGATACCAAGGCAATGACAAGCCTTCAGTGTTAAATTACAGTTTTGACAACTATTGTTGAAATAGTAAATGTAAGCAATGAGAAATCAAACAAGAGGTCAGACTATTAAAATTAAATAGAAATATTATGAGATTTCAAGAAAAATACTAAGATTTAAATAAATCATTAAAATTATGAACCTAACCCTCAAAAACATTACAATAATTATGCAGTTTTCAATGTATTTAGAAGGAAGAAAAATTAAGAATTCTTAAGAATTGTGTAAGCAAAATTATCATCTTTCAGAGAGGAACACCAATAGAAAATATCTAATATTGATAATTCAAGAAATATCATTTCTGAGCACATAAAGTGATTAAATGTAACTGGATGCATGAAGTCAGACTGGAGATAGAAACGCAGGGAGTAAGAAATGACTACTTTTTATCTAATTTTTTTTGTATTACTTTATTTTTACCATGCAAATCTATTATTTGAAAAAGTCAACAGCTACCTTTTTGAAAATAAAACTAAATCTTAGACCAGAAACTGCAGGCTAAGAGCCACATAGTGGACTTACGTGATTTTGTAAGTCTCAAGTAAAATAATTTTGTATTTAAAGATATTTGTAGGAATAACTTTTGTGTTAAACTCTTCAATTTTATTCTTGAAAGGTTTCTATTGAAAGGTCAAATTATTATAAGCACATTTCTCTTTAAAGTACATAAAATGTACTCTTACATGTATACAGTGAATCCTTATATCTCACATTAAAAAAAGATTTTAAAGTGATGGCCAATAGATTGAGACACATACATATTCTGCTCACATTTATCCAAGTAACTTGACTGATTCTTATCAATCCTCTTTTGAAGACTTAATATGCTATCTTAGATAAAACTACTTGACCCAGTTAACATGTTCTATGACTCCATTAAAATGCTGTTGCAGAGCTCAGAGTCGGGGCTGGGGGTAGATAATTGCTCAATGGTAGAGCATGTGCCTAGCATGCACAAGGTCCTCGGTTCAATCCCCAGTACCTCCATTTAAATGAATAATTCTTTAAAACATGCTGTTGTACGGTATAGATGCTCCCCACCTGTTCCCCAATGTTAGGCTTGCATACTTCAAATATATCAGAAGCACAACATGACAGTTTCACAAGAGTGTGATGTTTAATGAAAGATTCAAGGGCCTCTTTAAATCCAGGGCTTCAAAGGCCAATACCATAAATTTATTTCTTTTAACATCTACAGAATAATCTTCTAAAGGCAGAGTTAGAGGTAATTTACATTACTCTCTTTGGGAAGCTCTTTGCAGGGTATCACATAACCGAAAAGGGACGAAAGCGTTAGTTTTTTATCATTCTCTAACTCTGTGGAAATTAAGCCTTGTTTGAATAGAGACCCACTGACAAAAGAGTAAGGGGGAAACATTTTGATTACTTTTCTGAAAAATACAGTGGTACTGAGTCAGAAGTTTGCTCCATGGCTTTCTGGGGAAATGAATTGTCTGCATGATACAAAGGGGCAGGTGTTTTAACATTTATTTTTATGGATAGAGTTTGAAGAAGTAGTAATTGGATTAGAAACAGAAGGGAATGCTGACAAGGGAATTCGAGTTATTACCAAGGGGATGGAGAAGTGCCCTGAAGGCCGCGCTGCTGGGAGAGGGGGCACCAGCAGAGAGAGAAACGAGGAAGCTGTGTTTCCTCATTTCTAATCTCAGTTTCAGTTTCTTTTGTTGTTGTTGTAGTTTTGAATTTTTTTTAAAGACACCTTTATAGTGGTATGATTCCTGTACAGTAAACTACATGTATATCAGATGTACAATTTGATGAATTTTGATAGATGTCTAGCTAAGTATTGTGGACACTATGGTCAACCTATTTCTGTGTACAAATTTCATTCTAATGTAGTACTAATCGTATTTATGTGTAAAGGCCAGGTGATTTTCTCATGTGGAAATCCCAAGCCTAGAAAACAGACATTTTAAGAGTGACTCATATCACACTTTCTATAGAAAATGGGCTCCTCTGAAGTTAGCACCATTTAAGTTGCATTAAAACCAGGAATAGAATCTTCTAGTCTTAAAATATAAGACCTACTCATGATGAGATTTGCGTGATTTTCTTTGAAGCTCTTTTAGTCCCTATGAAGGAAAAAAATAACAGGATGGTGTGTGTGGAGAACAGCAGGTGGACGTGTATTAAATAAACACAGAAGTAACCTAAGGACAAAGTATTAAAAACTGAGAGAGTTGTAGATATGGATGACAAATCCCTTGAAAACCAGAAGAGCAAAAAAGTTGGTCATCTTGGGGAAGTGTGTCATCCTTGAACTTGTAATTTAAACATTTTTCTAAACCCATTTCAGTTTGAGTTCCGAATTCGTAAGCGTGGGATAGAATTCTCTTTGCCTGAAGTTCATACTGGCGGTGACAGGATGAAATCATGCGTACAAGCAGGATGAAAATAGCAAGAATCCTATCTAATTAGGCTACATAACCAAAAAAAAAAAAAAAAAAAAGAGGGAAGAATAAAGATCAAATTATAACTAAAAGCATGTTCTATGAATCTTCACCAACTCACTAGCGAAAGCTGAAACCTGATGTAATCTGACATTGCACCAAAATTGAATTTTTATTTAGAGCCAGCAAACAGCATTTTCTGAGAGGTTTGATGAAAGATTCCATATTCTAAATATTTAAGTTTTATCTGAATGTTATTGGCCAATGAGTTACACTGGGAATTGCACTACTGTCCTCTCGATACCAACAGTGACTTTGAAAAATATTATATCTGTTTAATCCCTTTCTGTGGGAAAAAATGATTCCAAAAGACTCATTTCCATGACTCACACTCAAGAGACTTATCTTCTAAAATCCAGAAGGATTAGATTTTTTTTCTATAATAGAACTCCCAACTGTCTTAGACTGAGCATCTTTATGCTATATTTTGACCCTGTGATCTTGAATTAATAGACCCAGGAGGTTATGTTTACCCTGAAACAATTCAATGATGAATTATTCTATGAAACGTTTTTCACAAACACATGAAAAGAAGGACACTGTTTTGTGGTCATTGTAGAATAAGGAGAAATATTAAGGTAAGGAGGAAATTAGATGTATACATCTTTAAACTCAAACAGTGCAGAAAAGAATGGATAACCCAAGGCTCTAAGCAATGGAATTTTCATTAAATTCATTTAGCAAAGGTTACTGACTACCTTCCATGTGTAAGGCACCATACTAAGCACACTGGAAATTCAAATACTTATCAAAGCCTTGACTAAAAGAGTAAGATGAGATGGTTGATTTCTGTCAACTAGGCTATGATGAGGCTATGGTGTCCAGCTGTTTGGTCAAGCACTTGTCTTCATATTGTAGTAAATGTGTTTGTGGAGGTGATTAACATTTCCAATCAGTTTGCTTTAAGTAAGACAGATCACCCCCCATAACATGGGTGGGCCTCATACAATCAGTTGAAGGCCTTAAGATTTAACAGTGAGGTTTCCCACAGAAGGAATTCTGTGTCAACATTTCCACATAGAAATCTGCTTGAGTTTCCTGTCTGCCTGCAGACATCAGACTCAAGGCTACAATATCCACCTGCGTCAACAGTCTGCTGGCCTAATCTGTGGCTTTTGGATTCCAGACTGAACATCAGCTCGTATGTGAATTTCCAGCTGGCTGTCCTGCCCTGCGAATTTCACATGTGATACGCCACCCACTGTCACCAAAGCCGATTCCTTAAAGTAAGGAGATGGAGACAGAGATGATGACAGAGAGATATAGATACAGATGCAGGTAGTAATCCTACTGGTTCTATTTCTCGGGAGAAATAAGTTCTCCTGGCATAATACTCAACAATTTTCTCATGAAACTATTTTATAACTAGAAATGCAAATCTAGTGGAATGTAGCACCAAATAACCTACACACTCTAAAATTAACGTCTTCTTGTGTTTAAATAGAAAACAAAATAGCTTCATATAGCAAATAATTATTTAGTTCAACATATATTCTCAAAGCGTAATGCCATCAATTTCTTATTTCTACCACTGAATACTTGTGGATCATGAAAGTATCTGCATGCATTTCAATTATTTAAGCTCATTTCACATTAAGCAATAACAAGATAACTGCAATATGAAATAAAAGTTTATCTACTCTAGCTTTTACTTCATACATATGGACTATAATAATTACATAAGAAATAGATCTTTCTTTTTTAGTATAAACAAATGCCTTTATATTCTGCATTTAACAATTATAAACAGGACATAGTTTTAGCCAAATTCACCATTCTTTATACCATTCTCAGTGCTTTAGCAAATATATTCATCAGCTGAAATGTTCTTGCATTTTAATTTCAACATCCAAAAATTAGAAATGTCATACATTTAAAACACACACACAGTATTTGATAGTTTCTCTCTTCTTAAAAATGCAAACCTGATTTTTCGTACTCTTTCTGCTTGCTTTTCCATTAGCATATAAAATTTTTTGTACATTTTTGTTTTATATAATTCAAGAATGATGACTTTCTATCCTTCTATTTCTTTTTATTTCACAGTATGCATTTTTAGCATAATCCCATATATTGGATAATTGTAAAATTTCCAGGGGCTGTGCTTTGAAAAATCTGATGTGGTAAATTAGTTCTCAGTAAGTAATGATCCCTGCTTTGTCACTCCTGATGTACACGTGTGGATCAGGTTTCTCAGGCTGAAGGAGCTGAGTTAAGGCTGTCATCACTGATGTCTGGTTTCCATCGCTCCAATTTTTAATTTTTTATAGGAAAGTGTACATAATTTATATATATATATATATATGTATGTATATCACTTATCACTATATATACTCAGATATATAATGAGAGAGAAATACATCAACATAATTCTATACAATTTCTATTTCCGTTGTTTTAGAAGGAAGTCTAAGTATTCAAAGGTCTTAAAGAGAGAAATTCAGGTAAGTAAACTTCACATCCCTATTGTCTGGACAAGTCACAAAACTATCACATCAATTTTTCCTTGCTTTTTCAGCTTTAGATTCCAAATAGTTAGCTACAACACTGCTGACCCTGTAGGAATCAGAGTGGAACATTCTGTTGAAAAATGCTTTTGCTTTGATTTAAATAATCATTTTAATGCCACATCTCCGATATCCGTGTTAGCCCAAATTTCTCATCCGTTATGCTTTTATAAAAAATATAAATGGGCTATAAAATTGAATGGCTTGCTTTATCAGATGCAAATATTTATATTTAATATGCATTTATTTATTTACATACACACACACACACCTTACTCAAAATGGATTTAGTCAGCACTGATGTGATATGACTGCAAAGTGAAACAAAATTGCAGGTACAATTTAAAATATTTTTGTACTTGTTAAACTAGAGCTTAACAAACACGGTAATGAATATTTAGTAATTTAGCCCATAAGTGAAATATTTTTTTAAATTAAAAATGGTTTCATTTGTTTTGAACATTTGTAGACACATGGAGTTAAATTATTTCCATTATTTAAAATAAGTGGTATTAGAGTCTTTGTCCTAAAGAATGTCTGGAGGGAAGCTAGCCTATTTTATCTCACCTTCACAATATTTTTTCCTTCATCTCATTCTAGGGCATGGTTTTAAGGTGCAAAGTGTTGTCTCCATATGTCAATCTCTGACAACACTGGCTACTGGGAGGCTGGAAACAGGAGCTGGAAATAAAGGGTCTAAACTCGGGCATTAAATACCTATTTTGCTCATATCTTGTGGCCATGCCAACCTTAAAGATGAGTACCAAGATGGGGTTGCATTCTGTGGTCTACCAGTATCTTATTTTATTTGGGGGGTCTGGTGCATGCCAGCGTTTGTGTGGGAACACATAGGTAACACGGGTATGTGTAGTGTTACATATTTTGGTGTACACTTATTTATGTGGAGATATATCTATAGCCATAGAAATATAAAAAATATATATAATTTTTATTATGTTGCACAGAAATACAGTTCCTCGTATGTCTATTCAAATAGTCGTTTTGTCAGATATTTTTATTTTCTGAATTCTGTACCAAAATTTAACAGAAAAAAAAATTTCCATGAAAGAAAATGTAAATAAAAAAAGAAATTGATATTTTCCCCTCTAAATCTAAATCATTCATTCTGTTGAGACCTCTTGAAAAAATAAGATGAAGAAGAAAAGAGAATCAACATTTACAGAGCATCTAATATACCCCAATTTCCCATCAGATTAATTACAGGCTATTTTCTTTTATTTTGTTAAAGTAACTAGTGCTTATCAAAATGGGAGACATTCTAAATTAAGAAGCAGGTGAAGTTATTACGCTGCGTTCACTTTTGGTATTTCACGTCTAGTGCCTTTATTTTAATTACAAACAAGTAATAAAGAACACGCAATATATTCTTTTCCTCTTCAAATTTTAAACTTGCACAGAGTAACAGACAATATCACAGTTTTAATATTGTCCTCCCAACACATCTCAAATATGTATAGATTTCACTGTCTTTCCAAAATATCTTTCTATTTAACAAGACTGCTGCACAAAACCACAAAGGAATTTTTAAACTACTTGCCTGAAATCCAAGGAGCTTTTCACTAGGCTTAATGTGCCTCTGAAATTCACATTCTATGGGTTGTATCACTTTGATTCCATCTTCATAAAAAACATAGAACATGTTCCCGATGCCCAGACCTTAGGAATAAAAACACATTTAGAAGTTCAAAACAAAATTGTCAGAAACTTCTGCAACCCAAAATCAGTGCCCCTCAAATTGCTGGCAGGAGATCAGTTTGGAAAGTCATGTAATTTTTTTTTTCATTTAATTGAAGTATAATCGGTTACAATGTGTCAATTTCTGGTGTACAGCATCATGTCCCAGTCATGCATATACAGACATACATTTGTTTTCACATTCTTTTTCATTAAAGGTTATTACAAGGTATTGAATACGGTTTCCTGTGCTATACAGAAGACATTTGTTTTTTATCTATATTTATATATAGTGGTTAATATCTGCAATGTAATGTTAATAAAGCAATGCATGTGAGACCTTTACCATACACTGAGGCAACTCTGTGATACCATGTAGACTTCTTACTTTATCTCCCTGATCTGTAGTTCAGTGATTTCTTTAATTCAGCAAATGTTTCATCTATTTTTAAATAATTATAAACTCTTTGGTACATAGTGTATGTCTGCTACCTGCCCTACTTAATTTAGATGTAGATTAAGAAACGAAAGTACTTTTTAAAGGATCAGATTTACCCTATTTTTATTAGAGTTCCCTAGGGAAAATAAAATAGCACTCATTGTAGGAATTTAGTTTATATCAAGAGTTTTAGAAGCAAAAAGACCAAGTCCCCAGATTTTGGAGAATAAGTATTTTCCTAAGATAATGTTTGTAAATAGAATCCTACATAGAGGTCTTATATACCAGTTTTCATACTGGCAGATTTGGGGGTCTCTTTCTACACTTTAAATTTTGAATAAATTTAAGGTCTTACAAAAATTTCATCTAAGTCATATATTTTTTTTTCCACATTGCATATTTGGGTGTGTGACCTCTTGGAAATTCATTTCACTTACACTATAAACCTACACTATTGGGTGCAGGATGCTACCAGTTAGACGTCTGGAATGCCATGGGGTTAACTGAGGTCTGTAACTGGGGAGCAGCCCCAAATGACTGCACACTCGCTCGTTTTGTTTCCTCTGCCCTGCCTTGTTCCAACATGCTCAGACTGACCCCTCGTAGTCCTTCCTTCTCTGATCCTCCCCTGAGTAGCTCCCTCGTCCAGGTATACTGAATTGCACCAGCATGTCTATTCAGCCTAACTATACCTCACATAGTCAGTGAGAGCACGTTTCTTTAATAGATAAATCATTATATTGAAACCATGGTAGTTTAAAAAGCCAACCCATTGTGGTTGAAAACGTTTCCCTTCTAAAAACATCTCTTTTTCATTTTTATTTCCACTGAAAACAGCTTGAGAAGTCAAGCCTGAGAATCATCATAAAAGTTTATTGATTTGCCAAGAACATGTTTATTCAACTTAAGCTGTATTCATGTGTGCTAAATATATTCCTAGTTCATTAAAAAGTCACCAGTTTTGCCCATTTGTAATGTGTCCATCTGTTCTTACGATTCAGAGGAAAATGTATCTGATCATGATTACGACTTCTTTGATGTTTATACAGAGTGAAACTCTGTCTAATAATGTATATATGTTTTAAGTGACACCAGATTGTTTTGACATGTCTTACTGTTGTTTTATAAATATTTTACAGTACTCATATTTTAATACATGCAGTCTTTATCAGTTAATTATGCATTTTAATTCCAAAGCACACAACATTATGATGACATATTTCTGAACAGGAAAAGAAGTGGCAAGAACAAAATTCAAGTTATATTTTTCATAAAATAAAATATAATGGTTATCAGCTGTTATTTATAATCATAGTGCATACAGAAATATAAACTTCATACCCAAGGGATGAAACTTACCAAAATTATTAGTTTTTATCAAAAAAATGATCTGTATCAGTAAGTTTCCATGTAAACGTTAACTGAAGGTTGACATGGGCTACGTATCAATGACTTGGAAATTAACATTACTGGCTGTCGAAACTTATGAGCATAAGCCAGTTGTAATGTGGTGTCTATTTTTCAGTTGTGTCAGTTATGTACTATGCTTGATGATTATTACAAAGCTCTTAACATTTTTTAATGAACGTGCCTCTACCTTCCTTCAGCTGCTTCACAGTTCTGCTCCACAGTCAGTCTGAATGTGTTTGAACCTGACAACTACTCTAAACCCAGACTATTTGCAAAGTTTCTTGAAGTACCTCCTGCCCTTCCTCCTTTGGACACTTTTATTAGGTTACTTTACCATATTCTGGACACAGCAGGTCAGTGGGATTCCACTGTATTTTTGCACTGATGACATTTCTCAACTGTATTTTCCTCTAAAACTCACTTAATCCATCCAAATCACTTCCATAACTAAAAGTCTACCTTCTTGCCTTTTCAAATGTGAACTATACATCAGCGTTTTTACAAAGTACAAACTACTTTGCAGGTTACAAATTATTGAAAAAAATACCGATATCATTATGCAAGTTTAGTTTCCCTTTGCATTTTATTGTTTTTAGTGGGAATATAACTCTTCAGTGTTTATGAAATAGTAATGCCAACACACAGGTATAAATATATGTTAAAATAATAATATAAAATGAACAATTATGTATCAACCACTGTGCTATGAAATAAAACTTTACTATACTTCCAGAAATATCTGAGTTCCTCTCTTTTCCACCCAAAATATTAGGTATATTTTGCCATCTTTTTTGTTGTACATATTTTGTTCCTCCCTTATCATTTAGGTTTTAGCAGCAGAATTTATAATTTGAATATATTATGCAGAGGTTATTTTTCACCTGCTGCTATAATTTATACACATATACATTTGTTTAGAATGTACTAGGCACAGAATGACATAAATTACCTGATACTGAAGATAGTCGTAATTGAAGATGCATGCTGATTTTCACTTTGGGGCATTCATTAACTTTATTTATAAAGAAAGCAGTGACATATTTGTATATGTTCATTGTAACTATCAAGTTTCCATGTCCTAACCCTTTTTTTGTTTTGGATAGGGGAGACTATAACAAAGAGAGAAACTCTGTTCTCTGGGTTCAGTCTGCTCAGAGGCAAATCACGGCTATGTAACTTATTGTTAGACCGTGGGAAAGTTATTCAGTCTGTGTCATAATTTCTCCATCTCAAATTGGGGGATAACAATTAGACTTGTGCAGCTGTTGTAAGAAGTAAATGAGATGGAGAAAGTAAAACATGGAGCAGAGTGACTGGCACATATGAAGAGTTCAAGAAATAGCAACTGTCAGTATTTTTATGATTGACATTATCTCCTCTTTGAAACATCAGTGGGAAAAAATATGGTGATATCACCAGAACATGATTCCTGTCCTCATGACTTCCTGAAATCTACACTGTGAGATGCGCGACCAGCACATTTCAGTTTTCTGTGCGATCAAGTTCATGAATTCACGAGCCTGCTAAAAATGCAACTGGATTTTCTAGCTAGGCAGTTCTCGTAGTCGATCCTTTCCAGGGATCTGCAAAGTCAAAGTTACTTCCATAATAATGCTGAGGTGTCATTTGCATTTTTCTCTCTCAGTCTCACAAATTAGATTCTTCCAAATGTCGAGGGAAGTTCTCGGCAGGCTCCATGATATATGATGTTGTGAGTTATATCACAACATTTCAGTACAGAAGCAGATATAGTAACCCAGCGTGTTTTATTCAGCCAGCTATTAAAAGGATTTGCAAAATCCACAGCAGTGTGTTGCCACATCGTTTTTGTTAATATTACTTAAAAATAATCTGTTATTAATGGCTGCATATAATGGGTTTTTATGATTATTTTTAATAAATTAGTAAATACATATTTTAATTTTTCTGCTTCAATTTCTAACATGGTAAATATAGAGTCCACGGAAATAACCTACATAAACCAGAGTTCTGTGACTTGTTGATAAATTTGAAGAGTGTAAAAAGCTTCTGAGTCCCCAAAAGTCTGATAACCCTGTAGATTTCAATTACAATTCTCTCCTCATTAATGCTTTATACGGCAGTTTGTTACAAAAGCTCTTGATTGAGTAAAAGCTTTGTCACTTGAGTCACAGTGACAATTGGGACTGTGTGCTGTTTTGTCTTTTTTCATCCCCTGGTGAAGACAGACACAAGTACTTTGTCTTTCCCAGGTCGATTGTTAACCTAACGAAGTACAGTGGCACAAGAAAGTGATCCATAATTTGTTTGTTTCTTGTGAACCTTTTTCTGCTTTGTTTTCCTTTCTATATAGAGAGGGCATATGCAAGAATCACTCACAGCCTCACAAGAGAGAAGTATTACCCAGAAGATTTTTTTGATCGATACTGCGTCTTTAACTGCCTGAAAGACTGAGAAAAAGAAAATGCTCAGGATAATAGTGTATGAGAAATACAATTGTATTATGTACTATATAATACAAATATTCTATAATTTCATAATTTATATCAACAATAAAATTTGGTTAATGTATGAATTATTGGATGAATATTTAAGTCAATAACAAAAGTATTCTGTGGTGATGTTTGTCTTCCTCTGACTTTAAATTACTGTGACGTTAGCATTTAAATTATGATCAGTAGCAAATTATAATCCTACTATGCAGTGATTTGGTAACTAAAGAAAGATAACTTAATAAGTTTGGTGTTAAATAAAGTCCTTCATTGTTTGATATAATATTAGTCTTTTCCCTTTCAAGTGATCCTAAACTTACTTTTTTTTTTTTTAATATATAAGAACTCTTTTTTTAGCTAAAGAAAAATATAGGCAAAAATAGATGGTCTACATAGCATTTCTCACTTTGAATAACTCAGCAGGGAGAGATTTGGGATGAAGTTCCCACTTTTCTTCCTTGAGCTGAAATGTTTTCACACACAGAGCAAGACCACACCAACACACCTCAGTGAGCCCTTTCATTATGTTCAACTAAAACAAGACTGACCTATTCTTTCATTCTTGCTAGAAGTTCTTTTAGGAGAAATTATGTCAAGTTCTTTATTAGGAACTATTAATTTAGGAGGTAGGTATTATCTGAGCACCACACATATTGATCAGAGTGATGTCATCTAAAACTAGTCCTTTAGACACAGAAAGCAAACTGGTTACCAAAGGGGAAAGGGTGGGGGAGGGGTAAATTAGGAGTCTGGAATTAACATATACACACTACTGTATATAAAATAGGTAAACAACAAGAGCCTACTATCTAGCACAAGGAACTATATTCAGTTTCTTATAATAGGTCATAATGGAAAAGAATATGAAAATATATGTATATATGTATGTATGTGTATAACTGAATCACTTTGCCATACATCTAAAACCAATATTATAAATCAACTACACTTTAATAGAAAATAAAACTTTAAAAAAGTCCTTTTGAGTTGGAATACAATTTTCTGAACTTCCAAAGTTATGTTTTAAAAAACTGCATGATTAATTTCACAATTAATATCAAAATAGCAAAGTTTATAAATAATAGGGTATTTGTTTGCTATGTAATTAATATTAGGTGAGGGGAGGGTATAGCTCAGTGGAAGAGTGCATGCTTAGCATGCACGAGGTCCTGGGTTCAATCCCCAGTACCACCATTAAAAAAAAATAAAAATAAATAAACCTAATTACATCCCCCCAAAACAACAAAAAAAGTAAATACATAAAATAAATAAACCTAATTATCTCCCCCCCAAATAAATAAAATTTTAAAAAATGAGGTGACTCATATGTATAATTATGTATATGTGCATATGTGTGTGTAGACACATGTATCTGCAAATGTATATCTCTTATCAGATTCCTTCTTCGATTAGAAAATATTTTTTATGTAATAAAGCATGAAAATTTGAAATTGGCATTCATTTTTAGCAGAGAAGTTAGCAAACCTGCGAGTGAAAAAACTGACAGCTTGGTCACAATATCCTCGGCATCATGTTTATCTATTAGAAGGCCTGGTCTCTGCCTCACCCAGTGCTATGACTCTCTAAGTCTCATGAATTTAGACGGCTTACTCTCTGAAAACTCCCTTTTTTCATTATAAATAATCCTCCAATATTGCAGTGATACAGTAATCTGGTCCCAAGAATCTTAGCACTTTTTTTCCCTAAAAATAACTATACAAGAGGTTTATGTAAGTCATTCTTCTTTATTTCCCATCCTCCCCTGCAGGCCAACAAAACGTGAAAAATCTCAGGCTGAAGGAGTTAGCAGTTGATCTGCTTTCTATATCCTGTTTTCCCCACTTTGGTGGCAATAGACGACAAAGCTAATCAGATAATGATGTAACACGTAAACTCTGTTGCAAGTTTTCACTGCCATGTCTGTTTGTATCTTATGTTGTTTGGTGTTAATTAGTCCAACTAATACAGTAATTTATTTTAACAATTTCTCTAACATACGTGTGTGAATAGATTCATAAATATTTACAAAGAATAGAAGAGACTGAATTTTTATAAATTTGAAGAATTTTTTTTGCTATCAAATCATTAGATGTCATAGCAAGCCAATATTTCTCAAACTAGCTTCAGTTCAGTATTGAGTATATAGATATTATCAAAGTATTTGTGTGTGATAATAAAATTAGAAATACTATGTTAATAAAGAACCACCCTACATCTCTTCTTGGAGTTTGAAATTAGTATATTGAAAAGCTCAGCTTAATCCTGCAGTGAGTAAAATGGTTTAAATTCCTTTAATTCAGTGCTTATGCAAACCAAAACACTTATTATTGTCAGAATGTATAACATAGACCCAAACTGTTGTCTACTAAGTGTTAGAAAATGCTGCATTAGGTTATAGTCGACTACAAGGTCATAAAAATATTGTAGAAGAGACCCAGTCATACTGAATCTTTTAATATGTATCTTGAAATCATACATGTAGTAAAATTAGTTGTCAGTAAGAAAGCTTTAGCCTTTAACTTACTAGATGGAAAACTTTTCAGAGCAAACACTAGATCTTATGTTTATATCTCCAGTGCTTTGAAAATGCTCTACATTTGACAGGCTTTTTGAAATACTTGTCAATAAATGAGTGAGGTGCTTCCTCTCTTTAAAAACATTGTCTTTCTGCACTCCTGCACACTTCAGTAATGGCTGGAAAAGAACTGAAAGGTGAACCCAGAGAAATAGAGGACACTGTGTGTCAAGCTCAAATATCCATGCAATCAGTAAGATAACACATACTATTTTCAGTAAAATTGATTTAGACTACAAAGTCCTGGCTAAGCTAGATTCCAATGTATATGTTTAAAATTTTTTTTCAGTTCAACAAAATTCTATAGATCTAAGTAAATGTAAGTCAAATGACATTATGAGAGGCATTATCATTTTCAACTCTCTTTCCATTACTATTAATCTTAAAATGCTTGAAATTCGTCAGTTGATTCTCTCAGGGATAAATTTCTCCTGGCCATAGTCAAAAGGCAAGTACACAAACAGAAATCACTGCCAAAGTGGAAATAAAAATGGATCTCAGAAATATGTAGTTCCTATCTGTTATTATTCTATTATCTTTTAAAAATAGAGGTAGAATTTGCTTTGGAAGATTCAGCAATTATTTTAATAATTTTCTGTGAAATAAGCATGCACATGGTTGGGGTTCAGTGATCCCTCAAAGCTGGTCCATTCCCTCTGGCCCACCACGTCTATTCCTACATGCAATTATTGCTAACTGCAGTGCCTTGCCAATTACTGTGACATTACAAAAAGTAATTTGCAGATTCTGATGAATCTGAGTCAAGTATATTATTTTTTCGAATATATTATTTTAAATCTTGTTTATTTCAAAAAAAAAAACAACAAAGTGCTCTGATAACTGTACATGACATAAAAGTTTAAAAAATTTTTACCCCCAATCAGTTCTTGTCTGTTTTAAAATTATCTGCAAAAGCTACTAAATAGCTATGATTTCTCAAGCATATTTTGTGTCAAACAAAATAGTGAAGAGAAAGCACTTCGCTGATTGAAGAACAGTTATGAGATCATGTATTTTCAAAGTCTAACAGAAGACAAATTTAAATAGATAAAAATGATTTCATATAACAAATCTCAGTGTGATGTTAATTAATCCAGAGGTCTCCTATAACTTTCAAGGGGAGCTAGAAGAAGATTATAGAATTATTACATATTAATAATTCTTATAATCTAATGATGTTAATAGCTGTTATCAATGGCAAATTAGAAGGAAGAGTTGTTTCCCACATTTTAAGGAGATTTACATACCGCAAATTTGCAAAGAGAGCCCCCAACTATTTCAAGTATTGTTTTAGAAAAGTCTGGCTTAGAGAGGTAAAAGGACTCATTCAACTTCTCCCAGCAATTAACCAGCAAAGCCAGATCTGTGGGACGTGATCTCTGACTACATAGGTTTCATTCCTTCTATTTATAATGATAAAATGAAATCAATTTTTTCAGTGCCCAGAGAAATATTTGCTTGATCTCAAGATGAAAGTATCAAGAAACGTTATCTAACGGATGTGTTAATCACATCACATCAGTTCCAGTAATGACCGAATTTGTACGTTCAGATGTGAACTATCCAAGTGGAATAAAAGGAGAAGGAACAGTTACACCAGAAGCTCTTGAGTAAACTGGAGTTTAAAGGAAACTTGACAAAAGATTTGAGGAGCTACAAATACCAAGGACAAAAAAAAAAAAAAAAAAAAAAAAAATAGTGTCATGCTCATCACTGAGAACACAACGGAAGTGGCTGGATTCCCGAGGTTTTGAAGCTCATGAGGCATTGCCATCAAAGATAGCAGTGACTCCCCTTCATATAGGAAACAACAACTGGGGAAGAGGAAGTCTTTGTAGGACTGATCGCGAAGGCGATTATTTTGGCCATTGCTTCCCAGGAGTGTAATGATGACTTATACACAACTTTCTCCTAAGAATTGCACTAAACCACTTGGGGTACTTAAATACCTGGTCAAACACATTCTTCCTGGCCTTCATGACTGGCTAAGAAAAGCAAGAGCAATAATAAATGACCGTGGGTACCGTTTCCTGAGCGTAGACTTTATGTACGGAGTTTTTCTAAAAACCCTTTTGAGTATTAACAAGTATCCTTATTTTTGAGATAAGGAAACTGTCACAGAAGGAGGCCCTAGGTTACACAGTGGTGCAGACCGGATTTGAATCCAGGTTCTTCAAGCTTATAAACTTAATTAATTTACTATATTCTCTTCAAATGGCAATGTTCTTTTACAATTTTTCTTTTTCTGATCTAAATCAGGGGTTAGTATGTAAATTATGTTTAAGTTTGCTTTCATTCCTTTGACTCATTTGAATTTTATAGTCTTAAAAGCATTTCAATATATTGCAGTGTTTCTGCCTGATTGTATGTCAATAACAAATCAAGATGATGAGGAGTGATACATATGTTTAATGGTAGCAGGTTTACAGAAGAAAATTGATTTATGATTAAATAAAATGCTGAGTCAAAATAAAATGAATAAGGCAATGATCAGAACTGAGAGTTGACAAATATAAAGATTAAACAGAATAATCAGAACAATATAAAAAATAATGGAATTTAGTACCTTCTTCTCTCCATAATATGTTAGCTACTGCAGCATGTTGAAGAGAAAAAGGAGAAAAAGAAAAATGAGTAAATTCATTTGCAGAGTAATACAGATAACTATTAAAGCAGTCACAGTCTCCAGGTTATAACACTCACATAAGTGTAGTAATGGTGAATTTAACTAACTATATTAATAAAACAGTAAAATGCTACGAGTAGATATTACTGCTCTGTTCATGTCTTGAAATAGCCAATTCTATGGAATAAAGATTTTGCTAATAAACAAAAAACATTCTGTTATTACTGAAAAGGATGGGATATTAAAGTTAATTTTATTAACATATAACTTTAGGATATGCACTAAAACTGCTTATTTGACAGCATGGTTAAGAGTTACTAACTGAAAAAGTTATATTTTTTAAATTCTCAAGAATCATAATATGTAATATGTCTACACCACATGGAATATTTTGGAGCAAGAAGAGTTCATCTCAATACAGGACTTTGAATGCAGAAGTAGCTTAATTTTAAGTAGTATATGTTTTCACTTTTTAAATCAGACAGAATAAAATATACCTGAGTATATCCTGTTTATTTTAATGCACACTAATGGCTCATGTTAAATTATTTCTGGGCAACAGACAATATGTTTGTTAAATATTGCATATTGACTAAATCAATAAAATATTAAGACAGAAACACTTTTTTTGTTTTTGTATTCTTTTCCATTATAGATTACTACAAGATATTGAATATAGTTCCCTGTGCTGTACAGTGGAAACTTGTTTATCTATCTTATATATCATACTTATTATCTGCAAATCTCAAGCTCCCAATTTATCCCTTCCCACTCCTCTCTCCTCTTGGTAACCATAAGTTTGTTGTCTATGTCTGAGTCCATTTCTGTTTTGTAAATAACCTCATTTGTCTTTTTTTTCATAGATTCCACATATAAATGATATCATATGCTATTTTCCTTTTTCTTTCTGGCTTACTTTACTTAGAATGACATTCTCCAGGTCCATCCATGTTGCTGCAAATGGCATTATTTTATTCTTTTTTATGGCTGAGTAGTATTTCATTATGTAAATATACCACAACTTCTTTATCCAGTCATCTGTCAATGGACATTTAAGTTGTTTCCATGTCTTGGCTATTATAAATAGTGCTGCTATGAACACTGAGAGGCATGTATCTTTTTGAATTAGAGTTCCCTCCCATATATGCCCAGGAGTGGGATTGCTGAATCATATGGTAAGTCTATTTTCAGTATTTTGAGGAATTTCCATACTGTTTTCCATAATGGCTGCACCAAACTACATTCGCACCAGCATTGTAGGAGGGTTCCCTTTTCTCCACACCCTCTCCAGATTTTATCATTTGTAGACTTTTGAATGATGGCCATTTTGACTGGAGTGAGGTGACACCACACTGTAGTTTTGATTTGCATTTCTCTGATAATTAGTGATATTGAGCATTTTTTCACGTGCCTATTGGCCATTTGTGTGTCTTCCTTGGAGAATTGCTTGTTTGGGTCTTCTGCCCATTTTTGGATTGGGTTGTTTTTTTTCTTATTAAGTTGCATGAGCTGTTTATAGATTTTGGAAATTAAGCTACTGTCAGTCTCATCTTTTGCAAATATGCTCTCCCATTCTGTAGGGCACCTTTTTGTTTTGCTTATGGTTTCCTTTGCTGTGCAAAAGCTTGTAAGTTCAATTAGGTCTCATTTGTTAATTTTTGCTTGTATTTCTCTTGCCTGGGTAGAACGCCCTAGGAGAATACTGCTGAGATTTATGTCAGATAATCTTTTGCCCATGTTTTCTTCTAAGATGTTTATAGTGTCTTCTCTTATATTTACATCTTTAAGCCATTTTAAGTTTATTTTTAAAAACTCCAACCATCAATGCAGAAGAAACAAGATTGGAGCACATGCTAAGCATGTGCTCTACCTCTGAGATATACCTTCACCCCAAATTTAAAATTATATAAACTAAAAACATAACATTAAAATATGAGGCAAAAAGTGTTAGGACTTGATATAAAATGTGTAAATCTACAGTCATATTCTACTTCTTTAAGTTATCACCTTCAGTATCTGAAAAATGATAGGACTCAGCCATAAAGAGAATTAAATAATGTGATTTGCAGCAACATTGATGGACCTGGAGATTGTCATTCTAAATGAAGCAAGCCAGAAAAAAAAGACAGAAAAGTACCATATAATATCACTCATATGTGGAATCTAAAAAAAATGAAGACAAAAACAGAAACAAACTCAAGACATAGTAAACAAACATGGTTTCTGGAGGAATGGGAGAGGGAAGGGATAAATTAGGAGTTTCAGATTTGCAAATATTAACTACTATGTATAAAATAGATAAATGACAAGTTTCTTCTGTGTAGCACAGGAAGCTGTATTCAATATCTTGTCCTGACATACAATGAAAAAGAATATGAAAAGGAATATATATATGTATAGGTATGACTGAAACATTATGCTGTACACCAGAAATTGACACATTGTAAATTGACTATACTTCAATTAAAAAAACAAATAAAATAAAATTATATAAACTAAAAACATAGCATTAAAATATGAGTGAAAAACGATTTGGACTGGATACAAAATTTATAAATCCACAATCATATTCTGCTTCTTAACTCATCACTTTCAATATTTGAAAAACGAAGGGAAAAAACACGAAGTTTCAATACAATTACCATGACTGAATTAGTGTTCTTATAATGAATGTTGTATGATACAAACAGAAAGGGCTTCATTTTCAAAGTTTCTTGAAAGATATTCAAGAGTGGTCACAAAGTAACTGGAAAAGAGGAAGTCTTTCTGTATTCTGTAGGTAGATTCCAATAACCATAAGTTGTTTAGACATTTTCTGACAACAAGAAAGCAAATTTGAAAATGTACAACACATGTTTAAACTCACAAAGTTCTTTGACAAATTAAATATCTTTAAAAAGTCAAATATAATCATAGTCCACATAAAACAAGAAAAAGGCAAAAATGAAAAAATTCAATATGTGGGCCCAAAGAGTTTTGGCCAAAAGATAGTGATTGATTTAATGCATTGCTGAACAAAATAGATGGGAAAGAGAGAGAAGAAAAAGTAGGAGGGAGAGGAGGAGGGGGAAGAAAAAGGAGGGAGGGAGAGAGGGAAGAAAGAAGGAATGATTATACAAATTATAATTTTAATTTATGTAGAATTGTTGGCAATAAATTTGATAGTCTGTATATCATAAACAAATCCAAGGAACTATAAATATCCAAACTGAATATAAAGAAGAAATTTGAATAGAAACCTTGGTACTAATTAAACTACTTAAAAAAGTTTATTCCTAAGATGCTCTTAGGGTCTGAGGCCTCTATAAAGAGCATTTATTAACTTTCAGGAATTATATAATTTCAGTTGTATTCAATATTGTTAGAATGTAGATCAAGATGGAAACATTCCTATTCATTTTGTTAAGGCAGCAAAAAGGATGCCAATAATTGATATTAGTAGCAAAAGGAATTACAGGACACATTCACTAATAATGACAAATTATAAGTCAAATGGAAGCAAAATTCACCAGGGTATTTATTAGATGTTTGACCATAGACAGGCATCTTCTTGGAATGAAAGAAGGATTTGGTAGAAATTAAGTTAAAAAGTCAATTCATCAAATCAATCAATCAATCAATCAATCAATAGTATATTAGTATATCAAATGAGAATAATAAAATAATTTAAACTTAAGAATGTAATCTGATAAAGTGCATTGCATACTACTAAGTGTAATATCCTCTTAGCAATCTAGCAAACCAAGAGTAGGGGCATATTTTATATTAATAAAAAATGAACAAACCGAGAATAATAAACTGAGAATCAAATAGTGGATTGGGATTGTCAACAGAAATTAACTTTGGTGAACTGAGCAATTCATGTAACCCAGAAATAAATATAAATTATAGAAGTATTATAAGTTAGTAATTAAAATGTGAAAGTAAAAAGTCACAAAGATTAAATTAAAAGTACACATAAAATTAGCAAGAGTTAAGTGACAAGACACAAAATAAATACCCCCAAATCTATATTCTCATGCAAGAATTAGAAGATACAATAGAAGATTTCATTTACAATTGCCTCAAAGTGTAATGTATCAACAATTTACTAAAATATAAAAAGTATAGCAAATCAAGTGTAATAGTCACTAAAAATATGCTTCGATGGGACACTATATTACTCCTAGATCAAGAGAATGAATGTTATAAAGATAACATTTATTCTGAAATTATTTAATTTAATAATTGCATGTATTGTTATTGTCTGTTTAGAACATATTCTATTATATTGTACAAAGTTAGAATGTGCATTAAATTTAAAAAATACTTTGAATCCAATTACACAGGTATAGCAGCTGAATGTATTTTCCTTATATGAATTTACATTATTTTTGATTTTTTATATAAATGCATACAAAATGGGAGTGTTTCTGATACAATATATGCATTTGCAACATATACAAATCATAATTTTAAATCCTGTTCATTTACCATTTATCATAACATACCTAGTCTTAATCATTGTACACTATTTCACTACATGGATTTCTAATTTTTAAAAATACAATTGTTCGTCTTTCATCAACTGAAACCTAGTACCTACATCAAAGGATAGTATAATAGGAATTCTGTAAATATTGTTGACTGATCATTCATGTAGACGTATGCATAGATACAAATGTGTACACGTGTGTGTGTGTGTGTGTGTGTGTGTGTGTGTGTGTGTGTGTGTGTGATGACCATCCTTCTATGGACTTATTCCCATTAGTACATGGTCTTGCAAAGGGCAGGGAAATATCTAAAGCCATTGAGACTTGTTGATAGATTGATTTCCAAAGGTAGTTGCCAACACCACCAGACAGTGTTCATACACTATAAGTTGTGTATATGTGTGTGAGCATGCCTGCGTGTGCAACCTTACCAAATGTGAGTATATGTATATTATATACACACATATTAGTTTGATTATAAATTATATTGAAGATGTTTGCAATATATAAATAAAACTTTCCTCTATTTATGTCCTTAATCCATTATTTCCATTAGGATGTTACTTTGATATTTGTCACATTTTTAAAAGCTGCTTATATATAGAAATGATTTTATTTTGTCACATTAATTTTTCCTTCACACAATATAAACAGCTACTTGTAATCAATGCAGGCTTGATGAGGTCACTCATTTGCTTAAAAACATAATGCGTGCGTGTGTGTGTGTATGTGTATGAGCTCAAAATCCTCAGATCCTTAGCACAGCACATAAAGGCTTCCAAGATACGCACGTGTCATTTTAAACTCACGTTCCAAACATCAAGTCATTTTGAATCTCTTCATCTTTAGACATGTTACATCTACAGGAATCCTCTTACCAGAGCTCTTCACTTAATTTGCCCTGATTTGTCCTTTAAGATCCAACTTAGTTTTTTTTTTTTTATCTATTATAGTCAGCCTGTCTGGAACAAGAGTTGGGGTCAATGACTCATTTTCACTACCTATGCAATCCTGTGAAACATCTGGGGCATTTCTTAATGGATCATAACATGATCAGTCCTGAGATCTTTTATTTATACTTAGACAATCCAAAGCTCAAAGTTACAGACCTCCAGTTTTCAATACATATTCATGACTTAGCTGAAATGTAAAATTCTTTCTGAAGATAACATATGCCTTATAATGAAACTATGGTTCAATGGAACAGATAACTGAAACTTATCTGGAAACTAGCAACAGAAAGTTTTATTAATGCCTGAAACTTTTATTAATGCCCTTTCAATAAACAGCCTTATTTTATATTTAGGGACTTGCAATTATATTCCAAATGATGGATTTCATATATAATATGCTATCTCTTTGTGAAAATATATACAGGGGGTGAATATTATTACATAAGCAACGGCAATAAGACAGTATACATAGCAGCTTGCTAGAGTACTGAACAGTTATTTTCCATGGCTATTCGTGTAAACAGCTTGGCTTTTCCACTGAATAAGTTTTTTGCTGGTCCTTGTCTTCGAAAGTGCAAGGTCTGCAACAGCGCCAAACATTTTTTGATAAAGTGCATTTATGTTCACAGTAACATTTTAGCTAGATATCTTATTGATGCTTTTTCCCTTTGGATTGAAGAAATTGAACTTCAGCAGGCAAATGAAAAAGGGCAATGTTTAAAATATAGATAAAAATTTGATGTATCTGAGAAAACAAGTGGTTAGTGTGATGGTAGTTGAAACTTCTTTGAATGTGCATACGGAGACATTTAAAATGTACTATTTCGGGGATGGAATGATCTATGTGATATGCCAGATACGTTGCCTGCCATATGCCAAATTCAAAGCCACTTTTAAGGGAAACTGTCGCTCTTTCCACACTGATTGAAGACGATTCTCCTATGACTACACAGATCCCCAATCTAAAGTCTAGCATTGGCTGACCAGGCTGCAGTGCCAAGCTCACATTAAAGCATTCAACTCATAAACGAGACATGGCTCCATGGTTTTCATGTCTATGAAGTGATGAAATGGGGTAATAAGTTTCTTTTGGAGGGGGAGGTAATTTGAACCAAGAAATCATGTTAGAAATTGGAGAGCACAGAGAACCAGAATTGTTAGGATGTAAAGCAAAAGGTACCAGGGCGTAGAGTGAGGGCTATGATAATCTGTGAGAACGCAGACCAGAACTCAAGAAGACGTGAAAGGAAGGAAGAGCTATGCAACCCACTGGAGAGACAAGAGACTCAGCCATTGTCTGACTACATCATGTCAGTCTCTGGGTTCAGAATACAGATACATCTCTGGCTGTTTCACCTTGACAGTGTAACATTCACATCAATTTTCGATAACCTCTTCTTAAACAAATAGAGAGTGTCTACTCCAGGCAACCAAATGAGTCAGACTGAAACCATGATGCAAGAAGTATTTCCATGTCAAAGATTTGAGCCATCACACAAAAGAAATCAAAATGGTAACCACCTTTCCCTCCAGTGCCAAACTAAGTAAGCGTACCATCTGCGGTGGTTATGACATGATGGATAAGAATGTGTCTCAAACTTAGTGGCCTAAAACAACAACAAAAAACCTTTACGTCTTGGTGGAAGTGTCTTCTCTGGGAGGGTTCTGGCTTGGAGTTTTTCATGAGGCTTTCCTGAGTCATCTGCAGGGTTGACTTGGATCCACTTCCATGCTGGCTCACTTCTCTGGCTGGCAACTTGAGTCAGCTGTTGGCAGGAGGTCATAGTTCTTGATTCATGGGACTCTCCCCAATGCTGCTCAAGTGTCCTCACATGCTGGGAGTTGGTCTTTCCCAGGACGAGTGACCCAAGAGGGCCAGGCAAAGCCTCAATGCCCTTCATGAACTGGCTTCACCTCCACCCTACTTTATGCATGATGGGGACCTGACCAATTTCAACATGGGAGGAGATGACAAGGATGAATGTAACAGAAGAGGGGGGTCATGAGGACCAGGTGGGACACCACACAACGTTAGTGTAAGCAACTGCTCACTAAGAACATTTTTCTAACTAACATCATCTTGGCCAGATTGCCAACACCTAAGCTTCTCTTAACATAGAAATTATAAGCCTACCACTGTCAGGAAGTGACTTGACTTTGATAATTCTTTATGGATAAAAGATTGGTTGTGGGTTTTCCATGATGAAGAATAGTGACATTATTAAACAACTATGGGTAATTAGCTACAGTTCGTAAGAGAAAAACTCTGCCTTCTAATTCACTTAGACAACCTACTGTTTTAGGTAGGTGGCAAGCAAAGTGACTTCCTCTTTTGCTCTATCTTCCATTTCTAGAGAAGATACCACAGGGTTAATTAGAGAATTTAAAAAATAAAACGATTATGACATATTCTAAGTTGAACATGGCGCATAATGTTATATATACAAGGAGAACTCAAGATCATCATACCTTATAGAAAATAAATTAGTAGAAATGTTGACTCCCTCCCAAATTGCATTAAAGTATATTCTAACCTATCATTATGACTACCAAAGGGTTTTCTTTATTATCATTTGAGAGAACAAAATAATTAGAGGAATAGAAAATTACTGGGGTATTAATTAGCATATGTGCAAAGAAAAAATTAAAGATGGTAGATGCTGTTGCACTGAACCTTAATTTTTATGAAAGAGTATTATTTTTGGCAATTTTTATTACTCCTCTCATGCTCTGAACTCCTCATTTTTAATATTCAATATACATATTCAATACATTTATACTACATACAATGTTAACATAGGTATCTGATTATATTTAATTATGATATAAAATAAAATATATCCATTCTTTGAAGGGAATTAATGACTTAAAAAGTTATCATTCAGATAAATGAAGATTTTGAGACAAATATTTTGTGAGGGAAATTAAAAATTACAATTACAAATTGCTAATGCATTAAATATCATGACATGTAAGGCATTTTGGATAAATATATAGCTTATACTTCAGTTACATTTGTATATCTTTAAAGACATTATAAAACAGATTAGTAGCAGGGCAATAAAAGGTAACAGATACCTAACCAGGATGATCACAGAAGTAGGTTGTAAACTTAGCACCTGAAATTTCTAGTAGTTACCAGATAAAAATTATACGTATATATATTTGGGGGTGACTTCACACTGTCTGAGAAAGTGTTCATATAGAAAATGACATAATGTCTCAAGAAACAAGCTGGTGATAAGTTAACAAAGGTTAATTTCTTCTTAGAACAGATTTCTAAAGAAATTGCATGAACTACAACAGAAAATCAGACAGTCTGAGGATTTTATGAGCATTCAATGAACTAAAAATGTTAAATTGTTTAGAACAGTGCCTGGTGCGCACTCACACACACACACGTGTGTGTATACACACAACACAGGTTTTATACATTTGCACACATATTTTTTTGAAAACAAAATTATACGTTTGCTAAACGTACAAAGAAACACACCTTCAAAGATAAGGAATATGTTATGACTCAAAAACGAAGCAACTTACAGCAATAATATGATTTTTATGTCTTGTTTTTTAATGAAGAGAAACACTATAATGTTTGAGGGGGAAGTGTTGAGGAACAGGTATTTAACATGCCCCTTCAGACACTCTTTGCCAAATGTTAAAAGCTTAGCAGGCCCATGGCAAGTTCTGCAGTAAATTCAATTTGTCTTTTATAATTGGTTAGTGTTTACATTGTGTTGATGAAAGTGAATTCCATATTGCTTTTAATTTGCTTTTAGACACAATCAATAAACTCCGGGCTGGGCGCTGTTAAATAACAAAGTAAAACCTGACATTCTCGATCTGTTAAATCCTCATTCTATAGCAAGAAGTTAACATGTAATTCCATCAAAAAGATGACTAACCCTAGAACTGAAATGTTCTTCCCCAAAGTACTTTAAATATGTCTTAGTTCTCATGCAGTTTTTATGATGGAGAACCCAGATGTGTGTTCTGCAATAAGAATTTTGATATAAATATATTAACAGGAGAATTATAAACCAACAATAACTTTTATAAAAGAATTTCAGTCAGCTTAATCATGGAAAAACTTGTGATCTTAAATTACAAAATGTCCTGATGGTCCCAAGATGAGTGTACCATACACCGAGCGTCCTATTTCTTCATTGAGACATTTATTAAATAGGACTATTTTGCACTGGCCAATTCAATGTTACCCTGAAGTCTCCCTTACTATTTTTTTTCCTGGGATATGTTTCCTTCTTTCTGACTTGATTCTGAAAGTAGTATTTACCCAAGAAAACATTAGTCTCTTTGTTTTGCTCACATTAGTGGAGAGGGAATGGCAGGTCTTGCCTAAAATGACATTGTAACCTCTAGACAATTTCATGATATTGTCAATTACTAGTTTATGTTTTCCTAAATTTCTCAATGGATGCACTCCTAGTTATTAGAATTTACCTACCTGTTTTAAAAATATTTAGATGAACCAAGTGAAACTCATGTCCTTTTAATTTGCAAATGATATGATCGATAAGGGATTTAAATCCAAAACATATTAACAGCTCATACAACTGAACATCAAAAAAAAAAAAAAAACCCAATTAAAAAATGGGCAGAAGAACTGAATAGACATTTTTCCAAAGAGGAAATGCAGATGGCCAACAGGCAAATGAAAAGATTCTCAACATCACTAATCATCAGGGAAATGCAAATCAGAACCTCAAGGAGATATCATCTCACACCTGTCAGAGAGGCTGTCATCAAAAAGAACCCAAATAACAAATGTTGGAGAGGATATGGAGAAAGGGTGCCCTTGTACACTGTTGGTGGGGATGTAAAAATAGAACTGCCATATGACTTAGTGATTCCACTCCTGGGTATGTATCTGAAAAAAATAGATACATGCACTCCAACGTTCATAGTAGCATTATTTATAATTGCCAAGATATGGAAGAAACCTAAGTGTCTGCCAACAGATGAATGGATAAAGATGTGGTTATATATATGTGTGTGTATACACACACACACACACACACACACACACACACACACATAAAACATGGAATACTACTTGGCCTTAAAAAAGAATGAAATAATGTCATTTACAGCAACATGGATGGACTTGGAGATCACTATGCTAAGTGAGATAAGTCAGTCAGAGAAAGACAAATTCTATATGGTATTACTTACATGTGGAATATAAAAAAATACAATAAACTAATGAATATAATTTAAAAAAAAGCATCCTCACAGATACAGAGAACAATTTAGTGCTTACCAGTGGGGAGCAGGGGAAGGGCAATGTAAGGGTGGGGGAGTGGCAGGTACAAACTACTGGGTGAAAGATAGGCTCAAGGATGTGTTGTACAACACAGGGAATACAGCCAATATTTTGTAATAACTGTAAATGAAAGTAACCTTTAAAATTGTATAAAAATTTTAAGAAGTAAAAAGTTAAAAAAAGATTCAGTAGTATGTTTAAAGAGAGATGACACTGTAATGAAACCAGAAAAGTGTCTCAATCCATCCACAATTTTTATTTTTTCCTATGCTTCTTAACATTGTTCCACTGAAACTCCTGGCCACAATGCTACCTGATTTTAAATCTCTATTCTTCCAGGAGCCTAAAGCCTTCTTGGTGGTGGACACATGGCCATCACTGCTTTTAAATGCCTAAAGATGAAATTGATAAGCACCATTCTTCCTTATCGTGTTAGAAGGGCAAATCAAAGCGGGAAGAAGTGGCGCCGGTGTCTAAAACCAGGTAAAGAAACCACCACTACGCGTTAAGAGAAGGAAACTGAAGTTACTGCCCTGGATGATTTTAATGCTTTCGATTTTCCTTACTTGAAACATCATTGCTACTCCCGGGAGTTAGATCATTACTACACATTGTTACAGTGGAGAAACATGCACTGGAAAATCACAAAAGGAATAAACTGCTCTGTTCTCCTCTGGGTCTATCTTACCTCTCTCCCCTTCTCTCCTGTCCATCCCACCCCCTCTCTCCAAATAAAAACCCACTTACAGATGCTGTATTAATGAGCTAGAACAATGCCAGCTACCCTTCTCCCTGCCATTGCCAGCGCTGAGAAAAGGGCAGATCAAACAGCAGTCAGACAGCAGTGATACTCTGGCAGCGGCAGTGATTGGCACAGAGAACCAGAGAAGGGGGTCAGAGATGCTCAGAGAGAAGTGTCAGGGAGAGAAGAAATCCAGGCCAAGTAGCAGCAGTGGAGCCGTGTGTGCCACGGGGAGAGTGAACACTGGCACTGAAACCTGAGAGCATTGTCATTTGAAGCCTTCTGGTATCACAGGGTCGCTACACGTGTGACCTTTAATTACTGCTCAGGCTTAGAAGTCAGATGCACCCAGGCATGACTTTGATAATGAATTTGAGAATGTGACATAAAAACGGTTTCCTCCTCATTAATGCATGCACATTTATATATATTTAATAAAAATTATATGTATGTACACACACACACACACACACACACACACAAACACACTAACATTCTCTATGAAACCTACCTTCTCCACACTCTATAAGAAGGAACTGGGGCGGGTATAGCTCAATGGTAGAGTGCCTGCTCACCATGTCTGAGGTCCTGGGTTCAATCCCCAGTACCTCCACCCACACAGAAAAATGAAGGAACAGCAAAGGAAAATGATCAAATTTGAATAAAGTAGAAATTTTTCAGTTTCTGAGGGCATTTTTTCCAACTGAGTATAAAACATTTCATGTGACTTTGAGATTCAGAAAGGGGATTTAGCTTCACAGAAGTAACAGAATATGTGACACAAGAGTAAATAAATCGTCAGTTGGCATACATACTAATGAAGGTATAAGTAATTCCTAAATCAGTCTGAACCTCAATAGCTTGCTACTAAATATAAATTAAAAAATATTTAATTTGTAACTCTTTCTTGAATGGCCCCATACTTTTAGACAGTTTTTCATTTATATCATTTTTATCCATCGTCCAATACATTTAAGAAAAATGTAGAGCCGATAATCAGTGACCCAGAATAATATCGGTGAACAGAACACACTGATTGAGCCCTTATTATGTGCAAGACACTGTATCAAGTATTTTAGAGTATTGGATCCATTAAAACGTCATTTCTGTAATCTCTAATTGAATTAATTTCTATAGTAATTGTAAAAAGCAAAACAAGTCAGCATGTGTTACAAGTACAAGAGGCTAATCAAATAGTCTGGAGTAAAAGAATAATGTTCTGAAAACACATTAATGAGCAGAGCACCCACTTCTTTGAGTCTCAAACAAAACGTTTTCCTGTTAGTCTCCATAGCCAGAATTGTGTACCTGTCAACACTGTACCGATTTGTGTGAAGTGAAGGTTGCTCTCAGGGCCACAGAAGCATGGAGCTGACAGTGGATTATCTTCTATCTATTAGCATAACGGAATCTTTTCAGTGTTAGTTTTGCTCTAATTTAATGGTTATAACTTAATAGGCATAAGCTGCCCAGGGCATAATTTTAATCCTTGGCTATTTAAAGATGATTATTTATTATAAAGAACAGTACTTTCCAAACCTACTGGTTTTCTTCTTGGAGGTTCAGAGACGCTGATAAACCAAGTAACACTATCTTTTGGGAAATGCCATTATGCCAAAGACTCTTCAAAAGATGAGTAAAGGAAGATGACTCAGCCTCACGTCGAACGCTCACGTTCGCTGTGCTCCAGAAGCATGCTGTCACGAATTTCCACAATACCTCCTCCTTCTTGAGATTAAACAGTCAACAGACAAGACTGTTGATCTTATACACTAGATTGGGGATTTGAATCTGGTTAATCCTACCCAGGTGATTAAAAAAAATTACTCAAATGTCTACTATATGTTAACAACGCTCTAGAGTAAACACTAAATAGTGAATATGTAGAAAAGAATTTTTCCCTCTGCAGAAATATAGTATATCAAAAACTCTTAATCTGATTTTTTTCCATTCATGCAGTTCAAGGCTTCCCTTAATCTGGTTCTACCCAATAATTCGCTCTCTCCAGGTGCTGCAAATTCCTAGCAAATCTTTATATGATTACATTATACAAAGTTAATAAAACCCACTGTGGACTTCATGCCTATTTTCTGAGTTGACATACTTTTAAGTCTCCAGCTGTAGAAGTATTACTACAGTCACCAACGATTAGCTCAAATGTCGTCACCTCGATAATGACTACGCAGTTCAGCTCAGCTGGAATTTGATGCTTCTGTGGCTGCAGTCCTACCCCACTTGGCTTGTGTGTCTATTACAGCAATTATGTTACCCTACGAGGGATCACCGCTGTCCTTTACTTCTAACTGCACTAAACTATAGCCTTTCTGAAAGTACAGCACAGTCTTATTGAGTGCTGGCCATATGCTAGCAGCCTGTTTGTTTGTGTGTTTGTTCTTTTCTCAGTAAATATTTCATAGGTGAAAACACAAATGAACAAACCTATTGCTCCCTGCAGATTTTTTTGTTCGCCTCACAATGAAAAGTCTTATGAGCTTTATACATTTTGTAAATGTCCCTCTTCCAATAGACCATTAAGAACTGAATCAGTTTGGAGTAATAACAAAATAGTATTCATGCACTTGGGAAGGTAACTTAGCTTTGCACACATTTAAATTACATAAATCAAATTACACCTATTGTAAGATGTATTTAAATTAAATTAAGTTAGTTGAGTTGCCATGGAAATATGGAAGTAATTAAGAGGCAAATTAAAAGGAAACAGTAAATTATAGCAAAATATTAACTACATGGCAGGTTCTTCTTCTTAAATAACTCCTGAATGTATAGTAATTCAGTGTTTCTCTAATACGTGTGATCGCTGGCTCCCAAGGCATCTGTGAAATCAGCTCTAGCAGGTAACACCAAAGTGCTTCCCAAAGGGAGGTAAAACCAACACTACCACCAGCAATGGATAAGGGGTCCTACTTTTCCAAAATTCATCAAGCCTTGGTAGCTTTTTAACTCTTGGTGTTTTAGGGGATGTAAAATGGCATTTCTTTGTGATTATAAAGTGCGTTTCTTTAAAAACTAATGAGGATTAACATCATTTCAGAATATATACTGGCCCTTCAGCTTTCCTCATCTCTGAAAAGTCTTTAAAAATGACATCTTCTTTGGCTTGTTTCACCTACATCTGTCTATACATCTACCAATCTACCTATCCATCTATGACACTAAGTTATTTTTTATGTTCACAGTATCTTAATGACAAATTCTTTTGATTAGAATTTCTTAATTTTGGTGGGGGGACAGTATAGCTCAAGTGGTAGAGTGTAACGTGCATGAAGCCCTGGGTTCAACCCCCAGTACCTCCTCCAAAAATAAATAAGTAAACCAAATATCTCTCCCCTAAAAAAAAAAAAAAGGAGAACTTCTTAATTTTAGTCTAATCATACTGATTTTCTGACATTTATCCTGCCTTTGAAATATATACCTGAAATTATATTCTGATATTAATATAATCATAATTAATACAATATTAGATTGATATATCTATATATGTATAATATATAGTTTTTGCTCGAATATCACTGCAATAATTACATTAGAAAATAACGTATCTTTTTTCTTTACTCTATAGCATAATCTCAGTCTTCTGAACCCAAACTATATCTAGAAACACATTTTGACTTTCTATTAGGACATGTTTCAGACAAAAGCAGAACTATTTTGTTCACTAATAATTAATTTTCTATCGAAATTTTACTATTGCCAGAATGTTTCCTAAAGTTTTATTATTATTGAGACCAGAATCTAGTATAAAGATATGCATTAGAAAGGCAGCAGGTCAATGTAGGGGAAATATATTCAAATGGGCCCACAATTTTACTTCTGAGATAGAAAAGTGACTAGGAAATGTCATGTTTAATACCATTTCATATGTAAGATAATGTTTCACAGGTAACACAAATACGGAAATGCACACAGAGTTGGAAAATAAAGCAAAGAAGGAGGCAGAACAATATTCAAACTGTCTGACTCACTCTTTCTGGCATATTCGTATAACAAGCAGCTCTTATCAGAATCCAGAATCTGGGCAAATTGAGGATAAGAGGACACACAGATGTATAAAAACGGGCCCCTTGCTCACAACTGATAAAAAGTGTGCAGCACCAACTAGATTTCACAAAACGTAAAAAAGTCACTTCCCTCCAGCCCCTCGCCCCAGAGCCTGGGCTTCTGAAGGGCGCGTTTGTTTTACTAACTCTTCGCGCATCAACACCGTTCTCTGACGGAATTCGTATAGCAGAGAACTCTGAGAAAATCATGGACTGATGACAAGTCTCACTTCTTTGGGAACTTAAGTACAGGTTTCCCCACTATCTGAAAATAGAGTGTTTCTATGAAACCTTTCCCAAGCTGAAGTAGCACTGAGAGAAGCAATTGCCTTAAGACACATCTTGCTAAGGGATGCACAAAACAAATGGAGGTAAATCACAGATGCTCACAGACAGTTCCCAGCTATGGCGGCTTGGTGCTGAGATGCTGAGGTACTAAGTGTGATTCCCGGGGACGGAGCTTGGTGGTCCCACTCTTGCAGCCTCTGTAAAGGCTGCTGCAAGACAGGTTGAATGTGATTTGCACTTTTCACCTTTCTTCATAAGAATGAAAAATCCTCTTAGGATTGCTTGCCATGAGTGAAATAGGTCTTTCGTAAAAGCAAAGTGGCATAAATTGAATTTACAAAAAGCAGGGGATACCTGGCACAGCTATTTTGCAAAGGATTTGCCAACTGCAATCCGTCTGGAGTTGGCGAATATCAAAGTGAGTCCTAACATTTTACAAAATTTCGGTGTCTAGATTTTCTAAAAGTTTCACAGAGATTTTATACTCAGTAGTGTCATTGTATATAATCTTATTCAGTCTGCATGCCTGAAGAAATGTAAATAAAATGTCATCATTACCTGCCTCATTTTACCATAAAATAAATTAGACAAATTGACATTGTGGAATACAAGATAAGATGGGAACATTCTCCTGAAGGTATATAACACCCTGCAGACGGAATGTAGGCAATAAATCAAAATAAGGAAGCTTTGAGTTGCATTTTGTTTTGTAGGCAAGAGATGCCTGATTACTGATGATTGTTGTAAGCCTGTCAATCTTTGACATTCAGATCACGCGGCATCTTGTCAAATGACAAGCAAGCTTCTACTATTGTGTAAAGAACAGCAATGCGTTAGAAACAGGTCTGTTTAATGACACTGAAAACGGTGCTATTTTGAAAACAGAGCCTTCAGATATGGAAATCACAAGGCAGATAATTTCAGCACGTTCTGGGTCAACAGATGAAAAGATTTACAGAACAAGTTACTTCACAGGATGTGACAGTGTCGTTGACCAAATCGAGAGCATGAATATTAGTATTTAAGATGAGCAATGAAAGCTCATAAAATAATAAATGCTTCTCAAGCATGGTTAACCTCAACATGAGTCTGATTACACTAAGTGTGTTTTATTTCATAATAAGCTTACTAATATGTAAATGTCTGTGACGAATATTAACTAAGTCGTCTTTGGGGCTTTTCAAAAGAAGTATGACTTGTTCCCTCTGCTTTAAAATATTTTTAGTATAGTCCTTCTATTGAATAGTATTCAGCAAATGTTCGATAGAAAATAACAATATTTTTCATTTATTGATTTATTTCATTTTTCCTCAAATATATGTTTTTAATTGGTTCTTTTTTTATTCCAGCACTTAGCTTATAACTATCAGGGTTAAAATATCACCCTGGCTATAATGGCCACAACTTATCTTTAACTATAGATTTTCCAAATTCCTAATTATTTTACCCAGGTCACATTGGGTATAAAAATTATTAATTGATGCCTGGTCTATTTGGCTCCATCTATCTGCTGATAGACAATGCATTAATCTGCTTATATTAGCTCCTAGCCTCTGTAGATATTAATCTGACCCTTTGTTAATGAATCTTTTAAATCTATACAACAGCCCCTATGAAGTATTTTCTCTAGTCTTTAAAAATAGGAAGTAAATGAAGATTAGAAAGGTTATTACCTTGTTTATATTATCAGAATACATTCAAATGTTGTGATGTCATATTTAAACTGCTGTTATATATAAAAAGACCATATTTTAACCTATTTTAAGATCCTCATCTCTATTTCTAAAATAGGCAAATACTTCTTAAGCATTCATATATCTTTTGAAATATTTAGACAAAAGTGGTGCTATTTCACTGTACTTCAAAATCTGTGTATTGTGAATTACACTCATCACGTTTTATAATCATTATTAATTTATATGAACATTACATATTTATCTAATTTGCTCATTCAAGTAATCTTTTTTGTAGAGTGTAACCCGTTTAAACTGCTTATTTAAAGAGTCATAGTTAATTTTAGGTCATAATAGCCAACAAATATAATTAATTTGCTGAAGTTAATTCTAAAGTAAAGAATGTTACAATAGACCAATATTTCCAAATGTAATATTGCCTGTGACAATAAAAAAATAAATAAAACATTCCATATACTAGTGTAAGATTTTCAGTCATTATATTCCAATATTTGCAAGAAGTTAGATTAACCATACCCTTCACTAAAGTCCCAGCAAGGTGTCATATAACCTGTGCCTGGTGCTTAATGCATCCAGGGGCTCAAAAGCTTTCAAGAGCAGCCTACGTTCGCACTGCTTTCCATTTACCTTAATTCTGAAGATGAATTGTTATCCTCCGGGAATTGACTCCCATTGGGAATGGAAGTGTATTAAGTGCTGACACTCTATGCAAGATGCTTCCAAATAAATAACTTTCTACCTCTACCTGAGACCCCCCTCACATATTTCAGATCACCTTCTACTCCCTGTTCCAAGCACCACAGTTGTTTATGACCCGCTTCTACTGTTCTTTGCATTTAAGTACTCCCTGAATATCACTCCATTAAATCTTAGTTATCAATCCCTACTCCTAATGGAACTGTAGGGTATATTATTTTCAAAGATTCGGGTACAGAAAAAATCAGCTCCCTGGCCTGTCATGCTCTGCAGGAATCTTTCTCTCAATAGCACCATATGGCTGGGAAATGTATTGTAAGAAAATAAATGTGATTGATCCAACCATAAGAACTCGACTATACCAAAAATAGCCAGATGATTACTCTGAAGACATAGCCAAGCAAAGTCTGCATTGTGTCATTTAATCTAAAATTTGTAAATCTTTCCCTATCTTTTTTGCTGTCTATATGGAATTCAATATCTCTCTTCTCTGCATCTTCCAAAAAGAAAACAGAAGAAAAGCACCTTACAAAATAATTTTTAAATCTATAGGAATATAAATTGACCAATATAAAGGGAAAATAAATTGAAGCTTTTGCTTTGACTCTGTGGCAAAAGTGGACTCTGTCAAAAAAAAAAATATTATTCTTTACACAGAAAAATCTTACACTAAAGGAAAAAAATTATACTCTTATCAGCTGATTCAATTTTTTAATGTCAAGAAAAATAATATTTTATATCTGAATATATAATAATATAGATGTTCATATACTTCATATCTCTATCCATCACTGCCTCTACATCCCTCTCAATGTCTATATCTATATATGCCACTCATTTTGGAAACTCTCTGATTTTCAACAATTACTAGATTTTCCAGCCTCATTAAAAACCATTTTTGTCAATGTCTCTAGCAAGAAATAAGTAATTACTTTCAGAAAATTTGCAGGAGTTGGAGGAAGAGGTAATTTATGCCTAGCATTAGGGTGCTTTATAATATCTGCATAGAAATCCTAGTGAGTTAACATTTATACCATATGACAGATGAGGAAATTAAAACTTAGAAAGGCTATGTAGTAGCTCCAAATCATAGGACTCTTATGTGGTAATACAGTGAGTCTAACTCATGTCTTACTCCCAAGATCGTGCTCTGTTATTATACCAATCTACCTTTTCAGATAAACAGTTGACACTTGAACAACATGGCTTTGAATTGTGAGGGTCCACTTATACGTGGGTTGTTTTGATAAAGACACACTGCAGCACTATATAATCTGTGGCTGGTTGAATCCGCTGACATGGAACCACAGATACTGAGGGCAAACTGTAAAGTTATACTCACATTTTTGACTGCGAGGGGGGTGGCCTTCCTAAGCCCAACGTTGGTCAACTGCACATTGTATCCCATCACTACTAAAAGGAAAAGTGACCTTTGAAATTATTTTTGGTGCAGGTAGACAAGTGAAGAATTTTTAACCCATGCAAATAAGAAGAGTAAGTCATCACTGGTGGGTCTGTAACTGTTTGCTTTGGTTCTTTTTGAGAACATCCACCTGTCAAAATACAAGTGTGACTTGTGTAATTAACATTATTAGTCTTTGTCCATGAAATGTCTAGAAGAGAACCCAGAGCAGTCCTTAAGTGAGGGCTTACAAAAAGGCTGGAGTTTTCCCTGATTTTGTTTTTTTTTATATGGAATTCTGACAATTTATTGAGTCCTAGGAAGTATCCCAAGGGAAACTACCTTCTACCACACAGACGGTCTCACATTTTCCACTTACTCTCTTCTGTAGTTACTAATATTCTACTCAGTTAATTTGCTTATTTAGCTCTATCCTGGTTTTAATTATGTACATTAGTTTCTAAAAATGTCCACTTCCCTGTTATCAACTGCACATAATGTATGTTCTTAATAATGGTGCAACAATAAAATAAAAGCAACAATAGACAAGTTGGAACATATTAAATTTAAAAAGTTTCTGCACAGCAAAAGAAACAATCAACTGAGTGAAAAAAAAATTACCTATGGAACAAGAGAAACTATGTTCAATCTATATATCTGATAAGCATTTAATTTTCAAAAAAAAGGAACTCCGGTAACTCAATAGTGAAAAATAACCCAACTTAAAAATGGGCAAAGGACTTGAATAGACTTTTCTCCAAAAAAAACAAACCAATGGCCAGTGAATCCATGAGAAGGTGTTCTATGTCACTAATCATAAGGGATGCAAATCAAACCACCATGAGATGTTATCTTCATACCTATTGGAAGGGCTGTTAATCAAAATAACAAAAGACAAAAGTGTTGGCAAGGATATGGAGAAACTGGAACCTTTGCAAGTTGTTTGTGGGCAGGTAAAATGGTGTAGCCATGGTGGAAAACATTTTGGAGGTTAAAAATAGAATTATCATATGATCCAGCAATTCCTCTTGTAGGTATACAACCAGAAGAATTGAAATTAGGATCAAGGAGATGTCTTTCACTCACATGTTCATTGCATCATTATTTACAACAGCCAAGATACAGAAACAACCCAAATATCTATTGATAAATCAGTGGATAAAGAAAATGTGTATACATACACTGTAATATTATTCAGCCTTAAAGGTACTTATATGAGGTATCTAAAAGAGTCAAAATCATGAATACAGAAAATACAGTGATGGTGGTCAGGGGAAGGAGAGAAGGGAAGAAATGGAGAGTTGCTCACTGGTTGCAAAGTTGTAGTTACATAAGGTGAATACATTCTGGAGCTTTGCTCTGCAACTTAGTTCCTATGGTTAACAGTGTTGTGCACTTAAAATATGTCAAGAGGGTAGACCTTATGTTAAGTATCCCTACCAAAATTCATTCATTAATTTAAAAAAACAAAACCAAAATTGTTTAGTTTCCGTTCTTTATCCTTGAAAATGTCACATAATTTAAATGCATAAGAAATTCTTAGAAATATTTCACTTTCAGACTTAGAAAAAAACCCTCCAAATCTTACACTTGCGTCTTGCTTCTTATAAGACAGCATGGGAAGTTCTATAAATATATATGTATTAAGGCCTGTACTGCTATATCTTATAAAAATGATACTTCTGATTTTGACAACATATTTCTAAGACAATCTCAAAAATTATTTAAAATGCTTTATTTTGACATGTAAGAGTTTAAAGGGATAAGTAAAATAAAGTGAAAACCTGATTTCATAAAATGTTCGTAATTAAAATACACATTCATAGGACTCAATTTTATTATTTCTTCCAGTAAAATGTTCCTAAAATGTAAATGCTGGTAGATAGTAATTTATTGACTCAAGAAATTATGGCTAGCTAGTTCAATTTTGTGATAGAGAAATATATAGAAAAATGCATGACCAGCATTAAAAGAAAATGAAAATACAGAGCTGAAATTAAAAACCTGTCTCATAAGCATCATCATAAAGGACAAAGAAAACTAGTTTTCAATTACTTGGTGCCTAAAATTAATGTCTAACAGGAAGTGAACTGCAGATTGGTATTTAGGATAACTGCATAAAAGGAGTGGAGAAATTATGGTAGACCTTATCCAGGTCATTAAATCCAGTGTTCTTTTCTCTTTTTCTCCTTGAAGAATTTTATTTTTAAATTTTTGCTCATCATGACGATTGTCCTAGTCAGACCAAGTATGGACACTGATGTACTGGGAATTGGGGCCTGGATAAGTTCCTCCTTCCTCACGGGATCTACTCATATGTGAACTCACTGATTGAAAGAGGAGTAAGAAGATTCCTGGGACAACGCTCTAATGTTGTCCAAAAACTGGGCTCAGAGCAATGGGCATGTCTAAGGAAAGGGCCCTTAAAACCTCAGGGGCCCCTGCAAAAACTTAGATTGATAGGAGATACAAATGGGTATAACAGATCAGACTTGGGAGAAGAGTCATTCCAAGTGCACCTAGACCCAATCCCCACACAATCTGCTGTGGCATGCAGGCCAGGGGAGGAAAGGGTCTGAGTGTTTGCCTGTAGAGAGCTTACCTAAGAAATGGTACAATAATGACAACTACGGAATGGTAAAAAAACATTTGCAAATGGTGCGACTGATGAAAGTTTAATTTCCAGAATATATAAATAGCTCATATAACTTAATAAGAAAAAAAAAAAAAACCCAATCCAAAAATGGGCAGAAGACCTAAACAAGCAATTCTCCAAGGAAGGCATACAAATGATCAATAGGCACATGAAAAAATGCTCAGTGTCACTAATTATCAGAGAAATGCAAATCAAAACTACAATGAGGTATCACCTCACATCAGTCAGAATGGCCATCATTCAAAAGTCCACAAATGATAAATGCTGGAGACGGTGTGGGGAAAAGGGAACCCTCCTACACTGCTGGTGGGACTATAGTTTGGTGCAGCAGTTACAGAAAACAGCATGGAGATTCCTCAAAAAACTAAAAATAGACTTACTGTATGATCCAGCAATCCCACTCCTGGGCATATATCCAAGGGGAACTCTAATTCAAAAAGATACATGCACCCCAATGTTCATATACACTATATACAATAGCCAAGACATGGAAACAACCTAAATGTCAATTGACAGAGGACTGGATAAAGAAGTTGTGTTATATTCATACAATGAAATACTACTTAGCCATAAAAAAGAATAAAATGTCATTTGCAGCTACATGGATGGACCTGGAGATCATCATTCTAAGTGAATTAAGCCAGAAAGAGAGAGAAAATCACTCATTGAAAAAAAAAAAAAAAAGAAAAGAAAGAAAGGCCCCTATGAACTCATCTACAAAACAGAAACAGACTTACAGACATAGTAAATAATCTTATGGTTACTGGGGAAAGGGGGTGGGAAGGGATAAATTTGGAAGTTTGAGATTTGTAAATATTAGCCACTATATATAAAAATAGATTTTAAAAAGACAGATTTATTCTGTATAGCACAGGGAACTATATTCAATATCTTATAATAACCTTTAATAAAAAAGAATATGAAAATGAGTATATGTATATACATGCATGACTGGGACATTGTGCTGTACACTAGAATTTGACACATTGTAACTGACTGTACTGCAATAAACAATAAAATTAAAATAACCCAAATAATCATTCAAAAAAAGAAATGCTACAATAGTTCCATGAGTTCTAAATAACTTGGCTGTAACCTAAAATCCATCATTAGCCTCCCCACTCCATCCACATCCCTTTCACCAAGTAATAATTTTTAAAAAGGACAGTGCATTTTTCTTAAAACTTCATGATACAATTAGAAGACGTACAGTGATGACAAAGGATGTCTAGCAGTAAAGTGAGAACAGCCCATGGGGTGATGTTGGCGCCAGTGCAGTGGGTGTCTCATGCTGGAAATAACCCCAGTTCTTCTCTGCCTGCTGCCAGTAATGGCTGCTGTATAGTCATTGGGCCACTGACCACCATGCAATGGCAAGAAAAAGAATGACATTAATATATTAAACGTATAAGATGTCCCTTGGCTGTATTTTGGAACCTTGACTCCCAAATCATTTGGGAGAGGGATTTTGCAAAGGATTTAACTTCATGTATGAGTAAATAGGAAGACAAGACCCTAAATATCTTAAGTACACTTGCTGAAGAAATAAAATCGTTTTAGTGTTGTCCTGAAAATTCCACAATCTTGTTTTTCAATCCTTTAATCTATTTTTAATATTTCAAGAATTCTATCCTTTCTACCTATGAAAACTGCTTTTTGTTCGCTTGTTCTTTTTTAATGCATTGCTGATTTCACAGAGTTTTCTGGTGCCTTTGTTTATGATGAAAGTTTAGTTGTATATATGTGTACATGCATGACTGGGACATTGTGTTGTACACCAGAAATTGACACATTGTAATTGACTGTATTTCAATTAAAAAAAAAAGAAATTTTAGTTGTAAAGTTGAGTATGGGGGGGCGTGTGTGTGTGTGTTCAATACTTACAGGTCTTTCTAGCAGAATCTTCCACGAAAAGAGAAGAGATGTCTTCATCCACGCCTGCTTCATTTCTTGCAATGCAAGTGTAGGCTCCTGTATCTTCATAGCGCACGTTGCTAATATGAACCTCACTGCCATTTGCTGAAAAAAGAAGGCAAATGCAACTTGTCAACTACAGTTTCAGCTTTGGTAGAGTGATTTCCGATTACATAGCCAAACAGTTATCTTAGCTTGTCCTAATTAAACTGTTTTCCTTCCTCCTTCCATGCTTTGGAGACATGCCAAATTATTCCAAGTGCATTCAAGTGTTTCATAAACTATGCTGTCATTCTATTACAGAGACCCCAATACTCTATCAAAGGCACAGACACCATATTTTATATTCACTTCCTATTTCCTGCATAGTATAAAAAGTGTCACGTATGGATAACCATCATTTCATCTATGTATTTATTTTTAATATTCAGAATCCATTTTGTCCTCAGCGATTGTGACAGTTTTAATTCATACCAATGTGGTTCATTTGCAGAAGAATATATGTGAAAAGATATGCCATAAAGGAATTAAGTGAGCTCATCATACAAGTATAATATTTGAAAAATGCCATTTTTCAAGTGTATTATTGAGTCTGCTTTATATAACTGCAATTATTAGGCATGGAAGGCAGAAAGAAAATAATGCATGATTTGTTTGCAAGATTTTCAGTCTTTTGCCTGAAATACCTAAAGTAAACAATATTTTATATGGAAACTGATGTGGTCCATGCTTAACAAAGGGTTAAGTGAATGATTAATCCAACTTCTTAATCTTGGTTAAATATTATTTTAAGCTAATCCCTGAATAATGAATTGTATTCTCCAAGCTGGAAACCAGGGTATAATTAACTATTTCCTGTATGTTGGCAATATATGAGGTGCTTTTACATAGATTATTGCTTAATTGGCCCAGATAAGAACTAATGATCAGAATCTGAGACTCAGAGAATGATCTTATGCACACTGCTACCCTTAAAGGTAAGGGCTGGACTCCTGTTCTACCAAACCCTAAGGGTCAGGGTTTTCCCTGCTCATTTGTGTAGGTTTTCATCTTTTCTTTTACTTGCCTTTCTTTCTTTGTGTGTGTGTGTGTGTGTGTGTGTTCTGTGATACCCAATCACAAGAACACCGTACGCCATGTGCAGTAGCAAGGGACATGACACATTGTGATGGATAAGGGACACATGATTGTTTGGGGAAAGAAGATAGAAAACGAATAGGAAATGAGCTTAAATGTCATTCCTAGGAGCCACTGGCTCTCAAGGGGTGTGTGTGGGATTTGGAGAGGTGGGAGCTTTTGGAGCTGTATGATCACTTAAATCACTTGAAACTCTTTCTCAGTTTACTGCACATCTTCATTCCCCTCATCCTTTGTTGAGATTCACTATTCCAAAACAGTTGGCAGTGTTGTTGTTGTTGTTGTTGTTTTGTCTGAAATAGGCCAGATGGTAAATATCTTAGACTTTGTGGGGTATACAGTCTCTGTGGTAACTAGTCATCTTTGTCCTAATATAGCATGAACGCAGCCACAGACAAGACTGTAAAAATTAAATGTGGCTGTGTTCTAAAGAAACAAAACAAACAAAAAACAAACAAAAAAGCTAACAAACAAACAAAAAACAGGCAAAAATTGCTTTATTTACAAAAATAGGCAACTTTCCAGGTTGGTCTGTGTTTATTCATTTGCAGACCCTCAGCTCTAAAAGATGGGGACTGAACAGTGTTTTAAGCCCAGATCAGCTTCTTTTACATGAAGGGTGGTCCTCTCCAAAGAACGTATTTTTCTTTTAAGACCCACACACTTAACAATGGAAATTTCTGGAATTTTTGAAACATCCAATTTAGTCCTGCTTCAAATTCTCTCATCTCAATATCCTTATGCTCTTGGAGTGTATATGCCCCACTTTCTTCCCCTCTTTCCCTATGTAACCTAGCATTTCTAGATGTTTTCTACTCTATTGCCAGAATTACCAATTTCCTGGTCCATTTATCATCCTGACATGTCTGCCCTTTAGAACTAGAACAAGATGACATATCTCTGCATCTGGTGTTCCTGTCTCTAATTTTTTGATTAAATCACTAGACTATTCATAAGCAAATTTACAAATGTTCAAATTCACAAGTTTCAATTTGCAGGATGTCACTTGCTATTTATTTCACTTGACCTTTATGGTTGCATTTCATATCCCACTCCACTTATATTTCAAATCTTTACTCTTTGTTTGATGCTTCCCAGGATAATACTAACTTCTCACTCTAAGCAGGAGGTCCTGCTCTTTAAATCATGAAGTGCATAGAAGGGATTAGAAATCATTTCACGATATATAAGTGTATCAAATCATCAAGTTGTATATGTTAAACTTATGCAAGTTTATATGCCATTTGTAGTTCAACAAAATCTGGGGGAAAAAAAAGAAAAAACTTCATCCCCAAACTTCCTGTTTCTATCTACATCTTCACTTGTATTTCCTTCTCAAAGGAAATTTTCTCTGTTTCTTCCCAAGGCAAATCTGCCTCTTTTCTTGTTGATCTCTACAGGAATTTTTTCATCCTTCCCCCAGTCCATTATCCACATTTTTTCCTCTTTCACAATATCCTTTCAAACCAATACATTGTCCAAGAAGAAAGAAATATCTTCCTTAATCCTAAGCCTTCCCACCAGCAGCCACTATCTTCTTTTTATTCCTTTAAAAACATGGAAAGAGATTTTTATAATTCTTACCTCCTTTTTCATCTCTAAGCCAACAGAAGACTGGTTTTCTAAATGCTATAAAGATGAACTAACCACTAACCCATAAAGATACTGCAATGACCTTCCTCAGCCTTTCCACGCACCCAGCGTGGTTGAGCCCTTTCCCATCTTTGGCTTTCTTTTCTTGCCTTCTGTAACACCGCCTTGTTCTCCTGCCTCTTTGTAAATTATTAGTCCCCTCCTCATCCATCATGATTTCCCTGCCAATACAATGTCTCTGCTTTTTCAGAATTTTACTGCTTCTCCTAAACATATCATCCCATCTATGCCATAGCTAGACGTGGACCTCACGTGGAAATGCCAAATAAGCATCTGATAAATAAGTGGATAATTAAATAACTGGAAATTGGTAATATGTAACCATATATAAAGTCACATGGAATTGCACACTCTTGTGCACCCAGATTTATTTCTCAGGCTGTGCTCCCTGCTCATCTTTTATTATTTGTCATAGTTTCTCAAAATTTAACCTATTTTTTTCTTACTTTTAAAAATGAGAATAGCTATTTTACAAGTCTTCCACTCTTTTAATGTTGAGTTTAGGGTATAACCAACTTCCCAAACTGGCCTTCCTGTATATTCCTGGGAGCAAAGATATAATATGTTCTTATAATAAGGTTTGCTGCTATTAAATGGCCAAGAGATGACAAAAACTGAAAGCTAAATAGCCTTTTCTTCAATTTAATTTCTGATAATCAGATCAATCCTCTTCTCAGAGTACAGACCCCAAGATGTAATCAGTAGATGTAAACATGTAAATTTGTTGGACCTACTTACATTAACACAGAGATTGCTAGGATTCAGGTTTTAAAAGTCAAAAATACTTCCTCATGTCACTTTTGATTTGCAAAAATAAATTTAATTTTTTAATTACATAAAAATGTATACTGATAAAGTGTATCAACTAAGTTGAATAAAAAGGGCAGTCTATTTTTACAGAAATAATTTTAAAATGAAAATGTATTCATTTCTAACAGTATGAATTGAAGGAATTTAAAGACCTGGAATAAGGAATATAATGCCAAGCAACACATACTCCAGTAAAATGACTGGCTTTGTACTAACCTTGACAATGGAAATATTCAAGCATTTGTTTACTTACCAGTGTAATTAACATATATGCAAATACTTTTGCATTATTTAGACTATCTGACATTACAAAGATTGGTTGCTTTTTCACATACCACACATCTGTGATTTTTATCATCTGAATAATAATTGAATAATTATATCTACACATTCGAATGTTGGAACATACATAGCATATTTTATATATTAGAGTGTAAGGACTTCATAACTTTAAAACAACATAAATGTGAGACATGTTTGGTAATGTTTTGATTTTTCTCTCTCTTCATTTGCAAGGTATGCTGCAGAACAGTCACTAAAGAATTTCTATATTATTGACACTTTCTGTAATACATATTTTAATGTATGATTTAACATTTAAATGGTCTTTTCAGGAACATATTCAATGAAGAGATCCAATTATTCTGTTCAGCATATCTGCTGTAATTCAGAGGACACATTTTTTTTTAAAAAATTTAACATTTTACTCATCACAAAAATAATGACATAACTAATCATTATGACAAGACTATTATTTAAAACACTAAAAATCTTAAAGGACTCTATTTCAAATATGATGTCTTAGGTACAACCATGTTTTTTTCATATTCATGACATTCTTTTGCCACCAAGACTCATTTTCTCATTTCTCCAAAGAACGTAAAATGTGTTATAAATTTTAGAATGAAATGTCTACATTGTCATTTAAAAGGAAAAAATGCAAGTGAAAAGCACCTTGAAGCGTGAGCTGCTTGGACAGCTTGGGTGTAATATCAATGCCATTCTTCAGCCAGCCAAGCTGAGGATTTGGTATGCCCTCGGCGTGGCATCTAAGGCTGGCAGTCACCCCAGGTTCTCTGGCCTGACTCTCTGGATACACCCGGATTACTGGAGGAACTACAAGGAGAAGTGGAAAAGAAAGTAAATTAGTGATACCTCGATGCTGTTTGATTTTCCAAAACAAGCAAAGAAAAATTGCAATATGTGGACATAACAATGATATATTTTGATGATGTTATATATTTCCACAGATCTTCATTTCCAGATAATGTTATCCACTAAAATGTACCAGCATTCCCTGGATAAAAGCTATTCTGAGATGGCTCCAGGGAAGATAAAAGCTAAGCCTGGGATATCTTGATTCAACAACTAAAGAAGCTCTTAAGGAATGATAGAAACACATCAAAAAATACAAAACCAGTTTAAAGGGGTTCTCATTTAACAAACAGGAAATAATGTGAGCATTAAGATAATTACCAATTCTAAAGGAGGGAATTACATAAGGATGTATGAGTTCAGTCATATAAATAAATATATATAAATATATATTCATATATCTAAATACAGGAGAGAACAAAAAGCTTTTCCTTACTATAGTATCTTAAAAAATAAAGATAACAATTCCATTTACAGTACATCCAAAAATTAAAATACTTAGGAGTTATTTCCACCAAGAAGGTGCAAGGCTTTTATGCTGGACACTAAACAACCTGTTGAAATAATTTAAAGAAAACCTAAATAATTGGAAAGACACCATGTGTTAATGGATTTAAATAATTAATTGATGAGATACAAGGAATTGGTAAGATGGAAGTACTCCAAAACTGATCTATAGACACAATATAATCACTATCAAAATTCCTAAGTGCGTTTTTTTTTTTGCAGAAATGGAAAAGCTAATCTTCAGATTCACACAGAATCATGGGGCCCCAAAGAGCCACAACAGTCCTGAGAAGAAGAGTGAAACTGGAGTTCTCCTATCTTCTGCTTTCCAATTATATTACAAAGCTGTAGTAATCAAAATAACATGGTACTGGCATAAAGATAAAACTTATGAATCTATGGAATTAGAATAAGGAGCACAGAGATAAACCCATACATCTATAGTCAATTGATTTTTGACAAGGATACTAAGAAATAGTCTTTTTAAGAACTGATGCTGGCACAACTGGTTATCCACATGCAAAACAATGAGTCTGGACACAAACCTCACACCCTAATGAAATTAACTCAGAATGAACCAAAGACCTAAATGTAGGAGCTAGAAAAGTAAAACATTCAGAAGAAAGCATAGGGGTAAATCTTTGTGACTTTGTATTTGACCAGAGTTTCTTAGATATGACCCCAAAACACAAGCAACAAAAGAAAAATAGGCAAATTGGACTTCATTAAAATTAAAGATTTTGGAGCATCACAGGACACTATCAAGAAAGTGCAAATACAACTGACAGAAAAGGGAAAAATGACAAGTGATATCTGATGAGACGAGTATCCAGAGCACATAATGAGCAGTTACAACTCAGCAACCAAAATGCAAATAACCTCTTCTGCACAGCAAAGGAAACCATCAACTAAATGGAAAGGTAACTTACAGAATGGGAGAAAACATTTACAAATGAGTATCCAAAAAGGAGTTAATATCTGAAATATATATATATATATGTATGTATATACATTAAAAAAATCATACATGGGGGAAGATATAGCTTAAGTGGTAGAGCACGTGCTTAGCATGCACAAGGTCTGGGTTCAATTCCCAGTACCTCCTCTAAAATAAACAAACAAATAAATAAACCAATCAAGCAACGAGCCAACTTAATTACTTCCCACTGCCCTCTTCCACAAAATAACCTTATAACTTAGTAGGAAAAAAAAAAACTCAGTTAAAAAATGGGCAAAGGGTCTAAATAGACATTTTTTTCCAAAGAAGACATACAATGGCTAACAGATGGATCGCATGATGCACAATATCACTGATCACCAGGGAAATGCAAATCAAAACCACAATGAGATATCATTTTACAACTGTTAGGATGTTTATTATCAAAAAGATAAGATAGAACAAACGTTGGTCAGGACATGGAGAAAAGGACCCCCTTGTATACTCTTGGTGGAAATATAAATTGGTGCAGTCACTGTGGAAAACAATACGGAGGTTCCTCAAGAAATTAAAAATAAATCTAGTTCCCAGTCAATACATTCCCCCTTTTTGCTTAAGTAAGCCTTAACTGATACAGATTCCTTCTGAACTTTAGCCTCACCAGGAAAAATTAGATTTGATTTATGTCTCCTCTGTGACATGTGTCAGTTACTCTAATGATAGAAAATAATATCATCAGCAGCAGTACCTTAAGAGTGAAAATTATAATACATTCATAGACAGTGTAGAATGTGCTGAAAGCTTCATAGTCATGGTCATTTAAAGATGAGTCACAGAGAGGTTAATGACATCCACAGGTCACACAACTTGTTACAGTGCAGAGTAGAGATTAAAGTCCAGGGAGCTCTGACTTCTGGGCTAGTTCAGTCTACATTTCATGCTGGCCCTAACCAACCTGGCTGATCATGGTCTGTACCAGTCCCTGAATTGAGCCAATAAGAAAGAAAATCTAATGGGTATTAATAACAAGTATGTTCCAAATTTGACTGGTCAGGGCTTTCTATAGCAAAACATTTTTTAAATTTTTATTTTATATTAATATTATATATACAAATACCTGATGATCCAGCAACCCCACTTCAGGTGATATTGAGGTGGGAAGCCCCATAAAAAAGACTGGTAGGACCTCCTGCCAGCACCATCAGGTACACTGGCCCAGCAGCTTTATCTCATTTTTTGCCTCTGAAATGGCTTACCCCTAGAATTCTACTGGTTCCCTGAGCTAACTCCTGATTGGTCCATTTGTAGTGCTTCATTTGCACAGAGCTCATTCCTGATTGGTCAATTTCCCTCACTCCTGATTGGTCCATTTCTCTCACTCTTGATTGGTCCATTTCTACAAAGCTTGTTCCTAATTAGTCACCTTTGTTGTAGCTTTTTTGCATATGATGTTACAAAATGTTGCAAAGTCTAGACTGGCAGTCTATTAAAGACTGTGTAAACCTACAGATGGGGTCCAGAGCTTGGAGTGTTAACTCCTCTGGGCCCGCTGGCGTAATAAACCTGAGCTCTCCAACTCTCCGACTGCTGCTTGGTCTCTTGCCCGGATCCAAGTTGCTGTCACAACTGAACTGTAACACAGAGCTGTAACACTGAGCTGTAACATTGAGCTACAACACTGAGCTGTCACACGCTTTTCTGAAACAATATAACCAAAGGAAATACAACTATTATCTTAAAGACACAGTTGTATGTATGGACATCTCTCTCCTCTTCAGAGCAGCATTATTGACAATAGCCAAAGTATGGAAACAACCTAAGTGGCTGTTAATGGATGAATGGGTAAAGAAAATGTGATATTACTCAATCTTAAAAAAAGAAGGAAACCCTGTCATTTGCAACAATACAGATAAACCTGGAGTGCATTATGCTAAGTGAAATAAGCCAGACAAAGAATCACTTACATGTGGAATTAAAAAAAGAAAAGTTTAACTTCTAGAAGCAGAGAATAGAAAAGTGATTGCCAGGGGCCAGGGGGAATGGAGGAAATTGGGAGATGTTGGTTAAAAAAGCAAAAACTGTCAGTTATAAGATGAGTAAGGTCTGAGGATCTAATGTATAACATGGTGACTACAGTAGATAACACTGTAGTGAATAATTGAAACTTGCTAAGAGAATAGAATTTAGTTCCACACACACACAAAAGGCTAACAAAAAGGCATATTATTCAATTCAGATGTGGGCTATTGATTTGAATAGACATAGACGTGTCTCCAAAAGTAGGCAAAGAGCCTTATAATAAGCTCATCAAAAGATGTCAAAGTTCACTAGACATCACAGAAAGGCAAATTAAAATCACAGTGTGATACCACTTATACACACTACAGTGGTTATGAAACAACAAAATAAATACGGAAAATAATATGTATAGAAATTGGAACTCTGGCACATTGCTGCTGCTGGCAATGTAAAATGGTGCAGCCACCGTGGAAGACATCAGTGGTTCCTCAGACCATTACGTGCAGAATCTCCACGTGATTGGCAATGTCAAGCCTAGGTTTATACAAATGATGAGTGAAACAGGTTTTCCATCATAAACACGTATGTGAATATTCATAATAACCACCAAGTGGAAATGATATAAACAACTACCAACCAGTGAATAGAAAAATAAAATGTGTAACCATACAATAAAATATTTTGGTAATAAGAAGGAAAGAAGTACTGATATATGCTATAACATTCTGCTGCGATATCATGCTAAGTGAAAACAGCATGACCCAGAAGACTACACGCTGCATGAGCCTGTTTTCTATGAAACGTCCAGAATGCGTAAATGAATCAGGATAGAAAGCATGTTCATGGTTGTGGGGGGCAGAGGGGAGGGAGAAGTGGGAAATGACCGCTTAATGGATATGAGCTTTATTGGGGGGATAATGAAAACGTTTTAGAATTAGCGGGATGGTTGCCCAGCATTTTAAATGTACTGTAAGCCACACTTTAGAACGGTTTGAGGTTATGTGTATTTTACTTTGATAGAGAAAGAAAAGAAAGATGAAGAAAGGCTGAAGAAAGTTTGTGTATTAAAATACACTAAAAAGAAATATTAAAGAAATGCGAACTGGGATCCAGAATGGATGCCGGGCCAGGAAAAATGAGCTACAAAGTTATTATTGGAAAGATTGTCAACAAGTCAATATGGATTGTAAACTAGATCATGAAATTCTATCAGTGTCACACTTCCTGATTTGATAACTGCATTTCGATTGGGTAAAAAACTTTCTTAAAAAATTCTGAATTAATTAGTGGTAAAAATAAAAATTATATCAAACTTATTCATATATATACATATATGTGTGTATATATATGTGTGTGTGTATATATATATAATCACTGACATTAACAATGAGATGGCTTAAACACAATGCTACACATAAAAAAGTGAGAATCAATAGACTAAACATGATATCTGGACCATTTGTGAAATTTCTGCTTCCAATAATATTGGATATGTGATTCTTATCAATTCTGATCAATCATCTTTCTGATTAGAACTTAAAATCCTGGTCACCTGTATACATTATAGTGAAACTGCAGAACAGCAGAAAAAAGGAGAAAAATCATAAAAAGCAATCTCAAGAAACAAAATGACACACCAAAGAATAAAAGTCAGACTAAAAGTTAAATTCTTACAGAAATGCTGAAAACAAAAGTGAGATTATAATCAACTTCATGCCAGTACATAACTTTAAATAAAACTAATGTATTTCTAGAAACACAAACTTCTGGCTGCCCTATACAAAAATTATTACAAGAAATAGAGACTCTTATTACATTAATAAAAATTTACTACTAAAATAATAGTAAAATAAATTTACTAAATTTATTAAAAAAATTTTTTTCAAAGAAAACTGTAGAATACCCAATCTATAGAAGAAATAACACCAACCTCATACAAACTTCTCTAGAGAATAGAAAAGGGGTGTGGAGTTTCTTTGGAATTGTTAAAATATCTGTACAAATCCACTGATAAACTCCTGTCTTCAAAAGGTGGAGACCAATTCTTCTCAACTTATGTGTGACTGGACTTAATGACTCACTGTTAATTAATAGAATATGGTGGATTGTGGTGCAAGATACCCAATATTAGGTTATAAAAGATATAGTAGCATCTTCCTATGTCTTCGGCTCACTTGCTCTTGGAGAAGTCAGCTGCCTGGTCATAAAAATACTCCATCAGCCTTACAGAGATGCTTATATGTCAAATGACAAAGAGAGGCCCCACCCCACAGCCAGCAAAGAACCAATAGTCATGAGGAGGGAGCCATCTTGGAAGTGAATCCTCCCGCGCCCACTGAACTTTCAGATCACAGCAGCCCTGGCCAATATATAGATCAAAACCTCAGAAAAGACCTCATACCAGGACCACTTAGCTAAGCTATTCTCAATTTTTTTTATCTCATTTATCTCTTATCTCCATTTGCCCATTATCATCTCAGAAAATAATAAAATGTTTCTTGTTTGTAGCAACTAAGATGTAGGTTAATTTATTATGTGCTAGTAGATAAATAAATAAAATTCCCAATTTGTTTTGAGGACCATACAAGCTTAATATCAAAATCAGACAAGGGCATTATTTAAAAAAAGGAATAATTATTGGTCAATTTCATTTGTGAAAATAAAGATGTCCCCCAAATATATTATCAAACAAAATCCAGTATAATATAAAAGTGATAACATGCCATGAAATATTTGTCTATTTATAGATACTCAAAAATTATTCAATATAATTTACTACATAATTAGTTCAAAGGAGATAGACAATATGATCTCAATATAGACAGAAAAGTCATTTATTTTCAGCACACAAAAATGAGCAAGTGTTTTCCTTATTGTGATAATGGATATCCTAAAATATATAGCCAACATCTGTAAATATATGACGGAGTAAAATAAATACAAAAGAAAGTACAGATGAATTGTCAGAATAAGTAAATTTAGTAAGCTTGGCATGATGCAATTATACTTGTAAATATCAGCAAGAAACATTCAAAATATCTTAAATAATACAAATTTTATAAAGCAAAAAACATACTGCATATCCATGAATACATCTAACCAATAAATGGTGTCCAAGTCCTTTGTAAGAAAATTCTAAAATGTGGAAAAATATTGTTTAAAAAATGAAATAAGACTTAATAGATGGCGGAATAAAACATATCTGTGGTCTCTGTAGTGATTATCTCCTCTGGCTTTCATTATATTGATTTCAGCCATCAGAAGTTCTTTGTTCATTTGTCTTACCATTCCTCAGTCAGCTAAACCAGTTTTTATAGAAACCTAAATATGCCTGTCACCTGAATGCTTTTATTTATTTTACTAAAGCATCATAAATGGATTACCCAATACCTGTGACAAACTGTAAAGTGATACACTGATACAGAATGAGAAAATGAGGCTCACACTCTCAAGTGTACACCGTTCAGTAATGGAAGCCAAGGAACACAAAACTGGAAGACAATACATTATGTCCTGCAGTTGAGCTGATAAGGATGTGATGGCTCCAGAGAGAAAGGAGTGCTCAACACAGAACACTTTAAAAGAGTGTTGGAATTGGATTTTGAAGTGTTTTTAGGGGTATAACAAGTATTACATGTATTCATACTGAAAACAAGCTATTCTAGATAGCTGAATTTTGTAAATTTTGGAGGGTGATCCTTTCATAATATTTAACATTTAAGATGTATATTTGTTTTTATAAAAGTCTTACATGAATTACAGACCTCATATTTGGAAACTTCTATGATAATGAAAACACTGTTTTGTTTGGTATCATTTAATGACATTCAGACTGAGGCAAAGGAGTTTGCCAAATGTTATGTGATCTTGACACATTTGAAAATCTTTTTGAGATTTCTTTTTCTTTCTCTTTTTGTTATTGAAGTATAGTTGATTTATAATGTTGTGTTAGTTTCTGGTGTACAGCATAGTGATTCAGTTATACATACATTTATATATATATATATATATATATATATATATATATATATATATGAATATATGTATTCTTTTTCATTATAGGTTATTACAAGATATTGAATATAGTTCCCTGTGCTATACAGTAGGACCTTATTTATCTATTTTATATACAGCAGTGTGTATCTGCTAATCCCAAATTCCTAATTTATTCCTGCCTCTCTTTCCCTTAAATAACCATAAATTTGTTTTCTATGTCTGTGAGTCTCTTTTTGCTTTGTAAATAAGCTCATTTGTATCATTTTTTAGATTTCACATATAAGTGATACCATATATTTGTCTTTCTCTGTCTGACTTATTTCATTCAGTATGATAATCTCTACGTCTATCCATGCTGCTGTAAATGACATTAAATAGCATACTTTAAAATAACAAATGTGTTTTCAAAAATAGCTCTCATAATATTTCTATACCTGCTGGCCTGGTGACAGCATATGTTTAGCCTCTTGATACATCTAGCACTGAGTCATTCTTGTGGCTTTTTATTTTATTGGACATTAAAACAAATAGCTTTTTAAAGAGATATTTTAATACTTCCAGCAAACCTACATCACCAAAAGACCTGGAGGAAAGAGATGCTTTCCAAATTCTGACCTAATCTCTAACCACTTAACAACATGGGAGTTAGGGGATGAGCTTTTTAAAAAGACTTATAGAGAGAGCCAAATGGATAACTACTTTCAATAAATATTTAATAAGAGAAAGTGTATCTTGTTACAGAACTGACAGCCAAACTGAGGCTCAATGCTGTATGCGACATTCTTTGGAATAACACAAACTTGAGACAGCCTAAATATATTTGAAAATTAGTTTGAAAGGAAGCACATCAAATATCTCAGTGATAACAACAGATTCTACATCATTGATATTAGAAAATATAGACATTATATGGGTTACCTATACTGTGTCTGATACTCCCCAAAGATAACTGTTCAAATAAGGTGCTCAGTTCCCCGCCCCACCCCACCCTCCCCCGGCATTCCCAGCTGTTTCTGCTTTATTGATATACTTGTGCATGAATTGAAAGGGAACCAGTCAACAATAATTTTTGTCATATTGGAGTTCTATACTCAATAGGTAATAAAAATAATTTGGAAAAATAATAATACTCTCATGTGACATGCTTCTCATTCAGTGTACTAGTATCAAATGATGGTCCGAAAAGAATCTCTGAATTCACATCACACTGATGGATAAGTGATTGGCACAACAATGTTTAACCTCAGTGACAAGACACACATTTAAACGTAGCTTATTTTTCCCAGGATACATATTATGAAATATAAATGAGGATTGATGGCAGCCTGAATTAAAAAGTCAATAATCCTCCAGAGAACGTTTCAAGCCAATTGTTACAGTCGTTCTTAGTTAGGAAGTGCACTCCATGAACTTGTCTTTTCTTCCAATTGGCAGTGCATTAAAAACAGAAACTGTAAGGACGAGCAAAGGGTTTCCACATTGGATTTAGAACCCAAGTGGCGTTCATAAAGATCTTTAGGTAAAGCTCTTCTTATTTTAAACAAAAGCTAATATTTAAAAGTGTCTATTTACTGAAAATTTCTTAATTTCCCAAGTGATATTTGAGTCTTACTAAAATATCTCAGCAATTTAAATGTTTGACTTTATTTGAAAACTATTTGGTATAATAGTATATCAAATAAAGTCAAATAATATTAATATTTAATAATATAATATTACAAACACATTGAATGGTTGAGACTACATATGATTCAATTTTATTCTTTACATATAACTCAATAAATGTCTGTGACTTAAAATGGAAGATATACAAGAAGGTCTAACTATATGAATTTTGTTCATGAATAAAATTTAAGGAAAGTATACAATCAGATTTGCTTATTTTGAGTTTTAAGAGAATAATTTACAAATATTTATTGAGCAACTTCTGCATGAAGCATGATGTGCTAATGACATCCTCTCTGCATCTCTCACGTGTTCACACTTACTTATTAACATGACTGAGCGTGGAGTTTGGGTTTTGAAATTAGCCAAAGGGAACACTGGAAATAACCGGCCTTAATCGTCTTATCTGGTACTGATCATAAAATAAGTGTCCCCAGTGAAGTGTCTACTGGTATGTGGCTACTTGGAATCTAAACATAAATTCTGAATTAGGCTTCATGTAGTAATAGATAAGGTGTATTTAAGATCCTTGAAAAATCGTGTTTTAAAATGTAAAGGGAAATAAATTATCAGTGCATTTATAGTATTTTGGAGAAGTACTAATAAATCATTTCAAGTAGACGTCACACCTCAAGGAAACTGAACTATTTCTTTCTATTACCCAGTTAAACAGTATAACACCATGTGACTAAATTGAACTAATATAATAAAACTGTAATTTATGTAACAGTTATTAGAGCATAAAGTGTAAATAACTGAATACTCCATATGGAAAGGCTAGTTCCTCTAAGAATATGTTCATAAAGCTGATACTTTTTAATGGTTATAGAAATTAGAAATCGAAATGTGATTCTGATGCAATATTAAATTAAAAATAAAAATAGACAACTTACAGAAAATAAAGTATAATTAGTATAATTATGTCTCTGGAAATTTGGAAATCTATATAGAATCAGTTAAAAACATTTATTAGCTCAAAACCATAAAGTATTTAATAATAGATATAAAACTGGGTACTAACGGTTGATGGATATATTTCTCAAAAGTCCATAATAACTTTATTGAACTGGAATAAACCAGTGTGTTTCCCAGTATTAGGAAAGATTTAATAGAATTCTTCTCTAATTAAAAGAATCCTAATCCTTTTAATTAGGTCTATTAAAAGATCTAACAGAATCGTTTCATAATAGAAAGTATGAAATCCTTTCAAGTATTAGATCTAGAAAGGATCTAATGGAAAAATATGCATAATTACAATACCAAACTCTGCCTTTTTTTTCATCCTGCAACTTTCATTCTGCGATCTTTCTTTAGAAGTCGCTGCCCGATTGCCAGAAAGTATGCAGACCCCGGGTACTTTGGAAGACTGAGTTTAGACTTAGGAGACAGAGATCACTGACCCAATACAGTGACTGCATTCTGACTGAAAACAAAAGTGAATTTAAGGTGAACGGTCAGGTCAGAGGTATGGAAACAAAAAGACACTGATTATTTCTTTTCCCTTTCCTTGTTGCGATTACCCCATATTCTTTTGAAGGACTCTACCAATGCTCTTCCACAGATTATTCACACAGCTGCACTGTAAGAAAAGATTCTAGGAGAGCCTGAGGGTAAGAATGTGAATGTCTCTGAATTAGCGCGGACTCATAGCAGTTTCTGGATTGTGCTGTTTGTATTACGACTTCCTTTGTCATTAAAGCAACTTTCCTATGAAAAATTACAGACTGGGTTTAATAAATATTTTAAATGCGACTGAGCCTGCCCAGTGCCTTTTGTCTCTGACATTATTAAAGCCATCAATTTCTCTTTAACTTTGTCCCTAAGCACTCTTTTTATATTCATGACTTTCACACTGCCTCTCGTCAATATTACAAAACTCTCTGATCACGTGATCGCAGCCTTCGTTAAAGTGTAGAGGAGGCAACAAACATTTGAAGGCAAAATAGAAATGAACAGAAACACACTTACGGTCATAAACTTTTCAGATTTTTTTTTTATTATTATTATTAGGTCTTCCTAGTTTTCCTACAGTACTGTGACACACCACTATTTTTTAAGCTATTTTGAAAGGGACAGCAGTTCATCCCAGTTTAATTAACTAAGTCTATTCTAGTAATCCTTAAACTTACATACCCCTTTAACCCCCAAATTCAATTATTAAAAGCCAGCATTTTCAGAAATGCTCTCTGAAACACAGAGGAAAACAAAACTGAGGCATTCAAGACAACCATAAATAGGATGTTGTTTTTCTAAATCTATGAAAAAAAGAAAACAATAATTAATGAGAAAAATGAAGTTTAATGCATGGCACATGAGGGATGCAGGTTTTTTTTTTTCTTTAGACTTTATTTACTTTGATTTTTTATATATATATTTAAATTTATTTATTTTTTGTTGAAGTACAGTCAATTACAATGTGTCCATTTCTGGTGTACAGCACAATGTTCCAGTCATGCATATACATACATATATTCATTTTTATATTTTTTCCCTTAAATGTTATTACAAGATATTGAACATAGTTCCCTGTGCTATACAAAAGAAATTTTCTTTTCAAATCTATTTTTATATATAGTGGCTAACATTTCTAAATCTCAGACTCCCAAATTTATCCCTTCCCATCCCCTTTCCCCAGAAACTGTAAAATAGTATATATTTAATTCAAATAATTTGTCAAGAGATCTCAAGTTAATTATATGAGGCAGGGACTGTAAAGTGAATATATTAGAGTAACCCCATCCAACCTGAAAAGTTGAATGCATTTTTACTGTTGCTCTATGCTCTAAAGGAAAACATACCCAATTTCTCTGAGTCTCACTTTCTCCATTTGTAGAATTGGAAACCCTTTCTAGGATTAAATGGACTAAAGGAAACAATGTACGGCCAGTTCATTGCTAGACATAAGTCAGCAGGAAAATGTTAGGTGTCTTAATGTACACACTTTGCTTTCTGGAAGTCATGTTTCTTGCCTGTTATAAACAGAATGATGGGGGCTTCAGAGGGGAAAGGCACATACTTTCAGTAGTCAATACTAATTGACTGGGGCTTCTTAGAGACCTAAACGGGTAGTAGCCTAAATCCATGAATGGATTCAATAGGAATGGAAGCTATAATTAATCAGCAATATCTATCAAAACTAAAGAAAAGGAAATGAAAACAAGACCCATGCTTTGTCAACTTGCTTAAGGTTCAGGATGCAAAATATAACCCTATCTAAATCCAACATATGAATAGATTGATTCAAAGCTGCGTCTAAAAAAATTGTAAACAGAGCAAGTGTATCTTCTAAGCTTTTCATCAATGACATTTGCACTCCATTAGTCATGAAACTAGTAAATGTATATACACCCTGCAAAAGGCGATTTTTTTGTGTATGACTAGAAGTGAAAAAAAAAACCACTGCATTAGTTAGAGCTTAAAAAGATAAGGAAAACATGTCATTAAATACAATAAAAATATGTGGCAAAAATATATATAATTTTAGAAGGTTTGTTTATAACTTTTCTTACACTTATTACTCCAGCTAGCCTTATCTTTTTTCAACATTTGGGTAAGAAATTAAAGAATTTTAAGAATATTGTAAAACTACAAAGTATAAACATCTTGCATCAAACAGAATTACTCAAGAGGCAGATTTTAGATCCTAACCTGAAACTAGCTAGCTATGTGACTTTGAGAGACTTACTCCAACCCTTCAGTGCCTGTTTCTTCATCTGAAAAGTGAACGTTAATGGAAAAGAATCTGAAAAGAAAATTTATATGTGTATGTATCTATATGTATAGCTGAATTGCTTTCCTGTACATCTGAAACTTACTTTGTAAAATCAATGACACTTCACTTCAATAAAAAATAAACATAATGAATTGTGATTATTTAAAATAAATAGACTACATAAGACATTTATGGCACAATCAAGAGTAAAGGCTATAAACAGGCCATTCATAGAAGGAATCAAAGGGTCTAATGAGAATGTAAAACCATCCTTACCCATGTAGTAATCAATAACATTGAATTTACTTAAAATGATAATCATTTGCCAAATTAAAATGATTCATAACATCCATTTAAATTTGTGGAAAATGGACCCTCTCATTGGTTAGTTTTGAGAACAGATTCCCACAAAATGTTAGCACAGTAATCTAGCATTATCTGCTCAAAAAAAATAAAAAACGGAATCTTTTAATTTAATATAACCCATCAGACATCCCTTTTACTACTGGATTTCTTGTCTTGCTACAGAAATGCTTACACACACACCACCATCCACAGTTATAGAAATATTTTCCTCAATAATTAACTCCTAGTATTTATTTTTCTTTTTAACACAATTATATTTAAGATTAAATAACAATCTAGTAATTTACAATCCAATTTTTAGGGGTTTTTTAAATTAACAAAAAAATTTTAAAGAATTTTTTTTTGTTGGGGAGGTCATTAGGTTTATTCATATATTTATTTTCTAATGGAGGAAACAGAGATTGAACTCAGGACCTCATTCATGCTAAGCAGGCACTCTACCACTGAGCTCAAACCTTCCCCTCAGATAGATGAAAAAAAAATTTTTTAACATGGAAAGCAAAATAATTTTCTTTCAGTATTATTATTTTTTATATTAAGAATAAAACAATATATCCTCCAGAATTTTATATTTTTTATAATACACTATATAATCATGTTTTAATCACTAAATACATTTTCATCATGCATTTTATATATTGATTTCTATTTAATAAATCACAGTTATGCACATATGTATGTTCATATGTAAAATGATTTTACACCTTAACCGACTGCATCTCTTTCTGGAATTCTATCCATCTGAGGAATCTATACCATATACTTTGGTTAATGTAGCTTTAAAATAAGTTTTAATATTCTTTATAACACATTCACTCCAACTAGTGTTCATTTTATTAGTTTTTTTTTTAGTAATTTTTCTACATTTATTCTTTAATTGGAAGAAAGAGTGGCGACAAAAAGATAAGAAAGGAGGACATGCAGGGAAGAAGGGAAGAAGAAAGAAAGAAAGAGGAAAATGGAAGAGACAAACCCTTTGGAATTCAGGCTGAAATGGTTTTAAACTTATCATTAAAGAAGGTGTCATGATTTTATCACATGATATCTCCCAATTGAGGAAGATGGTATTTTGCTTTCTTTATTATTTTTCTTTACATTATTTTATTACTATTATTATTTATTTTATTATTATTGTCTTTACTTTCTTCACATTATTTTTAATCCCTTCAATAACATTTTATGCTTGTCTTAAATTAGAATGTGAATTCTTCCTGCTAACTATTTTTTTCTTGAACATTTTCTTTTCATGCTCCTAAGGGAAAATGTGGGGTTTCTAACTATTCATACATGGTTAAGTGGCTGATTTCTAGTTTTCTTTTAGTTAAAATACCTTTAGATTTTGATCTCTTGGGTTTCAGAGATAAGCCATCATATCACCCACAAATATATATTAAAAGTTGTCTATTTTGTAATATGCATGTATTTCAACTCCAGAACAATTCAAATAGCAGTACAGAGGGATGATAAATTACAGCCTTGTCTCGTTTCAATGTTAAAGAAAAACATTTAACATGGCCAAAGGATGTCCTTTATGGTATCAGTACTTCAAAAATAAGCATTGTAAAAGTATAGACTGATTGCCTTGATACCTAATTTAGAACTTTTCAGAACGGTGTTTTAATGTGATCAGATACTTTCAGCATCTATTCTTACAAGATTTTTTTTTTAAACTGCTCTTATTGTGATCAAATATAACACTTTAAAAAGAAAAATAGAAGGACAGCATTAATGCTATAGCCGTCCAGCCATCAATCTGTCTATAATCTAAACATAGGTATCTCAAACACACTCACTGAGTTATAAAAAATTTTTGCTTAGATTTTATTTAGTTTATCTGTCAAATTACTTTATAAGTATACATTAAAATCCTCTTGTTATAGTTTTATCAGGATATATTTTGCTTGATGCAATTTTATTCTCTATATTGGGTTCTTAAAATATTTTGAGTCTTGCTTGATCTTCATATGTTCTTTACTATCAGGAAACACTTTTTTCTTTATGCCAGCCAGTGGGTTTAGTATAAATAAACCTTTAGCTAATATAAACATATTACCTGTGATTCCATTTCATTTATTTTCTATACATATATCGACTTCATTAACAATATATTTTCAGGTGTTTTTTGCAAATATTATACAGCTAATTTTTTGTACTTAAGTTTTCTGATGTGAACCAAAAATTCAACCTACATAAATCATGACAAACATGTTTGTTTTAAAATTTTCATATTATTTTATTCTTATAATGTATTAAGCATTGTTGCTGTTTCCTGTTTTTATCCTGACTTTTCTTATCAGTTCCTTCGTATTCCTTCCTCTTCAACTGCACTATTGTGATATTCTTATCTTTAACTTTCATAGGAAAACCTTATTTCTCAATTGTATCCAGGAATTAAATAACGGCTACTCCTAACTCAAGATATGAGAACATCTTCGTCCTAAATAGAGCTTGAGAATGTCTTTGCTTCCTCGTTTCTTTTTTGCTCTCTACATCCACTCAAACCTAGAAATAGTGTATGAGGACCAGCAAAATCTCTGACTCAATCCCATGGCAGGGCTGAGAATCCTTTTATTTTCCTGGCCTACTTAGGGATTAGAATTTAGAGATCTACCACTTGTCCCAGGCAGCGGTAAACATGTGACCATAAGTAGAAGTGGTCTGATTTGTAATTGCACTGACTTATGTCCCCCCTCCCATCACCTGCTCCTCATGTGGACACACTCATGGATGGAAGCTTCTATTTCTCCTCCATTCATGGAAGAGAAATCATGTATTATCCTCTGCCATAAAATTATTGTTGACTTACATATCACACCTCATACAAAAACTAACTAAAAATGGGTTATAAACTTAAATGCAGAATGTAAAACTATAAAACTTATCAGAAAATACATAGGGAAAAAAAGGTTCAGTATCTAGGACTCAGCAGAGAATTCTTAGTCTGGACTCCCAAAAGCTCTACCCATAAAAGAACAAACAGATCAACTGGACTTTACCAAAATTAAAAATTTTGACTCTGGAACAAAGATGCTGTGAAGTATATCAAATGACAAGCTGCAGAGTGGGAGAAAATATTTACAAACCAGACATATGACAGAAGACTAGTATTGAGAAGAACCATCAAAAATCAACAGTTGGAACAAACAAACCACCAAACAAAAGAGTAGACCTGTTAGGCAGTCAGAGAGGTAGGGGCTTCGGACAGGGGGAGTGGAAAGGGGAGGGAACCATCCAGAAGATAATGGTACACCTGCCCTCAGAATAAGGGGCTTCAAAGAGTTTACTTTCTCTGAATGAGTGCTGGCAAGAAACCAGTAGAACCAGACAGCGGCACCTGCACGGTAGAGGGAAGGACACCACATGACATGACCCAGTGCTCAGTATAATGTAATTCACATTATGGTTTGGGCCCCTCCCCACCATAGGCTTTCTGTGTGCATTATGAGAAAGGACACAAGCAACAAGGGAAAGGCTACATAACCTACACAGGCCACTCAAATGGTGTCAACTATCAAATTACCTTAAGACAGCCCCTAGGCAACCTCACAAAAGAAACAGGGACTCTGGGAGCTGCTGCTTTTTCTCTCTTGGGCCAGCCTGCCTGCAGCCCTCAGAGGTGTACTTTTGCTTTGCTAATAAACTCTTTATTTACACAACAATTTTGTCTCAGATCTGAATTCTTCTCTCTCAGGTAGGACAGGAACTGGGGCTTTTCCCCTCCTAGGGGTAACGGTCCAGTCAGAAACTGAGCAAAAGACATGAGAGGACATTTTGCTGAAGATGATGTCAGATGACAAATAATCAGATGAAAAAATGTTTGGCTTCATTAGCCTTCAGGTAATTGCAAATTAATACGACAACAGGATATCATTGCACACCTATCAACATGAGTAAAATAAAACCAGTAATAATGCCAAATACTGGTAAGGATACAGCGAAATTAAATTACTCATACATTGCTAGTGAGAATGCACAATGGTGTGGGAACTCTGTCAGTTTCTAATAAAAAAAATCTAAACATCCAACTACAATGTGACTTAACAATAAATGTCTGAGTGCTTGTCCCAGTGAAATGAAATTTATGTTCACATAAAAACCTATGCAGGAATATTTTTTTACAGCTTTATTTGTAACAGACAAGAGCTGGAATCAGCCTAGATATCCTTCAACAGAGTGAATGGTTAATGCGTACCATGGACTACTATTCAGCAGTGAAAAAGAACAAACTATTGATACACACAACAACAGAGATAAATCTACAAATATATATTGTCCCACGTGGGGAAAAAACCCAGTCCAAAAAGTATATATACAGTATTATTCCATTTATATAACATGCTTGAAATAAATTATAGAAAAGGGAAATAGGTCAGTAGTTATCAGAGCTTAATGAGGGGGTAGGGGCAGGAGAGAAGGGGGCATAGCTTTTAAGGGTTACATTAGGGATCCTCCTGATGATGCAACTGTTCTGTATGTTTACTGTATCAGTGTCAACATCCTGGTTCTTATTGGTACCACAGTGTTGCAATATGTTACCAATGGGAGAAAATGGGGAAAGGGTTCAAAGGCTCTTTCTGCATGGCCTCTTAAAATTGCATAAGAAACTATAGATAGCTCAAAAATAAAATGTTTGACTAAAATACTGATCCACTTTCAATCAAATGCGATTTATTTCAGTCATGGAGAAAGTCTTCCCTGAGTCCCTCAAAGGAAATTTGTTATCCCATTGGAAACATCAAAATGCCATGTTGCCTTTTTCAGGCAACCCTGTGTTCCTGGTCCCTCCACGCCCTCTCCATCCTTAAGAGTTCTGCTTCCCTGAGACTGCACCTGATGTCTCTCACTGCTAATGAGGGTCCTGACGAGGCAGGAGTTGTTGGTTGTCCAGACTGTTAGCAGTGGATGCTGCTCCCAACAATTAATAATGGATTATCTCTCAAGTTAATGGGATGTTCTACTCAAAAACCATATGCTTTCTATAAGTTTATTTGCAAATAATGTCATCACCATATATCTAGACAAATTAGAGAACTGGGAGTCATCTGTGACTTGTCCCTCTAACTCATTAGCAAACCTTTGAACCAATTCACAATAAATTTATTTACTACACATGTTTCTTCCTAATTTTTTCTCAATTTTATCCCCTCTTTCTACCTTAAGTTTCAGGTATTTCTACATTTAGAACTTCACTCCTTCTAGCCTTTGTGAATGCAAAATCTGTCCACTGGCCCTCTCCCCCACCATCCTGCACAAACTCATTCTCCACATCACAGCCAAATTATTTTTAAACTGAAAGATGGATGTTGCATCTAACCTATTCATAATCTTTTATTACATTGCCCTCTTTTTTTTTTTTCAGAATAAAATCCAAACTGCTTAACATGAAATGTCCTTCATTTTCTGGTCTGTCACTAGACCCTCAAATTTTACATCTCGCCAATTTCTTCTTGAAAACCTGTATTAAGAGTGATGATCATACCATTCTGGTCATACCCTCCAAATACACTCAACTGTGCACTTGAAAAAGGTTAATTTTATGGGATGAGAATAACTTAAAATAATACAAAGGAAAAATGGAAAAAAAGAGAGAACAGTGAGTTCAGTATGTTATCATTTGTGTGAAGAAAGAGTAAGATAATAATAGTAATTAATAATGAGAGTGGCTTTGTCCTGTCTCAACTTGGCTGCACTGAATTTCATTCCTGAGAACCCCCTGTCTTGTGTGTTTCCAACTAGAGTGTGTCATAAGAGTTGTTTTAATTTTGATTCTGTCCAAGGTTTGGTGGGTGGAAGTAAAGCAAAGGCCAGTCTGAGTGTTGGGGGAGGCGCTGCATGACCCTGAGCTCGCTGGGTACCAGGCCATGTCGTGGGTCCCCGCTGATGCTCCCGGTGAGTCATCCGCCTTGTTCTTCCCCACTCCACATCCATGTCCCACCTCCAACGCTCTCCATTCTGCCCCATGGATCTTTACATCTGTCCTATGCCAGTATCCCTCCGTTTTGATTGTTGTAGCATCGGGGTCCCATTTATATTTTGCTCATCATAAATTTCTCTGTTTATTATAATCTGACCAACGACAGGAAAGTGTTTTGAGGGAAGGGCAGCTTGCATTCAACAAACGGGGTCTGGACTAGCAGCAAGAATGACAGAAAGCTCCTCTAGGAAAAATGTCACTGCCACTGGTTCATTACTAGGTCCTCAGCATCCAGCAGAGTATGTAATAGATCTGAACCTGCAGTTGTAAAACAGGTCAATTCCACGTGTGTGAGTTAATGGATGGATAAGAGCTCGTTCTCTGCGTCAGGTTCCAACAGTCACCATCATAGCATGCGGGGGCGGGGCGGGGTCTGACGTCACCTCAGCCTCAGTTTTAGTCCCTCTTAAGGCTGTGCTTGTTTTTATTGTTTCTGCTCCTGTCAATCACACCGCTTCCTCTGCTGCTCCTGTTCATTCGCTGTCTGGCAGGTGTCACCTGCCACAGGTAATCTGATCATACCACTGATCATATCATTGGATTTCACCAGTGCTTTCTGCTCTTGTCTTCTCTGTCATCTTGTCACTTACATAGTATATGTGCATACATAGATAATCTAACTCTTCTAAACTATGCGATTTCACCCTGATAATTTAGCCAGAGAGCACAGATTGCTCTAGCCAGGTGTAGCAAATTTGGAACAATTACAGGTATAATGTAGCATTATTGAGAATAGCTCACCTCATTTAAGAGTTTTCCAAATAATAGTCTATTATTAGATATAAAACCCGAATTATAAAGGAAAAGAAAGATTAAAATGGCCTAGGTGGTCCTAAAAGGTAAATACACAGATTTTTACATGTTAAAATATTTTATTCATATTAAAATAGAATAAATTAAGACAGTGATTCCTCTTTCACTGGAAAGGTTTCTATTGCTCAAAAATTTTAGCAGCAAATAAATACTTAAATTTGATTATCTTCATCGATTAAATTTATTATTATTCATATGAATAAGTCAGCCCAATTAAAGTTAAACCAATAAGCAATATTTATGATCAGAAGTACCACATTATTAATCATACATACATACACACATCTGCACATGCATACATATAGAAACACACATACACACATATTATTTTCTAACACAGTTCCAGTATTCGAGGTGACACAATAATAATGTAAAATAATCATAACAATAAGGAATCATTATTTTTGGAAATATATTCCTTTTAATGTAAAAGTCTTCATTTTCCTGACATAAGAAATTGTAGTTTTCAGTTTTATCAATAGATGGCACTACTATTTACTATTTTTTTTTGCTACATTCAAAACATTTGCTAAAATACATTAGTTTATTAAACTATATATTTTCTTCTTTTTAAAACCTGATTTTCAACAAAATTTTATTATTTCCTTAACATCATGATGTGTTATTTTAAAATATTCACTTTCAAAAACGATGCTTATAATTTTAATACACGATAGTTACTGTCAAATGCGTTGTTATCATCCAGAAAATATCTCAGATATTTTCTAAGAGATCTTTTTTTAAGACATGCTGACTGAGAGTAGTGTTTGTGTGGGAGATGTCTGTTGTAGTTGTTGGCAGTGGGGCTATCACTGGATATTTTGCATGCTTATTATTTCTTTTTACTTTAAAATAACCAGTGGTCTCTATAACTCAATAAGATAAAATTTTAAAAAATAAAATAAATAAAATAACCAGTGGTCTCTATTCAAAAAGTGAGTTGGAGGAAACTCTTCAAATGTAACAGCATAAATTACCTATTAGTAGTTACAGAGAACTACTGACAGTCACAAGAGCTGTATTTTCTATTGCTAATCCATCGTGCAGCTATATGACAGACAAAATGATCTGTATTTTGTCATGAAGCAGACTTCCATGTCACTATTATCGTGATGCCAGCGTACAGCCAGCTTTCTACTTACCTTCTGGCAAAGCTTATTTAAACTAATTTGTGTTAACTGGAAATGTGGAGCTGGAAGCAAAGAAGAATGTCTCAGGCTGCTTTACTCACAATAAAATAATCAGTCTTCCAATCCACACTGATTTCTCATTTTCTTTTCGCATATCTCATCTGTCCTTCTTATCATATTCACCACAATTAGCAACAACAACAGTGTTTTTTTTTAGCACTTGATCAACACGGAGTCTTCACTGGCATTAAACTTTTGATGGATGTTTACCTAATAATCTTAGCTAAATTGAAACCTCCTTGAATTTAGTATCGTCTCAATAAATACATTCAAATAAACACATATATAGATTTTTGAGGGAAAATGCTACTTAAGCCTGTGCCCAGATTTTTCTCTCTGACTCCCACTGACAATTACTTATTGCAAGAGTAGTAACCCTGCTATGAACAAAAAAATGTAAGCAAACCAGACATCTACATGACCTGTTTTGAAACAGTTCTTTTGTACTTTACATAAGACCTTTTGGATTAAGTTTCAAAAAGGCTGTCTGGGTAAGAACTATGTCCTTGCTTGCGCCACCAAAACATTTCATTAATAACTAACCTGCTGTGAGATTTGTTCAATGGCTAATTTCACCCTTTGAGGGTAGCAATCTACAAGCACAAATCCCATGGTTACAACACAGAGTGTCCAACTTTCACCAGTCCACAAACTGTTTAGTTGATTATTTAGTATATTAAAAAAAAAATTCCAGTTCAATAAGCAAAGTAGGTCAATAAAGATTTCTTTATTTACTATCTGAAAAATACAAAATTAAGCCTATAGAAAAAGCAAAGAATTGATGAATTGTGGTCCTTGTTATTTGGACCTCTAATTACAATGCTCCATATACATTAAAAATCTAAAGGAAAGGTGGTATGAAAATCAAATGAACTACTTCTAATGAAAACAAAAAGATCTAGGAACTCAGGAAGCCTGAGGTGGAACTGATGACTGTGAGCTGCAGAAGCTGCAGGGCTTCATGTTAAATGTGGAACATGATTTCAGCCTTAGAAGAGGATCTGACTTAGACCAGCCAGAGAAGACAAGAGACCCACGCATGCCAGCACGCTGTGTCTTGATGACTTTAAGATTAATGCACTACAGAGGAAACTGCATACCAAAAGGAATAAGGAGATGTAGCCACTATGGAAAACAGTATGTAGATTCCTTAAAACCTAAAAATACAGTTACTATATGATCCAGCAATCCTACTCCTGGGTATATATTATAGAAAACTCTAATTCAAGGAGACACATGCACCCCAATGTTCATAGAAGCACTATTTACAATAGCCAAGTCATGGAAGCAACCTAAGCGCCAACAGGTGACTGGATAAAGACGATGTAGTATATTTATACAATGGAATATACTCAGCCATAAAAAGAATGAAATAATGTCATTTGCAGCAACATGGATGGACCCAGAGATGATCATACTAAGCGAAATAAGTCAAAGACAAATATCATATAATATCACTTATACATAGAATCTAAAAAATTAATTCAAATGAACTTATTTACAAACCAGAAATAGACTCATAGTCAGAAAACAAATTTATGGTTACCAAAGGGGGAAGGGAGGTAGGGATAAATTAGGAGTTTGGGATTAGCACATACACAGTACTATATAAAAAAACAAGGTCCTACCACATAGCACAGGGACCTATATTCAGTACCTTATGATAGCCTATAATGAAAAAGAATATGCAAAAGAATATATATGTGTATAACCTAATCACTGTGCTGTACACCAGAAAGTAACACAACATTGTAAATCAAATATATGTCAATAAAAAAAGGAATAAGGAATAAGCCATAAAAATCACATAAATAAATTGTAAAATCACACTTAAGTATTAACAAAATATAAAAAAGGTAATTTGGAGGACTCATGAAAACCTTTATACGGAATGTGAAAATATAATTCTATAGTGTCCAGCGCAGCAGGGAACGGAATGCCATTGACTGAATCATTGCTACAAATGATGATCTGTTTTACTGTTAATTTCTAAAGTGTTCTTTCCATTTCATCAAGTTTAAAAATGACACAGGTCTCAGATAAGGAAATCAAATTTACTGTTGTATGGTGCAAAAAAACATGCTAAATGACACAAAGATCAGTTACAAGAGTCAGGTCATGACTTGTCATAACTGCCTGAGTTACACTAAGCTGTTGTTTTGCCATTTTTAAGTGTTGTCCTATATTGAAGTGAGCTCCAGTTTAAGCATAATAAAAAAAAAAAAAGTCATAAGTAACGCACACTCAGTGAAGACCTCAAGGAAACACCGTCACCAATAGGAGTGAAAGTGCACTCTTGTTGTTTCAAGAGAAAAGGGAAAGGGATTAGAGAAATTCATTAATTTAAATGAAGTGAAATTCATTTTTGGACCATATGGATTAACAAGTACACACGCAAATTGCAAAAGGTGCTTAAAACCTTATTAAGCTATCTTGAGAGTGCCCTCATGCTAAATCTTTAAGATCAAATAAGCCTCATTATCACATTAACCTTCTTTCGACTTTCTTGTTATACAAGTGTCATTACGTTAATTAGTCATTATACAGTTCTTTCAGTGCTGGCCACCTCATGAGTGTTCTGTAACATGACCAGTACTCGTGTGCACAGAAGTTGTCTATGACATAGCACACCCACCAACCCGTGTAAACTAGTCCGGTTAAACCACGTCATTCCAATTTCAATATGCACGCAGGCATACGCAGACTGAAATTTCATGAAGGCAAATAATTGTGTAATGTCAAAAACAAGGCTGAATGCATCCATTTACACACAGAAGTGCATATGGTATATTGACTGATACCATAAAAGAATTCTGGTTGAATGAATTTAGATGAGAATCAATCGTAGGTGAACAGAGAACAGTAGTATCTGAGAATGAGTCATGTAACTGAGAGATTTGTTCCAGTAAACAACAGATTGACTGTACACATCTCTTCGATTCAAGCAGAGGACTGTGTCTCTCCCCAGCCCTTATTAAGTCCCTAAGTGGGAGGAGAGAAAAAGCAAGTGCTTGGTATATTTTGAGAAAGACAGGGTACAGTCTGCCCATCTCTTCTCACATTCCGGGTCTGCTCAGCTCTCTTGACCCTATGAGACCATCAGTGATTCAGCCCCGTTTCCCTGCTGACGTCTGGAGGAGCATCATTTACTGCTTTCCTAAATGCCCAACATCTGAGGCTTTAGGAAACCTTGACAAATTCACAAGGAGCATCTGTGGTTAACAAAAAATCATAGATTTTGAATGCCTCCAGTGAGTAACTTAACTCTGATTGATATATTCTTTGGGGCTGATATTTTTATTTATATACATATAAATAAACAAATTTATGGTTTATATATGGTCTCTCTCTATATATATATATACTAGTCAAAAAGTTGGCTTCTGTATGCTTGTAGCCTTACCAGGTAGCTTTAGGTCTTAAGTTTTATCTTATTTTTTTTGACTTACTTTTTAAAATTTTTTATCATTATTATTTTTTTGCCAGTAGGGGAAGTAATTAGGTTTGCTCATTTATTTATTTATTTTAAGTGGTGGTACTGGGGATTGAACCCAGGAGTTCGTGCATGCTAAGCATGTGCTCTACCACTGAGTTATGCCCTCTCCCTCCTTACTTTTTTTTCTATGTTTAAGTCTTGGTTTTTAAAGAGGATTTATTTATTTTTTTTAATTTTAACACCTTTATGGTGATATGATTCCTACAGAGTAAACGACGCATATTTCAGATGTACAATTTCATGAATTTTGATAGATGTCTACACCTGTGAAACCACCACCACAACAGAGATAGCTAACATTTCCATCACTTCCCAAGAGGTGCTTAAGCTTCAAATATAGGGGCTAATTGGACTTGACCCATTGGATGATTTTCTTCCATAAGTGAAAAGCTGTGTTATGCAGGCAGAGCTGTGCCAAACACAGACCTCAGGAGACAGTTCGCCCTGTGTGAGGGCTGTCATGGTTCAATTTTGAATCACGCGGGTGCACTTTGGTCTGGAGTTTCAATCACAGTGGAAGCAGAGGTAGGGCCTTTTTACGTATCAGCAAGTGACTTTGCCTGTGTTTCTCAACCAGGTCTGTAGACAGCATTTTCGTGGGTTTTTTTTTTTTTTTCTCGAACGCATAGGAAGCTAATTTCCATTAGTGTTACAAAGAGTTCAGTATAGGTTATCGCTTTAAATTGTTAGCAGCAGGCCCTAAGTAGGCAGTTCTAAACTGCCCAGATTCCATCAACTACCTTTAGTTAAAAGGAGGGCTCTTGGAGGGCTAAGTTCTGTAAGGAAGGGCTTGTTCAAAGGCTCCCAGGGGCCGGCCCACTGCTAGGTGGTAACAAGGACCTCGGTTCCTTATTTAGATAAACTCTGGTCATGACTCTGAGATCGCAGAGATTTACAATGTGTCTTCATCCAAAGAAAAATTATATTTTGTTCTTATGTTTATTTGTCAACAAATACAAAGTAAAAAGTATCTTATTTTAGAGAAATAAATCTTAAGGGACAGATAGGGAAAAAACTCAATGAAAGCAATGGAAACTAAGGCGAAAAACAGCAGTGAAAGCTCCATGTCTTCATTATCTCTAAGAATGAGGTTTGCTCAGAGTGTCAAGGAGGACCTGAAGTGGTTTCAAATATACTCTTTAATGTTTCATCAGGACAGCAGTAATATAAAATGAAAACAAAACAAAGGAAAACAAAACAAAGGAAGAAAGTGATTAAATTGGAGAGAGAGGTTTACTTAAGAAAACATCTTAGAGGACAGAGAAGCCACCAGATAATGAAAAGAAAATTAGATCTTAATGTCCATACAAACACACACACCACACACACACCCCACCACATACACATACACATATATACATGCAAACACATATACACAAAGACACATGCATGCACACAAACACATACACACAAACATGCACAATAACATATGCACATACACAAACACACATAGCACAGACACACACACATACACACAAAACAAACACACAAACACATATACACACAAACATGCACAAACACGTGCACATACACATATAAACACACAAAAATGCACACAAAACACACACAAACACATATACACACAAACATGCACAAACACATATGCACATACATACAAACACACAAATATATACATCACATACAAACACACACACATACATGCACACACACACACACACAAATGCATACTGTGGAGACATGGCTCTGAGGACTAACTTCTCTTAAAACAAGTATCATTAGAAAAAGAGGAAACGCTTCGGTTGTGTATTTAGTAAAACCATTGGTGGTCTCAGCAATCTGACAGCAGAGGGGGTTGGAAAAATCTCAGAGACCAGGCTAGCGTGACTCTGCAGAGGGATCCAGCACCAGGAACTAACGACATCCATCCTCCCATCTGCTCTGCGCCTTCACTCAGCAAAGATATACTGAGTCATAACGATGCTCAAAGGCACTGCTTTAGGCACGCAAAGGGGGAGAGAGAGAGAGAGGAACTCTCCTCCAATGAGGAAAGACCAAAAATGAACTACAAATATATTAAATAAGTATTTACCTTATTTAACTAAATCTGAGATGCTATTATCTACATGCCACAAACAAAGAAGAAAATGTTGGCACTTGATAGACACATTGTTTTTACAACCATGCTTTGAAGAATGTGTCCCTATTTCAAAGACGTTGACCTATGAGGAAAAGAGCAGTATTACCAGCATTTCAGGATGCACACAACTTGTTAGGAAGGGATAATGCTGTCCATAAATACAACTGAGAGGGACTGGGAGCGTGGGAAGGTGGGGACCAGAGGTACTCCTAAATTGTCTAGTTTGAATAGGCTTCGTTGGGAAAGGGACATTGAACCCAGGAGTTGAAAGTGGTTGGAAGGCAGCCTTGTAGGGGTTTGGTGAAGTCTCTTCGTGCAGAGGGAACAGCCAACGGCAAACTTGCAATGTTTAAGACCAGAACAGCAATGAGCATTAGGAGCAGCTGGAGTGGAGTTTGCAAGGGGGAGAGGAGCAGGCTAGGAAGAAACTGCGAAATCACAACACAACAGTCTTGATGGGTGTTTAAGAGACCGACTTTTAATCTGAGTGACACTGGGGGCCAATGTAGGATTTCCAGCAGGGGAAGCATGTGACCTGACCTCATAAATGTGAAGTCGGGGATACACCAATATGAGAATAACACGTCATAAATCTCGATCAACTGTTCACACGAATTGTGGGGAAATGTGTCAGAAAGACAGAAGAGCGTATGAAATGATCACAGCACCCCCGGACGTAAGGTGGCAGTGACTGCAGGAGGTGGCGGAGCTGTCCTCCGAACCCAAGGGCACGTAGCCAGGGAATCTGTGGAGTTAAGGCTCCAAGGGAAGCCACAGCCAAGATGAAACATACCGAAAGGGGCCTAAGCAAGATCATGATGGACCGAGTCTGGGCAGGGGTTAGATGCTGTTCTAATGGAAGTAAAGCCCTTGGGTGGGATTACTTAGATCAGAAAGGAGAAGGTGGAAAATATTTGTCTGACTTATGAATGCTTTTGGCAGATCCAAGTGCCATATTTTCCAATCTCTCACTGTGACAGATCCCACAGGGCAATACACAGAGAAATACGTGAGAACATAAGTGTTTGGGCTAGGCAGCATAGAGCAGTGAAAAACAGGGCCGACCCTTCCTTCTGGCATACTTCCCAACCAAAGGAAGAACAAAAGAGCCAAATTAAGAGGCTAATCCCGCCTAAAAGAAACAATGGAATGACTAAGAGAAAGAGAGAATGAGATACAGGGGGAAATGTAGCAGAAATAAATACAGCATAGGGTCTAGAAACTTCCACACTGAGGACATGAAACATGGTGGAGCTCAGGGGAGCTTTAGGTCTGCACCAGCCCCTGAAGGCACATTCATCTCAATTTTTGTCTCAGAATCAGACAGGGAATACACACCAACTGAAACACTGTGGGGCTCCGGCGTAATCCCTTATAGACCTGGCTTCACAAATGCAAGTAATCCCAGTGTGGCGCCTGGTCCACAAAGGCCTGTTCCCAAGGACAAGGTGATTGTCTTAACTGTCTTCTGAGAGAGGTGGCACCCTGCGGGGTCTGATCTTTCTCCCCGAAAGTTTATGAACACGGAGCTCTTGTGGCACAATCAGGCCAGATGCACGCTCAGTGTATTCCCTCTCCTTTCTGAGCCCAGAGCTAACTCTTACCTTTTTCAGACTCCTTTACAATACAAAGCACTAAATGCGCGTCCTGGTCAACTGGCCAAAGTGCTGTCTGCTACCACAAGACCTGTTCTTTAAAATCTCCCACAAAGTCCTTCACACATGGTCTCTTGTTGTCTGTGAAACAAACCCAGACAATCCAGTGGAAGACCTTAAGGCCTTGGGAAGGGATTCTAAAACCGTCCACAGTGGTGGAGATGTTTTTTCCCCTTCAATTTCTGCAGTTACAGAACATAGGACCCCTTTCATAGATGGTATAACACTATGGATTTACTATACAAATTTTAAAGCATATTCATCATTTCTATACTTTATCTCATGACAAATAGTTCACAGATCGGAGCAAGGACATTCAGGAGTGCTGAATTATAGGATATTACGGACTGTAGAGAGAGGATCCTGGATCGATCACTGCATGAAGCAGAGCCCCATTATCAACCCCCAACTGGACTGAAATCAAGCTGATTTCTCACGTTTCCTGTAGGAAATCATCCTACCTACAGAAAGGAAGGACGGTGCTTAAACTACTGGAATAAACAGAGCAACAGTACAGTCAGCGGCTTAAATAAGATAGAAGTCCTGATCTGTGTTATAAAGAGGGATGCTGGCTTGAGAGCATGGATGCAATTAAGGTGTTTTCACACAGAGAACCAAATACCGTGGCTTAAACAAGGTACATGTCCTTGCCAGTGGCCAAATGATGGTTTAGTCACTTCCTCTTATTGCATACTCAACGTATCTGTTTCCTGTTGCCTCTATAACACATTACCACAAATTTAAGTGGCTTCACGCAGCACAAATTTCTTCTCTTACACTTCTGAAATCCAAAATCAGTTTTACTAAGCTGCCAGCAGGGTTGGTTCATTTTGGAGGCTCCAGGGAAAAATGCACATCCTTGCAATTTCTGATGTGAAAATTGTACCTACATTCTCATTCATCAGATCCTTCTAACTTCTTGCTTCTGTCATCACATGTCCTAATTCTTTCTTTGTCTTTCTTGCCTCTCTTGTCTGAGGACCCTTATAAATTACACGTAGAGACTACCTGGATAATATCCTTATCTTCAGAACCTTAACTGAATCACATATGCAAGTCCCCTGTCACATATGAAGTAGCCTTCACCTGTCCCGAGGATTAGGATGTGACTAGCTTCTGTGAAGTCATTTTCAGTCTACCCCACCCAGGTACCATCTATTTTTGTTCTTCTGCTATCTTCAAAAAATGATTTTCTTCCTCCAAATTAAAAATAGCTTCTCCTGCTACCATCATCAGACCCATATTCCAAAAAAAAGCAGAAATAGGAAAAAAAAAAAAAAGAGGATGGAAGGCACATATCTTTCCTTTTATGGTCATAATTCAGACATTAAATGCACTAGTTACCTCACACACCACTGGCCACCACTTTGTCACAGGACAACATCTTGCTGCAAAGGGATCTGGGAAACACAGTTTTTGGTGGGTGGCCCACTAAAATTGGCCTTCTATTACTAAAGAAAACTACAGGAAGTTATCTGGTAGACAACAAATCATGTTTTCTCCATTTACAGTGACAAAATTAACCTATTTCTGTGTGGTTTTGCAGTCAAATGCTCTACCCCTGAGCTATGCCCCCTATTTATGTGTGGTTTTGATCAATTAAATCTAAGTTCTTTAACCTTAAGCAGTTGATTAAAAAAGAATCATATCTTGCCACCGCAAAACCAACTCTTTTTTTTGGTCATTCTCCTTCCTTCATAAACTGCTGAGTACATGGCATGGCTTTTGGCAGAATTAAATACTGAACTCTGAGAACAAAGAAGTATTACTTGCAATTTCAAAATTTATTTGATATGCCTTCAGGCTGTCAACCTTAACCATCCTCACTAACTTTCAGAACTTTTACACATGAGGGTCATGAGAAAACTAGACTTTAATTAGTACAACCTCTCAGTTTTAAGAATGGTTCCTATGAGATATGAGATCATAATGAAAATGAGTAAGAGATAAGGCGTCCTCCACCAGACATAAATAGAATAAATGTGAAGCAACTTTTATCACACATCGGAAGCCAGCAGCAGAGCACTCTGATCCCCAAAATAAGAGAAAAAAGAATAAACAATGGGATAAGCTGTCTCATTGCCTCAGCTATCAGCCTAAAGGCATTCAGCTGACACTGATGCAGGGAGGGGGAACTGAAGGGTCTCAATGAACTAAAGATAAAGATACTAGAAGCCAAGAAAGCTTGGCAGCTGTAATATATAGAAGAGCGCACCATAAAGGAGAGAAATATGTAGACAAAGAGCTACAGGAATCTGAAGAGGGGTCTTTGGGAGCTTTGGTTCAATGCATAGAATGAAAGTCTACAAAGTCAGGCAAAATTCAGTGGCTATAGCAAGACATAAACCCAGAGAGCTAAAAGTCTAAAAGTTCCAGGAGTTTACACGGTGATGGGTGACATATGAGTTCACCTAATCAGACTTCAGACTGGAGGGACCCATCTGAGTAAACAGATTGGAGAGCTCATAGGGACCCCAGAAACAATACTTCTTGGAAGGATGAGGAAACAAACTAATGTAAAGGCTACTCCAGAAATATTCAAATGAAGTTTGAAAAAAAATCTAAAATATCAAACTGATATACAGGTAAATTAATGTCAAAACAAAACTGCTCAAAAGTGTCCAGCAAATCTTCCTCAACAATTTTCTTCATCCAATTTTAAAAAATATTTTAACTGATATGAGAATATAAGAGAAAATTCGACTCATATGTGAGAAAAATATCAGTCAATAGGGACAAAAATTTTAGAGATGGTGAAATTGGCAAGAAATAATTAAAATATCTGGCATGAATAGGTTGTAAGATTTAAAGAAAAGCACAGACACCATGAGGAGAGAAATGTAGGTTATAAAAAAAGGAACTTCTAGAGTTGAAAATATAATATTTGAAATAAACTTTTAAAATACTATGTTTGGGATTAATAGCAAATTAGACAGGCAGAAGAAAGATTTTTACCTTGAAGTCAGAGCAATAGAATTTATCTATACTGAAGTACAGTAAGAATAAAGATTAAAGAGAAATAAAAGGAAAAGAGCTTAGGGCCTGTGTGAAAATATTGAGCAATAACACATATCTGTAATTGGATTCCCAATGGAGGAAGAGAGCAGAAATCAATTTGAAAAGAATGGCCAATTATTTTTGTTTCCAAATTTGTTGGAAAAAAAAACATACAGGAAAATCCAAGTTGAACAATCCTAGCAGGATAAATCTAAGTAGAGAAGATAAAACTAAGGCATATCATAATCAAATTGCTGAAACCCATTGAAAAAGAGAAAATTACAAAAGCAGCCAGAGAAATGGGGAAAAAAGAGTAGAAACAGAACAGACTTCTCATTAGACATCACACAAGCCTAAAGACAATAGGATAACATGTGAAAAGTGTTGAACGAAAACAACAAAAAAAACCATCTGCCCAAAATTCAGTTTCCAGCAGGAATAATTCTTCAGTGAAGACAAAATTTTAAAATATCTTTAAACAACAAAGGCTGTGAAAATGTATCAGGAGCAGACTTGAACTGCACGGTGTTAAATGATATTTACTAGACTGAAGGAAAATCCAGAAATTTGGATTTACATGAAATCAGAAAGGGTAAATGCAAAAGTCTTGCTTTCTTGTTTTTTTTTTTAATTCTTTGAAAGATATTTAATTACAGTAAGAATAATGATCGAAGTAAAATGTTTGATGATATTATCACAACAGATGAAAAGGGGTGAGTCAAAGTGTACTGTATCAAGTTTCTTATTTTATATGTGAAGTGGTAAAGTATCTGAAGATACATAGTAATAAGTTAAAGTTGTATATTAGAAATAAATCAGCTACACCTAAAATTCATGCCAAGAGGTATAGCCAATAAATGATTAGTGGAGGAAAAATAGAATTCTGAAAACTGTGTAATCCATCAGAAGGCAGAATTCCAGGAAATAACAAATAAAGAATATGTGCAGCCATTTGAAAACACATAGCATCACTTAGACCCAGTGAGAATTAGCCCAGGATGGAGATGCTGAAGTTATCCCAAAACCACAAACTTCAAGAAATAATAAGAAATTAGGGAGGATCTTGATTCTTTAGACTTTAATTGTTCTTAAAACTTTCCAACTTTCTTTAGACTTTATGTCACAAGGGCAGAGAATTTAATTTTGGGTATTAATCACTTTGGACTAATTTCTTTGAAACTTTAATCTTTGAAGTATTACTTCTCTCTGGGAATTTAATAATTAGATTATATATTAAAATTTGAGTATCTCTATGATCTTGCTATGGCATAATTGGAGTATCTTGATGTCATGATTTAATCTAATTGCAGAAGCTCTGGAGAGCTCTACTGAACAGTGTAACGGAACATAATTTAGCATGGGAAAGACTAGAATCCTCAAATGAATTAATGTACTATTGTATCATATTTCAAAGCCTTCTAAAAGCAAACATTCTAGCTCTCAGGGCAGGCCACACAAGGGCAGCAAAAGTCAGTAAGTTAAAAGCTTCCCTAAGTATGAGTGTCCCCAAGTGCAGATCTGAGAAAAGAACTTAGGTTCAAATAGTTTGGGGTGTGATCCCAGGAAGCACAAGTGAAGGAGAAGGAAAAGTAAGATAGAGGGGGAAAAAAAGGACAGCACCAAAAAGACTCAGTTCCAGTGGGGACCATCTGAGGAATCAGGTAGAATGCATCTGAGCATCTTCCCACTGAGGGGGAAGGGGGCTTCTCAGCCATCACTCGTGTCCCTCATTGGTTAAGGGCTGTCCCCGGGGGCATTCAGTCCCTGGCACAATCGGGCTACCCTGAGTGCAGTGGATAAAGCTTCTTGTGTCCAATAAAGTCCTAAGGAGAGTGGAAGAGAGACGAACCCCTGCATGCTCAGCTGTCAGGGGATGTCCTCGGAGGAAGAGGAGGAAGCCCGAGTGGGGTCTGCAGCAAATCAGGATTGATCTGACTCATGGCTGATCTCAACCTCCTAAGAAAGAGCCACTTCCTGAGATCACTGTATGCTTCTTTGAAGTCAAAAGTAAGAGTAAGGCTGGAGAACATGAAGAAGAACCTATACCCCAACTTCACATATGTCTCCGGAATCAAACAGCTGAGTAATTGTTCTCAAACCTTATCCTTAGAGTCATCAGGAGGGTTCCTTAAACGCAGACCATCCTACCTCATGACCAGAGCCTCTGATTCAGGATGTATGCATCCTGAGAATCTGCATTCAAAACAAGCATAGTGGAGCAGGACCTTGTGGGATCCTCCAGGGCCAGACCCCTCCCCACGCCCTCTGCCGCGGCTCCTCTCTGAAGTGCCCAGATCATAGTATCTCATGTATATTTCCTGAGTGTTTCAGATGCTGAAAACCACCACCAAAGGGAAGAAATTAACTACTTGATGATGGAGAGCATGTGGCCCCCAGACCTTCTGGTGCCTGAGGGTTGATGGTGTTGACCACCCTGTTTCCTCATCACCAACCAATCAGAGGGTTGTGCACAAGTTGACCGTAACCCTGGACACTCTCCCTCACCTGCCTTTAAATGGGCTTTGCTGAAACCCTTCCAGGAGTTTAGAGTTTTCTTGGGCATGAGCCACCCCGCCTTCCTTGCTCGGCCCTGCAGTCAACCTTTCTTTGCTCCAAACTCCAACGTTTCAGTTTGTTTGGCCTCACGGTGTGTTGGGCACAGGAACTTGCCTTTGGTAACACAAGTAGCTCAAGCTGCTGGCCCCAGAACCGCAGGTAGAGAACCACTGAGCCAGAGTAGCCCTCAAGGCTTCTCTCTGGCATCCTCTAATAACACACAGTGGGAGGAAGGCAGAGAGGAGACACTTGGTCTGTCGTTTCCTGCTTTCTGCATCTTACTGCTCGCAGTTTGATTCCCAGCTTAGCAGGGAAAGCTGCATGGGACCAGATAACTCAGTTCAAGTCCACGACACAGAAGAAGCAAGCCACTGCTTCTCCAGACTTAAGCTGCTTGCTGTCAAAAGCTTTACTAGTAAAGGCAGTGATGCTTTGATGTCTCTATGGTTAGTTCCACATGTCTTTCATTCAGCTGTATCCAAACCCTGAAGGAGGAGAAACAGGGGTGTTCTAGTAGACATCCCATAAAACTAGCAATTTTGTGTGGACGTTTCTGACATGAGTTGAAAAATTGTCCACTCGAGATTATGTGTGAGGTTCTAAACAGTAAATGAGAGAGAAATGACAGCTTATGTATGGCTCTGTTGTGAATATGGACAAGATTTCTGCCCAGAGGGTAGTGTAAACACTGGATGACTTCGAACATTTCAAACACTCTGTACCATGAGCTGAAGATCTAAAGACGATTTGTTTTATGTAAAAAGAAAAAGAAAAGCATGAAATGAATTCCACTGGTAGAGTCAAGCTCCTTTGATATATACATACTGTTTCTTCTGACAAGGACACAGGATCTCACTCATATTTCAATAATCTAATTTTGCATTGTTTGAAAAGAAAAAGGGCTATTGATAGACCATCATTTGGCTTGCACCCTGGGATATGTAAATAGACTCAGCAGTTCAAAAACACTCTTCAACAAATTCCAATGACTTGTGGTATTTTTCAGAGCTTCTGATGGTCATCAATAATATATTTTAGTTTTATTACTAATTAGCCAATTGTTAAAATAAATATGTTAAATTCCCAATGGAAACCTGACTTTCTAAAAGCCTTTTAAACCTTTACTGAAAAGTGGATGGAGAATGAAAAATGAGTTAAACTAGTTTCAGAAATTTGCTAGGCCCATAAATGTGCTATTTGTCTACCTCATTTGCATTTTCTTGCAATTTCATTGTGTTTTTCAGCCCCACAGCTCCTCCTCAACTCTTCTTTTGTTATTGGCCTATAACAATATTCTGAGTAATCTCAAGCATATTATATCTACTTATACACAAAGCATATGTTTAAAGTTATTACGCCAAATATGGAGAATATAAAACCAAAGGAAAGGGAAACCCCCAAAACAGGGACAAACCACTTGCTTAGCAAATCTCTTGTAGGGCTGTGGTTTTATAGCTAATCCTACCATTTCTAAATATTGCATTATCAAGTGTCATTATTCTATTACAGCTTTTGTAAAATGTTTTGACCCACCAGACACTTTTGTGACAATGCCACTAATTACCTACCCAACATTTATTCTCACCTTCCTCCCTTCTAATTAATTAAACCTTCATTTTCTGTGAATGGTAGACTCCAAGGTCAAAGAACTCTCTCTTGCAATCTCTGCATTGAGAGGATCAGTGGCAGTTATTGTTGGTGATTCCTTTAAACATCTTTTAAATGTGCTCTCGCAGGTGTCAGGTGGTATCTTTCCTTCCTCTGGCTTCCCTTTTCCTTGTTGAAATGGGAACACGATGACTGGCATTTCCACTGCCATTTGGAAAACATGGGATGACGCTGAGAAAGGAAACCAGGTGTTAACCACAACTAGCGGAAGTGTAGGATGATGATGTGGTGAGGCTGTCATCCTGAACCAGGTCTTCAGGGCTTCTCTGATGCCGAAGATAACTACACCTAGGGTCTTCTTTAAGCCTCTGTGATTTGGGATCTCTGTTACAGGGCTGAAGGTAATCTCTTACTGATACGTAACACATTTTTTAACTCCACTTTTTGGCTTCTTCAAATAGGTTTAAATATTAATGATGATCTTTGAAATACATTTATTGTCTTCCTTAGTTGATAAAATGCAGTAGAACAGGGTTTTGTTTTGTTTTTTATCAGCTGCGGTTGAATTTGATGAATTTGTGTTCGTCTACACTACACTCCAACTCTCCCTCTTATCTCAGGCCAGAACAGAAAAGGTAGATTTCGAAGAATAGCCGGGCTGCCTAAACACCTGTCAAACCTTAATGGCCCTGCTATTTCTTTATATAGACTTGAGCTAATTGAAAGAATTTCTTAAAAACAGCGATTGCCAGATGCCTTAAGAAAACGTTTTGAGTGGAGGCTTTGCATTTCTCTCTCTCTCTAGGACCCCATTCTCGTAGTATTTGACCAACTTGGCTACTGCAGTCAATTTTTCACTCCATTTCACACTTCTCATGGGCTCCCTTCCTTCCTCGCCTCCCACGTTCCTTGCCTTACCATTCATTCTGTGGTCCGTCATTACAGTCTTTCTCTTATCAATTTGCTCAACTTCCTCAGGCCTGTCTCTTTTATACTTTTACTCACCTGACAAAATCAAATGTTGGTTAAACCCAAATCTCTTCTTTCCTACGATTGCAAAGTCACAGCCAGCCACAACTGAGGGAGAACATACTAATATATCTCACCTCAAGAACACCCTAAGATCTCCCCAACATTCCAAGCACAGGTGGCCAGCTCCATCAGCCTACGTCCCTGCGAGGTAATTATTTTACACGTCTTCCTCTCTTCAACCTGCTAGAGCTCTCACACACTCCCCACTTTAAATAGCTGGTATTCTTCATTGCACTGAAATAACCCAAGCAACGGTAAAAGGATTTCCTCACGCTGCCACCCTGAGCATCTGTTCCCAAAGAGTCTGTCTTGTTCCCTGTTTCAGCCGATTAACTATCAGTCTTGCAAAGCACAACCCTTCCAGTTGTGTACTAGGCTGAATCAACTTTTTAAGGATTTGATTACTGCAAGTTTCCCCCTTTTCTCTCCTATGAGCTGCTTTTCATTCTTGACTGGACTGTTCATATCAGCATGAAAGATAACCACATCTACAGTTTTCATCAAATCCCCCCTCGTGATCCCACATCACTCCAGCCACTGCACAGTTCTCTCTCTCTCTCTCTGTTCACTTTCAACCAAGACAATGTCATTGTTTCTCTTTCCAAACCCCATCCCTTCATGGAAACATCAATACCAAGGATTCTGAAGCAGGTTCAATGTGGTCGGAGGTAATGAGAAGAGACCGCTTTTACTCCCAGCCTTAGGGATCTTGGTTTCTGGAAAAGGGAAAGCATTAGATCTCAGTCCAGACAATCACTGCTAATGTGACTTCCTCTTAATTAATTCATCATCTCAGCCTGATGGAGGGGGAGAGAGGCGGCGCCTGTTCCTGAGAACTCATTATTCCTTGATTTCCATATTCCATCTTCAGAAAAACCTGAGATCAGAGAGTAAACGGTTCATCAGAGAGTAAACGCTCACTGCGTTTCCCCAGCACTGCTCAGGGTGCATCCTGCAACGTGAATGCCTGCAGTTTGGCTCAGAGCGTTCTTCCCGGGCTTCCCAGCTGGAGACGGCAAATGAGTGACTTGTATACCAAACCTACAGCAGACTCGTGGAGGAGCCACCATTTGGAACGGTTCTCATGATTTACCAAGCACCCCAATTCCCTGAGGAGCCTATCAAAATGCAGATTTCAAATCGAACTTCCAGAAAGTGCTGGCAAAGCCCAGGTTCTACATTTCTGATATTTTTTCATGGGGTTCTGATGCAGGTAGAACTGTGGACCATACACCACTCCACAAACTGGCAAGAGCTCTCGAATGGTTGGTCCTTAGACTGGACGAACAAGGACTGAAAGTGGGGATAAGCTATAACAGACAGAACTAATGGTCAGCCAAGAACAAAATGGGAGAATTGCTCTCCTTAACTCTAAAAAGCAAGGAAACAACCCCCCCAAAACCACAACAAAACAAAAACAAAGCAGTGCAGAGCATTAGCCTTGTCAAGTAGTCCATTTGTGGGTAAACAGTCACAACGAACAGGGGTGGGGGGCAGGCTTCCTAGGACAACCCCTTCCCCAGGAATACGGCATCCAGGCAGGGAGCACCCTCCTCACCCCCAGCACTGGTCCTGTCCTCCCAAGATAGCGCACCCTCTGGGACAGTTTCTGTATCTGAACGACAAACTCCAAACATGAGACCCTGGGGACAAGCACCCCTCACCTCCTTCACAGCAACTCTGCTTTCCTAACTGGTTCCCTTGAAAGTGACTTTCCAAGCCTTGACCCACGTCTAGGTGACAACTGTACTTGCACCAGAAGCCAAGGTCTCAGTCTGCTTCTGCGGGACACCAACCTTGGTCAAACCGTGAATGCCCAAACCTTTCTGTTCATTTTTTCCAACATTTTCTTCACTGACTTCTAGGACGCATATGTCCCACCACAGGATGCCCATTCCAGGTCTTCTTGTCTCCAGGTGTTAACCTCAGAGCCAAGGCTCAATCCCCTGACTTCACAGCGATCTATACTCCATCCTAAGGTCATGTCATCATGGTCATATTTATGGCTTTAAACAGTCTCTGCACACTGACGTTACCTAAACACACAACTTTGGGCTGTCACTCTGATCTCCAGACTTACATACTCAGTTGCACAGGGGACATCCATCCGGTTAAAGGTACTGAAGTTAACTTCTCAAAAACAAAAAAACAAAACATTGATCTCGGTCTCCAAACGTGCTCCTTGTCCATTGCAGTTAGTGTCACGACCACATATCTAAGTGCTTCCTCCAAATTCCTTGGGTTCATTTTTGTTTAAAGCTCTCTTCTCATATTCACATGCCACCCCTCAGTAATACTACCAGATCTACTTTCAAAATATATCCCAAATCTGACCACTTAACTTCTTCATTATTAACACTTTATTTTAAGCCAACTTTATCTGTTCCCTAGACTATTAAAATAATGTTTTTAAACAGGTCTCAGTGCTTCCTGTTGTTTTAAAACAAATCAGAACATTCTACTTCATACAGTAAATGCTTTGATGGCTTCTAGTTACAGTTAGAATAGGAATCCAAATATTTAAGTGGGACCAAGGGGCTCCATGTGATCTGACCCCAGGCTGCCTCTCCAATCTCATAGCTGCCACTCCTCTTAATTCATACCAATCACACTAGCCACCCAGCTGTTCCTATAGAAAGCCAAGTAACTTTCTGCCCCCTTTTGGTAAATCATAGAGTAAATTACTGTATACATCAGTGTGTGTATTAATGAATCATACATTCAATCCCACATTATTAATTCATCTAAATAACTAATAAAATAAAATTTGAATTAAATCATAAATAAAAAAGAGTACTGATTGTAAGAATGGTATCAGCCTACTGGACCAATGTTCATAGCCATTAAATTAATTATTGAGATTGGAAAATTTCCTGGGATACTCAACTTCACTAATTATTAAAGAAATCCAAATAAAAACTATAATGAGGTATCACCTCACACCGGTCAGAATGGCCATCATTGAAAAGTCTACAGATAATAAATGCTGCAGAGGGTGTGGAGAAAAGGGAACCCCTCTATACTGTTAGTGGGAATGTAAAATGGTGTAGCCACTAAGGAAAACAGTATGGAGGTTCCTTAAAAAACTAAAAATAGACTTACTATATGATGTAGCAACCCCACTCCTGGGCATTTATCCAGAGAAAACTCTAATTGAGAAAGATACATGCAGCCCAATGTTCACAGCAGCACTATTTACAACAGCCAAGACATGACAGCAACGTAAGTGTCCATCCACAAGTGACTGGATAAAGAAGATGTGGTATATTTATGTAGTGAATATCATTCAGTCATAAAAAAGAATGAAATCATGCCATTTGCAGCAACATGGACGGACCCAGACATTATCATACTAAGTGAAGTCAGTCAGACAGAGAAAGACAACACCACGTTTCACTTACACGTGGAATCTAAAATATGACGCAAATGAACTTAGTTACAAAACAGAAACAGATTCACAGACATAGAAAACAAGTTTATGATTACCGAAGGGGGAAGGGGTGGGGAGGGATAAATTAGGAGTTTGGGATTAGCAGATACACACTACTATATACAAAATCAGCAACAAAGTTGTATTGCATAGCACAGAGAACTATATTCAATATCCTGTAAACCATAATGGAAAAGAATATAAAAAAGAATATACATACATATAACCTAATCACTATGCTGTACACCAGAAACTAACACATCATTGGGAATCAACTGTACTTCAATAATTTTTTTAAAAAATTAAACAAAATAAAATTTTCTATATATAAATAAGTTTTCTACATCATTAGTAAGATCAACTAAACAGATGATCTAATTAAAAAATTTAAATTCTTAAGGTTTTCAGTTTCTAAAATTGATATGGTTGCCTAATTGTTGATTTTCTAGAGCTGAGAAATAATCTAAATTTCTTATGCTTGAATTTTCCAGTTAGAATGAGTTACTCCATAATGTTTCATGATGACAAAAGTGGTACAAAATTATTATAATTGGGAAAGGTTTTACACTTTTGTTATAATTGGAAAAGGTTTTACAGTAGTTAAGTTCCAAAAAAAAAAAAAAAAAAAAAAGCTTTCCTAGTCTATTGTTATGTTCTTTGAATAGCTAGTGAACCAAAAAGCCATTAAGACAGCTAGACAATTCTTACCATTCACTTGGAAGATGTGTGTCTGAGAGATGTGTTCGTAGCCGTCTGCGTAGCAAGTGTAATTTCCCATGTGAGTTGTGGTAACCTTAGTAATATACAAGGACCCATCATCTCCAAAGTCCTAGAGAAAAAAAAGGAAAATTCAATAAAATGAATTGTTTGTATTTAAAATGTATTTTAACAATTCACTTTTTAAAAAGTGTATTCAGGAGCAAAGTAAATGACTAAAATATTACCTTTAAACTATCAAAACAATCATTATTAGTTCTACAAAGCTGGAAGATTTTATATGCTGTAATCACTTTTTTCTCAGGACAAATTTTGTTTAAAAAGAATAATCTCTTAGTATTGATTTGAATTATACAAATTTATATAAAATAACTGAATTTTCACAGTTATTGTAATTCAGCCTACCTTTTTAATTAATGAAAATATATATTTTTTCTTATTTATAGTTAAACAGCTCTTAATATATTTTTCACAATTATAATTGTCCGTTAATTTTTTTATCTGTTAATTCTAAATTTACCCAGAAAAATATTATAGCAGTGTGAACTTAGAGATAAAATTTATAGCCATATAAATAGAATAGGACTTTGTAAGCCTCCCAGAAACAATCAGTATATTAAAAAAATAAATAACCATGACATTTCAAATGCATAACCATTTGAGAAAAAAGAAAGAAAAAATCCTCACACTGTTTGTCAAAATCAAATCCAAGAAGCATCTCTAGAGGTAGTAAAGACCAGAAAAACTTATCTTTCATAAAGATAATGAATACACTGGCAAAAATTGTCAAAATCATTTTTTTTCCAGAACTCTGGAAATAGTCAAGGGCTCCCCAGAGCATCTACTGTTAAAAATGTCTGAGTCTCAGCCAGAGCAGTGATGCGGGTGGCATCCGTCTCTTCACGGCTGTGTGGGAACCTTAGAACACCAGCTTGGTACCTCTGCTGGCTGGGAAGACCGTCATCCTAGCTGACCCCGGACGGGGAAGGACGGGTTTGGGGCTCCTCTGACACCCCATACTCTCTGATGGATGTAGCAGCTCCCTGAAAACTTCCATTTCCGTGATTTCTTTTTATTTGCGCAAGACTTGGAGCTCAGTCTGTGTAAACAGCCCTGCTCCTGAGTCCATTATTGAAGACAAACAGCTGTACTTGTGCAACATTACAGCTCTCAAGGCGGAGATATGAGTGGGGATGAAGATTAGCATGCCAAAAATCTTAACAGGGAAGACGGGAAGGGCACGTGCGCAGGGGGTGGTTGAAAAGATCTGCCTGTTCCCGGGACTCTAGAAGGCGAAACAAATGTGCAGGGCTCCGTGCATGACCAGAAAAGATGGACCTCCTTTACGTTTTAGGAAAAAGACAGACTCCCTAATCTCTCATCTCTGGCTGAGCTTGAGACCTTGAACAAGCAGAGTGAAGGCTTAAGACAGACCTGTAATGCTTGCAGGGAGAATTCAATGCAGAATGCAAAACAGAAATAGAGCATCTTGCCAAAGTCTGGAACACTTACTGGTTCAAAGCCTTTAATTAAATCTCTAGCCAGTCATTAGCTCACCACTAGGTACCTGAGCAAAGATTTCAGTAACCTTACACAGCAAACCAAAGAAAAGCAGATACCTTATACTTCAGCAAAATTAAAAACTTCTGCTCTCCTAAGGAAACTACCCAAAAAGTGAAAAAAATACCCCACCGAATGGGAGAAAATATTTGCAAGTCATTTGTCTCATAAAGGTTATGTATCCAGAATATATAAAGAACGATACAACCGAACAAGAAAAAAGACAAAGAATCAAATTAAAACAATGGGTGAAGGATTTTAATAGACACTACTCAAAAAAAGATTTACACACAGCACATAAAAAATGTCCAGCCTCATTAGTCATTAGGGAAATGAAAATAAAAATCACTATGAGATACAACTTCACACCTGCTAGGATGGCTAAAATGAAAAAAAAAGGACTAACAACTTTTGGAAGGATGTGGAAAAGTTGGAACCTTCAGCTTTGCTGGTGTGAATATTAAATGGTGTACCCACTCTAAATAACAGTTTGACAGTTCCTCAAAAGTTAAACAAAGAGTTATTATGTGTGTAACAATTGCATTCCTAGGCATATATCCAAAAGAATAAAAACATATGTCTACACACAAACTATACACGAATGTTTATAGTAACCAAAAGTGAAAACAACTCAAAAAGCTATCAATTGATGAATGGGCAAAAGCAAAATTGAATACCTATATACAATAGAATTTTTTTTTACCAATTAAAAGGAATAGAGTACTGATATATACTACAATATAAATGAATCTTGAAAACATTATAATGAAAACAGCCTCCAATTGTAGGGGTCAGTTTATATGAAAACGTCCAGAATGGCCAAATCTATTGAGACAGAAAATATGTTAGTCTTACCAGGAGCTGAGGGGGTGGGGTGCTAGAAATAACCACTAATAGCTATGGAATCCTATTATTCTAAAGTTTAATAGCTTTCATGACTGAATAATGTTGGGAATATACTAGGAACCACTAAATTGCACATTTATGGGGGTTAATTTTATCATATGAGAATTATATTTCAATAAAGTTGTTATTAAAAATAAATTATGTATGGAGTACATAAAAATGAAAAATTAAATATATTAAAATAAAGCCATATATCACTTTGGCTAATGGAATCTTTATGAATATTAAAAAAATTTAGAAATCTAGAAAGAATGATCAATATGTTTCTCTAAAGAAGAAACACTGCATTACAAAACATTGTAAGCTTGAAAGATAATAACCCACAGACTATGTATGCAAAATGAAAAAACAAATCATCAGTGCATCTGAGTCCTAATTACATAGCAGCTATCACATGGAAGATACAGTTCTAAGTAATTCATACATATTGACATATTTGATCTTATAACAAACCAATGACAAGAGACTACTACAATCCTCCCATTTTAGAGCGGGGGATACTGAGAAGTCAAGTCATCTCCTTAGTTTCACTTGGCCCCTAGTTAGCAGAGCTAGGCTCAGACACCAGTAGGTTTCCTCCAGAGGCTGGGCTTTTAAGCCCCTACACACACTGCTGACCTTGTCAATCATGAACTGAAATAGGAATAAAGACAGGAAAGGAGAACAAAGAAGCAAGCAGAGAGAAAAATGCCCAAATCAAAGGAGGTCAAATATCCTGATAGGGCTGAAGACGAGAGGCTAGAAATACAGTGGAAATGCATGGGTAAAGGGAAGAAAAGTTGACAGATCTCCTGAGGTCAGAAAACAACAGCCTGTAAACTAGAGTCAAAAGTGGTGTCTTCACTGTCTCAGCAGCAGAGAATGAGGATGACCAGGAGGGTGCTGGTGCACCTGTCTTCTTAAGCTGTGATTTGCACATTTTCAGTATCTCTTACTATAGGTGTTATTTAAAGGTTTTTGTTCATATATTTGGTAATGATTAGGATGTACCCTCTAAGAATTGTTTATTATCTTTTCCAACTTTTAAGTTTTGAGTTTACTATTTTTCATGTTGATTCCCCAATTTTACTTTTAATGTATTACTCATCTTTTAATTTTTGTGTAGAACATTTTTGATTGGGATTTTTTTCATTCTTTATGTCAACTTTATGATTAGAAAACCCTTTTTCATTCTAATTTAATACATTTCCCAATACTTTCCCCTCATTTCCTTGCTGTTTCCTTACTGTTCCTTACTGTTGTAATTCCATCAAACCCTTTAACATTTCCTTTCAAATTTTTTTTAAGGAAGTGAGTATCCATCTTTACTTCTTTTTCTAAACTGTAACTAATTGTGTCAGCATCATTTGTTTAAGAAAACTTTCCCTCATCTGTTATTTTTTATCCCTGTATCTTTAAAATATTGTAGCATTCAGGGACTTAGCAATATCCACAAGCATGGCTCCAAAAATCTTCTCTATTGTGTTTCTGAATTTACCTGTATTCACAACATGTGCATTTCTGTTAAAAATGGCCCCCCTCTAACTGACACACACAGAATGATTATAATCAAGAAAAAAATTATTATGGGGCTGTTGAATCTAGGTCTCGAATGATGAAAATATTCTCTCCATCAAGAAAGTCAAAGAGAGGGTGAAGAGGAGGAGGGGCTGAAGAGAAAGGGAAACATCCTGTGTGTTCTGGCTGCCATATTATTTAGCTCAAGAAGAATATATTCTTAATAACTATCAAACAAAATAAAATTTCTCAATGTCATATTATAGAAGATTATGCATATCATGTTTCTGCAGCTCCCAGGGGGAGCTTTTGTGGACTTACAGGAAAAGCCTCATGACCTGGACAATGGGAGAGGATCTGGGGCTTAGACCCTAACAGGGACATTACCGTGTGACGCTAACATGTGATAACACCCCTGGCATCACCACAGGCTTCCGTGAAAAACCAGGTGCCTGGGTGAGCACTTAGGCAGTAGAACAGAGATTCCAAACAGAAAGGCCAGAGCCATCCCTCCAGTTAACACCAAGGCATGCCGTGGACACATAGCTGGGTCTCATAGGGTAATCAATTCAGGATGATTCAAGTTAAAAATATTTTGAAAAATCTCACGAGCCAAAAAGAATTCTTGATGACCTGAAGTGTAACAGTAAGATAACCAGTGTGTGTAAGATAGACAAGCACACGGGGGATGCGCACACGAGAAGGATCTGCCACAGGAACAGCTCAGGGGACCACATCAGAACAAAGATGAGCCCCTTTGCTGGATGAGAATAACTGGAAACGATCATCCAAACACAAAGTATATCTGATATTTGTAATTATGTTTATATTTTATGACAAACTGCACATTGGTCTTTCTAAAGTCTGTTTTCAAATAATTCTTTTTAAATAATCCTTAAGGCTGAAATAAACAAGTTTTCCACCGTTTTCCTATATGGCTACCTAGAAAGCACAGCCCTTCGCTATCTGCTATAATCAAGATCCCTTCACCCAGTGAAGTGAAAATTATCCAAGAATATAACCTTGAGAATGTTTATTAAAGTATCTTAATTTGCTATCTGTGTCATTCTGCAACAGGAAATCCCTTTAATTTAGATATTGTCTCAATCAGAATATTGTGTGATCACTTCTAACTTATATATCTTTCCATGTTTTTTCCTCTTTCTTCTAAGTGGAAGCAGAATCTTCCAGACTCAACTGCTTTCGATGAACAACTTTACAATCACCATTCCAGACAGCATTTCTGAATAAGTCATATTTTAATATTGCCTCCCCACTTTGAATAAAGCATGGATCTTTTCACTACACTTAAAGTAAAACTCGATAAATATTTATTGATCACTTAAATATGTCAGGCACTGTGATTAAGAATTTAAATAAATAATTAAACTTCATCCTTTAAACTATCTTTTTAAAATGCACTACTATTAGCCCCATGTTATATACAAGAAAACTGAAATATACTGATGTTACGTTTGGGGTCACCAATTACTATGGACTGAATGTTTGTGTACCCCACCTTCACAGTTCATCTGTTGAAATCCTGATGCCTGTGGGAGGTGATTAGGTTGTGAGGGTGAAGCCCCCAAGAATGGGTCAGTGCCCTTAGAAAAGAGACCCCACAGAGATCTCTCACCCATTCCATCATTTGAGAACACAGGAGAAGACTGGCTATGAGCCATAAGGTGAGGCCCTCACCCAGGACATTAACATGCTCATACCTTGATCTTGGACTTAGCCTCAGATCTGTGAGAAAGACATTTTTGTTGTTTATGTCACTAATGTGGTAGGATTTTGTCACAGCAGCCCAGCAGAATAAGACATCAGTCAAAGCAATGGTCTAAGATTGGCATCCAACCAGTCAGACTCTAGAACTGACCTGCTCTTGTGATATTACAATTACTAACCCATCTTCCTCTTTCCCAATTCTCCACTACTTTAGCGAAACATCAAAATCATCTGTTGAGTTTTTCTTTAACACAGATACATCAGTTCTACTCTTTACCTCCATCCTGATTCAGCATTTCTGATCTTTTACTCTTTGATTTTCTCAGCATTCTCCCAATCTTAAACAGATGAAATCAAATGTGTGATTGTGATGCTCAGCCACAGTGGAGAGTTATGGCCTTAGAACGGGCACTTCTGGAATTCAGGGGGCAAAATCTTGACTTACTCTGAACCCCTATTACACCTCTATAGTCTTGCTGCTAATAGACACTCCATAAATATTTCCTCAGTGATTAAATCTTTATAGGCCTCAACACTATTAAACAGTTGCCTCAGGGTGCTAATATCTGGAAAGTCAATAGGAAATACCTAAAATAATGTATTATATTGAGTTGATTGCTAATTTTATTTTCAAGACAGTACAGAAGGGAACTGTGAGGAAAAACAAGAAAATCATAGCACATTTCTAAAATTTTGAAAATTGTATGGCTAGTGCTAATTGACTGTAATATATTGTGTGAGAATAATAATCACAAGGTTTGACAACCTGTAGGTGATGAGCACTTTTCAGTCAGAATGTACAAGGCAGTGAACATCAGGTGTGATTACACCAGACTCCAACAGCTGAATTTCAGACCTGTATTTAACCACAGGCGTTTGTCACAATCTAAAAGATAAATTCTGTCTGTTACAATGTGGTCAATTTTAAATTTAAGTTTATTTTCCCATTTCATATTATGTTTGTACTCATGGTTCTAAATTACATGGTCCACATACTACTATACTTTGAATGAGGTTTTCTATGTAATATACATTGCTTTGATATACAGTGACATTAAAGTCATTTCCTTTCTAAGTTTGATTATGTCAGTATGCTTTTTACTTTGTAATATTGTGAAAACTATTTTCCTAGCTTTTTATGTGCACACAATATATGTTTATAAAATAGCAATAAAAGTAATTTAGGCAAGCTTCTAGTTACCGAAGTTGACAAAAGTACCATTATCTCAGAATGTATGTGACTTTCTAAAAATCCTGGAAGTTTCTCACTAACCTATCTAATTAGATATTTAATCTTTCATCAATAAATAGCACAGTGAAATATAAATTAAATATATAAATTGAATTTGATAGATACATTACTCTTAACACCTTTCTTTCCTAAAGTAAAAAATTTCATGTATCAATTCAAAGAAACACAGCAGAAAACGAAATGTACAGGAATTAAAATTCTTATTTCAAATTGGTAGCAAACAAAAAGTGAAGCAACTGCATTCTTTGGTAGAAAAACTAAAACCAAAAGTATGAAAATTCTATGTGACAATATTATTTGATGGTACATGTAATTAGTTAGATTAATTTTATTTCACTTAAGGAAACAATACTGTAAAAAATTTCTATTAACATGCATAATAAAAATACATAAAAATATCAGTCACTTTTACAGAACTATTATTCAGTGTTTTACATATGCGGAGTCAGACTTGCCATGAAGCTGATGGAATTTGTTTCCGAGCCCCTCATTTGTACAAGCCTTTCCAGGGACCTGAAAACAGTCCTAGAATGTGTTTATATGGTCAGTTATTTTTGTTAAATTTAGAAATATATTTATAATTGTGATTTTTTTCTTATTGTAATTAATATTTTATAATAATATAATAAAATAATACTTCTATGATAATACTTTAACTCACATATAGCTTATAGATACCCTCATGTGTGCAATACGTAAAAATATTCAATAAAAAATGTCACATATTTCAAAGTACATAGGTTCCCCTAAGTATACGTAGAAAATCCCACATCTCTTTCTTATTGCTTTAAATAGACAGGAACTGTATTTTTTAATTTAATGGAATAAAAATAAAACATTTAGATTTTAAGCTATATTTTGGCATATTTCAAAGGAGAACACATCTTTATTTTGGTTTCATCATGAAATATTAATAACATAATAACCAAAAATACCTGGAATCTTGGTAACCATGAATAATTAGTGATTTAATCACATGTATTACAGAGACCTGGTTCCATCTAAGGATAGACACATGGAAAGAGTGTCATACTTATCAAACCATAAGAAGAAGCTGGGAAATCTGCAAAATCACACTGCTGCTGAACCCATCAGAGTGCTGACTTTGAATGGCTACCATGAGGGTAAAATTTGAGGAACGCTGGCATGAGCCTCCAGACAGACAAGACACTGGCAATCCCTCACCTGTCCCAGAGCACTGGAAGTGTTAGGTAGTTAGATAAGTGGGGGCACCAGGCAGATAAAGTGGAGGAGAGGCAGCAGGGTCCAGAAGATGGTGTTATGCCCACCTTCAGCACAAAGGGGCTTTACTTCTAAATGAGGGCAAGCAGGAAACCAGTTAGAACTCAAAGGCTGCAACTGCTCGGTAGCAACAAGGACCTAACAGGACATGACCCAGGGCTCACTGTGATATAATTAGCATTGTGGTTTAGAACCCCCCATGAGTTTTTCTGTGTGCATCATGGGTAAGGACATGTGCAAATTGGGACGAGCATGACTAAGTATTCCAGGGGCAAGAGCTGTCAATCAGTCAAAAGATCACCACTAAGTGAGGGTAGAAGAGAAGGGGACAAACAAACACCATTGCTATCTACTCTTGGATCAGCCTGCCTCCCATTCTTGGAGGTGTACATCCTGTTTGCAAATAAAACCTTTAAAATCTTTTGCTACACAACGCTTCATCTCCCATGTGAATTCTTATCTTTTGGGTAAGTCAAGAACTGGGGCCTTTTCCTTCCCCCTTTTGGGTAACAGAAGGAGACAAGGTGGCCATGCAAACAGATACAAAAATATCAACTAACTCCTTAATGAACTGCTCAAAGCTGAGCACTCCCAGTTGGGAGAGTATGGAGTCCTGGGAGCACAGATGGTCGCAGCCCCTTCTCCATGGACCTCACTGTTTGCTTGTGAAAAAGCCTGGGGGCAGGAAAGAGTGGAGAAAGCCTCCCACAGTTGGTGTGTTCCTGTTGCCCTGGGATGGCACTGCTGAGGGAGAAAACAATTCTTACCTGGATGCTTTCCCCAGTGGAATAATGTCTTAAGATGCTGAAAATAAAGGGCAGTAAATCCTGTCACTTTCAGGGGGTTGAAAACTCACGGAGCTTGGGAAAAGGAGCGAGGCAAGACAACCTCCTAGATTCAGAAAATTAGAGATTTTTTTACACGGGAGCAGGGCAGGATCACCAAGGAAACTTGGCTCCAATGACTCAGAGACACGTGAGCTACCTAAGACTGATGCTAAATGAAGAAAATGTGGAAAGCCTCTTTGTTCCTCACCACCTGGAGTAACCAGGACCAAGAAACAAGCAACAGCAGACCAACCCCCAGCAGAGGGATAAGAGCACACAGGGACCAAGATGCAGGGTCACAGGGAACATCTACAACTCAAGGTGGACCAAGCACATTCCAGAATAAAACTCAGATAGTCTATCAGTCTAGCTCCCGCCCTAACCACAAGGTGACACTGAAGGAACCTGAGGTTGGCCATGCATGGCAGGTAATTGAAACTACCAGCAAAACAGAAACACAGCTCAGCTCCTCAATGAAAGCCTAGCAGGAAAAGAGGCATGCCTATTTCCAGCCTTAAACATTATTTACTTAGGCTTCTGACCCCCTACATGGAATATGTAGATTTCAACTAAAAGTTATGAGACCTATGAAATGGAAAGAAAAAAGAATCCACTGTTGAAAGATAAAACAAATAATAGAAGTGAAAATCAGACAGGGGATATAAAATCACTATGATTAATACATCACAAGCTCCAGTGAAAAGACTTGAAGACATTCATGAATAGATGGGTCATTTCAGCAGAGAAATGGAAACAATAAGAAAATGTCAAAGAGCAGGCTAGGAATAAATTTAAACACATGCCCAGCAAAGGGGATGAAGAATGTCTTTGACAGGCTCATCAGTAGGCCTGACACATTCAAGGAAAGCCTTGGTGGACTTGAATATAGGTCAACAGACATTACTCAAATGAAAACAAAAGAGGAAATTCTTGGAAAATTTTAATAATTTAAATTTAAAAGAACAGAGAGCTGTATGCCCATATCAGTCTGAAATATATTTAATTGAAGTCCCAGAAGGAAAAAGAAAGTAAAAGAATGAGGAAAAAAATATTGCAAAATGAATGGTCAAGAATTTTCAACAAATAATGAATTAAAAAACAACCTAGAAATAAATTCATACTGCTAAAGGCCAAAGATGAAGGGAAGCATTAAACTCTGTCAGAGAAAAGTACATGATCATCTTTAGGAAATGGGGTGTCTCCCAGGTGTTTGAGACCAGGTGGAACCAGAATAAAGTTATCAACGTGCCTAAAAAAATGATGTATAATTTAGAGGAGTGAATGATCCGCCAAAGGGGTTAAGAGAAATCAGAGAAGGGAGGTAACAAGGTCAGTTATCCCGTGTAAAGTATGCTTTTCCTGGCTAGAAGTTGGATCACCCAGTCATATATAGTACAAATCAATGAATCAATCAATTAACTGTATGAACATATATAAATAACAAATAAATACAATTTAAAATCAGATTCTGATGCTATTATATATTCAAATGATAAAACAAAATATGTCTTGGTATTTGTACTCAAATAATATTCATTTCTGATGATTTTTTTTTAATGGAAGTATAGTCAGTTTACAATGTATCAATTTCTGGTGTACAGCACAATGTTTCAGTCAGACATATACATACATATATCCCTTTTCATATTCTTTTTCATTATAGGTTACTACAAGATATTGAATACAGTTCCCTGTGCTAAACAGTATAAGCTTGTTGTTTATCTATTTTATATCTAGTAGTATCTGCAAATCTCAAACTCCCAATTTATCCTTCCCCACTCCCTTTTGATTTGCTTTTCAATAACATTTGCTTCTTTCTTTCAATGTAATTTCAATAATTACCTTTCCAATATCTTAGGTTGATTTTAATATTCTACTAAGTTGAGCTTAATATTCATTGACAGATATTTTAAATTTCATAGATTAAACTGACAAATAATACTATGCAAAATGCACCCAACTTTACTACTGTGAATCATGTCTTGAATCAGAAGAGCTCTGGGACCCTGAAGGAAGCAAGCACATCAGTCAAGCACTAATCCAGAGGCAGGAACCATGTGGTACCTTGAATGTGGACATTTTAATTAAAAGTATTAACTATAACAGGGAATTGTCTGCTAAAGAGTAAAGGGTCCTATAAAAAATATAGGAATAACAGATAAAATAACAACCAGATCTCCTAGAGATGAGATCATGAACCACAGGGAGAGACTCATTTCCTGAAGTGTGGAGAACACCCAGACCTCTTTTTAGAGGGTGGGTATATCTATGGCTCATGAGAGAGTGGAGAAGTTCACCGAGGCCAAAGCCTCCCAGGGAGTACAGGAAGAAATTTTTAATAGGAGGTACCCTGCTGGAAAATCCCCACTAAGAAGCCACTGTGGAGTTGCTGGAGAAATCTTCCCCCGGGGACTACTCTGAGCTGCTTATAAGTCAGGTACTTCTGGAGTCAAGGGACTGGAGGAGCTGTGCCCTCTGCTGAGCTTGGAAGTTGACATGGTGCAGGAGCCTGCCTAGGAAAACACAGCAGACTTGGAAGAGAAACCCCTTTCTTACTCTAGTGTCTCTCTGGTACTCTCTACTAACAAAGCATGCCATCTGCCACAGGAGAAACATCTACAGGGTCCAAATATATTATTTCAGAGCAGTCATTTAAGGGTGGTTTGCAGCAGAGAGGCAATGCACTGATAACAAGTATATTACATTTTAATGTCTCTCAAGAAAAATGCATCTGGAAAAAAAATGGTCAGCTATCTGGTCTAGTGTGAGCCACACATTTTGCACTACACATACTTTTTTTTTTTTACCAGTAATAAGGGGAAAGAAAGAGACAACACAGAGAAAAACATTCAAAAGCATCCCAGAGCTGGTTATGTCAGTGTTTTCAATTTGTGAAATCTCATCAAGCTGTAAAGTTAAGTTTTATGCACTTGTCTTATCATTTATATATTTCAATAAAGACTTTTAGAGTAAAGCATATATGTGGCAAAGTTTAATTTTTGATTATGTAGCACTCCATAGAATTCATGTATTTAGCTATTGGCACATGGATTTCTTTATATTTCAATTGCCAATTCAACAGCAAGGACTCTGAATTGAACATAATTGTATTTCCAGGCTCTCAATAAAGATTTTTTTTTTAAATTGAAGTATGAGTGTATTTTGGAAGGAAAGACATGTCAATCATGCAAAATATGTGTTTTCTTTGACTTCTTAGAGGTTCCTAGTTTGCCTCTAACTGAAAGTTATAGTCATTATAAATGCCATCAGGAAGCTAGTAATTATTGTATGGTAATTATTTTATAGTAAAAAACCAAATAACCCTCATGACATTCCCCATGTTATTTTATTTTAAACTGAAGTATTTTTGACTTACAATATATTAGTTCTGGTGTACAGCATGGAAATTTTATATTTTTATAGATTATACTGCATACAAAGCTATTATAAAATAGTGACTATTTTCCTTGTGCTATCCATTAGGTCTTTTTGTATCTTGTTTTATGCATAGTAGCTTGTATTCCATAATCCTCTATAATAGCTTTGCCCCACCCCACACCCCTCTCTCCTGACAACCAACAGTCCATTCTCTGTATCTGTGAGTCTGTTTCTGCTTTGTTATACCTGTTCCTTTGTCTTATCATTATTATTATTTTTTAGATTATGTAATAGAAAAGAACAAATCTGACTCCACATTAGATCTGTTCCTTTGGCTTTAACCCTGCGCCCTATTTTCTAGGCTTGGTCTTGCTAGCTCTGCACTCACGTAAAGATAACAAGTTGCAGAATAGAGAATAACATTTGTTTTGTTGGAGGTTTACAGGGGCACCATGACCTGACCCATGCAGACAGCTGCAAGAACAAAGGATTCCAAGAACAGAAATTCCTACACCAAGAAGTTTGTAACAACCAAACCTCCTCCCTTTTTCAGTATAAAAGGAGCATGAATTGTGACTTGAGGAAGATTGTTCTCCAGGACACTAGTCCCCCATCGTCTCAGTCTGCTGGCTTTCTGAATAAAGTCACTATTCTTTGCCCCAGTGCCTCATCTCCAGATTTATTAGCCTGTTGTGTGGCAAACAGAATGAGTTTGGACTCAGTGAGGCAACCTCGTGTCCTAAAATTATCATCTCTAAAAGAGAGATATTAGTGATAAAGACCATGTGACAAAGCTAAATAATTTATTTCGTCAAAAGTATTTACAAATGTGTCTGCCACAGTACAGTTGTAATATAAAGGCTTATATTGTTTTTTTTTGTTACAATAATTTTAAATAGTTCAACAATTGTAGCTTAAGGCTGAGATTTGCATATGTTACCCACTATATATAAAAATAGATCAAAAAAACTTTTTTTAATTTAAAAAAAGATTGAGTATTGAAGGTTTAATATGCTTGGAGTTACTTAAGTTTAAAGAGCACATTTTCTTAGTATCTTTTCAACTGTAAAGTACAAGATTTGTTCCCCATGTAACTTTTCTGGAACATATCTGGTCTGTGAACTGACTGCCAGAGTAAGTACATAGAATACAGAAAACACAATGAAGTCTGAAGGTCATGTATGAAATATTCATATTCTGAGAAGACTTTGATTGAAACAAACATGATAAAGTATGCAAAACATGAATTCCTAATGCAGTTCAATTATATTTCATGTCATTGACTAATTAATACAATCATGTTTATGTTTTACTTTTTAATGCTTACAACACTATACCTATATTACATTCCCAAATTCTTTTATGCTGAGAGAAAGATAGTATTTGAGCATTTACATTTTAAAAATGAGATGGGCTTATCATGGATTATTGCTATTTAAATACTTGTACTTCCAATTTATTTGAACTCCCTGAAGAGGGAACCTCACAGGGTAGCTTTATATTAGTTAGGACCAATCTCTTCAGTCATATTTGATACTCTTGTTTAATAATTATTTTATCCCAAATTAATTAATAAAATTAGTAGACTATTAAAGCTTAATTATCCTGTAGGGCTTCTGTTAAACTGCTCAGTGTTGTTCTGTATGCACCCTAAGATCTGACGTTAACAATTATGTGATTCTGAGAAAGTAAGTTGAGCTCCTTGAACCTGCTTCCTCATCTTGAAAATAAGGTTAATAAAACTTGATTAAATAAGTTTGGGGCCAATTAATCTTCTGCTATATTACCTACTGCAAAATAGCCATTCATTAAATCAGAAGTAATTTGGAAGTAATTTAGCAGAGTGGCAAAAGCAAGGATTTTGAAATCAGAACCTTGGAAAGGATTTGGATTCTATTATGTACTTGCTGTGTATGTTTCACAAGTTAACTGCTTTCATTGATTACTAAGAATAAAAATGTTTATGTTGCATGAAACATGCACATGAAGTCTCTGGTAAATTGCAAGCAATCAGTATCATCGGCATTTCTAATTATATTCCAACTATCTGTTCTCATCAATAAATCTTCCACCTATACTCAGATAGAAAACCATTCCTATATTTTATCCATTATACTATACACTATATTTAAAATAATTTTATTCTCAAGAATTAAGTATTCACAATCATTAAAAATTCATCAATCCCTCCTCATCATTTGGTGGATAATAGCACCAAAAACAGTGAAGTAAAGGAGAGCCTCAATTTAAATATATGACTACAATCAGGTGTCTATTATTATCCTTTACAAACTCTCAGAGAGGTTCACTGAGATGATAGAAACTGTAATCAGCTGTAGATGAAGAAGGTCACCTTCGCTATCCGTAAACAAAGGATGTTGTGGCCATCAAGCTATAAACCACTGTGGCCACCTTGTTTGTGCATCCTGAGGGGACTCAGGATGGAGAAGATGGAACGCTGGCCCTAGATGGTTAAGGTACATATCAAAGGAATGATTTCAATGAGCCCAGACTTTTGCGTCTTCCCATAGATAGAAAAGTGGTAAATTCATTAACTTGAGGTGTCTGGTTCTCTGTAATGAACAGTAATCTTTGGATGTTTTGATTACCTGGTTTTTGTTGGGAAAATTCCTATATCTCATGGCTCCTCCCTTAACTCTTTGGAGGAGTCCCTCAGAGTGATCTGAGAGGCTGTCTCCCGTGCTTGAGTCCTCAAGATATCCACTGAATAAAACAATTCTCAAAGTTCACGTTGTGCCCGCCCCTCCCCACCCCCAGGTGACACAATCAAAAAGGCTCAGGTGAAATAAATAAATACAAGATTAAAAATAAATAATAGCAGAGAAAAGCCTCCTGAATAATTAGGAATTTATGTATTCTCATCCTCCAGATTCACATACAAAGGCTACGTAACAAAAAAGAGTGAGTTTTTCAGGGAACTATATTCCACATCTTGTAGTAACCTATAATGAAAAATAATCTGAAAAGGAATATATGTGTGTATATGTATGACTGAAACATGATGCCGGTCACCAGAAATTGATGCAACATTGTCTGACTTTACTTCATTAAAGTGCATTTTTCAAATGTTATAACTATATCTAAGAAAAGACTCTAATGTTTTTGCCTCTTTAAATATCAAAATCTTTAAACATGAAAAATATTTAAAGAGTTATACACCTCTTTGTTATTGCATAAAAAATTATCATTGTTTCATTGAAGGTTATCACCCCCGTCACACAGAAATGTTTAAAGTGACAATGAGATTGAATTACCCTCATTAGATCAAATAAACATTAAAATCAAATGTGTTCTCCATTTCTTCCAGTGCTTCTATAATTTACACTGTCATTATGCTTCTGGTACCATCAACATTTTCCATAATTGCATGTATATAAAGTTTGTAACAGGCTGTTGTAGCAATACATTTAAAAAATGTACCAGACTTAGTTTTCCTTCTGTCAAAGTTATTTTATTACGCCACACCTTTTGAAATTGTTTGGATTCTATCTGCTACTTAGCAATCACATTCTCTTAATAATGCTCTTGGTAATCTGACTTTAAAAGAGCAACATATTCTTTTTCTTTCCTAAAGTGTATCTTCAGACTTTACTATTAGAAAGTGTGGAGAGAACTATGTCAGACACTTACAACTCTGATCTCGTATAAAAGTTTATCATCTTCATTTTACAGTGAAGAGGCTTTAAATCTCAGTCCAGATCTCTCAGCAGGTGAAGGGTACAAAGGCAAAGACCCTGGCCTTCACACACATCATTTTGCCTCCCTACTGCCTGGCCTAACTTGCCTTAGCTCGATACTCAAAGTCATGATTATGAACAAAATGTACTTCGTCAAAGTAATTTTGTCCTTTTTCATTCATCATTTTATAAATATTATAGATATGAATTTTTGTTTCCCAATACTTCCTATAATTTACTTCTTTCATTTTATTTCTAATCCACAGGTAATAAACCCCAAGGTTGTATTTGTGAAGTCTTTGCCAAGATCACTACGTATTCATTACTATTTATAATTTACATTTGCAGGGCAAAAATATACATTCAGGAATATACATAAACATGTTTTAAAGCTATCTATACATCGTCTTACATGTTTGATATTTCTTCAGGATAGACCACCTGATATTTGAGAAATAAAGTTTGCATTACTACAGTCCGACAAAACCCTTAGGCTAAATTAGTTTGCTTTTGGTTGTTGCAGTCATGGACACTAGACTGTAGCACACTGCTATAGAAACAGAGCCTGGCATGTCTTATGCTTTATAAATCCAACCAAAGCTTATATTCATCTTGTCAGCTCCCTGACACAACGTTCACAAAACTTTAAACAAAATTTTTTCTCAAGTCTCACTCATTAATCTATCATGAAAGTTATGGAAACTTTTAATCTACTTTATAAATAAAATGTGTGAATTCTTGTCTCTTCTCTCCCCTCATTTAAAACATACCCCTTTTTCAAATATAATCTGAACATCACTTGCATCAGAATCCCAACGAGTGCTTGTCTAAAAATATAGATTCCGACTTCTAGAGCATGTTATTTACTAGATTGTGAAAGGGGACAGAACACTGCACACTTAAAATCTCCTGAGATGATTTTTAACATGTATTAATATTTGAGACCCACTATGCTCCTACTTTTGGGCCTTTCTCAGTGGAAGAGATAAAGCTCTCCCTCATTTCCAAGAATGAAATATTTAGTTTCCTTAACCATATTACCTCACACTTTCCCTTGTCATTCTTTCTAAAATATCCTCTTTTATCTCAAGTTATCTACAAAGCTAGTAACACTTCTCCTTTTGTTTACAAATAATTCTGATTTCTCCTAATAAAAATGAACCTGATCCAGCTGCACTGCCTGACATTTCAGCCCCAATATAGCTAATTTTTGCCTTGACCAATCTTCTTGAAATAAAAATTTACACCTGTAATATCTTCTATCAAATGCTGCTGATAATTTTTACATCTATGTAGCATAGTTCATGTTGGTATTATCATATATTTCTTGGCTAAGCCTCATTTCCAAACTTTAACAACTGTCCTTATTGATAGAAGAGTGAACATAAGAATCAATTTGGAAATCTGGAATTGTGTAGGGCATAAGCACACGGGTGTGAGAACTGTTACAAAACTCATCATACACAGAGCCTCGGGCCATTGGCACATTGCTCCTTTGGCTTGGAGACCAACAATGGATGGTAGAAAATGAGAGAATGTTGCTGACTGTAGGAAAAAAAAATACATTATCGGCACACAATGTTCATGTCAAGCCCTTCCTATCATGACATTTTTTACTCTAGAAGCATTAGGTTAAAAATTAGCCACATGATTCAGTAGTGCAGACGGGATATTAGGTTTGTTGACCCTGCCTTCTCCACTTTCTTTGCCTGAAATACTTCCATGATGTCAGAAGTGCAGGAACTGTGATAAAGGAAGGCAAGGAGTGAGGGAAGAAGCCACCTGGCTCCAGATGCCACAGTTGACCAATCTCACTCTAGCTTGCCCAATCTTGACTTCTGTTACGACAGGCAATCACCTCCTTATGTATTCAAGACATTATTTTTTTTAGTTTTCTGTTACTAGTAAGCATATTCAGTCCCCAGTTAAGACAAAGATGATGCATCAGTTAGGGGCAACTTCCAATTTATTTTTTAATTGTTTTGATCATAACTCCAGTGTTGTTCAAGCATTTTCAGTGCACCTCCTTCCTCCATTTTCTCAGACATTCAGTTCACACCAAAATCCACACCTGGACATTCTAGCCTTGTGCAAACATAGACCCCGAATGTCAACAGATGTCATCAAAATCTGGCCTCTTATTGGCTCTATCTCTCTGTTCTAATCTTTTATGTGATGCTTTCAGGCTGATTCTATACACACAATGTCTCATTGTATGAGATTCTAGCAGTATTTCTTTATAAACCTAAAGTGAGCAGAAAGAGCTTGACAAACTGATCATTTCATCAGAAAACTTGGGATTGATGATGACTTTGTTTTGATGGATTGACTGGATTATGCATGCTCCTCTGGAGCTGGGGGTGAGGTCAACCTCATTCAAACCCACAGACACAGAATAATAGATGCTTAATTTTAAGAAAATCAAGAAAAGCTGGACAGGCAAAATTGAGAAGACAAAAGAAAATCTTTCCTCACTGCGACTGCCTTAATTTTGACTTTTTGTATTTTCCTGAAATTAATATCAACTCTTTCTTAAATCCCCTGTTTTCAGCACTTCAATAATACATGCCATCCCACATTGTCTCAGTTGCGTCCTCTAACCAACTGTCTTGTCTTCCAGCATCTAAGTTCCTTTAATATCTTCCATTCTGGACTATGCTTGAATAGGGGTAACTGAATAGAATTTTTCCACTACTGCCCAAGGCAGGAGACTCTGGAATTGGAGTCTGATCAAGTTATGTGCCTACTACAATAAGATTGAACACCCTTCAAAGGAAGAAAAAAATAATCCAGATTATCTATACTATTTTGTTCTTCTTGTCCAATATCCAATTAAAAATCAACCATATAGGCAAGCAGGAAAATTTCACCAAAGTCAAGAGAAAGAAAAAAAAGCACTCAATAAAAACTGACCATTAGATGACTTAGCTGTTGCAGTAAGTAAACAAGGACTTTAAATAGGATATTATAAATAGTATTAAGAACTTGATTAAAAAAATACAAATAAGGATTAAAGAGATTTCAGCTACAAACTATATAAAATGTAGTATATAGCCTATATATAATAATGTATACTATTATCTATTATATTATATACTTAATATATAAATATATATCACAATATATAACATACTTATATATTATACATTAAATATTGTGTACATTATATATCCAAATTAAAAATTTTACAGCTGAAAAGTCAATAAATAAAATTAAATATCATTGAATGTATTTAGCACCATGATGATGATGGCATTAGAAAGTGTCAGTAAACTTGACCATAGATAAACAGAATTTATGCTATCTGAAAGATAAAGAGAAAAGTATTAAGGAAAAGCTAACAAAGTCTTGGAGACCTATGAAAAACTATCAATGTTAAAATATATTCTGTTGTACCACCAAAGGAAGTAAGAGAGAAAATATGTCTAGAAAAAATACTTAATTATTAGCCCACATTTGGAAGATATCAACCTATGGCTCCAAGACACTTAACAATACTGAGATTGGGAAACTCCAAGGAAATTATTACCTAGACATATCATAGTCAAACTACTGAAATTAAAAGATAAAAGGAAAATATTTAAAGCAGGCTGAGGATAAAAAATTACATGTCACCTCTAGTGAGAAATAATGGGGCTGATGACATAAGCATTGCTACTCCAGCTTCCTTTGGGTTTCCACTTGCACGGACTACCTTTTCCCATCTTCTCACTTTCAGTCTGTGTGTATTTTTATATCTGAAACAAGTCTCTCATAAAAAGCATACAGATAAGTCTTACTTTTGTATCCACTCAGCCTTTCTATGCCTTTTGATTGGAGGAGGTAGTTTTATCCTTGAAAACTGAACAATGTAATCTACTAAATTAACAGAATAGTACAATCACCTTAACAGATGAGAACAAAACATTTGACAATTTTCGACTCTAATTCATGATAAAATTCATGATGTATTAAAGCAGAAGATAACAGCTTCAATCAAATAAGGAGTATCTTGGCTATGTCAATATACCATGGCCAAATTTGCTTTATCCAGGAAACCAACATTGGTGTATATTATAAAAATCAACTAACTACAGTAAAAGATTAAAAGAGAAAATTCTCAAGACCATTCCAGAAACTCAGAAGATATACCACATGGGATAGAAAAGAATCATTGATGAGAATGACTTTTTTTAGCACACTCAGAATGAAATAAGCATCCTTTGTCTGCCAACAGACAATGCAAAACACCTAGAATAAACATCATACTTAAGGGTCAAACTCCAAAAGGCTCCTTTTGAGATCTGTAAGAAGAGGAAAATTCCCATTTTCACCACTTCATTCAAGATTGCACTGGAGTTTTGAGGAGCTTCTTAAAAAGAAATAAATGCTGAGAGATAGGAAATAAAAGAACAATGTCAGGGTTCAACAATCTCAGGGCAAAATAATGGAGAAGTTTCAACAAAGTGTCAAGTAAGAATGCATCTAACTAATGCACTTATGTCTTCAATAGGGGAGATATTTATATCAGCAACTAAAGATTTATTTGTTTAGATTTATGAATAGATTTCTGAGGTAGAAAATCTCAGTCTCATCCTAGTTTTATTTCTAGAGTTTTCTAATATCCTCAAAAGACATATCAAGCACAAGAAGGAGTAGTTAAAATTATGTTTAAATACACACAGTTGTACTTTGGGTTATATCTAGCACTGATTTTTTTTTCTTTTTGCACACTGGTTAAGACTTTATTTAAAAATTAGCAAATGATACTTTAGAAACATTGATGTGTAAATTTCTAAAATGCATCTTTAATTTAGCTGGCAAAGACCACATTTAGATATAAGTATGAGTTTAGTCTTCCATGTAAAAACCGGATACTAAACTTTAAAAAAAAAACAAAAAAAGAAAGAAAGAGAAAAAAAAAAGCTTCCTATTATTTGAAAATACCAGTTTAAGTAGAGGATTGTAAAAATGCATAGATCTTTAATAAAAGCACTGTCTGTTCAAGAGTACTCCCCTTTCACAGTATTCCTTTGACTTTATATGTGAGTTAGGGTTATGCTGTAGAAGTTAACAGTTACAGCACTAGATGGCAACTATTTAGGGAAGAGGCAGAAAAAGGAAAAAGGAATGTATGTAAGGCAATATCCCTTTTAGGTATAATAAGCATAATAATGTTTTAGGAAGACAAGATAAAAATTGCTCAAGGCTAGCTGGGTTCTCACTGAATTAAAACAATAGGCTAAATACTGAGCTTCTCTATGTGAAACTGAGCATCAGTGCCTTGGTCGCCATATTGGTAATCTTTGGGGTAGACATCTTGGTATTTTCCATGTTATTCATTTGCGTATTCTGCCTGGTAATCATTACCACTGATTTCCTACCCTTTTGTTCCTGTTCCTTGGCTTCCATTGTGAATGACAGGTTCTGTGGGAGCAGCACAGTATTTGAGATCATATACTTGCTGCCCAAGCTTTACACACTCATTCCTTTCTGGGAAGTGATTTTGTTGGTACCCATCTGTAGAGAAATTCTCGAGCTGCCCACTGGTTGTAATGTTAGATTCTGATCATAGTTGTCTCTTGGGGTACCCAGTGCTAACACTCCTGCCTGGCTGGCTCCTTTTTTGGCCTCTATCTGCATGCTAATCATGGCCTGATCAGAAAAGATATGTCAGTTTGCATTTGGGGATCATAAAGATGCTTCCCAATTCCATAGGCTATCATGCCTGCTTGGCTTTGAACATCTGTTGGTTCCCATTGGCAAACCGACCATACTTTGGCCAACTTTTAATTTTCCTTCATCAAAACATCTTTATTTTTCTACATACTTAACTCCAATGTCAATGGTTGCATGTAATCCTTTTGTTTTAGCCAGATCTGCTAGGACCACCAGGATACTCTGAACCTGAGTTATGTTTCCATTCTCAAAAAGATCATTTGCTCCAAATATGTCATGTGGCTTCATACCATAAGCCTGAATAGCTTTAATAAAATTGCCAGTATTCTCCAACTGAGGCTAGTTTACTGAGGACTCATTGACCATCTTCACTGAGCCTGGCTGTGGCTTGGTCATGAGCTCTCAGAGGATGATGCCATCCTTTAAGCCCAGCTGAAAGTTAATGCCAAAGCTCATGCCTGTCACCTCCTCTACCCAACTGTGAAGATCTTCTTCTGCCTGATGATTATACTTAGAAGCAGATTTTCTTGACCTTGGCAGAGAGCCCATAGGAAGGGCCCTTGTTGAAGTGGGTCATGATGGTTGGGGCAGCTGGAAGACACTAAGCTCGGGTCCTGGGGTTCCTTGCCCTCAGCTTCCTGGCTCCTGGCCCCAAGGAGTGGCCACACTGCAAGATGCTCTTAGCTTACTCTCCAGGGTGGCCAGGAGTCACCCCGATGCTGTGGCAGGACACAGACAGTGCCTTGGCTACTCAGTCTGACGAGGTCCCTGGTACTGATTTTTTTAAATTAATGTCCACACAATGTCCCTGGTACTGATTTTTGACTATGGGAATTTTCTAAACTTTTTGGCCCAATTTTTATTTTATAATATATTGAATCCAATTAGAAATTATGATATTCATGAACACCATTGTCGTCTCATTGTCAAGTGCACAAACATAAATAACAAAAAATATGATTATAAGGTCAATTTTGTTTTTTTTAATTATTTTTTAATTAACACTATTCATAAAAATATATTCATTCCATACATTCTAGTTGTTATTTCGTGTTTATTTGGAATTAGACTAAATAAATGACTACCAAATGATCATGTATTTAAAATTGTTAAATTTGAAGTATTACATTTTAAATCTTCATAAATTATATGATGATTATTGTTGTTTGTCAAATTAATTACATTCATATTGATTAAATGGATCATCTGTTGTTGATTGCTTGTTAAAATTTAACAGTGAAGTGTTTGTTACATTATCAATAAAACCATTTGGTATTTAATTTTTGATAACTATTTTACTCTACATTAGTTTTAGGTTCAGCTTTCACCAGTACATTCCTTTTTTTACAGTGACACATTGTTTATAAAATAAAAATAATAAAATCATGGTATTGTGTATTTCATACCTAAAATGACTGATTTCTGGCATGATATGATAATTCAAGTCATTAAGTCAATGACAAATATCTGTTTGTTTCCCTTAAGTCTATTACTTTTCTTCATTAACTGGGATCTCTAATGAAGAACAGGGTTGTGCAGAATATCTTGCATTCACTGGCCAGAGAGTTATAATTTCATGTATTTGAGACATCTAAAATGGGAAAACTCCCAAGGACTTGTTTATATATTTCAAATTATTTGTCTTTAATTAAATTCACATAGGCTCTTAGGCAATTAAGTTTTCAAGAGAAATTTTAAGTGATGAAAAAGATTATAGGGATGGATGGACAAAAGTGAACATTTCCACTACTGGTTACATACTATTTTTATATAAAAAGAGACAATGGGGAAAATAAAAGCTTCCTCACATGAGATAAGATGGCTATTACCAAGTGACAAAGTGCATTTGAAGCAATTACTAAAAAATAACAACAATCATTCTATTCCTATTTTGAATTTCCTATTCCTGCCAAGTTGAAGTGTGGGCCTCTACTCCAAAATTTATGCACTAAATTTGCTTTTTTTTTTTTTTTTCTTAAATCAATAAGACCGCATGCTAAATTTTGAAAGCCTCCATGACTCCTGATTTGGAAATCCAGAGATAAGCACTTTTATTTTGATATTTTAAATTTTCTCTGGATGAATGTATCCATAGATATGTCAATGCAATTTGCCTTAAAGACTGAAATTTAAGAGATCGTCTGATATAATAATTTAGAGAATAATTAGAAAACATAAAACGATGTGCACTTCAAAGTTAATGACTATATAATGCACTTTTTTGATTCTCAAAAATAAATACCCATTAAAAGTTGCTTTATGTTATAAACAGAGGTACACATTTACGACAATAGGTGTCTAATTTTTTTAACCATAACGCATTAAGAACTTTCATCCTTCTATGTAAATTCATTACTTTTTGTATGCTCATTATATTAAAGTGCTAGTAGACCTCTCTTTCAAAATAGAAAACTTTGCATTCCATGAGAAAATAAAATATCACCAAAATGTCACCTAGTACTCTGCAGCAAGGTAAACATCTAGAGCAGAGTCTTGCTATTGTAAAGTCAAGAATTCTCTTTCCTAATCTGTTTTTGCACTTTAGTGCATATTTTTTTCATCTGTATCAGTTTTCCTTCTCTAAACATTGTTGAATTTGGGTATATTTTCTGTGCAAAGAATTTTACTGCCAATGCTATGCCGTAGTCCTATGCTGTCGAGATGAGAAAAAAACAGAGAAGCAGGTGGAGTGGTGAATAACACGTGAGCGGCGTGGGGCCTCTGGCCAGCATGACAGCAGCTGCAGCTGGCGCTGGGGGTACCAGTTTGCCATTCTAACTCTTCTGTGATTGTGAATAGCACGCGGTAATTTTCACCCATAGAGTAGCAGAATGAAATATCCAGCAGATAAGGCAATAACAAACAGCCTTCTGGAAAGTACTTTTTAATCACATGCAAATTTAAAGTCTTGCTAAATTGACCAGTTTCTATGTTTACCAGTTTTTAATACCAGTATTCCACCATCATTTTAGAAAATGTCTTTTCTTCAGATGCCTTGGTGGAAAATACAGAAGCTCAAAAATCATAAGGGTTAATGATATGGAATTAATTTTTGATAATTCACTGTATTTTAATTTTTATTGCTATACTGATAGGTAGTGGAGAGCCCGTTGATTTCTGACATGATAACTTTGGATATTATCAAATATTTTTCTGGAGAATTTAAGTGAATTTGACTAAACTAACAGCACTTCTGCTCTACATATAAAAAAGCATGATTTCATATTTGAAACACAAATTATTAGTAAGGAAAAATTGAATTTCTCTGGATACTATCTTCAACATGGGCTTTGGAATAGTTTTATGAGAGCGACATGACAAAAATAACTCATTTTTTAATTCAAACCTAATACAAAAGGCAGAGTTAGACATGCCTGGAAACATTTCTACACACACAATGGTTGGACTTTGGAACCAACAAACCTGGCTTCATTTCTGGCTTCATTTATAGCTTCCTTTATATGACTCTGGTTAATCAGTCTCATAGCCTCATTTTCTCATGCATAAATAAGGAAAAAAGCACCTTTCCCACAAGATTTTTATCATGTTTGAATGAGCCAGTTTAATCCAACACATTAGTACTGTGTCTCTCATGGGATAGGCACCCCAAAATGTGAATTCCACTAACATATATATTTTTTTAAATTTTACAGATTTGTTTTGAAAATCTATAATGTCTGTTTTGAGATATGGAGAATATTTTAGTTTGGGGAAATTGTAACAAAACAATAAAAAAATCAATGACTCACTGATGACTCTAAAGATTTTCTCATGGTATAAATGTCATAGTCTGAGCACAAATATGACTGCAGGGATAAAACTGCTTACAGGAAACATGAATGGAAATTCCACGTTTAAAACAATGCCTAAGTAAAGTTAGTATATATAACATAATATCAGCATATAATTATTTTACTTTCTCAGCTTAACCAAAGATGAATGAGAGCTATATTAGTTTTAATGTGTGGAGAGATGCCAAAAAGGACATTTGAAATCACTTTACTCCGTTAAGTGTAACGTTAGATCCTGATGAAGTTTAAGTTTGAATTTTACAATGCATCTCACCCTGAAACCTCCGCTTCTAATTAGTAATTTATTCCTTGAAACTTCCTATCAGGTTGGCCTTGCCTATCTCAAGCCTGAGATTACAATTTGTCACTTACTTACTCATTTCTAAAACCGGGATTCCAGACTGCTAAGGGACAGTCATGCTATTCTGCAGCTAGATGGACAGAAAAAGTCACTGATCTCCAGCAAAACTCTATATTCCATTGACTGCTTAGCATATTCGATTCAATAATATTTCCTGGAAGCTTCCCATGCAGATATCACTTTGGTATTTATGATATGGTTATAAAATAGGAAAGAAGAAACCCCACCAGTGAACAGAGTTTGGCATTTAGTGAAGCAGCACAGGCAGAGTAGAAATTATTTCAATGAAAATTAGTCAAATCTAAGTTTGTTTAATTTCTGGAGATCGGTGACATTTATGGTACATTCAGGCAAGCAGAACTCTCTGATTGTCTAACAGAAATCCCAGTGCAAGGAATTTCTGCCCTCTTCTTTTTCTAAGTGGCCTCTGGGCCTAGAAGACCAAATCTCTAGCCCCACCACTAGTTTCTATCCCAAGTTACAACAAACATTTCCAAACATATATTGTATTAATAAGAAATAGAAAAAATTACAAATGATTACAGGAACATCTGCAAAGTTACAAGTCATTTACTAAAAATGTTTTTAATGAGACCAGTATCTTTGAGCAGAAGGAAATACAATTTTTTTTTCAAGCCCAACAGGTTTAAGTTTTGATTTGAATCAGTTGGTGCCAAAATTATTGAGAAGTCTGGCTCCTGGTCAAACACCTACATGTGATCTTTCAGGCCTGACCACAGGCAGTTACGGAGGCTTTACTGGGCAAGCCTCACGGCTGAAAGCTGCCTTTTTCACGCCAGACTTAGTGCAAAGCCAATGCCTCGCCATCTTTGAGGCAAGTAGCAGTCAAGGACCCGGGATGCCCAGACCAGCTGTGCTCTTATGTCAACCGCATTAGCAGCCCAAGTACCTCCACTAGTGTAACAGGGAAAAGCAAATCTGACTCCATATTAGATCTTTTCCTTCAGCTCTAACCCTGTGCTGTGTTTCCGGTGCTCAGTCACGCTGGTTCTGCTCCTTTTGTAAAAGAATGTTGCCTGTGGCCTGAAATATACAGGGCAGCCCATTCTCAAGGCTCTGACCTTTAAGGGTGTAACACTTTCCCATACACATACAGATAAAAAGTTGCAGAACAGGGAGTAACATTTGTCTTGTTGGAGGTTTGCAGGGACACCGCAATCTGACCTACTTGAACAGCTGCAAGAACAAAGGATTCCGACACCAAGAAGCTTGCAACAACCAACCACACCCCCTCTCCTTTTCAGTATAAAAGGAGCCTGAATTCTGTCTTGGGGAAGATGATTCTCCAGGATGTGAATCTCCCATCTTCTTGGTCTGCTGGCTTTCTGAATAAAGTCATTAGTCATTGCCCCAACACCTCATGTCCCAACTTATTGGACTGCCGTGGGGTGAGCAAAACAAGTTTGGACTTGGTAACACTAGGAGGTGTCTTCATCAGGACCTACATATGGTAGATGCTTTCCTGAGCCCTCTTTATGGGGTGGGGGGTAGAGACACTTTCTTCCACCCAGCCTCACTATTTAGTATTTTGCTCTCCTAACCCTTACTCTTCCTCCTCTCCTCCCCCAAGTCCATAAAACTGCATGGTCCTTTTGTTTAGCGTCTCTTAGCCATAAGTGACCCACCTGACCCTGGACTGGTGCTATTTCACAAGTAATCAGGAACAGTGGGAGCTCAGCCCTTTCTCTAATGTAGCCTTTTGCTTACATGGTTGTACTCAGTGACTAAAGGCTTGTATGTTACTTTCATTTTGGATTTTTGAGCCAATCAGTGTCTATGACCCCACAGCTCAGCTCAGCCCTTGAAGTTACCTACTTCCTTCGAGCCTCTCTTGTCTGACAGCTGGGGAAGGCGACTTCTTTCCCATAAGGAGTATGAGATGATAGAAGTGGATTCCTTAGCATACAGCTGACTCTCAGGATTGGTGATCTCAAATTATAACTGGAAACTTGAAGGAGCTCCAAAACAGTAAATAACAGCGATGGGAGGTATGAATCATTTTACACTTTGGTTAGGTACGATTTTTAGAGACAGATAATACATCTTGTGTCTTCAAACTACTTTCAACAGGATGTCACTGTAACACATCAAAGTCAGAATATTTGTGTGGACGTCATATTCTATTTTGAGCAAGAAACCCACTCACAAGATTCTTCCTTTCTTTACCGATAATTCTATCATTCTTTGAGCCACTAAGACTGAAGCCTTGAAGTCATATTTTGTTCTTGCTATTTCCTCATCTGTTGACAGAGTTGCTTCAAAGACACTTGTGAAAAAAACAGACCCTCTCTTGCTGTTGGCTTCTGTTCTCTTAAGAGGAATCTGATACAAAATTCCATGCCACATCATTCCAAGCATTTCCATAACACATTTGCTTAATGACAAACCAATTGGCAAAACTTAAATACATGCCTTACAGTCCAAGTTAATAACTGATCAGATCCTTTTTCTGTATTGATCTAGTCAGGAAAACCTCATTCCTCACTAGCACCTTATCCTGAGAGCAGTACAGCAACGGAGGTGGTCAGTTCTGTGTCCCCTGAATATCGTTAGTCTGTTTGCACCTTCTTGAGAATATCCCTACAGTTAAAGTTTCCAAATGTTTCTGTTTCTTCTCACCCTCCAAGTCTAAAGTCCGAACTTCCTCATTAATGTTTTTAGTCCACCAATTCATTATCTGTTCCTCTATCATAGTACTCAGGACTCGTAACACTGATTTGGTGCTTGATGCTATATTCTTTTTTTTTTTAATTTTTATTGCAGTGTAATTGATCGACAATGTTAGTTTCAGGTGTAGAGCAAAGTGATTCAGTTATACATAAACATACATATATGGACTTTTTGTTTTCAGATTCTCTTCCATTATAGCTTATTAAAAGAGCTATGTTCGTATATTTATTTAACAATATGACTAGGATTCAAAATGCCACGTAGCCTTCTTTGGTGTGTACAATTACAACAGCACTTTGACTTGACAACTTCAATAACAAATTAACATTTTGAAAGTATATCATAACTACTTATTTAATAAGTATAGTTTCAAATTTGAACTGATGCCTGAATAAATGTGGTAATTAAAGCAAACTGTATAAGATATTTCAGTATATCATTTAAGTAGGAATTCAGAGAAGCCACCCCTTTGAGTCTTGATTTATTCTGTCTTAGTGTTTCTCATTTAAACTTTCCTCCAATTTAGAAATATGTTGAGGCTATAGCTGGTTCATATAAGACTTATTTTAGGATGTGGCAAGATCATCTCTAACTTCAGTAAAAACAACACCCTTTAACTTCTTGGGACATTTCACTGCATTGGGGCGTTTTTTTTTAAGGAAAATAGAGTCAACTAAACATGACAACAATGTTAAAAGTACAATTTAGATATCAGTATGTACTTTTTCCAAGTCCTGAAAATTTACATCATTTAAAGACAAACAACTTCTTTCCTAAGTAAATTTCTAGGTAAATTACATTACCCTGTGTACATGACCATGCATATCTTTTTTGGTTAATGTAATTGTGTTATTTTGACTATTCTTCTACACATTGTAGCTTATATATTCTACCCTGAATTTGTGTCAAGAAAAGTATATTTTATGTATTTGACATTAAGGGTCTGAGATATGCAAAATATTTTCCTTTCAATTGTTTTGTGTTTTTTAGCTATAAGGTGAATATTACATACTCCAATGACATAGTCAGTGGAGTTATATATATTTCTTCTAATATATTTGAAAACTTTTTCAGTTTTTTGATTACTAAAATATTCAAATATAATAAGATACAATTTATTAGCAAATGAAGAAGGGAATTTAAGCGAGGACGAGAGGAATAGCTTAAAAGCTTCTGGGAGGGAAAGTGAACAAAATCTTATTAAATTGCTACTATTTACTTGTTAATCAAAAGACGTATATGCCCTTTAACATAATTTTTCTACACATTTGTAAGGCAAGTTGCTGAAATGTCTTTTATTTCCCTTGTAAATAAGAAGGTTGTGAATTAGAGCTATTTTATGTCTTGCCAGCAGCCTGTTACCTAGAAAACAATACAGCAATGACTTAAGTGTTTCATGGGTGGAAATCTCTCTTAGGACTGGGATTACGTTAAGGTCTCTAAATGTTTTAAAGTAGTAAAAATATTTAGGGTCCTTCTGCCTTCCTCTCACAAAAAAAAAAAAAAAAAAAAAAAAAGCTGTCCCTAAGACTTAATTTTATCACCAAGTTGTATAAATAATGTTTTCTTCTTTTGTTCAGTTAAATTGCAGAAAGTGAAAAAACATACTTTATCCCAGTATCAAACTGGAGTATTAAAGAAGCTTTAGATGCTCGGAGCTTAAAACATTGTTGAGGCGTAATTTTAAAAAGGTTAAAACAATTCTCATACCCATGTGAAATAAACGTGAGGCAAAGGTTCATCTGTCTCATGAGAGAACCAGCATGATGGTAATGCTAATTCAAAGTCCATTGGTGGAGTAGAGATTTGCATCACTTGGTTCAAGCATGAGGTAATAAGTTTGTTAAGTTAAACACAAAACTCGTTAATGTCCCACAGGGCAACAAGCAATTATTTTGTAGCTATCTTTTTTATAGAACGGAAGTCATTTGCATCTTTTTTTTAATGTACAAGTTAACATGCATATTCACAGATTCGGCGCCCTCATCAGGAGTTAATGGACACGCAAAGGTACATCCTAGAGAATTAAGTCATCCTTAGCCGGGAGTGAGTACTGTAGTATGACTTTGAAAGACACGTTGTCCTTCCACAGCTTCTAATGCCTTTGATACCTCGTCTCAAGCAATTGATTCTACAGCATTAGGCAGAAGACAGCCTCTAATTACTCTAACCTAGAAAAAAGCCAAGGTTACAATGTATCATTGCAACTACCTTTGTCCTGACTTGTTTCTCTCTAAAATATAAGTTCTTCTGGTTTGCCTTACACACATAGTGGCAATCCATGGACGATCATCTTTATTTCCGATGTCACGATTTTTTCTGGCCGTAAGTCAAAATAGAGCTTACAGCTATAAACTCTAGAAGCATAGATAATAAAATATCTCCCCTGCCATAAACTTGTACAGATCTGCTGATTCTTTACAATGACTCATTGGTAAAGATCTTGCAGAGGCATATTCAAATTAAATAATTAGCCTTAAATATGCCATAGTGGAATAGAAATGACTAAAACAGGGAGGGGATCAGTATCTTCTTTTGAACAAGAGCTGGTTTATTATTTTTAGATAAAAGCTGTAGTAAAATTGCAATTCATTTTCCCCATTGAAAGATTTTATGAATCATGATGTCAGTATAAATATGCATAACACTGGTTATGTGAGTTTAAAAATGTTTACCAGAGTTATTTATGATAAACAGAATTTATTTGCAGGAGGAATAGCAGTAATTTATAAGCAATTGCTAGTCAACATGCTTCACTAACATAACTTTGATTTCACACACTTCTGCATAAAGTTCCTTCAGTGAGCAAAAAAAAAAAGTTCTTTATTAATTGTATTTTTATTCCCTTGTCTAACATTTAATAGTGTATGCTGTTAGGAAGAAAATATGTCTCCAACCTTTGCCAAAACCCTGCTAATTGAACAGAATTAAAATAACAAATCCTTGAAGGGACAACAAAATTGGGTCATATTTTACAACTTCTTTTCTTGTTGGTAATCACCTCTTTTAGCCTTCTTAAATTTCTTTCTCTGAAACATTGAATATTCAGAAATATAAAGCTGATAACTAATATGGGTACTGTTACATCCAGATCACAGAACTATCTATAATACCGTTTATTTTAAATCATACTGTAAACTGCTGCTTCTTGCACAAAAGGACAAAGATAAGAAAAATAAGAATCAACAATTACTGTTAAAGTGATTGGTTGTCAAAAATTCTCAATCTATTTAATTATGTAATAAGATTTTGATTTTAAACACTGTGATTTGTTTGTGGTTGTGAAGCAATTATCTCTCTATAAATTTTCCTTAGTTTTTTTTTTAAATACATTTTGTAGCAGATATATCTCCCACAAGCTGGGCATTATTTAAAAGATTAGGACTAGTGGGAAGGAATAAATTGGGAGCTTGAGATTTGCACATACTAACTATTATATATAAAACAGGTAAACAAGAAGTTTCTACTGTATAGCACAGGGAGCTATATTCAATATCTTGTAGTCACCTAAAATGAAAAAGAATATGAAAAGAAATATATGTATGGCTGAAGCATGATGCTGTACACCAGAAATTGACACAACATTGTAAGCTGACCATACTTCAATAAAAAAGAATGAAAACATAATAAAACAAACAAAAAGTGTTAGGAATAAACTTAACTGAAATTAAAGGGCAACAAAATATCTCCTGTGAAGTTAGTGGTATGTCCTTTAGGGAGTCTGTTATATCAACTGGCATGAGCTATGCACCTTTGAATGGAGTGTGCTATTCTCCTTTGCTACAGCACTTAAAAATTGCTTAAAACTTTATGGATGTACTATTTGCTTAAATTATAGTTCAATTTGCACATACCAACCAAAGTGACTGGAGAAAGAGAAACTACAAAGAGAACGAAATTATTGAAATTATACTGTTAAAAATCAACTTAAATGTCATCTTATATGGGTATAGTTCCATGGGTTTCCATAGGTCTTGTTTTGAGAAGTAAATGAGTTAATGAACTTTTTAAGGACAATTTAGAATGGTTGATAAATATTAAGTTTTCATCAAACGTTATCTTGCATAGTATGTCCTAAGTGTATAAGTGTAAGTGTGCAGCTCTACAATCAAATGCAAAAGCCTGGTTTCATCTGATGTATTCAAGCCATTTATTAATCTACCGACTTCGTTACTCTGAGACAGAACAGGGACTTTGAGATTGCTGAATGAACCATGCTGTCTCAAGCCCGCTGTGCACTTTCCCAAGAATTCCTATTCACCATTCCTTCATCTAGTTAGTATCTAAACTACAATACTAGCGTATTCGTAGAAGTCTTCTATGACTCTTAAAACTTAAAGTCTACTCCCCCTTACTATTATTTATATATTTGTATATGACATGTAGATGTATACATTTATGAATGTATACTGTTTCATTTTGCATTATTAAATATAATGCACTTCTTTTCTTTCTTGACTATTTAAAATCTATGAGATTTGAAGACAGAAATGGTGTCTCTTATCGGTATATCCTCCCCATTTAGCTGAGGCCCTGAAAAACTGTGGTCATTAAATCAATATTTGGGGGTGCATAAAGATGAAACAGTAACCAAATATGTTTCTCCTCATCTTTTTCTTTTCCCCACCTTATTGCATATGATGGGAGATTAAATTGAAACTGTAGTTAAAAATCAATATGCTTAATGAAAAATGTTATTAAAGAAATTGAATCTAAAAGTTGTTGAGCTGTGCTAGACTTAAATGATCGACTGCCAATAAACATCAGTTGATTGAGGATCCTTTACGTGGTTAAGAAAGTAAATAAAACCCCAGCAAGTTTTAAATATAAAAGCCCACGAATAAACTCTTTACCGCAGAACAGCAAATATAAGAAATGTCACTATGTCATGTGTGATTTGATTTGAGCATTTAAAAATGATTGAGCAGCTTCGGAGTCAGTACAGTGCTAACATCATTAACACAACGTTGACCAGGTAAAGGTCCTTCCGCTCAGAGTTTCTAGTCCAAAGAAGAAAGATGAGAGTGTTAATAGTTTCATTGTGATACAAGAACTGTAGTTATTGGACTTAGTTAAGTAGTAAAGTAGTAGTAAAGAACTTAAAAACAAATCAAGTTTAGGCATAAGCATTTGTCTATTTCTAAATGACAACTGGACTTGGGTAGATGAAAGAGACAAGGGGAGGTTTCCCAGAAGAGATGCTTTTGACAAACGGGGTAATAACACAGCACGTCAGAGAACAGCTAATGCTGTGGAAAGTTTGTTGTAAAGCGTGAATGTGAGTTGGGGGGTAGGAAGAACTAATAGAGAACAGGCTTTTTTTCTGAATACAGTAAATGATTTTAATCTTTTCTTTTTCCCAGAAACTTACAAGAAGCCATTAAAGGGTGTTAACGAGGAAAATGAGAAGTCCAGATGTAAACCTTACAAAGCTACGTCTGGCTGTATTGTGAATTAAAGGGCTTCTCAGCAGGTGAGGATAAATTTTGAAGGTGAGAAATGATAAGAACTTAAACTAAGGCAGCCGTGGTGGACATGAGATGACAGAATTGATTTAAGATAAATAAAAAGTTAAATTCACAAGGTTTTATGACTTACTAGATTTGAGGGCGAAACTGAGAGAGAATGCTAGCAGGACTCAGTTTTGGGCTATGCTTACGTGCAATAGGAAACACACAAATCTGGTAGGTTCAGGGGTAAAGATATTGCTTTGAATTTTGCACATTGAAATGAAGAAAATAGTGCTCAGAGGAGACATTTCAAGTAGAAGTATAATTTGGAATATATCAGCTTAAACATAGTAATTGAAGCCATGGGTTCAGAGACATAATATTAAAAAAACTTCAAAAAACATACTTCATCATTTTAAGAATCTGTGTAGTTATTTGGCCATGGCTTTATTGAAAGAAAAAAAGTCCCAGTGAAGTCATGTTTCTACATTACTATCCATCAAAAACTGATTTAAATAACATGATTTTCCATAATTTTGAAGACTGAACCTAAATTAAAAATTAAAAAATTGTCAGGTACTCAGTAAACCTGTATTTATTCTACTCATTCACATGCGGGCATTTTATTTTTACGTTTGCTATTGGCAAGGGTAAGTTCCAAAAGAATATGACCAAAGACATTTCAAAATGTTTTTCTAAAGCACTGATTTTAAGACTTTTTTTGAGAAGTGAATTGTAAAATTCAGTGTTCTGTTATAACAGCAGGAAAAAAAAAAGTAATTTAGAAATAATATTCATTTTAAAGCAGCACACTGCTAGGAAGTATTTATGATCACATAAATTTTACCAAATTAACAGTGAGTATTGAAACTTCATAGCATATTTAAGTGAAAGATGAATGTATATTGTACGTTTGGTATTTGTGGAAGAAATTCAACTTCCGCAGCCATGACAAAGCTTTGCTTTATTTGGATTGGAAGATTCTGAATCATAAATATACTCTGATTTCCACTGGATTTGAAAAGCCACAATGGCCTCAGGCTTATATGAAAAATGAATTAGTGGTAAAAATTACATGCTGAATGATGTATTATAATTCAAACATTAAATGTCTCCACTTTTAGTGGAAGGGGAAGAAGAAATGGATTACTTGTAGTCTAGAGAAGAAAAAAGTCAATGGCTTTTTTTTTAAATAGCTAGTTTTAATGGTATATTCTAATAATTCCATATTAGAAGACAGCACTAGGGTTCTAAAAGATTTAAAAAGAAATCTTACTAATTAAATTATTTTTCTTGGTGATATATATTCTGGGCTTTGTTATCAGTGAAGAGCCTAAAGGGTAATATTGTCCCTTGCATACACATAAGATTTCAACCTTCATACATGAGAAGAAAAAAAGTTATATTTTCATACTGCTTTAAATATTAAAATTGAGTAACAGTGTCTTTTCAGTCTCTGGGAACTAAATATGACTTAGGGATTTTACTTCTAAATTTAAGTACAGTACGTATTCCAGAACTGTATTTTATTTTATTTTTTTTACCAGAATAAAGTATACTATTTATATTAAGCACTTGATGACTTTGTATGTCTGGATAGACATATAAAGAACATTTTATTTGTTATACTTTGATAGGTTTTCTCTCAGTGCTAGTTCTGCCAACTATGTACTAGAAAATCTACTATTAAAAAAAAAAAACTAGTAATATGACAAGCTGCCACACCAGCAATTGGATCCTGATATGAATGAAAATGTTTGTTTTAATTGTTTTATTGTTCGTGATTTTTTTCCCAACAGAATGCTTAGCTTTAAAGGGAGATCAACTGTACACAGTGAGAATCACCTCCAATAAGTTGTAGGGATAGAGCTATCTCAAGAATGGTTAGAAGGAAAAATCATCCAACTGAATGCAAAAAATGTGAGTAGACTTCTTAAGGAGAGGACTCTGAAAGCAAAATGATCAAAGAAAGAAACTGAAGGCTGATACCACCACGTGAAGAACTAAAATGGTGGGCAGAGATGTTCCAATTAGAATTCAAAGGGATAATCCTTCTTCATCAATGCAGAAAGACAAAGTTTAAATAAAACGTCTTATATCCTCTTAGCCGGCCTTGTAGAGGGAGGTCGAAATTGCTCTCCGGGTCCTCCTTTGTAACAGATGGCGAAACGGTACATCCAACTAAAGGATTGTATTTACCAGCCTCCCTGGCATAGTTTTTACTGTTATAGCACATCGGTGACCTATTAACAGTGTGGGATTTTGAGGAATAAGTACCATTTGTCTTTCACTTGCTTTGGACTACTGCAAGCCTGGATTATAAATTGATGGAATATATGGACTGGTGGCTGGAGCTCCTACAGCCCTCTTGAACCCTGAGATGATCTTGGAGATGAAAACCATGCTCTTGGAATGCCAGAAAAGATAGGAGATTGAGTTCCAGATGCTACACAGATCTATCAGCTCAGCTGTGGGTAGCATGTTTTATGAAAGAATAAACTTCTGTCCATTTCCTTCACTGTTTTGTTTTTTTTTTTTCTGAGTCTTTTACTGAGTGCTGGACACAATTACTAACACAGGTTAGGCAGATGTAGAAAAACAAAAATCCCAGAAAAATGCTAGGAATGAGAAAACAAAAGGAATCTACAAAGCCAAGTGTTTAACTTCACAGGAACTTTCCACAGTTCAAACACTTCATTTCACTGATACAAGCCACAGTAACATTTTTAGCAATTATCATTTTAATGCAGTATTCAAACCAATTTGAGTTTCATGTAAATTGTTGCCAGACATAACAAGTAAAATATGACACTCAACTAGAGTTGAATTTCAGATCGGCAAGAATGATTTTTGTATAAGTATATCCCATGCAACATCTGGTATATGCCTCTAGTAAAAGTTGATTTGTTGTACATCTAAAATTCAAATTAACCTTGGAGATCTGCATTTTATCTAGCAAGTCTACTTGTAAAGTTGTTGAAAGTCATAGTAACAGTAATTACATTACGTTGTTTTTCAAAGAGATAATATTTTCCTGGGGCATTGTTAATCAATATGATCGACAATGCCACATTGAATCAAGCTACTGGTAATGATAAGAAAATTCCATATATTTCATTGAGCAAGTGTAATATGTCATTAAATTTGACAATAATCTCTTCTTTATAGATGAAGAGACAGAAGCTTAAGCGTCAATTCTTTGTGATCACATAATTAAAAGTAGCAAAACTAGGATTGAAATCTAGTAAGACAAATTTGATAAGATAAAGTTTGATTTCAGTGTTAAATGTAGACCAAGATGTACTACAAGTTAATAAATGGTGAAAAACACAGATATTATAAATAGGATACAAACAAGGATTTTTAGACCTATATTTTCACAGGTGAAAACAAAGGAAAACAAAATTTTGCTATCCGAAGATGAACTGAAAATTTTCTTGGTAAAGTCAAAACATGTGAAAAAGTGCTATATTTCAACTTGTCTCTTTCCTTCACTTCTGATTACTAAGCCTGTTAGGCAATTCTATTTTCTACCCACATTTCTCTCAATTCTATACCTTTGTTTCTATGTTCACCTTGCCTTCCTTAATTGAGCTTTCTTAATAAAAGAAAATTGCAAATCAGGAATGAGTTGGTGAGAAGTAATGTCAATAGGAGAGTGTTTCTCTATACCTTGTGGTCTTCATCCTCATCCCCTGGGCAGAGCTCATCAGACCAGGATTAGGACTCAAGCTTAGTCCCAGTAATACCAAAATTGAAGTTTGTGTGCCAAGCTCCACCCAGAACAGGATGATCCAAATAAGTCAATTATGTTTTTCCAAAATTTGGGCAGACAGAGAATTAAAGACACATATTCCCCCAAAATGGATAAATATATAATAGCTGAGTGAATCTAATAGCCTCTCTGTAGAACAAAGATTAATACAAGATTGCTAATAGGGAGAGACAACAGCACAATCTTAAAGCTTCATTGAATAGAAAAAATTTTTCAAATTTCAGTGACTATAATTGGATATGATTTGGTTCTGGCATTTTCTACACATTTCCAAACTCCTTCATTACTGTATGTATTCTAACAATGAATTCACGTTGTTTTCATCAGGTTGATGTATCTATGCTCCTTGAAACATATATTAGGAGGAAGAGAAGAAAGAAGGAAGAGGGAGGAGGAGGAAGAGAAGATGAGGGAACTAAAAACAAAGAACTAGTTTAACTGAACATTTACAATGTGCCTCATCAAGTTTTATCAGCTGTGAAATGTTTTATCTCATTAGTTCTCACACAAAAATGAGTTCATTCTACTAGTGTATACAATTTTCAGATAAGGAAGCTGGGGCATAGGGAGGTTATATAATTTGCTTGAGGGAAAATCACTCCCAAGAGACTTTATACTAATTAGAATTCAGATAGTCTGAATCCCAGCCCATGTTGCAAATCCCAGTATCATACTTACTCCAGGAGTTCAGTGATGTTGTTTTTACTTATTTGGTGCAAAACAGAAGGCAGGCAAAATGAAAGACTCTAAATATCCACTGATCGTCAACAAGCTTCATACATAATAGCAGAATATATCAGATCTATTTGTAATATACAGGAGCCAGAATTATTTGGGTTACATTTTACAAAGGGCAGCAGAAAACTACAGAACATCTCATCTCCATGCAGTGGATAACCTCATGATCTAGAGTAAATCAGGTCACATAAACATCCCAAGATGTACGACCTATAAGATCAACAACTTGGGGTGAATATCTCTCTTGGCATAAATTCCCACAGGTGCAAATGGTAAGTTCCTTCCTTGCTTTGTGGAGTTGTTCTTAGGGCTAATGAGATAATGAGGTAGTGAGGTAATGAGAAGTAATATAAATCTGTCTAATTAAATAAACAAAATTATATTTGCAATGCATGGGAAAGGAATTAAAAATGTACTCACAGGCTTTCTTCACCTGAGATTGGAAGTAAGTGGATATAAAAGGTGAAGGATAGCTATGCTTTTTAAAAAATATGCCTATTATTTTCATCTTTTGCAATCAGAAGGTATTCACCTATTGACTGGGTGAATAAATACTAAATCTTGTCTAATATATATTAAGGAATCAGAAAGAATATTGCAAATTGTTTCTGATTCTCTTTGACATAAAGAGTACATATAATTTTAAATTTACATAATTTAATAAAACTTAAACCCACTTTCTTGAAAACAGACAATATACCAATAGGGTATAAAATCTGATTAATATCTGAGCTTTTTGAAAGTATTCTTTGCTTATAAACAAACTGAGGATGTGTTTTACTACAGTAAGGTCATCTTGATCTTTCAAAACATTGGAAATTCATATGTAACAATTAAAAATATATTTTAAGGAGATAAAAATATAGACATTGCTTAAAACATTAAATCCAAAAAAAAATTGGACAGTGTTCTTAGTGGCAAACAATAGAAATTATTTTTTTAGTTCTAAGCAGGAAAAGGATTTAATAAAGATATTAGGAAGGTCAGAGAATAACCAGAAGATCAGAACTTTAGTCTTGCGGAATGAGAAGCCAGGAAGGTGCACAAGCCACGTGCTAAGACTGGCCAATTGGAGACCCCATTGAAGCTGAACACTGACCAGCTCCAGAGTTTTTGTCACGATGTCCTTGAAAGTGGGAGCTTGTTGCCCCAGCACTCACTGAGGGAGGATGCGTAGGGAGAGTCAACTCTGTAAAGCACCTGCATTCCCCTGTTCCTTTTTCTTTTTTTTTTAATTGACGTATAGTCAGTTACAATGTGTCAATTTCTGATGTACAGCATCATGTCCCAGGCGTGCATATATATACATATATTCATTTTAATATTCTTTTTCATTAAAGGTTACCATAAGATATTGAATAGAGTTTCCTGTGCTATATAGAAGAAATTTGTTTTTTTATCTATTTTTATACATAGTGGTTAACATTCTTGCTTATGAAAGGAAGTCTTGTTCAGCATTCCTTTTATCAGAGCCTTATCCACATATCCTCTCCCTAACTGCAAAGAAGGCCAAATAAGAAGACTCAGTTTTCACCGTGGGGTAAGCAAAAATCAAAGCATCACCAAAATATTGAAGGGGAATTCAAAAGTGTTGGGTAACCAAAAACACACTAGATGTGCCACCACAGACAGTAATGAATATGTATATGTATGTATACACACACATGTATATAATATATGTATATAGTTTATTTATATATATTTATATGTATAAAATTTATATACACATTAAACTTTATAGATATGTAAATACGTATAAATAAACTATAAATATACTTACATATATAGTTCATTTATATGTAGAGGACTTTATTTTGGCAGACTTTAAGCAGAAATAAGGACAAAGAAAAACATACTAAGTGATATTTTATAGTTTTTATTTCACATTTTATTATATTGGTAAATTCTTTAAAAATATTTTGATAATTTCACAGCTGATGTCATAGCACTTAATGAAAATATTAGGAGTGTATTGAGAAGTTGAATGTGTATCCCTTTTTAATAAGGCTTTGGCTTTTCCCTGAAGCTTTACTTGAAAAGCTTGTAGTTCTGTGTACACTATACATCATGAATGCTTGTTCAACTTAATTAAATATGGCTTGAAATGAAATTGAAACTTTCTGAATATTGGAAGCATTTTTAAAATTCTCAATATTTACCTGTTCTATGAAATGTATCCAAAAATAACTTCAACCAATTCAATTCAATTTATGGATACCAGAATTCATCTAATATTGACATATATTTTAGAGAGCTAACTTATCTGCAATCATTTTTTTCTCTAGAAATTTCGAGATTCTAGAACAGTCCAGAATAAAACGTAAGCAAAATAATTTACAAGATCCAGTCACAAGAATGTGTCCACTTTTGCAAGTTGTCCACAGACTAGTGCTTTGTGAGTATTACTCATAGCATACTCTTCTGATTCTTGAAACAATTCAAATCAGCTTGTTTTGAGGTATTCAAACTAAACACTGAAGAATGCATGGGCTTATTAAAAATAATCGTGGTATACTAAGGATTAAGGTAGAAAAGGAAAGATAAAATGCAGACAGTAGTTTAAGATGGTGACATAGAAAGATCCTAAACTTACCTCCACACACATCAAATCTACAGCTACATATTGCCCAATTCCCTCTGAAAAAGACCTAGAAACTAGCTGAACAGCTGCTCCACAACAAAAGATAGCCCACCCTGAGATGGGTAGAAAAGGCAGAAATACAGTCTCCCCCAAAATGTTACACCCAGTTTTCTCCCCAAACCAGAGAAAGTCCACAATTACAGACTTCACCCTGAGGAGCAATGGGTTCAAGCCCCACCCCAAACACCCCAAACCTGGGAACCTGCACTGGAGAGACAAACCCCCAAAGGCCAGCTTTAAAACCAGTGGGGCTTATGTTCAGGTGCCCAAAATGCTGTGGAGATTGGAAAGTCTGGTTTCAAAGGGTTCACCTGCAGACTCACCCTACCCCCCAAGCCCAGGGTAAAAACACCATTTGAAAAATACCTAGACCATATGGAAAGAGATTCCTCAGCTAATCTTAAAGTGTTTCCCGGGGCACAGGAATCTGCTGGGGCTTTCTCCAGGGGCAGAGGCATGGCTGGGTGCCATTTTGCTCTCTCACTCCACCTTGGTAGAGCCAGCACTGATGGGCCCCAGTTTTAGTGCCCCTTACCTTGCTAGTGCTGGCTGGCTTGCCCCTTCCACCTACTCTCCCACAGCCCTACTAAAGGCAACCATCTCTCCCCACCCATGATCCCTGTATGACCCTGCTGCAGCCTGTGGGCTTGTCTGGTGCCAGGCTCACCCATGGCCCTGGCTTCACTCATGGCTCTGTTGCAGCTGATGGGCTGCCCTCAGCCTTGGGCTCCCCCTTAGTCTCACTGAGGTTGATGGGTTTGCCCCACCCAGAAACCCTCCTGTTACCCTTGCTCCCCCCAGTCCCAGGCTAGTCTGTGACCCTCTTGAACCCGATGAGCACATAGTCCATACAGGGCACATCCCTTGAGCACCCAGTGCAGGTGGCCAAGGGGACCTAGGTTTCTGGGCCCCACAGGACTGAAACAATTGGAGAGACAGTTCTTGGCAGGCTACCACCTCCAGGACACAACACAGGCAGCAGACTACATCACATACCCAGAATTTTTGTGACAAAGCCCTATTTACTTGTCTCTGTATGCCAGTCTGAAGGGCAGGGTCTGGGCTTATCACACATCTAGAAGCTACAAAGGAGTTCTCAGCAAATGCAGGCTGGAGATGCCATCTTTGTGCTCTCCCTGGGCCTTGCTACAGCTCACCAGTACCTCCCAGAAAGGACCTTACATGGCTATCTGGAGCCCAGATTTTGTAACTGTCTCCAAGGAGACATCTTCCAATCACCTGGTCTGGAGGCCAGCAGGGTTTATAAAGGCAGTCACACAGGATTGTGTATATTCGCATACTTTAAAAGCTGCCTGAGGGTCTAGCTTCCAATCAGCCTAAAACTAGGTGCTGACAGTAATCTTTCCATGTGTAATACTGACATGGCTTGGCCAACCTCAATAAGTGGAACCTACCAAGAATAAATTAGGCCAATTAGACAATCACAAAGGGTCTAGAGACGATCAGAACTAGGACAAGTTTGAACAATAACATTGTCTACACAAGGCTACACCTTCAAGGCTGGGAGAGGCAGTGTTTCACCTAATACATAGAAACAAATACAGAGAGACAAGAACAGGAGGAAACAATGGAATATGTTAAAAACAAAAGAACAAGATAAAAACACCAGGAGGAAAAAAATAAAACTTAAAAATGGAGATTTGTAATCTACCTGATAAAGAGTTATAAGTCATGGTCACCAACCATGGCAGAAGGATGGATGAACACAGTGAGAGCTTCAGCAAAGATAAAAAATACACAAAAGTACCAAATAGAAGTCACAGAGCTGAAGAATACAATAACTGAAATAAAAAATATACTAGAAGAGTTCTAAAGCAGATTAGATGAAGAAAAGAATGTATCAGTCACCTGGAAGCTGAACGGCAAAACTCACCCAGAGTGGTAAAAAGAAAAAAATAATTAAAAAAAAATTAAAAATAACTTGAGGTATCTGTGGGATAAAATCAAGCAGAATAATATTCAGATAATAGGTGTACCAGAAGGAGGAAACACAAAGAAAGGGGAAGAAAATATATTTGAAGAAATAATGACTGAAATCTTCCCTAATCTGGGGGAGAAAACAAACATTCAGATCTAGGAAGCAAAGAGAATTCAAAACAAGATCCACAGCAAGCACATTATAATTAAAATGTCAAAAGTAAAAGATAAAGAGAGAATTTTTAAAACAGAAAAGAAAAAAAACAAAACAAAACTGCTGTGTACAAGAAAGCCCCGATAAGAATATCACCTGTCTTCTCAACAGACACTTTGCAGGCCAGAAAGAAGTGGCAATGATAAATTCAAACTGCAGAAAGTAAAACAAAAAAACAAAAAAGTCTAACTAGAGTACTCTACCCAGCAAAGTTTCATTCAGAATTGAATTGAAGTAGACACCAAGAGCTTTCCAGATAAGCAAAAGTTAAAAGAGTTAATCACCTGCAAACCAGCCTTACAAGAACTATTAAAGGGACTTCTTTAAGCTGAAAAGAAAAGGCACTAACTAGTAATAAGAAAATATAAGAGGTAAAAATCTCACTGGTAACGGCAAATGTATAATAAAGGTAGTGGACTTAACCACTTAACTAACCTTAACTAGCCTTAACTAACATAAAGGCTAAAGGACAAAAGTAGCAAAATTAACTATAACTACTATAGTTAGTTAATAAATATGCAAAATAAAATGATGTAAAATATGACATCAAAAATGTAAAACATGGAGAGTGCCTAAAAATGTAGATTTTAAAAAATGTGTTAAAACTTGAGTTGCTATCAGCTTAAAATAGGCTGTTACATGTGCACTCATGGTAACAACAAAACAAATACTTAAGTACATACCCAAAAGATACTGACACAGAAATCTAAACATAACACTGAAGAAAGTCATCAAATCACAAGAAGAGAGAGCAAGGGATGAAAATAAAGAGGAACTATAAAAACAGGCAAAAAACAAGTAGCAAATGGCAATAAGTATATACTTATCAATAATGACCTTAAATGTAAGTGGACTGAATAATCTAAATATATTGAGTGACTCAATAAAGTAAAAACAAAACAAACAAACAAACAAACAAGTCCCATCTATATGCTGCCTACAAGAGACACACTTCAGATCTAAAGACACTAAGGACACACACAGACTGAAAGTGAAAGAACAGAAAAGACATCTAATGCAAATAAAAATAAAAAGTGGTGTAGCCATACTCATAACAAAATAGACTCTAAAACAAAGACTATAATAAAAGACAAAAAGGACATTACATTATGATAAAGGGGTCAATCCAACAGGAAGATAGAGCATTTGTAAATATAAAATCACTCAGTATAGGAGTACCTAACTATATAAAGCAAATATTAATGGATTTAAACTGAGAAATTGACAGCAATGTAACAATAGTAGGGAACTTTAAAACATCACTTACATCAAGAAACAGACCATCCAGACAGAAAATCAATAAGGAAACACTGGACTTAAACAATACATTATAGAAGTTGAAGCTTAATAGATGTATACAGAACAATCAATCTAAAAGCAGCAGAATACACTCTTCTCAAGTGCACGTGGAATCTTCCCCAGGATAGATTACATTTGGGCCATAAAACAGGCCTCCATAAATTTAAATAGATTGAAATAATATCAAGCATATTTTCCGATCACAATAGCATAAAACAGAAATCAATTACAAGTAAACTAAAAAACAATCACAAATATATAAGATTAAACAACACAATAGTGAGCAGCCAATGAGTCAACAAAGAAATCAAAGAAGAAATCAAAAGGGCTTCTGAGAAATTTTAGCATCCATTTATGATAAAAACTCTCAACAAAGTGGGTATAGAGGGAACATATCTCTACATAATAAAGGCCATGTATGACAAGGCCATGGCTAACATCATACTCAACAGTGAATGCTGAAAGCCTTTCCTCTAAAAATCAGGAATAAGACAAGGATGCTCACTCTAGGCTCTTTTATTCAACAAATTATTGGAAGTACCAACAATAGCAATTAGATAAGAAAAAGAAACAAAAGGAATCCAAATTGGAAAAGAAGAAGTAAAATTGCCACTATTTGCAGATCACATGATAACTACATATAGAAAACTCTAAAGACTCCAGTAAAAACACATTAGATCTAATAAATGAATTCAATAAACTTGCAGGATACAAAATCAATATACAGATATCGGTCATATTTATATATAACAATAATGAAATACCAGAAAGAAAAATTATGAAGGCTATCTGATTTACAATTGTATTAAAAAGAATAAAATACTTAGAAATAGATTTAACTAAGGAGTTGAAAGACCTGTACACTGAAAACTATAAGATACTGATGAAAGAAATAAAAGAAGGGGCAAATGAATAGAAAGATACTTTCTGTTAACTGAGTGGAAGAATTAATGTTGTTAAAATGACCATACTACCCAAGCCATCTACAGACTGAATGTAATTTCCATCCAAATATTAATGGCATTTTTCTATGGAATATAGAACAAATAATTCTAAAATTTCTGTGGAAACACAAAGAACTTAAATGACCAATTTTAAAAAAAGAACAAAGATGGAGGTACCATATTCCTTGACTTCAAACTACATCACAAAGCAATAGTAGTCAAAACAATTTGTTTGAGGCATAAAAATAGACAACTAGATCAATGGAAAAGAACAGAGAGCCATGAAATAAATCCATACATAATTGTTAATTAATTTACAACAAAGAAGCCAAGAATATTCAATGGGGAAAGGACAGTCTCCTCAATATATTGTGTTAGGAAAATTGGACAGCCACATGCAAAAGAATGAAACTGAACCACTGTCCTACACCTTACATAAAAATATACTCAAAATGGATTTAAGACTTGTATGCAAGACCTGAAAACATGAGAGCTCCTTGAAGAAAACAGGTGATAAGCTCCTCAACGTCAGCCTTGCTGTGGAAGTTTTTGGGTCTTATTCCAAAAGCAAAGGCAACAAAAGTGAAAATAAACAAGCGAGACTACATCAAACTAAAAAGATTTTGGGCAGCAAAGGGGATACAATTTACAAAATAAAAAGGCAACCTAATGAATGGGAGAAAATATTTGCAAACCGTATATCTGGTAAGAGCATAATATCCAATATATATTAAAACTTCAAACACCTCAATAGCAAAATAACAAACAATCCAGTTTAAAAAATGGGCAGATGATCTAGACAGACATTTTCCCTAAGAAGACATACAGGTGGACAACAGGCACATAAAAAGATGTTCAACATCACTAATAATCAGGGAAATGCAAATCAAAATCACAGTGAGATATCATCTTACACCTGTCAGGTTGACAGTTATCAAAAAGAGAAGAAATAATGAGTTCTGGACAGGACGTGGAGAAAAAGGAACCTTTGTGCACTGTTGGTGGGAATGGCAGTTGGCGCAGCTGCCATGGACAACATTATGGAGATTCCTCATAAAATTAAAAATAGAACTACCATATGACCCAGCTATTCCACTTCTGGATATTTATGCTAAGAACATGAAAACACTTATTCTAAAAGGTAAATGCCTTCCTATGTTCATTGCAGCATTATTTACAAAAGCCAAGATACGGAAGCAACTTATATGTGCATCCATGGATGACTGGATAAAGAAGATGTGATAGATATACAATGGAATATTTCTCAGCTGAGTAAAAAGAAGAAAATATATTTATTTTCTATACCAGACCAGGGGGCATTATGCTAGGTGAAATCAAAGGTAAATACCATATGATTTCACTTATATATGGAATATAAAAAAACAAAACAAATGAACAAACAAAACAAAACAAGACTCATTGATACAGAGAACAGATGGGCAGTTATCAGACTGGAAAGGGTAAAGGGCTTGGTGAAAATGGGTAAAAGGGGTCAATTGTATGGTAATGAGTGGTAACTAGATGTACTGAGGGGATCACCTTGTAGTGTGTACAAAGATAGATTATTTTTTACGTCTTACATCTGAAATAAAATATAATATTATACACCAAGTTTACCCCAACTTTAAAAAAAAGCAAAAATGTAGACACAACAATGGATGATGCGAGCCTACTATAACTTTGTCTAGGTCCATACCTCTCAAGGAATCTTGAATGCTCCTGAGTGTAGCTGTCCTAAGGCACAATGTTCTTGATATCTTAGAGCATTAGACATTATTCTCCCATATACTCTGAGGAAATTTCCCAGATGTAAGCACATTTAGAAAAATTTTATCAAAAAAAAAAATGGAGAAGTTTTCTTTTTTTGAAGCATTCAAGGACATTAAATAAAAATATTAGTAAAATGTAGTAAATAAGAGTGACTCTTTGGGCCTGTGTTTGGGAGCTTCTTTAAGGTGCAGCAAAGAATAAGTGGACAGGTGATGGCTTTCTTGAGTGATAGTAAAGAATGACTGAAATTTATATGTAAAGACATCATAAAACTCCCAAATCACCAAGGCAGAGGATCGCCCCACCCTATGTCCACAGACATCCCATAACATATAATTTTTACTTCTTTTCATCATCTAAGATGACATTCACTTTTTCATGCTCACTTTAAACAGACAGCTTGGAAAGAACAGATGAATACCCTGGAGTTTGTTCTGCTTTTGTTTCATCTTTGGGGCTGGATCCTATTGAATCCTGGGGCTGGACCCTACTGAACAGAGTTTAGATTCTGAATCTCTAAGAATAAATCCGAGTGATGAACCATGTTCCTTTATTCTGGGAAAATAAACCCTTTATTTGTTTGATTAATATCCATTCTTTCAAATGCTGTATGAAGTATTTGAGGCAAAAATCTGCTTTTACCCACTTTAACACTTCACAAGCTATAGACTGTTATTCAACTATAGTAGCAAATCCATAGAGATTAATTGTTGGTAATTAGAAATTCTTAAAGCCAGACCTTTATCATTTAAGTTCCTGGGATCCCACCCACACAGTGGTACATAACCTGTTTACCACACTTGTATACAAGCGATTTGGATAATTTCAAATGATCTGTAAGTGCACTTCCCAGACAGCAGAAAGGCTATGACAATGTTCCAACGACTCTCTTCTATTCTACACCCAATTTCATTAAGCTCGGCAGACTCCACAAAGTCTACCACATGAAATGCACAAATTCTAAGCAACATGGATGTATGTACTCACATTGATGTCTTCCAGATCTAAGTTATTTAGGACAATGTTGTTCCTCTTCCAGATGATGGGGGGTCTCAGTGCCCCCTGGATGGCGCAGCTGAGAACAGCACTTTGTCCCACTGTTGCCGCCGTGATGCTTAGCTTCTGGTCTTCAGGAAGACTCAGCTGGATAACCTCTGGGAAGATAAATCGTCGGTAATGGTGATGAGCACGCGGTTTTGTAAAGTTAATGAGTATGAAGTTTCTGAATACTAGCAATTAAGGCTTTTAATTTGAATAAAATGGAAAAAAAAAAGCTTGAGATGAAATGAAAAAAAAATAGTAAGTTGTTTCCAATAAAAGGTCAGAATGACATTTCAATTTAATTGACTGACTGGCATCCTCGTGAGGCAAAGAACTATTAAACACGAAATGAGTATCAGAAGGAGAGTTATAATAAGCCTAGCAGATTGCACCCAAAAGAGAGATAAATTATTTAACTGCCAAATCGACATGCAGTGTGTCATCGGCATTGAAATAAAAATGATGTTGTTTATTCACTGATAGATTTATATTGTAGGTGAGGTGAGATCATTGCTGGCTGGCTTCACAGAACACTAGCATAGCTGAATGGGTAAAATACATCATTACGCTGGGAAATATAAATTGACTCTAAAGGAATAAGATTTATTTGGGAAGTTGAGGGAGGGAAAAAACTAAAGTTCACCAACCAAATGGCAATTTACTGAAATTCTGTCAGCTGCCTTTATCAGACGGTATGTGTAGAGTGCACTCGCTTCCTTGCTCTTAAATTTTAAATTTAAATATATTTTTAAAATAACCATCAAACATGATTCTCCTAACCATGATGCCAAAGCAGGAAATATCATTTGTAATCTCGATCTGCTTTCCTGTTCTGTCTCCAGACAATCCTTACCAACTGTGGGAAAGAACAACTCTGTCACTGTCCCTGACCATGAAGGATGCCCGGGGTAATCCCAGCAGTCTTCACCCACGTGACAACTGCTCTTTAGTTTTCACTGACGTTCACTGACCCGCTGACATTTCTATGTCATGATGGAGTCCTGCATTTTGACTTTGTTCAGTCAGAGCCAGGGTACACATATCAAAATCACTCTACTCACTGAAATTTCCACGGGGTTGGGAAGGACCATGATTGCCCTTTATTCCTTTGTTGTGCTTGGTGATATTTTTCATGGGTTGTGGGGGTTCAGTGTCCAACGTGGTGGCTTTTAATTTGTAATAAACATAATCATGGACAGTCTGTCTCCTCCACCAACCCCTCTTCTTCCCTTTCACCATTTTACCTACTTCCCCTCTATTTCTGAATCCTGCCTTCATCTGGAGGAGGAATAGGAATGCTAATCAAATAATCATTATAGAATATAACTATTCAGCAAACAAGTCTTTGACTTTTTGGTACCATCACCAATTGGAATGTCAAAAATGGCACCTATCTGTTTATCCGAAGGCCAGGATCGAACATATATAATCCTCCACATGCACTTGTTACATGTCAATGTTAAGAGATGTCTGTTGGGATGGAATACTGGCCGCCACACCATCGTTGGATAAAAATAAACAGAAAGAGACTGACCCTAGTATTCTGTTGCATAGCATCTTGTCTCTAAGTCTAAAAGCCACAGTTATTTAAGTCATCATTGTTTTGTGTTGTGAAAGATGGGGGTAGGCAAGTTTTTGAAACTGAAAAATCTTATGAGAGAGACTCTGTGCAGTTTATTCTTTTGATCTTTATGTCACCCATAGAAATGATAGAAATGGAAACGAGCATTTTGCTCGGTCATTTGTATTGACAGTTTAATGTTCCCCAATGACATTTATCCTTGTTCACATTGTATTTCAATGTCCCCTGAGTAATAAGATCAGAAGGAATATGTTCAATCTTCTTTTCTTTAATACTCATTCTGTTATATATGTATTTATATTTATATAAAGTCCCTAAAAGAAAATATATTTGACCAATTAGGCATAGGAAAATTTTGAAATTTGCAGACACAATGTTTCTTTGTCTTTTTCTCAAATATTATAAACTTACAGGAAGAGAGAAAACTATAAAAGAAATAACATCATGTAGAGTATCCCATAAGAATTATTAATATTTTTCCATTAACATTCCTGGGTTTCAGCTTCTGGTTCCTCATCAAATCAGGTGAGAGATAATGAGACATCCGATTCTGAAAACAGAATGTTAGCACTGGCTATTCTGGCATTTAGAAATACAGTTGCTACTAAGTCACCTTGAAATGTCTTTACTAGCCTTTTGCATCTGGTATTAGGTCCCAGGACATTCACATTAGTTGTGCTTTTGGTAGTTATACATTACAGTGCTAATTAGATAATATGAACATCTTAGAATAAATGCCGAGATCTGGCATAACATTACGTGGGACATCCTTGTAAAATATAATTTTTGAGAGGATGCCTAATTAGAACTAAGAATTACTATTCACCCAGGGAATATTAACATGCACAGTAAAAACTTCTTCATTAATTTGGAGATTGCATTTTTAAATGACTTTTAAAACAATCTCTGTAATATGTGTTATTAAATAATGATATGTATTTCAAAAAGTCTTTCAAATTCCTGCATATTTTATGCTACACTTGTCACCTCTTCTTTAATATATTATATAGAGCTATTTCACAAAACCAATTATGCTTACATGTTAATCCACAAAATCAAGCGGCCCTTTCCTTAAATAAATTTAGCTGCAAGATTCCTTTCACCTACAAATTGTCATCTCATCTTTACTAGTCTTCTTGACAGTTACTACCAGGCTAAGGTTTACTCTCACAAAATCACAAATGTTAAACACTTTTGTTCCTATATTCTAATGTCATCTGAAATGCTTTAATAATGGTGACTAAATGCTTCTGAAACACATCACATTTGTAAATTTCATAGAAAAATGGTGATTATATATAGAAATGCATTAACAACCTGAAACAGTAGCTATGAATCAATCTATATACCAAATTTAAAGTGATCTTAAAAGGTATCAGTAAGGTTGGGTGTAGCTGAGCATTTGTGATCACAGTTATTAGTTTAGAAATAAGAGTTTCAAAGAAACTTTTTGAAAAATTAATTCTTTATCAATTATGGTTAACATACACTTTTTCAATGTACGTATTTTATAATGTAGCATTTTATCCACAAACATCTTACACCAGTTATGTACAAATCACTGTTATGTGAAGCAAATAACAACTATCATTTTAGTACCCTTCTCTATCTTTTTTAGCTCCTACGGTAATGCACATTTGAAAGGTCTTTTTTTTTTTTTCTAAGTAAAATCATGTATCACATGACATTGAGTCTTCTGATGTCCTGACCAAAGGTAAAACTATACAGGGTAGATAAAACAGAGGGTACTGAGTTTGTCGAAACATGTCAGTACTTCTTCTGACCTACACACTTTGCCTTTTTTTGGATGCTCTCTCAACTACTCATGGAAAGAAATCAGAGCTCTAGCTGTGATGTTTCCTTTGATCTCATGTTACGAAGACTATTAATGACACTTCCAGACCAGCTTCTTCCGTTTGCTCACTTGGAAAATCCAAGAGGCAAGTGAAGTAGTTACTTTCTGTGGATTCACAGTCTATAGTTTCTCACTTTCACGATTTGGCTTAGAGGCATGTTAAGAGTTTGTTATCAAAGGAATAAAAAAAATTGAATTCTCCCTTAGCAGAATCCTGAAGTTGGAGAGACAAGTGGAGCTAAGAACAACTTCAACCACTGCAGATTAGTATTGATGAAGCATTTATTCCAATAGCAACTGAGGTGATAGAAACAGAAATAGGAACCTGGATTAAAAATAGTATGTAAACTTAAAATAGTATAGAAAGGAAATAAAATATTATGAATATTTATGAAACACCAGTTAAAAATAAGATGATATTAGTAACTTTGTTTGAAAATCAATTCTGTAAAATCATAAGAAGATAATTTATCATAAACAGAATTCTCTTCTAAATACCTACATCTTTTCAAGTTCCTAAGTATATACTTATGTTGAATATTTTATTTATTTTAATGGTAGTCTCATAATCTTGCTGCATTGATCATGCTTATAACTCCTATATTATAGGAATGAAACCTAGGAGAAATTTGATGTATAATATTTTAAAATAACATGTGTTTTCCCTTTTCTATTCCACTAAATGGAATTACAAATTAAAAGCAGATAATGATTAAAATAAAAAGAAATATATCACAATTTAAGATGCTTAAGAATAGTAGAAGAAATAATTATTCTTATAACAAGAAAGTCACAATTACTCAAGACAAGCTTTTTAACTAACTGGGAAATTATGATGGTAGCTTTTTGTCAATAAATAGGTGATTTCCAAATAAATGTTAAGTCTAATCTAATTCAGACATGCCAAGATATACACTAATTTATTATGATAAAATGTCTAGAATTTTTATACTTGTTGCTCATCTGTAAACAGTTATATGCTTATATCATAATGTGTAATATCAAAATAAAGCAAAATAAATTTAAAAAGAGATCTAGAAATTTCATCAATAGCAATGGATTAGATAATTTGGACTAACACTTCCACTGAAGAAATAAAACAACAACAAACAAATAAACAACCTGGGATTAAATACACATAATATGTTTTAAATAATATGTGAAACAGATAGCTTTCTCATTCTTATCTCATGAAAAAGATAACACAACAGAGGGGAGTTTCCCAGCCTGTGCCCTGAAGAGAATTCTAACTTTGAGAGACGAGGTTGCACCTGGAGTCACACATTGCTTTGGGAGTTTCTGCACCTTGAGAAGATGACTGTGCAGCCTAAATGTCCCATGTGGCTTTTTCTTCCCAGAGGCATACAGGGTGGATGGGACAAGGACAGTACTGGGCGACCTCCCTCTGTGTCAGGACTTGAAATTGCCTTACTCTGCAGGTGAATGCATGGACTGAGGACCACCTTTGTCTAGGTGTCTCATGTATCATAACGTCTTCCTCTCTATAATAAGATTGCATTATCCTAGTTCAATTAATTACTATCACAAGCAATTTTTAAATAAAACATCCAGAAAACAAATGAAGGACAATATGGCACACAAAGAGAGACAACAGCATGATCAGAATGACTAGAAATGACATACGACAGTAACAAACCCACCAGGATTAAACAACTTATATTTACAAAAATAAAATCAGTTTAGAAATTCTAAAAAGAACATAAATATATAATCTCTGCATATTATAAGTTCATGAAAGGGCCAAGTAGAAATTATATTATTTGAAAATATAGTAACTAAAATTAAGAAAGTGATGTCCTTAAGAACAGATTAGACATAGCACAAAAGAGAATTAGTAAACTGGAAAAGAGATTAAAAGAAACATTACAGAGGGGATTCCCAAGATGGCAGAACGGAGGGAGGCGGTGCTCACCTCCCATGAATACATCAAAACCTGCACCTACATGAAGAACAATTCTCATAGAACACCTACTGAACTTCAGTAGACCATCTCTCTTACTCTCAGAACTACAAGGAAATCTTCACAAAACTGGATAACAATAACTTTCTACTGTATAGCACAGGGAACCACATTCAATATTTTGTATTAATCTATAATGAATATACATACGTATATGTATGACTGAATCATTATGACATATATCAGAAATTGACATAACATAGTAAATTGATAATACTTCCATTAAAAAAAAGAAACATTACAGAATGAAAAGCAGAAGAACAAAGATTTGAAAATACAGATGAGGTTAACAAACATAGGTATATATGAAACTCAGAAGGAGAAAACAGAAAATGGGCCAGAAGCAATATTTAAAGAAATAACAGCTAAGAATTTTCCATAAATGTTAAAAAACACCAACCTATATATTTAAGAAGATCATCAAATGCCAAGCAAAGCAAATGAAAAACCAGAATAATCCACACCCAGATGCTTAGTAGTAAAATTGAAGAAAAATCAAAGGCAAATCTTAAAACTATGCAAATAGGAAAAATACAGATTGATCTTACAGTAAGGAGAATTCAGTAACTGATACATGAGCAAAAATAAGAACAAGAAGCTACTGGGATTATATTTATAAGTGATGAAACAAAGTAAAATCAACCCTAAAATTTTATTCATATACATAAAAATTAAAATAAATATACTTTCAAAAAACAGTATGAAAATTCATCTCTAGTAACTAGCCTTAAGGTAAATTCTGAAGGATGTTCCTGAGGAAGAAGGAAAATGATCTTGGATGGAAGCTTAAAGATTCAAAAATGAAAGGAGAGAAAAGAAGATATCTAAATATGTTAAACCTTAGTATTATAATTCAATAATTCAAGAATGCTTGATAATATGATATATGATTATATATAATTATACATATTTATACTAAATATATTTATAATAATATATGGTGGATATATAATGTCTTCATAATCTTGGAATATAGAAAAATTTCTTAAATAAGGCACAAAAAACTCACCATAATAATTTATACATTCGACTACATTATAATTTAGATCATTTATTTCTCAAAAGACACTATAAAGAGACCAAAAGTGCAAGCCAATGAGCAGGAAAATATACCTGCCATCTACGAAACTAACAAAGATCTCATATGTAGCATTAATAAAGATCTCCTAAAGATTAATAAGAAAAAGACAGTGCCAAAGAACTACCAACAAGAGACTCAAATACATGCTTTATGAGTGAATTAATCCTTGTGGCTAAAACGAATCTCAAAAAGTGCTCAACTATACATGTAATCTGGGAGATGCAAATTTAAACCAAAGCTTTCAGCTTGGTGAATTACCAAGTCTAGAGATAACATCTGTCAGGATGAACATGCGGCAACATAAATTCTAATATACCTTGAACAGGAGACAGTGGAGTGTTCAAGTGTTATAAAGACATAGCAGAGGTAGCAATGTATATATTTTCAGGATGTCTTTAAAAAATCCACAGGACAGAGAAAAAAAGAAGAATTGGAAAGGAATAGGGGAAAGGAATCCCAAGTTTATCCCCCAGGAAAGGAGCTGTACTGAGGAAAATCCTGAGAATTCAAGTGAAAAGTGGAATTATTTCTGCCACAAGTTCTGAAAGAAACAAGACAGGCTTATAGTCACAAACATAAATATAAATATTTAGTAGTTACAACAGAAAGGTCATTTTCCTATGTCATTGGTGGGATTTAAAAATTATGAGAAGACATTAAAAAATACTTTTCAATAAAAGATATTTTATAAAACAATGAAGGAAAAAGGTTCTTGTGCAGAATTAGAATCTCATTTTTTATTCTCTTTATCACTTTGTAATGAGGCCAATACAGTATTACAGACAGGACTGTATTTTGATGACACTTCAAGCAGTTTTGCATGCTAACAATAGTGAACCTCATTTTCCTTTTTATTTATTCCTGATTCTGATATTCCTTCTGTAGTCTTATAAATATAATACAATTATCATTCAACATTTCTGTTCAACTTTATTTCACTTCTCTCTTTCAAATAAATTACATACCGTTGAATTTTAAACTGGAATATGTGAAGGATAAGGCCCTTCATTCAATGATATGTATGACCCTATGAGCTTGGAAAACCATTCTCTCCTCATGAAGAGCAGTTTTCATTTGAAACCTGACCTGACAAAAATTGTATTCACAAGAGAATTTGGTGATCACTCAAAGTCAAGTTTATTCTAATTTTATGATTTGGAAAACTTTAAGACTGCACACAACTGGATGATTTTAACATGATAGATATATAGGCTGGAATAATACGGTACTGATATTTCAAGGTATATTACACCAAGTTCAAAATTTCTTAGTAACTGAGTTGCTCCTTGTAGGACTGGGGTAAAGTAAAATAATTGTCAGCATTTACTTGGTAATTAATATTTGCCAGGAATTGTTCTAAGTAATTGATTCAGTTAATTATCACATTTATGAGGTAGGTATAACTGTTCTATTTGTGATACTATTATGTGAGGAAGAAATAAATAATTGCAGTTTCACCAGCCATCTTGTGATCAGATAGGAACGTCCCCAACACACTAAGGTCACAAAAAGAAAAGTTCAGGTCCTTAATCACAATTGGTGAGAAGAAAGAAAGCATCCTATTATTGGATATTCAGTAAAGCAATTGTCTTAAAAAAGATACATGCTACTGACAAAGAAGTCTGCATAGTGTGGGGGACAAAAGCATGAACTACATTACCAGCAAGACCCAAATTTCAGACGTGACCTGATGATTGCTTCAGTTTGATTTCTAATGCACACCTTTTGGAAGATAAGTGACTTAAACTTTAAGTCTCAATTTTTCCATCTTTAAAGTAAAAATGGTACCTAACATGTAAGAATATTGTGAAGATGAGATATGATATTTTAAAATACTTATGATTGTGCTTGTGCATGAAAAAAATGCTCAGTTGCTAATTATCAGAGAAATGCAAATCAAAACTACAATGAGATTTCACCTCACATCAGTTAGAAGGGCCATCATTCAAAAGTCCACAAATGATAAGTGCTGGATTGGGTGTGGAGAAAAGGGAACCCTCCTACACTGCTGGTAGGAATGTAGTTTGGTGCAGCCACTATGGAAAACAGTATGGAGGTCCCTTAAAAAACTAAAAATAGACTTGCCATATGATCAAGCAATCCCACTCCTAGGCATATATCCAGAGGGAACTCTAATTCAAAAAGATACATGCATCCCAGTGTTCATAACAGTACTATTTACATTAGCCAAGACATGGAAACAACCTAAATGTCCATCAACAGAGCACTGGATAAAAAAAGTTGTGGTATATTTATACAATGGAATACTACTCAGCCATAAAAAGGAATAAAAACAATCCCATTTGCAGCAACATGGGTGGACCTGGAGATTGTCATTCTAAGTGAAGTAAACCAGAAAGAGAAAGAAAAATACCATATGATATCACTTATGCTGAATCTAAAAAAAAAAAAAAAAGACACAAATGAACTTATTTACAAAAGAGAAACAGACTCACACAGAAAACCAACTTATGGTTACCAGTGGAAAAGGAGGTGGGATAAACTGGGAGTTCAAAATTTGCAGATAATAACTACTATATATAAAATGGATATACAACAAATTTCTTCTGCAGAGCACAGGGAACTATATTCAATATCTTGTAGTAACCTACAGTGAACATGAAAATGAATATATGTATGTATATGTATGACTGAAACATTATGCTGTACACCAGAAATTGCCCCACTGTAACTGACTGTACTTCAATAAAAAAATACTTATGCCTGTGCCTGGCCCTTAGTTCATTCTGCATAGGCTACAGCTGCTATCACTAGCGAGGAGCTATTGAAGTGTCCGTAGGTTAAGACAGGAACCGTTTCACCAAGCTTATAATATAACATTATGATCACTTGGAGAAAGGTAGTGCTTATGTAAAACCATACTGGTTTAATTTTCATAGACATTATTTAAGCATGAGAGGAAAAGCCCAGCTTATCACCCAGAAGGCTGTTACACTTTACTGTGGTTTTCTACTCTCACATACGAGCTAAGTGCCCTGGAGGTTGTATTTAAATATATGCTTGCGGGGGAAAAAAAAAAAACTCTTATCGAACATAATGATGATCACTGTTCTATTCATAAAAAAGCATGACAGATATCAAAGAAATGTTCAAGTAATCAAGTATCTTTTCTCTGTATGATACGTTGGTATAAATATCATATATGATTTGAGAAAATTTGATATTATGACCAAAATGACTGAATGCGTAAAATACTGAATTACCTTGCTATCTTTAATCGGTTTTTAAATTTTAGGATGCTCACTTAGAGATGGAATTCAATGTGGTCATCTGGGGTGAGTGAATTATACAGACGTATGAAAGACACAATTCAACACGAAGAGTTTGCTGTGAATACTCATTTGTCAGTCAGGATAAAGCAATCAGCCAATCAATACCCATTTCCTGTATGTTAACAGTGTGCTCAGCGGCGTGTTAAAAAGCTATTACAGACAGAAGCAAAGAACGTTAACCCGTGTTCATTCCTTCAGTTTATCTCTGAGAAACCCCAGGGTGTTAATATGGGAGTCAATCAAATGACACCTTATTTGCTCTGTCTTTAATAAATTGAAAAAAAATTACCATTTTTCAGATTACAGTCAGTCAGACAGAGCTCAATGAATGAACTATTCATTTCACAGAGTGAAAGAGAATTTGAGCCTCTGCCACCGAACAAAGACTTTTAGTATTGTTTGCCTAATTTAAACAATTCAGTTAAGAGAGATTGCTATCAGCCATAATGCACTGTTGTTACTGATAAAACTGGAACTGGGATCTGGGCCATTTGCCTTCACGGTGAAGTTCTACAGAGTTCAAGTCTCTCTAAGATGTCACAGCAAATGGACGTGAAAAATGGGCATTGAACCCTGGCTGTTCATTTTGGCAGCTCTTCACAGCATCTGAAGACTCGGCCTCTGCTATGCAAATCCAGAAACAAATTGAACAATTCATCCAGAATTAATTAGACTACTGGGGATTGACTGAGCTCATCAAAACCGCAGGATACCTTTGTTTATACTGGAATACCAATTTATTCATGGACAACTGGGAAAACATCAGGTTTAGTCAGCGGTGTCAGCTGTGAGCCTGGGAGTCTCCCTAGTGATGCTCAGGTCAAAAGCTTCTCAAGACTGATGCACAGAAAATTACAAAAAAGGGAGCTGGTGATCCTCAAGCCAGTCGAGCTTTAATCAGCTAATGAATTGCCCTTTTCAACCCTTAAGAGGTTTCTGTCTACAGAGCCTTTCTTTTTCTTGTCACTTTCAAGTTTATTGACAAATTCTCAGTACTGGTCCTCCTTTAAATTTTTTAACACCTTGTACATATACATTTGCAACTAGACCATTAACTCAGGTAAGCTATAAGAGAGTATTAGAGCCTTCTTCACCTCAGCAAATGTTCCGATAGTCGTGGGCTTGGCAAACTATACCCATGGACCAAATCGGACCCACCTGTAGGAGCTCATGATTGGGTTAATAAATTGTAACAGACCCCAGCTACTTGTGACCTTTAGGAAGAACAAATGTGTATTGCTTGCAGGCGCCTGTGCATCTGCACTCCTGCCTTCTTGCTGTAAAAAGCAGAGACAATGCCTTGCTTACATACTTGAGGATTTAGCTAAGGGCTGCTTCCTCAATGGCAAAGCCATTGTGTGTCCCTTGCTGTAAATGCAGGACACGGCTTGTTTTAAGCATAGGTCCATAGTTCAGGGTTTACTCTGCTCGTTGCAAAGTGATGACCCATGCTCTCAGTTATAAACCCTGGGCATGCTTTCTGCTGTTTAGATAGTCTATATCCCCCAAGACAAGGAATTGGTGGTCTGGTGGTCTGTTTTGTAATCAACTTCTTATATCTGAAGAATGTACCTTGTTCCCCTCCCCACATGACTGCCCTGAAGATAAATTAAGCCTTTGCACTCATTGTGGATTTTATGATCTCTACCCGATCCTGCTCCTGCGTTCCATGACACAATTGTTCATGATCCTTTCTTTGATGGTGCACAATAAATATGGGAGTGTTTGAGAGGTTTGAGGAGTTGGTCTCCGACCCCCCTTCTCTCTTGACTTTCCAGAGTCTCGAGTAATTCATTCCATCTCGGTGGGACTTCTGCCGAACAGAACCCACACCCACCACCTGTTTTTTATAAATAAACTTGTTTTGGACACAACCATCCATCCATTCATGACTGCTGTGCATGCTACTGTCTGTGGCTGATTTCAGCTATATAGGCAGAGTTGAGCTGTGACTACAGAAAACTTTTGGTATGCAAAGCCTAAAATAGTTACCCTAACTATTTACAGAAGTTGCTTAATCAATTGAAATACTGCTTGGATGGTTTCACTTTCCTTTGATATGCTTTAGTTATTTAAATATGATCTGTTGGATTCTGCTCATTCTCCAGGTTCAAAACACTAAGCAGAAAATAATTACACAGAGAATACATGAAGATCGTGCCCATTTATATATGGGTGAGCTTGTAAACTATCGATGCATTTTCTTTTTAATCTTTGAGTCCTCTGTCAATAACAAATAACTAGGACCGTTGCCACTCTTAGAGTCTAATGCACAATGTTAAAGTTTAAATTACATTTGTCTCGTCCAAGTGCAATTCCTTAGTCCCTGGTAGTGGCATCCTGCTGGGTTTATCTTCCCCAAGTTGATCATGAACAACAGTGATCATTTCTTCCTTCTTCTTCCAATGGAAATACTAATTCCCTGGGCACATCTCTTAGCCAGAAGGAAGGCAATCCGATTTTCCCTGGGTAAGTCATTCACAATCTTAGTCTGTAAACAAGCCTGATTTCCAAGAGAGTATTTACATTTTAATAGGGAACATTTTAATTCAGATCTGTCTTTAAACTACTAAAATGCTTAGCAGAAACACTTTTGAGAAGGAAATCTTCCAAGGCACCCTTGTCAACACTGTTACTACTTTCTTTCTAAGAAATCAGAGGGACGTAGGTCTGACCAAGATTGCCTTAATGTTTTTCTCAGTGACTAACCTTTAGACAAAACCTGTCTGGAGTACAGGCCTCTCACCTCCCTTTTCTTAGGAAAGTTGCAATTGTAAATTCTTTCTCTGCCCCTTTCAGATGTAATCTTCTCCCAACTTGTTGCCAGTTTTATAACCCAGGAATATCTTTCTCAAGGACCTGGGAACCATGCCTTTGACATGTAATCATCAGGGAAGGTAGTACCTCAATTTCAGTCTCTGTGAGAGTGTAGGAGTTGAAATCCAATAAATGCCAATTAGCAGACACGCACGTTCAAGCCAAGTTGAACAACTTCATCCCTAGGCCATTGATTTTGGTACTTTTCCACTTGCTCACCACAGTATCAGTGTCTCTCCTGCCTTTCTTTTCAGTGGAGTTGAGTTCCATCTCTCTTCCTGTTGTGACAGTCTTGACTCCTGCCATAAAAGTCTTGGACAAAGTTTCCCTCATCTTTTTAACTTGTTTGGTGCAGGTTTTCATTGACCATCAGAAATCAGTTTTCCTTTTTGGAAAAATTACAAGTATTTGCTTACCTTCACTCCTTCTCATTCATGTTTAGGAGAGAGGGAGTTTACAAAGAATTAAAGAAAGAACAGGTAATATTTATGCATGAGCTATAATTTTAGAGAGGACTAGAATGGAAGAAAAACCAAGATTGGCTTGATTTATTTTTACCTCTCCCAAAATAAAAAGTCATAAATTTAAGGATTTTTATAAACCTATGATTATTGCCACAAAATGATTGTTTCTTATCATTTATAAAGCTTGGTATGCATCTTCTCTGCATATGAATGTAGTTTTAATTACTTTAAATATGCATGTCTCTTAGAATCTTCTAGGAGTAATTTAAAATAATATCACTACCATGGAACTACAGGTCTTTACAAATCCTCCGTAAACGCAAAACAACTGGAAGCTCTCCAGCAAATCAAATGCCTGAGAACTCAGATTTAGGGTCATTAATCTTCATCATCAAAACAAAGAGATGTGAACTTAACTCAGTAATTGTGAATAGATGTTCTGCACTTTGCTTGCTAAAATTAGCATACTAGATTTAAATTATACAGATTGAAAATGCATTTATATAAATTAGAACCTCCATAGCTTTAATTTAAATTAAATTCTAGAAGTACAGATTAGAGAACTACTAAGCACATTTGATTACTTGAGAAAAGGGGTCCAGGATAATAAGCACCAGAATTACATTTTGAAGCTTTTTGTCATGCAAAAGTCTCATTTTTTAATGTCACTTCAATATTTATAATATTTCTCAATTTTGTGAAAGTTTTACTAAGTACTATATCTTTATCCTATTCATTTAAGCAAATTCTGTAAACGGTACAGACTAGAATAATTAAATACAATTATTTTTGAAAGAAACTGCTGAAGCAAATCTAAAAGGATTTTTTGTAATCCTTAAACAATAAAAGTCTAAACTACTTATAGCATCATATGAAAAACAAGTAAAACAGATATTTCTGGTTAAGTAAATAAAAAAGTGAAGCAAACACATATACTGATGAATTCCAGCCAATGTAATTTTTGTAATAAATTGTCAAATGTCTCTATTTTTACATTTATTCTGAGTTTTATATTATTAATTTGTGATAGAAGTATATAATTTTTATCAGATGATATTTGTTTACATTTTTAAACTATTATTTTTGAGAATATATTTTATACATATTTTAAATTCATAAAAACATTTTATAATTGATTTTAAGGTACATATTTAACAGGATATTTCAATATATATTTACAAAATGTCAACAGAAACATATCATTTTAAGATTTTTAATTTATTTCATTTAGAATTAAGGCTATTTTAAGATATGATCAAACACTGGGCTACATATAAAGTTGTCAGCAAGAATAATTCTGTTTTGGCTGGTGTACAATTAAAGGAAATTGAAGGATTAATGGGAAAGAAAAACACCATGGGTTTTCACTATAAATAGAATTCTTTAACACAAATATACATTTCAGCAGGAAGCTACACTTTAAAATTTTACAGCATTGACATTGTTACAAAAGGAAATTCTTTGGAAATAAATCAAAAGTGGGAAAGAATAGATATGAAGAAAATAAAATGAAAAGAGTAGGTACAGCTGATTCAGTGGAAGAAATGTACAGAATAAAAGGCACCAAATATAAGATATCAAAACCAGACAAGGAGACCACTCACACAGACACACAAAATTATAGGCTGGTATCCATGATGAACATAAATGCAAAATCCTTAACAAAATACTAAGAAACTGGTGTCAACATGCATTAGAAAGGATCATACACCACGATCAAGAGGGATTTATTCCAGGGGTGTAAGAATGGTTCAACATCTGCCAATCAGTCAGTGTGGTACACCACATTAACAAAATAAAGAATAAAAATCATACGATCGTCTCAGCAGATACAGAAAATGCATTTGACAAAATTCAACATCACTCTCAACAAAGTAAGTATAGAGGGAGTGTACCTTAGCATAATAAATGTCAATAAGAAAAGCCTACAGTTTATGTCATACTCAACATTTAAAAGCTGAAAGCTTTCCTTCAAAGATCAGGAAAAGACAAGGATGATCACTATTGCCACTTTTATTCAACACAGTAGTGGAAGTCCTAGCCTCAGTAATCAGGAAAGAAAAAGAAATAGAAGTTATCCAAATTGGAAAAAAAGAAGTAAAATTGTCACTATTTTCATGACATAATATTATGTACAGAAAACCCTAAAGACTCCATTAAAAAAGTGTTAGAACTAATAAACAAATTCAGTAAAGTTGCAAGTTACAAAACCAATATGCAAAAATCTGTTTATTTCTATATACTAACAATAAGCTAGCAGAGAGGAAATTAAGAAAATCTGAATTATAAGCACACCAAAAAGAATACAATATGTAGGAATATACTTAGCCAAGGAAATGAAAGGCCTGCACACTGAAAACAGTAAGACATTAATGAGAGACACTGAAGAAGACCCAAATAAATGGAAAGATACTCCGTACTCATGGATTGGAAGAAAAAATATTGTTAAATGTCCATATAGCCCAAAGAAATCTACAGATTCAAGAAAATCTGTATCAAAATACCAATTGCATTTTCCACGGAAATAAACAATTCTAAAATGTGTATGTAACCACAAAGACCCCAAATAGCCAAAGCAATCTGGAGGAAGAAGAACAACCCTGGAAGCATCACGCTCCCTAATTTCAAACTATACTACAAAGCTGTAGTAACCAAGACAATATGATATTGGTTTAAAAACAGACATATAGGTCAATGAAATAGAATAAAGAGCCCAGAAATAAACCAAAGAATATATTGTCGATTAATTGATGACAAAAGAGCCAAGAATATGTAATGAGGAAAGCCTTGTCTCTTCAATAAATTGTGTTGGGAAAATTGGATAGTCACATGCGAAAGAGAGAAACTGGATCAACTATCTCCCATGGTACGCAAACATTAACTCAAAATGGATTTAAGACTTGATTGTGAGACCTGAAACCATAAAACCTCTAGAAGAACACATAGGCAATAAGCTCCTCTTTGACACAGGTCTTGGCAATGATTTTTTGAATTTGGCACTAAAAGCAAAAGCAACAAAGGCAAAAGTAAAAAAGTGGGGCTATTTCAAACTAACAACTTCAGGACAACAAAGGAAATCAAAAACAAAGTGCAAAGGTACCTACCGAATGGGAAAAAAATTTGTAAAACATTTATCTGATAAGGGGTTAATATCTCAAAACTACGAAGAACTCATACAACTCAATCAAAAAATCAAACAGTGATTTTTTTTTTAAAATGAGCAGAAGATCCGACTAGACATTTTTCCAAAGAATACTTATAGATGATCAACAGATGTATGGAAAGGTGCTCTGCATCATTCATCATCAGGGAAATGTAAATCAAAAGCACAATGAGATTATCACCTCTCACCTCTTAGAATGGCTACTGTAAAAAAGGAATGCATATGTACATGTATACATGTATATATATAAGCACATATATATAATAAAATATGTAAATTATATGTAAATAACTGTTAATATGTATAAATAAATATATGTAAAAACTAGCTTACAGAAAAACAGGTTGGTGGTTGACAGTGGTAGGCGTGGGTGTGGGAGAAATGGGTGTACTGTTTTTGTTTTTCTTTTTAGTTTAAATAAACTGAATTTAAAAAATTAAAAGAAGAATGAAAGGCAACAGGGAAAATATCTTAAGGGGAATCTTAAAACCATCACTTTCTCCATCACTATCCTAGCCTTTAATGTAAATAATACTCAAAATAAAAAGTAATCCTTGTCTTTTTATATTTGCATCCCTTCTCAGAAAAAAACAAAATCAATTTTCAATAATTTTAAACTATTAATGCTACTGTCTTATGTGGAGACATTTCATTAGTATTATTCCCCTCAAGAAAATTCAATAAACCAATGCAAGTTTGATTTTATTGTTGAATTTGGTTTATAAAGATTGTCACATCATATTCTCTAAATGTATATTTGCTGGTATTTCATTTACTTCAGACACAGTAGTACAAGCGAACACGCAGAACACAGTATTTCCCAAGCACTGCTTAATTATCAATTTAATATTAAATAAGTCAGACATTAAGCTCTCCATTTTGTTAAAATAGCAACCCAGGAACAAACTGAGATCCTTAACTAATTCCCCTTATGCTCATAAAAACAAAGATTTGTAATTAGCACAGTTAAATGGAAAGTATTTTTATATAATCCATTTTTTTTATTTATCAAAATTCTAATTTGGCAGCTTCAAGGAGCAGGGATTGTCTATACTATTATGAAAGCATAAACTTCGATGTAATTTCCTCAGAAGTACAAATATTAAAATTCTAGAGGGACAAAAAAATAATAATGTAATTTTCCCCAAAACCATGTGGTATAATCAGATTTTAATTTTCTGCTAAGAAATGCTTATATAAATGTGCTTTTAAGAACTTTTTTTTTTAAAGCCAGAAGGGAGTGTTCAAAATGGTGGTGTAGGAAGATCCTTAACTTATGTCCTTTCACAGAAACAACAAATGTACAACTTCATATGGAATAATTCCCTCAGAAAAAGACGTGAAACCTGGATGAACATCCTCCACGACAAAGAATAAAAGAAAAAGCACTGAGATGTAAAATAGAGGCAGAGATATGAGTTGGCCAAGGAAAAACCCGCACCCCAGCCATGGTGATCCACCATTGCGCGGGGTCACAAAACTAGAGATTTTTTAATCTAGATCCTGCACAGGAGAGATAAACCCCAAAATGCCTGGATTTGAAAACCAAAGATGAATACACTCAGGAGAACCACAGAACTGTAGGAAATCAAAAAACACCCTTAAAGGACCTGTGTGCAGACACCCTCAACCTGAAAGCCGGTGTAAACAAACCAGAATAAAAGGTGCAGTGTCAATAAATAGTGAAGTGTCTGCCAGGGAGGCTGGAAACAGTCGGGATGCTCCCAGGGGAGCAGTCACAGGCAGGAGCCATTTACTTGAGCTCAGGCTACGTTGTTAACACCAGCACTGCCAAGTGCAGTAATGGAATTCTCCCTCTAACCTGCTAGCACTGGGCATGCTCTGCTGAGAGCCCTGCCCACCCCTGCACCTTGGCGAGGCCTCAAGCAAGCTGAGTGACAGCCACACCCACCAATGCATTATAGCAGCTGCAGACAGACCGCAAACCTGGTCTGAGGGCCAGTGCCACCCACCAGTGCCCCACAGCAGCCACGGTCCCACCATAGCAGGAGGATACACACAGCCTACAGAGGGGACACCCACTGAGTGCCTGGCCCAGCCACTGAGTGGACAGGTCAGACTGCACTTCTGAGCCACATAAGACACCATCCAAACAAGGTCCCTCTTTCAGTACTGGGAGAGACTGCTGATATCCCTAATACATAGAAAGAAGCAAAGAGAATTAAACAAAATGAGAAGATAGAGGAATAAGTTCCAATCAGAAGAACCTATGAGGGGTGGGAACCTAAATGAGCAGAGATAGGCAATCCACCTGATACGAAGTTCAAAGTCATGGTCATAATGATGCTGACCGAACTTGGGAGAAGAATGGATGAGCACAGCAAAAATTCCAACGAAGAGGCAGAAAATATAAGAAATCACCAAACAGAAGCTATAGCTAAATGGAAAGAAAACTCAAGGGGTTTTCAATAAACAAAAGGGAATAGAGAAAGAGAAGAAAAAGAAAAAGAGAGGAGCTGCAAAGCTGGCCAGAAAGCAATTTAAAAAATGGCAATAGGTATTTAGCTATCAATAATTCCTTTACACGTAAATGGATGAAATTCACAAATCAAGACATCAAGTTTATGCGTGGATAAAAAAGACTCATCTACCTGCTGCTTACAAGAGATTTCCTTCAAAACAAAAGACACAAAGACTGAAAGTAAAGGGATGGAAAAAGATACTCCGTACAAAAACAAAAAAGAAAGCTGTAGTAGCAATACTTGTATCTGACAAAATAGACTTTGAAAGAAACACTATAATAAGACAAGGAAGGGACTCACAAATGATAAAGGGATCAACCCAACAGAAAGGTGTAATATTTATAAATATATATGCACCTAACAGAGAAGCATCAACGTATATAAAGCAAATATTACAAACTGAAAGGGAAAAACTGAAAGCAATCCAATAAACTTCTGGGACTTTTACAGCTCCCTTACATCAATGCACAAATCATCCAAACAGAAAATCAATTAAAAAAAATCAAACTTATTTTATCAAACATTACCACTCCAAGTAATTCCAACCTTATTGTGTGATGTTCTATTTGCTAAAAACAATCTTGCAATTATTCACAACTGAATTTGAGAAACATATATAAATATAAGTTATATATTTATATATGAGATTATGCATACATCACACAAACACACACATAGAAAGTAGTACACAAGGAAATCACTTGCTTCCCCTGGGATGGGTGTCTCTAAGGTACTCTTCAGGTTTTCCAAGAATATCCATAACTATACATTAATTCTTTAACTTTTATTTGACATATTAACTAATTTAAACATTGAGCACTTAAATATATTTTAATTGTAAAAATGTAAAGATTAAGATAGCAATATTTTTCTTCCTGAATGGATCTATAAGTGTAAATTCCCTTTTCTTCAGGTAAAATATCATTTTATGAATATTAAATGTCACTTTTAAATTAAAATATAATAAAGAATCACTCTCAATTTAGGGAATTTACGTGTCCCTGACTCTTAATTTTGATCATAGCTTTATAGTAACTAAGCTTTTCATGGTGATCATTTCATAATTTATAAAAATATCAATTCACTATGTTGTACATCTGAAACTAATGTGATATTATAAGCCAATTATACTTCAATAAAATAGAAATCATGACAAGAATTACAAAATGTTCATTTCAGACTATTCAATAGAGTTGTTTGAGAAGTTTTCAGTCATTTAGTCCATAGAATTGACATACATTGCAAACTCATAGGAAAAGAATAGGAGAGAGCTAAAGATACAGACAGACAGGCAGACGCAGAGTCAGAGAGACAGAGAAATAAGAGAGACAGGCAAGAAGGGAGACAATTAAGAGAAAGAAAGAGGGCAAGGAGCCCAGGAAAGCAAGAAAATACTAACAAAGTATGGTATCTCAGGGATAAATATACACCCTAAGATGAAATCAATTGCTACCTCTTTACAATATATTGCTTTCCTTTAATAAACTTATTATTTATTAGCCACCAAGTATTTAATGCGTGCCTCCTCATATCATACACTCGGAAATGTTGTCACTTCCCTTCTTGAGCCTGTTAGGATCCTTGGAGAATCGTAGACCCGAAACAGTTACACATTTTTAAGTGTCAGTTCTGATCTTTGGTCAGTGCAGCTCCCAAGTGAGAACTTTCACTAACAGGCTGGAGTGTTCACTATAGTTTTCCTGAGACCAATTAAGACTGTAAGCTAATGGCAGGCAGATAATAAAGAAAACAGATTTTTATAAAGAGATCGGTCAATATACTTGTCTGTGATGGATGCAAGTATATAATATAGGTAATGGTTATTATATGCAATATGAAATATGTAGATACAGCAATGCTTATAAATATATTATCTATATGTGCATACACATCCTGTATACTTGGATATAAGTCTCAGTGACCAAGCTCACACAAGCTGCCCTCATGGAAATCAATTCCTCCTGGAAAGGAATACGAAGGAGATTAAAGGCAATCATTTCAAATATGTTGTCTCATTTTTCACTCATCAAGAAGCACAGGCCCCGAGGTGGCGTCCGCGGACTTCAGGAGGCCAGGCCTGCCGCGCGGCGGAGGGCCCTGTGACCGTGTGCTGCGCCGCCACCGACGGGCGGCGGGGGCTGCCACCCCGCCTGTCCCCGCGCGCGGCCACCCTGGTGACGAACGGACACGCCGTTTCAGGACAGGAGTCCTTGCGTGAGTTTTCTGAGATGCTGCCTTCCAGCGAGTTCCAGATCCACGCGGTGGACTGCCAGCCCGTTCACGGCGGAGCCACCCGGAGCCAGACCACCGTCGTCGTGGTGACCCCGGGGGACGGGGAAGTTCGAGGGCAGCAAGCAGCGGGACGTCAACCAGAACGTCATCCTGACCGCCCAGGCCTCACCGGGCAACACGGCGTGGGAGATTGCCAGGGGCTGCTTCCGCTTCCAGAACCGGGCCCGCTAGTGGGGGCACAGTCACACCCCCAGCCCGCTCTCTGCCCTGCGCCCACCCCCCCCCAAGTCCGGGGCCCCTTCCTGCGCACGTGCGTGTTTGCCATAGCTGCCCTTTCAAAATAGTAAGATTCTGTATTTTTCTGCTTGCCCTGTACAGACCCTGGTTCTGGAAATTCTGATGAATAAAACAGTGAGTGTTGAAAAAAAGAAAAACAGAATATTTGCAACAGTCCTCGGCCCCATTTTTTAGACATGTGGGCTCAGAAAAACGCGACAAGTAATAGCGAACCAATCTGGACAGTTTCTAAGGTCCACATTCTTTCAAGTTTTGTTTTCATTATTAACTGCTACTACTGATAACACAAATTACAGAAATAAATCGTTGAAAATATAGAGAAAGGATGTTATAATTATATGAGTCAAGTCGAATCCACAGAAGGGGGTCTATCACTACAACTGATCAACAGAAAGGAGAGTGCGCATTTATCAGAGTTACGGATACATTTTCCAAATGAGCTGCAAACCCAGTGGAGGGGGAGAAAATTTCGGAGTGAAGAAAAGTGAGAAATGGGAAAATACCAATCCGGGCTGAGATTTAATTTAGATAAATGTAAGGTAATACCCAGAACGAATTCTGAAAGAAAGAAACACATTGATGTGGGCTGGTTAGAGACCAAACAATGTTTGGAGATTAACTGTATGTTGTTATGGGAGAGAATTTTGCTACATGACAGTGAAGCAAAACTAAATAAAAGATGAGTTATAGTATGGGAAGGGTATTACTACCCTTTGATCCATTTGCAGCAAACAATAAATGTTTAAAACAATAATAATTTTAATAACTAAATTTTTTGAACCCCAAGTATGTGCTAGACATTGTACTAAATTCTTTATCTTAGTCTTGGAAACCCCAATTAATATTGAAGCAAGTATTGTTATTATCCTGAGGTTGTAGGTGGGGTATGAGATCTTAGGAAGGTTAAATAATTATTCAGAGTTGTAGAGTTATGAGCAGTGGAGCAAAGATGATATAAAATTTGAACACTTACAGCATAAAATTTAAAGAAGAGAAAATTAAAAGCAGTATGCCAAAACACTGAATAATAATATATAGAAATTAAGGTTTCAGTAAAACACAATTTTCACAATTATTTGTAACATACATTTAAGTACTTACGAGGTGCTACACTATTTCCCATGCTTTATTAGGTTTTATTAATTTAACCCTCCAAAGTCATGTGAGGTAGAATTATTCCATTTCGAAGTTAGAAACACGGGGAGAGGGAACAATTGTGTAACTTTCCTAAGGACACCCGATGGTGAAGCGGTTGAGCTGGGACTGGAATGTAGCACTCCACACTGCCAGCTCCAGGAGTGAGGGCTCGTTAGCACCGTACTACACCAGTTCTAGCACTGGGAAGAGGGGTGAGTACACAGGAGAATGTAAGTGCTGAGATAATTAAACGCAAAAAAAAAAAAAAAAATGGGGATTATTGAAAAAGTATTGTGCCTCACACAGAGTATAAGTATAAATATTTATTAAATACATAGAAAATTACCTAAGTGAATTAGAAAGCTTTGGAATAAACAATAGCTCACTGAGAAAATAAAAATAATAAATCATCATGATCTGTGCCTTCCTTCATAGACAATATTTAATGCACACATTCGATATGCTGGAGAGTATGTATGTGTTAATTATATTTTTGAAACAGACAGAGGCAGTCCTGTCCTCAGAGAATTTAAAATTCAAGAAAACATGAAAAAATATTACATACCAAGGCTCAAGTATTTACACTTTTGTTCCTAATTGTATTCATCCAATTAGTTTTGAAACAAAATGCAATAATGTCAGATAAAGTTAAATCCACTATTATAGCAAGGATAATAAAAAGATGAAATTTTAACCTCAAAACTTTACATCAGTATGTTTTTATGTAAGAAGGAAATATCAGGTTAAAGATGAATGTAATCCAGATTTCAGTTTAGGTACCTAGAGCTTTGAGATTCAAATTAAACTGATGTGAACATGGTTTTAGATGCAATGCTATGTATTTTTCATATCATATTCCAAGCTCTGAATGTACTTAATTAGATCAGTCTGAACCACTCACCCGTATTGTGTGTGTTGTGTCCCAATTCTAAGCTGTTCTTTGCCCCTTCCAAGACACATTTTCTCATTCCTTCAACACTTCCATCTTCTTTTCAGCTTTTGTTTGCTAACTTTTACAGGAAGACTCATTATTTAATCTGCTTAATGAAGGGCTACTTTAAATCTTTCACTTTTCTGCCTTTATTTGTTTTGTTTTCATCTTTCTCTCTCCACCGTCTTCATTTGGGAGGATAAGGGTTTCGTACAGACATTCATATCCTAGTGATATGACTTACGCCACCTTTCTTAGAGATTAGAGTTTGTTTTTATTTCAAATGTTTTATTTTTATTTCTATTAAATAAGGAAAACATGTAGAGAAGGAATTATAATGAAGTGTATATTTCCAAACATATCTCTGAATTTCTGAGTTTTCCCTGGAAGAAAATGCCTGAAAATGCAAATATCTTGTCAAACAAGACATTTACAAAAGATCAAGCAAAAATTTTAGGTAACATACTAACAGTGGTAGTATGAAGACTTGAAAAATGAAAGGCACTGAAAGATTGAAAACAGCAAGATTCAAAATAATTCCATGTTTCTAATATATCCTGTTTGTAAGTTCCTCTGGCATTAAAGAAAAACACATTAAATCACTCGGTGCAGTGAAGTGTAGCACTAAAAACAGTAATAGTTTGTGGACGCTGTCCAGAAATCAAACTGAATTACAGAGTCAAAGCAAAGTTTCATTATATGAGAGAGTAACTATGGAAATCAATTAATGAAGCAGCTAAATCCAGCCCTGGGTCATATGAGTTAAGTAAAAAAAGTCTGCCTTGTGTGATTTGAAAATAATCTTCATTAAAAAGAAATGATTCCACTAAGCATGTGTCAGTACTGGTGTTGCCAATGAGCACTTCAGGATACCATCACTTGGTTTTCTGCTTTACAAATGTAAAATCCCCCAAAACAAAAAAATCACAGTAAATAAGAGAAATATAAAATCGAATTAGGAAACACACAGCTCCACCACTTAGTCTTATGTCCTTAAGAAAGTTACACAATTGTTCCCTATTCTGGTGTTTCTAAATTTAAAATGGAGTAATAATTCTAACTCATGATTTTGGAAGATTAAATCAATGAAACCTAATAAAGCATGGGAAACAATGTAGCACATAGTAAGTACTTAAATATAATTTTAGGATAAATCCTTAGAATGAGTGAAACAAATTTGGTGACAAATTAAAATTTTTCATTCGTATTTGATATTTGAGCTGTCAAAATGAATGCCAACTTTTGTTTGTGGACATTTTAATGTGGGCCATTCTGACTAGTGTGACGTGACACCTCATAAATGCTGGAGAGGGTGTGTAGAAAAAAGGAACCCTCCTATACCGTCAATGGGAATGTAGTTTTGTTCAGCCGTTGTAAACAACAGTATGGAGATTCTTTCAAAAACTGAAAATAGACTTACTATATGATCCAGTGACCCCACTCCTGGGTATGTATCCACAGGAAACTCTAATTCAAAAAGATACATGCACCCCGATGTTCATAGCAGCAATCTACAATAGCCAAGACATGGAAACAGCCTAAATGTCCATCAGCAGATAACTGGATAAAGAAGTTGTGATATATTTATACAACAGAATATTACTCAGCTATAAAAAATAATAAAATAATGCATTTGCAGCAACATGGATGGACTTGAACATTTTCATACTAAGTGAAGTAAACCAGAATGAGAAAGAAAAATACCATTTCTATCACTGTATATGTGGACTCTTAAAAACGACACAAGTGAGCTTATTTATTCTCCTTCATTTCTGGAATGATAATTTTTGTCTCTTTCAGAATTCCTTTTTTACAAGGTTTCTTTTCTTGAGCACTTAGATGTTTCATCCTACTGCCTCTATACTTTCTTATGAGAATCCTCTGCATAAGAGGAGCAACTTCCTTTTTTGCTTTTTGTTTTTTTAAGATTCCCTCTTTGTCTTTCAACAGTTTGACTATAATGTGTCTCGGTGTAGACGTCTTTGGAGTAAATTCAGCTTTAAGTCCATTCAGCTTCTTGGATATGTAGATTCATATGTTTCATCAAATTTGGGAAGTTTTCAGACATTATAGTTTAAAATACATTTTCTGTTCTCATTCTCTTTCTCTTTTCTTTCTGTGATTCGTAGAATTCCTGTTTTGCTATGTCTCTTGGTGCCTTAGGCTGTTACTTTTTCTCTATTCTTTTTGTTTATTTTCTCCAAAGATTGAGGGATTTCAATTGCCCTATCTTCAAATTTTCTGGTTTTTTTCCTGCTTGCTAAAATCTGCTGTTGAACCCCTGTCATGATTCAACATCAAGTTGTGGACATTTTTTCTTTCAGCTACGTTACTTTTCACCTAGACGCTTTGTGTGTTTCTTTTTTTTTTTTCTTAATAATTTATATCTCTTATTATTACCTATAAATTGTATCTCTGATATTATCTAGTTATTCTTACATCAGTCTCCTGATTTGCATTATTTTGTTAATCCACAGTTTCCTTCAGCACTTTGAGCATATTTAAGACAGTTAATTTAAAGTCTTCATCTAATGAATCTAATATCTGGACTTCCTCAGAGAAGTTTTCTGACTTTATTTTTCTTCTTATGAAGGGGTTATGTTTTCATGTTTTGTTTAGGATGTTTTATAAATTTTGTTAAGAATTTGACATTTTTAATATTGTTATGTGTTAACTCTGGAGATCAAGTTATCCTCCCTCATCAGAGACTGATGATGTTACTGGTTGAGGGCTGCAAGTTGTCCATTTGCTTAGTGACTTTTGTAAGCTTTTTTTAAATTTTTATTTTTTGCAAAGACTGTATTTTTTGTCATGTGTTATCACTGAAATCTTTGTTCTGTTATCTCTACAGTCATCTAATGACCTTACAGTGATTTCCTTAAATGCCTGGGACAAATATTAATTTTCTTCTTAAAAAGAGGTTTTTTTCTTGACATTATTTTTGTAAATGTTACCTGGGAAGCCATCTGAGCCAACCTCTGCAGCAGTTGCCCACCAAACCAACAGGCATATCAACAATGCGACCTTGATCCCTAGAGGATAAGGTCCGCATCGTCCACCCAGGCATCAGAAGCCACACCAGGAATGTGTGCTACTACTCTCACAGATGGCTGCCATGGGAGCTGGGGAATAGGGATGGTAGCTGTTATGTGAAATGCCAAAATTCCTCAAATTTTACCAGTCTCTTTATTCCTCAGGCACTCTCCTGGGTACTCCAATTATTTGGCTGGAATCCATAGCCCTATAGTTGAACCCCTGACTATTCCTGTAGATATATTTGCTCAATTATTGTTTCAGTGAAGGGACCATTTCCTGGAGCTTCCAATTTAACCATCTTCCATGACATACTAGAGGCCAGTTTGGAACCAGTAGTGAAAGACAATAAGAAGGTCTAAAAATTGAAATTCACAGCAGTGATCAAAGTTTGGAGGAGAGTGAGGAGTAAGAGAAAGTGAAGAAGAGCAAGAGTAATCTGTTTTAACAGTTCAAAGCAACAAAAAGCAATAAAGAAACATGAAAAAGGATGAGGAATAGCAAAATGAACCAGAAACCTGATTTTAAGTTCTGTGCCTGTCCTTAACTAGCTGACCGATATCAACACATTGTTTACTCTCTGAAACTTTTGTTACTTTATTTTTAGAATAAAGAAATTATAAATTCTGTTATTAGTTTCACAAATAAAATTATGAAGTGTAAATACGTAAAATTGAAACTTTTAAATGTTTTTAGGTTTTTATTTAAAAATCATCCCCATGATGTATATATAAAAAGGAAGATATTCCTTGTAATTAGTTTATAGAAATATTTTCACTTTTAATATTAAACATTTGTTGGACATTTAATATCTGCTATTTAGTGCCGATCACAAGAAATAAGTCTTTTCGGCTCAAAAACAAGACAAAAGCAGTTTGCTTTCTTCCTCCCCTAACCTTCACCCCTTGTGTTTTCCAGAAGTGCGCTCTGTTTCCCAAGTAACAGCTTGTGTTGTGGTAACTTGGAATCTGCTGTATGAGTTGCAGTATATTTTCAGGCATACGTTTACATTATTTAATAGAAAATCTACAAGAAACACATTCATAAATTCACATTTAAGATATACAGAACGAGTATCGTCTTGGCCATTTCTTTTGTGGCTCATAAAATATTGAATTTCTATGGAATACAATTATGTAAATTTATGCTAATTTGTACGTTTATAAGCCTGTGTTTTTATAATGCATATAACATGCTACTAATTATGAAATGATTAAGACAGAAAGATTTCTACTTAAAATGTATGTTTCAGTTACATATTCAATTATAAATTCTATTAGCAATAATGTAATGTGGAGCTTCTTGTTTCTTTTTTAAGTTCTACTTCGTTGTTTCCTCAAAACTAATGCTAAAATTCTAAACTAATAAGCTTCATGGAGGCATATTCTTTCTATCTGGAAATGAGACTAAATTAAGCTTGTGTTCATTTGGTTTGCCTCTTTAGAATGTAATTTAAAAGCCATTGAATTTTAAAACCACAGAAAGCATCCTTTAGTCAAGAGACTCTGTCCTAAGTTCAGTGAGCATTACAATGTTGTGTTAGTTTCAAGTGTATAGCATAGTGATACATTTATATATATATATATATATATATATATATATATATATATATATAATATATTTAAGATTCTTATCCATTATAGATTATAAAATATTAAATACAGTTCCCTATGCTATACAGTAGGTCCTTGTTGTTTATCTCTTTTATACACAGAAATGTGTATCTGTTAATCCCATACTTCTAATTTATCCTTCCCTCACCTTCCCCATTGATAACCGTAAGTTTGTTTTCTATGTCTGTGAGTCTCTTCCTGTTTTGTAAATAAATTCATTTGTATCACTTTTTTTTTAGATTCCACACACAAGCGATATCATGTGATATTTGTCTTTGTGTGACTTACTTCACTTAGTATGATTGATTATCTCTAGGTCCATCCATGTTGCTGAAAATGTCATTATTTCATTCCTTTTTATGGCTGAGTAATGCTCTATTGTATATACATATACACTGTATCTTCTTTATCCATTTATCTGTCAAAGAACATTCAGATTGCTTCCATGTTTTGGCTATTACAAATAGTGCTGCTATGAACATTGGGGTGCATGTCTCTTTTTGAATTAGGATTTTCATCTTTTCTGGATATATGCCCAGGAGTGGGATTGTAGATCATATGATAACTCTATTTTCAGTTTTTTAAGGAACCTCCATGCTGTTCTTCATAATGGCTTCACCCATTTACATTCCTACCAACAGTATAAGAGGGTTTCTTTTTCTCCACACCCTTCTTCAGCATTTACTATTTGTAGATTTTTTTGATGACAGCTATTCTGACTGGTGTGAATTGATAACTCATTTTGTTTTGATTTTCATTTCTCTAGTAATTGGTTATGTTGAGTATCTTTTCATGTGCCTTTTGGCCATCTGTATGTCTCCAACGTATCAAAAAGAATACAATACCTAGAAATAAACCTGACCAAAGAGGCAAAAGCCCTGTACTGTAAAAACTGTAAGACTGATGAAAGAGACTGAGGACAATGCAAACGGATGTAAAGATACACCGTGTTCTGAGACTGGAAGAACTGATATTGTTAAAATGAACATACTACCCAAGGCCATCTACAGATTCAATGCGACCCCTACCAAAATACAAATGACATATTTTACAGAACTAGGAAAAATAATTTTAAAATGTGTTTGGAAACACAAAAGAACCCAAATAGCCAAAACAATCTTGAGAAAGTAGAACAGAGCTGGATGAATTATGAGCCCTGATTTCAGACTATACTACAAAGCTACAGTAATGAGAAAATCATGGTGCTGGCACAAAAACAGACACAGCTCAATAGAACAGGACAGAATGTCCAAAAATAAACCTATGCACTTATGGTCAATTAATCTATGACAAAGGAGGCAAGAATATACAATGGAGAAAAGATTGTCTGTTCAATAAGTGGTTCTGGGAAAACTGGACAGCTACATGTGAAAGAATGAAATGAGAACATTCTCTAACACCATATACAAAAATAAACTCCGAATGGATTAAAGACCTAAATGTAAGACCAGATACTATAGGGAGAACACTCTTTGACATAAATCACAGTAATATTTTTTTGGATCCATCTCCTAGAGAAACTAAAACAAAAGCAAAAATAAACAACTGAAACCTAATATAACTTAAAAGCTCTTTCACAGCAAAGGAAACTTTCCACAAAATGAAAAGACATCCTATAAAATGAGAGAAAATATTTGCAATATTCACATATGAACATTCTGATGCATCAAAACATCAAGGAAGAAAAAAATTAATACATATTTTAATGAGATAGTATTTGCTATCAGTTATTTTAATCTCTGTTCATATGGATGACAAACATTCCAAGATACTTAAAATTCACTGGAATTTATATTTTGTGTTTTCTTAAGTGTTGTCATAAATGTCACTTAGAAAAAAAATTAAATATATATTAAAACATTTTCCCAAATTTCCACAAGTAAAACAGAAGCTATTTCTACCCCCAAAGAAAACAGAAATATTTTAATATCTGTTTATAAGAATTGAGAAAAACCCAGGAAATCACAGTTTTATCATATACTATAAAATTAGCACAAGTTTTAGGAAAAACAAGATATGACTTTTACAAACCATATCAGTGTATTTTTATAATGACTATTCATTCTCACAAATGCTAATGTTCTAAGAAAATTCTCCATATTGTCTTACTTATTCAAAATATAAGTTAAAATATTTCATCATAATTTCACATAGTTAAGGGACAATTGATTTGACTTAAAAGAATTCTTAAGTAATTCATTCAAACACATTATTCAAATTATGTTTGAACACACTGTGTATGAAATCAACTGCTATAAAACAATTCAAAATGGTTTTATTTATGTTTTGATGTTGGTTTATGAAATAGTTGTAATGGTTTGTATTAGATTGACATTACACATTCATTACCTACATATAAATATGTTACTATACTTAATCACCATTATATACTATTTATAAGATATCGTGGGTTATTTATATCATAGTATATTATGAAACACACTTCCTTAGTACATATTTAAATATGTTTCCAAGAAGGCACAAATAGATCCTGAAATTGGTGGTACTAGTGGAATCTTGAAAAATTAGCTATGACAGTATCCTATTTAAAATTATTAATGATTTCCCTTGATTTACAAAATGAAATATAGGCTACTCTATAGCACTGGAATTAATTTATGACACTCAAGATGCAAGTAAATCCACATTAAAATTTAAAAATCATTTTGGGAGTTTGAGATTTGCAAGTTAGCCACTATATAAAAAAAAGATTAAAAAAAGTTTCTTCTGTAGAGCACAGGGAACTATATTCAATATCTTATAATAACTATTAATGAAAAAGAATATGAAAATGAACATATGCATGTATTATCATGACTGGGACATTGTGCTGTACACCAGAAATTGATGCATTGTGACTGACTATAGTTCAATAAAAAAATTAAAAAAAAAATCATTTTGAATCAAATGAAAGCTTCAGTCTTCCTGAAGCTCAGGGGAAGGGCCAGAGGGATAATATGCTTACACAGTAACGTCATGGAGCTTGTTCATGGGGACTTTTATTAGGCTTCCATGGGTATAGGAACCTATTAATGACCATTTATCCATGAGTAGCCATGTAGTCATCCCCCCAAAAGAAGTGCCAACCTCAGGATATCACTTCAGAGAGAACTCAGGATTGTCTACCTTCTGCACTTTATTTCGTATGACATCCTAAAATGAGACAATAAAATCAATAATCAATCAATAATTATCAGACTAGCTAACCAATCATAGGTTGATTAACTCCAAAGGTAACAAATAAACACTTTTTCACAGGCTACCCTTGCTGTTGGTTAAAGCAATCACCTTTTATTGAGTGATTTCTCCTATCATACCATTGATGTCTCTAGATCCACTTTCTTGCTCTGGTTAAAGACATTTTGAAATGCAAATCAAAACTATGATGAAGTATTATCTCAAACAGTCAGAATGGCTATGATCAAAGCAATCTACAAATAATAAATGCTGGAGAGGGTTTGGATAAAAGGAACCCTCCTGCGCTGTTGGTGGGAAAATATATTGGTGTAGCAACTATGGAGAACAGTATGGAGGCTCCTTTGAGTACTTAAAAATAGAGGTACCATATGATCCAGCAGTCCCACTCTCAGGCATATATCTGGAAAAGGTAAACAACTCTAATTCAAAAGATACACATACTCCAGTTTTCAGAGCAGCACTCTTGACAATAGCCAAGAAGTGGAAGCAAACTAAATATCCATCCACAGACAATTGGATAAAAAATACTGGTGTGTGTGTGTGTATATATATACACACATATATATACACATATATATATATAATGGGATGCTATTCAGCCATAAAAAAGAATGAAACAATGCCATTTGTACCAACATGGATGAACCTACAAATTATCATGCTAAGTGAGTCAAAGAAAGGCAAATACCATATGATATCACTTGTATGTGCAATTTAAAAAATGAAGCAAATGAACTTATTTACAAAACAGAAGGTGACTCACAGACATAGAAAACAAGCTTATAGTTACCAAAAGGGAAACATGGGCAGGGATAAGTTAGAAGTTTGGGATCAACAGATACACATCACTATATATAAAATAGATAAACAGCAAGAACCTACCATATAGCACAAGGAACTATATTCAAAATTTTGTAATAACCTAATGGAAAAGAATCTGCAAATGAATATGTGTGCGTATATGTGTGTGTGTGTGTGTATTTTTTATATATATACAACTGAATCATTGTGCTGTACACCTGAAAATAGCACAACATTGTAAATCAACTATACTTCAAAACATCAGTAAACAAAAATTTTTAAAAAAGATTATTGACTTAACCAATTGCTAAGTCCCCCCTTGCTTTTTGACAGGAACCAAAATAAAGTTGAATTCTGTTTCCTCCAGTCTTTCCTCAGGAAAATGCCTGATTCCCAGTTATGCTGGATTGAGATGTGTCCTCCCTTCATATGTTGAAGCCCTAAGCCCCAGGACCTCTGAATGTCAGTTTATTTGGAGATAGAGCTTTTAAAGGGGTAAATACAATAAGTTGAATGAGGCCATTAGGAAGGGCCTGGATCCATTACGATTGGTGTCCTTACAAAAAGTGAGGTGCCAGGGATGAACCCATAGAGAGTGACAACTGTGTGAGGGCACAGTGAGAGGGAGTTATCTGCAAACAAGGAGAAAAGACCCAGGAAGAACCACACCTGTCAGCACCTTGATCTTGGCTTTGTAGCCTCTCAACCTGGGAGAAAATAAAGATCTATTGTTTAAGCCCCCAGGCTGTCACATTTTGCCTCAGTAGCCTGAGCTGCCCGTGGTCTCCCTGCTACAGCAAGTGAATAAACCTAAATTTGTTTGACTCCGGGTTTACTCCTGTTGGACTTTTCTGATGGGTTTTATCACCCATTTCCTGAGGGTCAAAACTACCCTTGAGCTCAGATAACACTGCTTGAAGCAAAAAGCCTTTACTCACCACTGGTTCCCGTTGAGACTTAACTGCCAATGTCTATAAAAAACAGTGGGTGAATGCAGTAGTTTAAGAACAGAAGGTGTATTAGCTTATAATAAATATAAAGAACTCACAGTAAGTGGTCGTGTGGAAATAGGTGAAAATAGTTTATTTTTATACATAGAGAAGATGTGATCATTATTATTTGTATCATTTATTATTGAATAAGATTAATTTTACTTTAGAAGAAGAAATAAGTTATCATTATTTTTTAAATGTTTTATTGGAATGGCTTATATCTAAATGCATCACTGACTTATCGAAGCAGATGTAATTAGTGCTAGAAGAATTTGGAAACTAAATGCCCAGTTGTCAAGCTGATGTTTTTCCCGTGTAAACAACAAAGGATGAAGGATGTTGAAGGTAGGGGAGTATGTATGTGTGGGTGGGGAGGGCTCTGTGGGATCTCTGTATTTTCTGCTCAATTCTGCTGTAAACCTGAAACTGGTCTAAAAAAAATAAAGTCTATTAAAAAAAGAAAAAATAAAGGAAAATTACAAGGAGATGTTACCGGGTATCTGCTAATACAGGGTGTCTCTTCTGCTTATATTCTTCTAATGTATGAATCATTTCAAATAATTATTTTTTAGGGGGGAGGGTATAGCTCAGTGGTAGAGTGCATGCTTAGCAAGCATAAGGTCCTGGGTTCAATCCCCAGTACTTCCACTAAATAAGTAAATAAATAAGCAAACAAACCTAATTACCTCCTCCCTAGATAAATAAATAAGTTGTACAAACAATTAAAAAATGATATTTATATATTAAGTATGATTTATAAATATTTTTGCTTTCTTAACAAAAGTGATTTTTAAAGTTAAAGCAAGAAAATGTACACCCACAGTTATCATTAGCTAAAAGAGATAAATCTGAGTGAACTAGCTTGTTTACAGTGTTACAGCATCACCCAGCTAACTAGGACAAACTCTCACAGAAAAGGGACATAAACTAATTTTAAAATATTTACGCACAAGGTCATTAATTCTTAAATTAACATTGCTTTTATACAGATTGTAATTAGTGCTGTAATATAAATGATGATACCTTAGTTAGGAGATATATGAGTTGGAAAGGAGAAAATATGATAAAAGTTTAAAAATCATACATCATTCAGTATGCCTCAAATGTCATAATGGCATAAAAAATTCCAAAGCATAAAGATTGACGTATGTATTACATATAATCCTTTTATATAAATTAACACAGATTATTAATGAAAATAAAATCATTTAATAGGTGTATTCCAAAATTTACTTCAAAGTTTCCTCACGAAAATCTTATTTCAAAATCATTCTGCCAAAATAGTGATATATGAAAAAATTAATTTGCTAATGCATTTTGTTCTGATTTTATAAATTTAATTTTATAACATAATGGAAAACAAGCATTACTAATCATCCTTTAATGGTGAAGTAAAATCAGAGAATGCATTCCATCACACAAATAGAGTAGATTAAAAAACTCTTTGACAGAATTTGGTCTCTAGACAAGGCCTTTGTTTCACTGATACTTGGGATCTAAACATGGTAACACTGAAACAGAGAGCTGTAACAAGAGGAACAAAACTTCAGAAACTAAGAGATATGTACATCCCCACACAAATGTTTGTTTCCTATCTCCTTCATTAAAATTCAGTCCACAAATGATAAATGCTGGAGAGGGGGTGGAGAAAAGGGAACCCTCCCACACAGTTGGTGGGAATGTAGTTTAGTGCAGCCACTGTGGAAAACAGTATGAAGATTCCTCAAAAGACTAAAAATAGACCTACCATATGATCCAGCAGTCTCACTCCTGGGCATATATCTAGAGGGAGCCTTAATTCAAAGACACCTGCACCCCAGTGTCCATAGCAGCACTGTTTACAATAGTCAAGACATGGAAAAAACCTAAATGTCCATCAACAGATGACTGGATAAAGAAGCAGTGGTATATGTATACAATGGAATAGTACTCAGTCATAAAAAAGATAAAATGGTGTCATTTGCAGCAACATGAGTGAACTTGGAGTTTGTTATTTTAAGTGAAGTAGTCAGAAAGAGAAACAAAATTACCACATGATATCACTTATATGTGAAATCTAAAAAAATAAAAGACAAATGAACTTATTTACAAAACAGAAACAGACTCACAGACAGAAAACAAGCTTATGACTACCAGCTGGGGAGGGAGGTGGGAAGGGATAAATTGAGAGTTCAAGATTTGCAGATACTGACTAACATATATAAAATAAACAAGTTCATACTGTATAGCATAGAGAACTATATTCAATATCTTGTGGTAACATTTGGTGAAAAACAATATGAAAATGAATATATGTATGTTTATGTATGACTGAACATTATGCTATACACCAGAAACTGACACAATATTGGAAACTGACTATACTCCAATAAAAATTTTAAAAAATTAAAAAAAAAACAAAAAAACTTCAGCACAGAAGATATCTAGGGTCCTGTCCCAAATTCAGATGCAAAGAAAAAATCGTAGATATTGTCATCCTTGTAACATGTCTATATTTCTTCTCTATTACTTTTTTTTAACCTGTGTCTACTTCAGAAAACTGTAGACACCTCCAAGCTTCAGCTTATATGAAATGAATTATATATAATTAATCCTCCGCACTGTATCTCTTCTTTTACTTCATATTTACCTAAAATAAGGTTTTTGCTAGATAGTTGACTTTTGCACTTAATATTTCCTGAAATAACATTGCTCTTTAACAGATTATTTCCCATGCTTAATGCGTAGTTGCATTTCAATACTCTAAAAACATTAATCAAAAAACAATCAAAATAAGAAACCCATAGAAATTTGGACAAGGGTGAGTCCTGAGACAGAGGGAAACTGTTCTCTTGTTGGATGCCCTCTTAAAGCTCCTTCATACCACGTGTATCATTCAGAGCCCAGCGTTTTCCAGTCTTCATTTATAACTATATAAAGTCACGACAGAAATTATTTTTAAATTTTTTCAAACCAAAAATACCATTCCTTTATGTTATGCTTTCTTTATGTGGCCATAACTTTTTTGTCTAAGTTTTTTCCCCATTTCTAATGATTATGTATTTTTTTAGTAATTGGGGAAAGAGAGATGAATTGTATAAAGAAAGAAAGAACAGTTTATCTTATTTGTCCAGCAGGCACAAGTATGGTGCCGACTGAAGGCCTCTTCTCTGACCTCATCAAGATGGAGGTTGGGTGCATGTAGCAATAAACTACAAGTCTAGAGCTACAGTTGCTTTCTAGAAATCAAGGTTGCCCTCACTTCTCCTTTCCTTTAGCTTCACGTTATAGAGGCTCTTTTTCATGCAAGCATGGAAGAGAAGTCTGGGGTTCCTTCTACAACTCAGTACTCATTTGTAAGTTCAAAGAACATTGGACCCAATGGCATTCATCCACTCATAGGGTGGATACCTCAGCCTAGAAGAGTCAAGTAAGAAGACAAAGGGTGATAACCCTTACCCAATATACCTCTTATAGAACAGAAGTATCCTGCAGAGAGAAACGGGCTGCTATCTCACCAGCAGGTCCAGAGCAGTGGTATGGTAATTGTGCCCTTGGGGAGAGGCAGGCCATAAGGGAAAGAGCTCTTCATAGCCCTCCCGAAGGGGACTAACATCCTTCGGAACATCCTTCATAGCCCTCCCTAAGGGAGCGGCTGAAAACAGTGTTTTTTTGTGATGAGTAGTTAAAATGAGGCTGCCAGTTCATAATAACAACACATGAAATTGTAGACAAGCTAGACATCTAACAGAGAGAACGGGAAAAGAAATGATGACACAGAGCCGTTGGAGCAAGCCAGGAAGAATCCATCAAAATTACTCTTGCAAAATTATGCAAATTTAATCGGATCAGACTGTGGGGCAATTATTGCTCCAAGGTGTTATCAAGCAATAGAACGATCAGCTCACTAATCAGTTAGTGGAAAATAAAAACGGGATGCAGACCAGGTAGAAGCTGACCAAGGAGGTAAGGAGAAGAGACAAAGAGAGCCTAACCATAGCTGCTGACATGCTGGGTGGTGGGGTCCAGGGTGAACATGTGATGCCCAAGATAAGCTTTGTAGCCGCAATCTCAGAGGCAGAACTTTTTTTTTTTATTTCAAAGAAAGTAGGTGTCATTGAAATATTATGGCCAAATTGCTAAACAAATAAGAAGCAAAAAAGCAAGTAGCAACAAGCTCTAGAGTGGTGGGATCAGTATTCAGAATCACTGCAATCTTTTGTCCAAAATGAGCAGTTTTTGTCCCAACTCATTTATAAAATCAACCTTTTCCTAATATCAAAATTAGATAAAAACAACACAAAAAAGAAAATTACACAACAGTATCGTTTATGAATACAGATGCAAAAATTCTCTACAAAATACAAACAAACCCCAAACAGCAGTATTTAAAGAGGACTCTCTACTATGACCAAGTGGGATTTATCTTATGAATCTAATATTGGATTGACATCTGAAAAACCACATCAATAGAATCAAGAACAAAAGTATATGGTAATTTGAATAGATGCAGAAAGAGTATTTGACATAACCCGAAAATCTTTGTGATAAAAATACTCAATTTCTAGAAGTAGAAGGGAGATTCCTAAACTTGATAAAATGCTATCTGTGAAAATCCCACTGTGAACAGCATGCTTGATTTGAAAAATTTAAGGGCTTCCTCCTAAGATCAGGAAAAAGAAACAATGGTTTTCAATTCTTCTGTTTGATATTATAGAGAAGGTTGAGGTGGATGTGGAGTGACTACCAATGGATGAGGGATTTCCTTTGCGGATTTTATAAATGTTCTAAAATTGATTGTGGTGTTGGTTGCACAGCTCTGTGAATACCCTGAAAAAACACTGAGTTGTACACTCGAAATGGGTATGAATTGTAGGTATATGAATTATATCTCAATAAAAGTGTTTTTAAAAAGCAATAAATATGGGGCCAAGATCTGATGTTATGTAAAAAAAAAAATAAGTGCTCTTAAATATTCTTAAATTCATTTGACCATTAAGTTATCCATTGGGAAAAAATGTACAACCTAAAAGTTAAGAACTCTGTTTTATTCGGTGGACAAAACTGAGAACTTAAACGTGGAAGACAGCATCTCAGATAGCTTTGAGGGACTGCTCTAAAGAGGTAAAGGAGGAGCTAGGATGTGTAAGAGTTTTGCAACAAAAACCAGGTAGTTGGAACATCCAAAGATTACTGTTAATTAAAGAAAACCAAACATCTCAAGTGAATGAATTTAACTTTTCTATGTATGGGAGGAAGCAAGATTCTGGGCTCGCTGAAATCATTCCTTTGATATGCAGCTTAAAATAGGGCCAGCATCCTGTTTTCTCCACCCTGAATCTCCTCAGGGTGCACATTTGGGAGTGGCTGTAGTGGCTGATGGCTTGAGGACTGCAGCATCCTTTGTTTACTGATATGACTGGCAACATTTTTCATCTATAAGGTTAACCTTCCCAGTAGTGACTGTAATAAGGAAGAACAAATCTGACTCCATAGTAGATCTGTTTCTTTGCCTCTAACCCTGTGCTCTGTTTCCTGGGCTCAGTCATGCTGGTCCTTCACCTTTTGTAAAAGAATGTTGCCTAGAGCCTGAAATAGACAGGAGAGCCCATCCTCAAGGCTCTGACCTTTAAGGGTGTAACACTTTCCCATTCATATAGAGATAAAAAGTTGCAGAACAGAGAATAACATTTGTCTTACTGGAGGTTTGCAGGGACACCATGACCTGACCTAGGTGGACAGCTGCAAGAACAAAGGATTTTGACACAAGAAGTTTGCAACCATCAACCACGTCCCCTTTCCTTTTACTATAAAAGGAGCTTGAATTCTGATGGGGGAAGATGGTTCTCCATGACATTAGTCTGCTATCTGCTGGCTTTCCAAATAAAATCATTATTTCTTGCTCCAACACTTTGTTTCCTGATTTACTGGACTGTCGTGTGGCCAGCAGAACGAGTCTGGACTTGGAAACAACTCTCCAAGTGCCATCACAGACTTCACAAAGACAACAAAAACCTTACCACAGAATTAAATCAAGACCTAGGGGAAGACACTAGCTTTCACATTGGTAGCCTGAGATGAGAACACTTGGGAAACATGGTCATTTGCAAATCATACACAGTTGCCATGTTCAAATGAGCAGGTGCTCAGTAGTAGAGTTCACAGTTAATTCATCCAGGGAATAAGTCTGAACTGGCCCTGAACAACTCTTTGACTTAATGAAGGACCTCTTTTCTTGTCAATTGACTGTCAATAAGAAATAACTGCACAGTCGAGAAGTAATAATAATAATGTGAGAGAAAAAAAAATAGCACCAAAATGTCTTTTCCCTACATGCATGCTATTATAGTTCTGCCTGAGAATGTGGAATTGACAGGTGAGGTGTGGACGCTTCAAAGAGAGTTTCTCAGACCATGTACAATAGCAGCACTTAAGTCAAATGGGATCTTCTGGCTAAGGACTTTAAGGAAAAGTCAAGTAATACAATGTCAAATGTGTTTCTTTGCTCTGTGACATTCCTTTGAAAAGCTAATATTCACCGTAACTTTCAATATTTTCTTTCAGAGTAGACCCTTCGATTATATTAGAGAACATCTGATGAATTATATCAGAGTGTAAAAATAATGCCTGCCTTATAAAAAGAATGAAAAAATGATTGTCACCTGAAATCCCCACAAAAGCAGTGACAAACTTACTTGATTATCCATTTAAAATTGCAACACACACACACACACTTCCCGACATGTACCTCCACAGAAGTTTAAAGTTTTCCATAAATTAGATTATTCTCTCCACAGTGTTTTGCAAATTATTTTTTCTTATGTTAATTAAAAAATAGGCACACTTTCATGTAAATACCTTTTCATTTTTGATAGCCTTTGGGGTGTTTTTGGTGTATTTTATTCAACTAGCTCTATTGATAGGATTTGGACTGCTTTACATTTTCTCTAATTAGACTTGGAATTGTTTATTAAAAGGTATGCACTTTACCTTTTCAATGTTGAATGCCAGATTCCTCCCCAGAAGTATATAATTTTCTACTCTCAGGGGATACCTTTTATTCATAACCTTCTGGAAATTTTGTTGCTGTTTTTTCAAACTAGTCTATTTGTAAATGTTTCAAACAATCTCATCATTTCAAATTTTCTTTCTCTATTTACTAGTGAGCTGAAAAGCGGTTCCTCTTGGTTGGTTACTTGCATTCCTACTTTGCAAAAATCGCCTCTATTCCCAAAACATTCTTTGGGAAAAGCTGTTTCAGGAGAGTCCCATCGAAAGGGACAGCTCATTAAAGTGTGTGAAATGGTCTGAGGTCACCTCACAATACACTTTCTCAGACAAAGAGAATGTAAATGAAAACCTGAAATTCTCGTTCGGTTTTCTCAGCACCAGAATACACATAAGTGCATTATGTCCTCAGTCCTCTGTGTGTGTGTGTGTGTGTGTGTGTGTGTGTGTGTGTGTGTTTCTTTTCAGCAAAAAGCGAACTCCATCTTACTTACTTAATGTCTAGGCATAAAACGGTTCATAAACAATAGACACAATGAGGGCTATTGTGAGGAATAAGAACTGAAAAGAAAAAAAAAGGAATTCAAATCCCCTAATCCTTTAACAAATCTCCTAATCCACTCCTGTAATGAGCGCCCGCCCTGCGAGCAGGATTTGCTGTGCCACCAAGCCTTGGGTCCTGCCCTCAATCTGACTCTGTCACCTGCTTAGTTTTCTGGTTATTTCAGTGTCACCTTTCCCTACTAGCCTGTCTCTTCTAGAAACAAGGACACAGAAAAATATCAGCTCTAATTAAAAATGTTTGTACTTTCTGCCCAGGGAGAAATGAAGTTTGATTTGCACTTTGCTGATTATGGAGGCAAACAGGTACCACTTCATTTTAGTAGATGAGTTGGGACATATTTTTCTGGCAAAAAAAAAAAAAAAAAAAAGACCTGAGGTAATTTTTTTGATCCAATAGGTAGTAGATATGACAGGTCATTTCAATGTCAATTTCAAAATATCTCTTTCATTCTGAGTTTGAAGCCAGTTTAATAATGAGTAAATGTAATGGTTTTACTAGTTTTAAAGCAACACTTTTTTTAGTAAAACATATTAGGTAAAACATTTAAACAACTAATAATTTTGTTTATTTAAAATAATTAATGTAGCACTATTAGGAATGCAGCCAGAATTGCTGCAATGAGAAATACCGATTTTAAAGAGTAGGATGGTGGGGGGGGGGGGGGGGGGGGAAAAATTGCAGAGAATCTACTACCACTTGTGAGGCATTTAACATACAGGTAGGTTTTCCCCTCCATTGGAAAATGGAAACCAAAGTGCAGAAAGGGCATTAGGATGAACTATGAGAAACTGATGATGTATATGGCTAGTCCACATCCTTTTGTCTAATGCCCAAGTGTTTGATACCAGCTGATCCTTCTCACCTTACTGAAACAGTCTCCTCATTTGACTCCCACTCTGTAGTTTAGGGTTTTACGTTTCCAATTTCACTGGTTACTCGTTCACATCTTTTTTACTGGAGGTATCATCTTCCTGACTTTTAGAGAACAGGGTGCATTTCCACTCTCAACTCACAATATTTCTGCTAACTCCTCACTCTTCATTAACTCCTGCTACAAAGTACCCCCTATAAGTTCCTGCTGTCCAATTTGTACTTCCAATGCCGATCTCTCTTCTAAGTGCCAATTTAACGTCTCCACTTGGATGTCTGTAGATACCCAAACATAAGATACACCAAGTTCATTCCTTCCACCGTCTTCCCCTATCTAGGGGAAGACAACTCCATTTGTCCAAGTGTTCAGAGTAAAATTCTAAGAGTCCATCCTTAATTTTCTTTTCTCACTCACTCTGTGTCTCATCAAAAGATACATTCTAACTCTGAAATATATACCTGAATAATCTCTAGCCTGGATCAGAGCCAGAACTACCGTCCAGTCTATCACTTCCAATCTTGCTCTCCCTTGTTCCATAGAACATTTCCTATGCAGCCATCAGACAAATGCCACTAAAAAGTAAACCATTGGCTTCTTTTCACACTCAGAACCAAGCCCAAAATTCTTATCAGGTTTCTACGTAGCAGAACAAGAATGTTAATCTCTTAATGACTCTGTCCCGTTCTCACCCCCTCCCGAGAGACTGGAAGTTCTATGAAACTTTAGAGATTTTATTCACTCTTTTGTCTTCAGTGTTAAGTAGGAACCTGGCAAGAGATTGATATACAATCTTTGTTAACTGAATGAATGAAGGAATTAATTGCTTAAGTCTAGAGAAGAGACTATTCTGATTACTCATGGCATTCAGGAGAGAAGTGGTTAGATAAAAATATCTGTTTAGTAGTTTCAATGTAGACTTCAAAATGGTTTGAAGTTTTTTATGGCTAGAATGGAGAAAAACTACTAGGTTAAAATTGCAAATATACATTTTTTAATCTGATATTAAAATTCACTTTTTTGGGGGACAGATTTTCCCTTGGTTTTGGAAAATTGCCTTTCGAAGATCTTTTAATGCTTGGTTAAGATACGACATATGCCTATATTTCACATCGAGAAGTTAAATGGCCTTTTTAACAGAAATTGGCAGATGTACACGTGTATGCAGATCATGTTTTCTTTAGAGACTTCATTCCCTAAACAAATATTTAGACTCTGCTGAGCACTTACACTGTGGAGTTCCTACAGCTGAGAGTATCAACAGGAGAGGTCGATCTCTTCCTGTTCGTTGTGAGAAATTGTTACTGACTTCGGGGCAGTAACTCATGTTGGCTAATGTGGAGCTTAGTGAGACATCAGTCTTTACCCACTCGAGCTTGTGTCCCGGCAGACAGCCCCTCAAAATAGACAGAACATCAGAAACACACCTCTTGTGTAACTGTGTAACTGAATATATTTTTTCAGTATCTCCACCTCAAAGCCCCTGTAGGATCAAATAAAAACGATTGATCTCTTCAGACAACCGGGTTCTAAGATTCTTAGAATTGTGCAGAGGGGGTCCACTTAAGGGAAAGAATGCATTTCTTGTGATCAGCTATAAGTGGATTGGTAAACATGATTTTTATGTGTCATTCTTTTATCTTAATTTAACATGAAGTTTAAAAATGTGTTTTTATTGTAAACCACTATATTTATGTGATTTCACATTTTCTTAAATCATTTTTCCCATAAGAATGTAATTAGAAGAAAAATACGTTTATTATATTTCTGTATAGGTAAATATTTAATCAATTATATATTTGCATAGAGATATATTTATTTTCCCATTTAATAGGTTATATAGTTACTTAAATTATTTTAAAAATAATATATTTGACTAATGTAATACAAAGTATGTATTATAACAATTTGATCTGGGAAATATTCATTCCAAATGCTATAGAAGTTTATTATGTGTTATGGCATGTAGCAGAAAAAAATGTACATTTATTAACTGATACTTGAAATCACTACACTTTGTGTCTTTGAAAATCAACTGGTATACCTCTATAATAATTGTTCTACCTTATTTATAAATGATGATACACATTTTTGAAAATTCTGGCTGTTCTTTTAAAGTACTATTCTTTAAATATAGCAGATCTGACTATTCCGTATATTCTGTCACTGAAAAGAGAAATTAAAAGTAATCTTTACCACATTTTCAGTCTATTATCAATGATATTTAAAGTCTTAGAGATATCTTTATATACTAAGTAAGGAATTCATTTAGATTAATGTCTTTTACTAATCTATAAGCAGCATCTTGGGGCAATTTAACAGAATTATTATCATTTTTATGTTCCTCATTAAACTGTTTTATCTCAAAATAAGTATTTCCTATATTCCCCATCTCTAAATGATGGCACTTCAGGTGTAAATTATACAGCATGCATCTACAAATAAAAACACATTAAAGCATTAATTCTACAGCAATTATACTCCACCAAGTAAAATTCTGAAGCAAGAGCCATATCCCAATACGCTTATTTTATTTCCACTGACGCAGATGTTTACTTGCTGTTGAAATTAGTTACTAAAATTTTTGCTTTAAGAAGAAAGAATAATTAAGTCAAAACTCTTTGAAATTCCTATGGAAGACACTAGAAACCCACTGGTTTGCATTTAGGAACCATTAATACCAACAAATCATATACACACTATCGTCTATAGTGACATGGAAAAAACTCTGAAACTTTAAATGGTTAAAAACTAGGCTGTTTATGTTGAGTCAGGAAGTGGAGGTCCAAGCCCCACGTGCCAGGTTTTTCCTCCCTCCCTGTGAACCAGCTCTGAGCATTACCTTTACCGCAAAGTCCCTCAGAATCACATTTTGAAGACTATGACCTCAGGGACTAGAACTCAGATATATTTATTTTTCTAAATAAACTGAAAGAAAAAAAAAAAAAACCACTATCCCATGGGGACAAGCTTATCTTTGGAATAAAGCTACTTAATAGAAAATATTCAAATTTTCCTTTGGTAAAGATTATACAAAATACAGTGAATTTTTAAACAGTTTGCAAAGAGATAGTCTAAAGGAGAATAATCAGGTATCAGTACACTGGTGAGCTAGAGGTCAAAGTAATTGAATTTGTAAAAAGGCACAAAGGATATCTGGCGAATTAAATTATAAGTAGACTGTGATAACATCTTATACATAATATGGATGCAAATACAAACGAAAAAAAAAATCCTTTGAGATGTTCTTTTTCTTTCATTTCTCTGGAATAAAATGCTGAGCGTCTACTGTCTTGCCTTAAGACATCATGTGGGTGTCTGGAATTCATTCCCAGAAATGTTAATATTACTTTATTTTCATCCTCTCACTGATGTGAAAACACATCTGGGAAATTAAATGCAAATGCAAACACTTCCTTCGCAAAATGCTCTCCACCCTTGTAAACATCTCCTTTATCTATTTGTTTTAATGATGAATCCTATTCAACATTTTGTCATTATTAATTAACGACACGGATTTCATTCAAAATGAAAAAGCCAGGTCATCTAAGTCTGTCTGGAATGTTGCTTTCCAGGCTCTTCTTGGCTATAAAATTATTGAAATTCAAATAATTGTCTCTCCTACTCTACAGATGAATCTCATTTGACGTTCAGCTCGCATTTCACAGATCTCCTTTTAGTTCACTTATTTTAGGTGATTTTCCTTACCGGTATTTCCAGTACCTTTAAATAGTCTGATGTATGTAAATTGCAGTGATGTATTTCCCTATAACGACACTGTTGCTCTATATACAGGCAGAGCTAACCCTGCGGCACTTAACTAGCTACATCCTCCATCTAGACAATTTCCATTTTAATCATTCTCCCAGCCTTTATTCACTTGGATATATTGAATTATATTCTTAGCCAAACTACTTTTTAAATGGCAGACTTCATAAGGCATGATTGATTAGCTTTTCAAGCTAAATACACTAAATGTCACTAGAAGGGAATCGTGGAGACCTGTTAATCCTTTTGGGTCACCGGAATGCCTCACAGGCTTCTGAGCCCTGGATAGCTATTGTTAAAGCGTATCTTTATTAAAAATACTCAGAGCTATATATATCCTTTTATAAGTGTCACCCTTACATTTGCAGAGAATCAGCTACATTGCTTTCTAGAGAATACAGATTACAAGAACAGAAATCTGTTAAGGCCAAGGCATCCAAAAGGCCAGCCAGAAAGTGCATTTCTGAAATAAAAATGCATCTTTAGAATTAATGGGCACATTTAAGGCATATTTTCCCCTGCTGAAATGCTATTTGTAAAGAAATGAGAAAATAGAAAGATTTGTAGCTAGAAACATTTGATTAGCAGCCCTGTCTGTCCACCAAATATGTGAAGATAAAACTAAGCCAAACTTCGACTGATAAGCAATTTATTGGCAGAGGATAGATTATTCACTAGATATAAAACTGATGGCTTTTGAGAGTGGACCATTTATGTTTTTTGTTTGTTTCTTTGTTTGTTTTAATAAAAGAGGCAATTGATTTCCTTCCCTCTCTCTGTCCTCCAAGAATCTGCACCCAACAGAATATTAGGTAGGGTGCAACGTCCTAAATATTGAAACTTTTCTCCCCTTTGCTCTCATCTTTCTATATCCGTTTCTGAAATGTAGATTTAAAAGACAACAACTGGGACTTTAGGGAGAGGAGTATTAAAGGTGCACTGAATCCTAAGAGAAGGAATGGTTTAAAAAAGCTACTGATGCCTGGCAAACTCAGATTTGGGCTTAGAGGTGTGACCATCAATATACACACCTATTTCTCTGAAAGTGGACATTAAACCACCACTCAGTACCCACTTCACAGGACAGATGTCTGAATTATGAAGAGTATGGTGAGGAACAGAACCAACAAGAAAACAAACCAGCACTGGATTTTGAAAATGGTTCATAATCAGAGCTATGATACCCAAGACGAGGAAACGTACATTTCAAACTATTTCTACAGGAGAAAAAAAAATGTTACAGTTTAGGTGGTTAGTGAAATTCAAAATGACATTAAATCTGTGAAGGACAATTGGAGGCTGTAAGAAGTAGAAGGTATTTTTGAAAGGATATAAAGTTGAAATAAAAGTAATACTAAATGAGATTCAAAAGAATGGGCTCTTGGAAAGAAGGGATCACAAAGAAAATAGTATTAGCAGGATTAAAAACTAGCTGATCCTTGAACAACTCGGGTTTGCACTCTGCGGGTCGACTTGGAGGAGGATATTTTTCAATCGTAAATTCTACACATGCCATGGTTGGTTGAATCCTCAGATGCAGAGGGACTGTGGATACCATTCAGGTACCAACTATAAATGATACTCAGATTAACCCCTGCGTTGTGCCAGCTGTACAGTCAATGCAATAAGAGCAGACTGGGTAATACAAATATCAAATGAGTGATGTTGAGAAAAAGTTTGAGAAATTTTTTGTATGTAGGAAAAATAAAATGTAAATGAAGAGAGGTGACAGATAAGGACAGAGAGCAGGCCGCACAAATATGATTCATGATGCCAGAATGATCAAATGAATATTGTCAGTAAATAATGCATTTTTCATGAAGAATGGCTATTTATTCTATTTTAATACAATTTTTAAAAGGCTACTTTCCATTTATAGTTATCACAAAACATTGGCTGTATTCCTTGTGTTGTATAAGACATCCTTTAGCCTATCTTACACCCAATAGTTTGTGCCTCCCACTCTCTGATCCCAATATTGCCCATCCCCCCACCACTGGCAACCATTAATTTGTTCTTTATCTGTGAGTCTGCTTTTTTTTGTTATATTCACTAGTTCCTTGTATTTTTTTTAGATCCCACATGTAAGTCATATTATACAGTACTTGTCATTCTCGGATTTATTTCACTAAGAATAATGCCCTCCAAGTCCATCCATGTTGCTGCAAATGGCATTGTTTCATTCCTTCTTTATGGCTGAGTAGTATTCCATTTTATAGATGGATAGATAGATAGATATATAGATAGATAGATAGTCTTTATCCATTTATCATCTTTATTCAGTCATTTGTTATTGGACACTTAGGTGCTTCCATATCTTGGCAATTGTAAATAGTGTTGCTATGAATATTAGTGTGCTTGTATCTCATTGAATTAGTGTTTTTGTTCTTGTTTCAGGTATATACCTATGAGTGGAATTGCTGGGTCATATAGTAGCTCTACGTTTAGTTTTTTTGAGAAATCTCAATACTGCTTTCCACAGTGGCTGCACCAATTTATATTCCCACCAACAGCATACGAGGATTCCTTTTTTCCCCACCTCCTTTCCAACATTTGTTACTTGTATTCCTTTTTGATGATAACCATTCTGACAGGTGTGAGATGATATCTCATTGTGGTTTTGATTTGCATTTCCCTGATAATTAGCAATGCTGAACATCTTTTCATGTTCCCGTTGGCCATCTGCATGTTCTCCTTGGAAAAATGTCTATTCAGTTCTCCAGTCTATTTTTTAATTTTTTTTTTTTTGACGTTGAGTTGTTTGAACTATTTACATATGTTGAATACTAATCCTTGTCAGCTGCATCACTTGCAGACATTTTCTCCCATTCTGTGTGTTGTATTTTTGTTTTGCTTGTGGTTTCCTTTGCGGTATAAAAGCTTTTAAGTTTAATTAGGTCCCATTTATTTATTTTTGCTTTTATTTCCTTTGCTTTAGGAGATGAATCAAACAAAAAAAATTGCTGTTATTTACATCAAAGAGTGTTCTATGTTTTTCTCTAGGAATTTTAGAGTATCCAGTCTTACATTTTGATCTTTAACCCATTTTGACTTTATTTTTGTATATAGTGTTAGAGCATGTTCTCATTTCATTCTTTTACATGAACCTGTCCAGTTTTCCCAAGAGCACTTATTCAAGAGACTGTCTTTTCTCCATTGTACATTCTTGGATCTTTTTTTCATGGATTAATTGACCATAAGTGTGTGTGTTTATTTCTGGGCTCTCTATTCTGTTCCATTCATCTATATGTCTGTTTTTGTGCCAGTATCATACTGTTTTGATGACTGTAGCTTTGTTATATAGTCTGAAGTCAGGAAGCATTATTACTCCTCTGTTCTTCTTTTTCAAAACTGTTTTGGCTATTTGGGGTCTTTATGTTTCCATATAAATTTTATAATTATTTGTTCTAGTTTTGTGAAAAATGCCATTAGTATTTTGATAAGGATTGCATTGAATCTGTAGATTACTCTGGGTAATATGGTCATTTTAACAATACTGATTTTTCCTACCCAAGAACATGGTAAATGTTTCCATCTGTTTGTGTCATCTTTAATTTTTTCATCAGTGTCTTAGAGTTTTCAGAGTACAGGTCTTTTGCCTCCTTAGGTGGCAAAAATTCCTAGGTATTTTATTCTTTTTGATGTTATGGTAAATGGGATTGTTTCTTTGACTTCTCTTTCTGAAGCTTTATTGTTAGGATATAGAAATGCAACTGATTTCTGTACATGAATTTTGTATCCTGCAAATTTACCAAATTCCTTGATAAACTCTAGTAGTTATCTGGTGGCATCATTAGGATTTCCTATGTATAGTATAATGCAATTTTTAATAGGAATAACAACTATTTTTTGGAGCTGAAAAATTATCTATATACATAAAGAAAGTTCATTACATTTTAGACAAAATAAATGGAAAAGTTAGTGAAAAGATATTCACATACAATATAGACAAAACATGCAAACATATATGTATGTGTGTAAACACATACACACACATATATATAAAGGAATAAAAGCTTACATTATTTTAAAGGTTTTTTCTGGAATATAAAATGTTAAAAGACATTGTAAAATATACAGACCATGCTTGTGACATAAAATTTTGTATCTATACATGTTTGTTTGCTTGCTTTAGTTTCTGTCTGAAAACAATAAAAAGACAATTACACATACATCTTTCTTAAGAAAAGTTACTAATTGCATATCCTATCTTTAACACATTCTTGAGTTATAGTCTGGGTAAGTGTCAGGAATCAAAATTAAATTCTCAGCATTTTGGCAAAAGGATATAAACATTTTTAAAGAGGTTGATACATAAGACAATATGAAAATCTCTACAATATAATTAATAGAAAAAGCAAAATTTATACCCACGAATATCATATTCTAATATGCCTGTGCTTATTTAGAAAACTCTAGAAATTCACTTAAGTGGATCGTGAAATAGATTCCTCCAGGAAGGTGAATTGTTTTGGGGAAAAGGGAAAGGGCAAAACTGTTCTGTGCCATTAAGTCTATAAATTCTTCAAAATTATTTATTTCATACCATGTGTATACAGCAACTACTTAAAAAAAAAACTCAAGAGCAAAAAGAAAATCCAAGTTTGCAGGTATCACAATAGTTCGACTGACTTTGAGCATTGTAAAAGTTAAATAATAGCAAATCTAAATCTAGAATTAAAAATTGTTAGTATATAAAAAGTTACTTGAAAGGGAAAATAGAATATATAAATAAAATATATGAAAATATTACCTAATACATAATTAATATACAAACATATTTTTTGAAAAAGACATTATCTTCATAAGATTCAGTGACAGCAAGCATTGAGAGGAATGTAATTCGGCGCATCTGTGAAAAGACAAACTTCATGATTCGAATAAAATTTTGAAAAGTCAATACTTCAGTCCTTGGAGGCATTTGAATATTCAAGGAGAAAGATTCCCTAAATCATGGGAATAATGATAATAGTGACTGTGTGTACCGGGTAATGTTCTAAGCACTTTCTATGCACTTGATATATATTAACTCATTTAATTTCCATTACCACCCCACTTCATAGCTGAGAAAAAAGGAGCCCAAACTGGTTAAGTAATCCACCCAAAGTAAAAAAGTGAGTCGTAGGGTCAAGGACGCACACACAGGCTATCTGGTTCGACCGTGTGCTAAACTACTCTGCTTCTATAATGGATTCAAACTAAAAAAAACTATTTGGTGACATGGACGATTTTGATGTGATGACTACTGAAAAAATTAAACTCAAATAATCTGAGCCCAGTTCTGAAAAAATAACTAAATGTATATATACTATGCCCACAAAAATAAGCTAGAAGAAAATATGAACAGAAGTTTTAACTCTACTGCTGTCACCAATGATTGTTACTAAAAACATCATATTTTATAAAGACTGAAATATACTGTCATTCTTTTCATTATCATAAACATGAAAAGTACATTAGTTACACATAAATAGTTAGCTAATTTATGAAGTAACTATATAGATAAAACAGTTCATCTGGGAGCTGATATCCTCGAAAGGCTACCAATGAAGGAAGTTATTACAACTAAGAAATTCTGACCTATCAAAAGTCAATCAATGCTCTGGCAAGAAATCAAAACAAAGAAAGAAAAGATTTTCAGTAATTTTTATTGTGTCTGTGTCTGGATGAAGAAAAGCATTAAAGTACAATGAAAGTATAATTAATCTTTTGCATCATATGTACAAGATTTTTTAGTTTAAAAACTAAAGAGAAATGAAATGTTTTCAAGAGATATTCTCGGGGAGGGTATAGCTTGCTGGTAAAGCACATGCTTAGAATGCATGAGGTTCTGTGTTCAATCCCCAGTACCTCCAATTAAAAATAAACACATAAATTTAAAAAAGATATTCTGATTGTCAGAGACATTGCCTGCCTATAATGATGTTGAACAAGGAAGCAAATATAATGCTACTGTACTGAATCAAATGTGAAATTTATAGTGACTGAGGGTTTATCCTGGTGAGAGAGCCTGCTTTTGCTGAATTTATAAACAGTGTTTGACAACTGCTTTCTTTATTTACATCATAAGACTATATTTTGACATAATCATGGTCTTCAGTTATTTTTTGTCTCAATACATTTTCAAATAATTTGAATTATTGTTCATTTTTCACACATAGGGAGTCAAAATTAGAGAAAGAGAGATGATGTGCGAACGTATCTGCTCCTAATTTAAATTCAGCCAGAATCAGATTGAGTCCTAGCCCCAGGTAGACATGTGTGATTCTGCTTCAGTAGTTTTGTAAGGGAGTTTTGAACAAAGAAAGGCTGGCCAATTTGCGAAATACCATTTCACCTTATTCATTTTACTGAATGATCAACCTGTTAAACTGCTGAACAGTTTTCTCAGCGTTTTCATTTGGTCCCAGACAGCTCTGTCCCTGACTCGGACCCCACAGCTTTCCATGAAATCAAGTGGAATTTTTCTCTAATCAAATACGTTGTCTGCTGTGTGTAGACAGTATGTGCATTTCCCCCTCATGCCCCTCCCGCTGCCCACCACGGCGTTGGCCTCCCCTGGTCATTACAGTTTCAGCAGAGAAGCAAGTAGAAACAAATGATGAGAAGGTTTTCTGAAAAAGGTGATGTCTTCATTTTGCAAAACTTGAACTAAAGAAAGGAGATGAAGAAGTGTCCACGGAAAAGAGAGTAGCATTTTTATAATCGTGGTTAAAAGAGGGGAGGGTACAGCTTAGTGGTAAAGTGCATGCTTAGCATGCATAAGGTCCTGCGTTCAATCCTCAGTACCTCCATTCAAATATAATAATCATGGGGGTGGGAAGGGATAAACTGGGAGTTTGAAATTTTCAGATACTAACTACTATATGTGCAACAGATAAACAACGCATTTCTACTGTACAGCACAGGGAACTATATTCAATATCTTGTAGTAACCTAATAATGGAAAAGAACATGAAAACAAATATATATATGTGTATGCATGACTGAAACATAATGCTCTACACCAGAAATTGCCACAACATTGTAAACAGCCTATACTTCAATTAAAAAACCTTAATTACCTCCCTCCCTCCAAAACAAAACATGATAATAAAATAAATGAATAAATTACCTCCTCTCCCCCCAAATTTTTAATAAATAATAATTTTTAAAAATAACTAAAATAAAACCATGGTTTAAAACAATGCAAGGCAAGTTCCATGCGTGTTGAGTCAAAAATTTATGAGGATGGAAAGTGAAAGAAATAGGAAACAGGACAGCAATTAGAATTATGCACGAAGGGGAAGCAGGGAACAGATCCTCAGAAGCCCAGCTTGATCCCCAAAGTCAGAGAGAGCCATGGAGACACCTACAGCAAGACAGCAACAATTTCCAAATTTAGAAATATCACCTTGTGAAAAATCAGAAATTAAGTGGAGGAGTTTTGAAACAGAAATATTAATTAGGAGACTCACGATAATCTAGGCAATCAATGCTGAAGGATGAAACAATTAGTACAAATGTGGATGAGAAGGGTATTTTTTGAGCGATATTTGGTTAAATAGAATTGTCCCATTGATAACGAATTGTCTGTTTAGGGCAGGGGAAGAATGCGCTAAGTGTAAACATCTAAGCTTGGACAATTGGTGCTTACCTCATAGAGGAAATCCCGGAGTGACCATAGCTTGGATGGGGTGATGAAAATGTGGGCGTCTTTTGAATTTAAGATGCCATTCGTGGGAGCATATAAGTTAATTTATCAAACTCTGTGCATGTGGATTTGTTTGGATTTGAGCTCAGAAAAAAGAGGGAGATAAGGACTGGGACATGCTCAATATAACTGAAGGCGTCTATCACGCAGGACTCATGCATCAATATAAGAAAGAGTAACGGGTACTAGTAGAGAAAGGAAGAGAAATGGAGGTACACAGTGGAGCCTGGGAAGAAGAATCAGATAATTCTAACCATCTGTGCACTTTATTCTTTTCTGTTTCAAATAATTTATTGGAAATGGCATTTGTAACAGTCTATTACATATATGAATATACATAATACTTTCTCTGTCTTCCTCTTGTTCCTCTTCCTGGTTAATAATTGTGGAGAGGGAAGGTTTGACCAGAAGAGAACTTCAAGGCACTGAAATCCTTCCACCACTAGGAAAGAAAACTGTTCATGCTTCCTGCGAATATATCTCCTGTCCTTCTAGGATTTAGCTGCATGACTGCTTAGATTCCTACCATGACATACTACATATTAATCTCCATCGTGTGTCACACAGGAATGAGAAGGGTACCTCATTGTAATAATGCCCAGGGCAATATTAAAAAGACAAACCCTAAAACCTAGTAGACTATCACTGGAAGTTACCAGACCCTGGTAACCATAAGTGTGTTTTCTATGTCTGTGAGTCTGTTTCTGCTTTGTAAAGAAGTCCATTTGTGTCTTCCATGGTTTACTTTAAATAACCCTGGACCCCGCTGTCCCCTTTGAAGTTGTCCTTTAATATCCTGTGAAGGTGTGTGGCCATAACACCAAAGTGTGTTTATAAAATTTCAGTTGAAGAAAGTTTTAGTGTCCACTGGATCCCATCCTCTCTATTTTTATAAGCTCCCCTCAATAACTCTCTTAAAATGAATGTTTTATTGTCCTCTACCCATCACTTTCCTGGAGGTGAATGTTGAGAAGTGTGGGGCCAAGAGGCAGAGACAGTTGAGAATAGTTTATGATGCTAAGCGTGTCAGATTTTCAGCTCCGTGGGTTTTAAACGCACACTTCTGAATGACTCTGCCCTCAGACCTGATCTTTCTAGCCCAGCAGTCTTTAAAAAGCTAGCAATTACCACTTCATCATGTTCAGTGATATGTGATTTGTCTCCTTTTTCATCTTGTCAGTGATTTAAAAATTTGAAAGGAAGAACAAAAATAGATATTTTAAGCAAAGCAATTCTGAATTATAAGAATGTTTTGAACGATATAGAAGCAATGGTTTCCTTCCAACTTGAAATTAAAGCAAACAAAATCTTACTCTTCTATGTGTAACTATTCATTTATTTCCACAGGCATTTATACTGAAGTTGGGGGACAGTGGTTGGCCAGTGATTAAAACTGCCTTCCAAGGAATTACAGGTCCAGGAGATGCAGTGATGGAGGGGGTCTCAAATGATCTGCATCATGCAGAGGCTTCAGAGAAAGTGGCGATGGGCTCCTGTGTGACCTGCCAGTAACACGATAGTCACCTCTCCCTATATGTAGATGTAAAACTAGTATTTTATTTTTTCATATATTCCTTTTGCATGAGAAATTAGGAGTATTTTCAGCTGAGAATGTTCTAAATCAGCATTGGTTGGAATTGTGTTGTGTGAGTGCCTGCATTGTCCTATCGTGTGTACATGAGCTCTATTCTGCTTTTGCAAGATGAATGCTTTTGTTATTTGATGTCAATCTTCTTCATGACTGTAAATAAGATTCATGCCAATCTTATTCAGTTTCTGTGTTTTGTGGCATCAATTCTTTTCTTGTGTTTGCACATATTGAATTATACAACAGAGGAGCTTTGTATGAGGCTAATATTCCTTTGAGAATTATAATGGATCCATATTCTATTGGAAACTTTGGTTCTAGAATACAGTGTCAAAGGAATTATAAATGAGTTGCTTTGAGACTTTTCCAGGTATGTAATACTTTTCTGAACCCATTTACAGCAAATGAGAAATAGGAAATATTAAGCATCTAAATCTAAAATATTTGCTTTTTTTTTTTTCTAGAACTCACGGACATAGAAAACAAACTATGGTTACCAAAGGGGAAAGGGCAGGGAAAGATAAATTAGGGGTTAGAGATTAAACAGATACACATTACTATATATAAAATAGATAAACAACAAGGACCTACTGTATAGCACAGGGAATTATATTCAATTTCCTGTAGCAACATAAAATAGAGAAGACTCTGAAAAGAAAATATATATGTGTAACTGAACCGCTTTGCTGTGTACCTTAAACTAACAATTATAAATCAACTCTACTTCAATAAAAAATTAAAAACTATGAAACAGTTTCTTATAGGGGATATTTTCCATTTTATTTCTGTTTTATTTATTTAATACAACCTCACTTCTTTATTTAAAATTCATTCTAGTTTTCTTTAAATATATTTAAATTAACTTTTTGTAAAGAATATATTTCAAAAATCAAGATTTTCCTACCCTGGGATCCTTAATAAATGACCTCAATCAACTCTTCATATGAAAACTTAGTACAGAAAGTTTGCTGCTCTCCAAATCATCTTCAATTGTTAACCTTCTATGTCCCCTTTGGGCCAGATTCTCACAAGTCTAACCCTTCCTCTGAAATGATGGATTCGGCTCATTAGCCAGAATACTGGGCCTACTGTCCATACATTTTGATTCAACACTAATTTTCATTTTCTTGCTTGCACTTGACTGTAGCAGCCGCAGAGATTTGGAAGGATTTCAGATTTGAAGCTGAACATTGTACTACTAGAAGTTTTATGCTAGGTAAGTGAAAATTATTGATGAAAACACTATGACTCTCATTTCAAAACAGAAGAAATGGAACTTGGGAGGATATAAGTATCTATTGCAAAGCAAACAAATAAGGAAAAACCAAGCCAAAAAACTACTAGTTTCCAAGTGAAAGGAAAAAATATAAATATGTAAATATACACGTATTAATTTTAAGATCATCTATTATTTTATGAGTTATTTTTTGAGCAGTTTTATGTTCACAGCAAAGCTAAGAGGAAGGTACAGAGATTTCCCATAAACCCCCTGCCCTGCACATGCACAGCCCTCTCTGTTATCCACATTCCACATCAGATGGTACCTCTGCAACAACTGATGAGCCCCGCTGACACATTGTTTTCCATCTGTTCACTAATCCACATTGTAAATTCAATGGGAAAATACAAACAGATCTTTGAAAATTAAATAATGTTATTGTAAATTCATTTTAATGGATGAGAAATATAATTTTTTCTTTTAAGCATTATAAACTATATGAGCACTTTAATAAAGGTATATTTTATGAGTTTGAGGATTTATGAGATTTCCATCCAACAAAAGAGGTAAAATTTAGGTGCCAATAACATAAAGTTATTTAAAGTTCCTTTTACAATGACAATAGAACATTTCTAAGCAGTTTCATTTTTTTATCATTTACCATAGAAATAGATAAAAGATATGTCATCTTGAAACAACATTTTAGTATCAAAGGAAAGCTGTAATCAAGTTTCAGTGAAATAATGACTTCTGAAACATTGGACAAGTTCTCTTTTCTATCTGGACTTCGTTTTCCATTCTATTTTAAATATAGTTATTCAAGTAAATAAATTTTGATTCAAATTTTTTTGTGATCTTTGATTATCCTGACAGATTATGGATATCTACTAACTTTTTGAAATGTGCTTTACTGAAAAATAAAATAGGGTAACCATGTGTATCTCAAATCAATGTGGATGTTTCAATATCTACCAACTAAATTTCCTTTTGTTCTATGAGAAAATAAAATATTTTTGCTTAGCAAGTTGTCAGTCTTACAAATTAAATTTAGAAGAGGTTTTCCTTTTATCCTCATCTGCTTCTTCCAAGATCAGTAAGCTGAGCTGTAATTGAATCTGTTCATGCCACACAATTTTTAGTCAGGAACATTTCCTATTTGATTCAGAAATTAAAATTTGTGTAGTATAAATAGTACTTTTACTTGTTGTTAATGTAGGGATGGGTTCAATGGTAATGGTCAAAAGGAAACTTTTAAATTACTGGTCACTGAATATATTTAATAAGAGATTGTAGCTTGTGTTTGCATTTAATTAAATGTACAAACATTAAATGCCTGTAGATGTACTGTATAATTTGGAACAAAGTAAAAATTTATATTGTATATTCATTTTTATAAAGAAGATGGGTCAAATTTTTTATTTGTTTCTCTTTTTAAAACTCTATTTTCTAATGGAATAGTTTAATCTAGGCTTAACTTCAACTCCCCCCAAAAGTAAGGAAAAAATAAAAACAGCATTATTTGAGAGATTATTTATCAGTCTTTCTACTTCTGTATTCAGGAAACATAAAAACTAGATTTCCACAGTTATGAGAATAGGATTCTCTCAGTAAACTTAATATTTGAGGGTATGTGACTCTTTTTAAATGAAATTTAACATATTTAAACTCTCAAAAAGCAATCATATCAATTTTATAACAGTATACCTGATTACAGCATGCCATTTGCTTATAGTTACCCAAATAAACATGTTTAATGCTGTAAGAATCTTCAGAAAATAGTCTACTAGTGTCTTCTAGCTAACTGTTTTACTACCATTTTGTCTTAGTAAAAACATACATTACGAAAAATTTTCTTGCTTAAGAAGAAGTAATATTATTACACAAATTGACTATGCAGATAAAATGGAACTCCCCAAATAGTTCTTTATTTAATGGAATCAGTCTACCACTTAACAAGCAGTTGTGCTTTTATTAATGCTAACATATTTTGTAGTACATAAAAAAACCATCTATTTCATTCCCTGCCTAGACCTTATTGATGATAATTTAGTATTGGAAAATGGAATGGAAATAAAAAAGTGACCTCATATACTCCTCCTGGGAGACAAGTAAAGGGAATAATAATGATCATGACAAGGAAATTTCCATTCTTCTCTAGTATGTTGCCAAGAAACAGTAATTACAAGAATTTTGGGTTTTTCCCCCCTATTTCTACAGAGCCATGGGAGGGTGTGCCTAATCTGAACAGGGTTGTGAGAGAATTTGTGCTGCAAATTAGATCTTGGCAGGAATGTCTGTGGATATAGGAGCCTACTGGTATCTGGTGTGTGTGTGTGTGTGTGTGTGTGTGTGTGTGTGTGTGTGTGTGTGTTGGATTAAACTCTGAGTCCTGGACATTCTAAAGAATAAAGCCCCATCTGTTAATGAAGAGGTACTCTAAGGAACTTCAGCCTTGCGGTGTCCACTGTTCACTCTGGACAATCCTGTGAAATGAAGCTCACCAGCCATAGAGTGAAGATTAACAAAATGAACCCGAGAAGAAGGAGGAAGTTTCCTAGAGCCCCAGAGAGCAGGTAGAATAAGCAGTACTGGTGACCAGGGAAATCCACAGAGGAATCAAACTGACTCTCTGCAAGCTTCTGCTTTGGTTTATGGGAAATGTCCAACTTACAGTTCAGGGTTTCGCTTTTTGTAATCAATTTATAATCCTCTTTAGTAAATCTAACCCTTTAATAATACCTGGTTTGTCCGTACAGCACTGTGTGCTAGCTTTATGGAAACTAAAGAAAAGGGAAGTGAAGTGTGGCTGTGAGTCACCCCTTGTGGTCTCATGCAGAGGCAGGTGCCCACAGCCAAGAGAATGAGCTGAGAAGGCAATCTGGACCTGAAGCTGAAGAGGAAGAGAAGGAAGGGCCATGAAGCATGGGACAACTCTTCTACCTTATAAGCTCCTTCTGCAACAATGCCATGAGACATAAGACTTTTCAGAGTCTTTTTATCACCAGTTGGACACAAGTATGAAGCAGCTCTCAAACACCATATTTGTCATATTTCATAATAAACTAAAAGGATGGATTAAAAATTTAAAATTAAGCATCAAAGATGCCTAACAAAATTAAGCAAAGTCTATATATTTATTTCGAAACTGAGAAACAGCATTAACTTTTATTTTATTTTATTTTATGTTGAAACATAAAATGTTTAATAATAAGAAAAGAACTTATAATAAGAAAGAAATTATGAAATAAGTTCATAACATCAACAACTGACTTCTATTCATTGATTGGTTTTAAAGGAAAAAGATAGAGAAAGAAGGGTGTGATTTTCAGTTTTTTCTGAATCAACTACTTTATAATAACCTTTATAATTTTAAATTTTAAAATGGCCAAATGTGATACATTTAAAGATAATCAGTATGACAAAATTTTAAGGATCGACTCTTTAGGGCTAACAAGTTTTAAAATTTCAGTGCTATTCTTCTTTTGAACATATGATGGACAGATGATCATATTGATTGAGGCTGAATAAAAAATGAGAAAACTATTTTTTTTTACTGTTTCTAAATGATAGTGCATATAATATTTTAAAGAGGAAGATCATTATTTATCTGATAATAGTTATATCACATATATTCTCTTATTGTATTGGATAGGAATGCATATAGATTATTTTATGACTTACAAACTATGTTTTTTGTATGATACTTTATTTTCTTTTGAGTGTCAATTTTACCTGAGAAAATAAGAGGGAAATGGTCAACTGAACAAAATCCTTGTGTTCAGAAGTAGCCATTAACCTCTAAATAATCCTGACAATGCATCACCTCATGTTGTTGGCTTTTGAAAACCAAAAAGCTTTTATCACACATGTAATTTGGCTCAATAATTGTGAGATAATAATTCAAAATATACCTAGTGATGATTTTTCTCAATGACAAAATAAAGAGAGTCTTGAATGAACATGGAGAGAGGATGTCCATTTAACTCTTTCAGAGAACACACTGAAGACAAGTATTTATCAATAAGGATGAAATAAAAATCAGAGAAGCTGGCACTGAAACTGATCCAGAGACAGGATAATGAATGTAACACACCTTGATCAAACTGTAGCTTGTATTATGCCAATGCTTATTGAAATGCATAAAAGTGGAATGGGAACTCCTAGTAGAAAGGTAACCAAATTAATTGCTGTTGATCAAACTCAAATAATAATGCTTTATCTACCTGAAAAATTATATGCGAAATCAAAATTGTTCGGCTTAACAAAATATGGATCTACAAAATAAGCCTGATTATTTGTATATTTTTGATACTACGTAAAACACTTGACTTGCTTTTGTTCTGACTATCCTCATCTATTTGCATATTTTAGTTAAATCACTTGCACAATCTCCTTAATAAGTTGTAATCATGCTCTCTTGTAAGTGCTCTATTATTTTTAAATTTTATGGAGAAAAGCATTCCTGTGCAAATTACATTTAAGGCAATATTTTTACAGGAAAATTCCAACAACTATGTTTCATCTTATTTATGTATTATTTAGGGTTTTTTTAAATTTATTTTTTCTACATCTTACTTATGAGCATAATTTGTGTGCTCCAGTTGTTAAAAATGTGTTTGATGTGGTGACTGGTGTTATGGGTTGCATTGTGTCCCCCAGAAAAATTCATTTGTTGACATTTTAACCACCAGCACCTGAGAATGTGACGTTGTTTGAAAACAGGGATCTTGCAAGTGCAATTAGTTGTTAAGATGAGGTCATTAGAGGGAGCCCTAATCCAATATGACTGATGTACTTATAAAAAGGAGAGATTTGCAAAACCAGACAAAGAGATCACACACACACAAAAAGAAAATAGGCTAACATCACTTATGAATATAGTTGCAAAAATCCTCAGCAAAATACTAGCAAATTGACTCCAACAATGCATTAGAATGGTCTACACCACGATCAAGTGGGAATTATCCCCAGAATGCAAGGTTTTTTCAGTATCTGCAAATCAATCAATGTGATACACCACATTAACAAACTGAGGAATAAAAACCATATGATCATCTCAATAGATAAAGAAAAAGCTTTTGATAAAATTCAAAATCCATTTATGCTTAAAAACTCTCCAGAAAGTGGGCATAGAGGGAACATATTTCAACATAATAAAGTTCATATATGACAAACCCACAGCCTACATCATATTTAATGGTGAAAAGCTGAAAGCATTTCCTCTAAGATCAAGAACAAGACAAGGATGCCCACTCTTGCCACTTTTATTCAACATAGTTTTGGAAGTCCTAGCCATAGTAATCAGAGAAGAAAAAGAAATAAAATGAACCCAAATTGGAAAAGAAGAAGTAAAACTGTCACTGTTCATAGATGACATGATTCTATACATAAAAAAAAGAAAACCTTAAAGAAGTGACCAGAAAACTACTAGAGTTCATCAATGAACTTGGTAAAGTTTCAGGATACAAAATTAATATACAGAAATCAATTGCATTTCTATACACTAACAATGAAATTGCAGAAAAAGAAATTAAGGAAACAATCCCATTTACCATCGCACCAAAAATAATATAACACCTAGGATTAAACCTACCTAAGAAGGCAAAGGTCCTGCACTCTGAAAACTGTTAAGACACTAGTGGAAGAAATTGAAAATAACATAAACAGATGGAAAGAAATACCATGTTCTTGAATGGGAAGGGTCAGTATCATTAAAATGACCATATCATCCAAGGCAATCTGCAGATTCAATACAATCTCTATCAGATTACCAATGACATTCTTCACAGAGCTGGTATAAAAAATGTTAAAATTTGTATGGAAACATAAAAGACCCCAAATAGCCAAAACCGTCTTGAAAAAGAACGGAGCTGGGGGAATAATGCTCCCTGACTTCAGGCTATAATACAAAGCTGCAGTAATCAAAACAATATGGTACTGGCAGAAAAATAGACACACAGATCAATGGAACAGGATAAAGTCCAGAACCTATGCACTTATGGTCGATTAATCTACGATAAAGGAGGCAAGAATATACAATGGAGAAAAAACTGTCTCTTCAATAAGTGGTGGTGGGAAAACTGGACAGCTACCTGCAAAAGATTGAAATCAGAATATTCTCTAACCCTATATACAAAAATAAACTCAAAATGGATTAAAGACCTAAATGTAAGACCAGATACTATAAAACTCCTAGAGGAAAACACAGGCGGAGCACTCTGACGTAAATCACAGCAATATTTTTTTGAACCAGCTTCTAGAGTGATGGAAATAAAAGCAAAAATAAACAAATAGGACCTAATTAAACTTAAAAGCTTTTACTTAGCTAAGGATACCATCAACAAAATGAAAAGACAACCTACAGAATGGGAGAAAATATTTGCAAATGGTGTGACTGACAAGGGACTAATTTCCAAAATATACAAACAGCTTATATGGCTTAATATCAAAAATCAAGCAACCCAATCAAAAAATGGGCAGAAGACCTAAATAGATATCCCTCCAAAGAAGTCATCCAGTTGGCCAATAAGCACATGAAAAGATGCTCAACATCACTAATTGTTAGAGAAATGCAAATCAAAACTACAATGAGATACCATCTCACACCAGTCAGAATGGCCATCATTAAAAAGTTCACAAATGATAAATGCTGGAGAGAGTGTGGAGAAAAAAGAAACTCTCCTGTACTGTTAGTGGGAATCTAAATTAGAGCCACTATGGAGAACAGTATGGAAGTCCTTAAAAATACTAAAAATAGACTTACCATATGATCTAGCAATCCCACTCCTGGGCAAATATCTGGAGAAATACATAATTGGAAAAGACACATGCATCCCAATGTTCACAGAAGCACCATTTACAACAGCCAAGACATGAAAACAACCTAAATGTCCATCAACAGATGACTGGATAAAGAACTTGCATATGTATAATATATATACACACAAAGGAATATTACTCAGCCATAAAAAGAATAAACTAACGCCCTTTGCAGCAACGTAGATAGACCTGGAGATTGTCATTCTAAGCAAAGTACGCCAGAAAAAGAAAGAAAAATACCATATGATATCGCTTACATGTGGAATCTAAATAAATAAATAAATAAATAAATAAATAGAAGGACACAAATGAACTTATCTATAAAACAGAAACTGACTCACAGACATAGAGAACAAACTTATGGTTACCAGGGGAAAAAGGAAGTGGGAAGGCAGAACTCAAGAGTACAAAATTTGCACCTCTTGGGGAGTGATGGAAATATTAGCTATCTTGATTGTGGTGGTGATTTCACAGGTGTACACATCTATCAAAATTCATCAAATTGTACATCTGAAATATGTGTAGTTTACTGTACAGGAACCATACCACAATAATGGTGTTTAAAAAAAGAAGAGATTTGCACACAGAGACACGCATTTAGGAAAACACCATGTGAGCATGAAGTCAGCCATCCACAAGCCAAGGAGAGAGGCCTGGAACAGAGCCTTCATTCAGCCCACAGAAAGAACCAATCCTACCAAATTGGTATTGCGGACATCTTGCCTCTGGAGAACTGAGACATAAATTTCTGTTGTTTAAGCTCCAGGTTTGTGACATTTTGTTACAAAAACTCTAGCAAACCTCTACAACTCGTTTAATATATCACTTTATCCTTAAAATATTCATTGCTGATTTAACTACCAACTTTTCTACACACTCAGTCAAACTTTTTTGCAAAGATGACTTAAATGGGAAACAAATATAAATAGAAGAGGGTCAGAACAGAAGTCTCCTCAGGGTCCCAGGTGACTGAAGGCACATATCAGGACAAAGACCCAGACTCAGACATCGATGTCCTAGATCAAGGCAGAAATAAGGTGCTCAAATGTAAAGGCTGGGAGGATAGGGTTGGCAGTGGTTTAAAGCAGTGAAAGGTGGCTCTGTCTTCTGTTTAAAATTTAACCATGTACCATGTACTTAAAACTTAAGTAGCCAGACCAATACATTTTTCTCTTTAAAAAAAAAACACCAAGTATAATGGGGCTCCACAGAGCAAGAAAACTGTTGCCTTATGTCTTTTGTAGACTATCCTAAAATTTAAAGCATCCTTAAATTCAAGTTCAAATGACAAATCGAGGACAAATCATCCCAGATAGTAATTCAGGTATGAAATAAGATAGCATCCCTTTTAAGCTTCGATTGACAATATTATAATTGTGTGGAGGGTTTAAGAAGAGTTTTTAAATGTACTATCTAGTTTGATATTTGTACTTGTGTAGAATAAGTATGTCAGGTCCTACTTCAGTCTCTATGTTTCAAGGAGAAAATAAATCAAAACAACATACAAAAAGTGATTCTTGGAAAAATTAATTAACCATTCTCAAATCAAGAATAGGAAGAATCAGGGCTGAGAAAAAATTCCAGTCCTTCGCTTGTGATTTCCATGTTATTTACACTAGGCCATATTGTGTTGACTCACACAGTAGCACTATGCCTGCACGATGCTTTTCATAGACAGTGCACAAACATTGCTTTATACTGCAATTATCATATTGAATTTGATGTCTTCTGAAATTCATTCATGGATTGCGCATTCATAAAATAAGCATCCAGAATATGCTATCTACTTGGACAGTGTGGTACCCACACCCCACCCCTCAAAATGTCCACATCCTAATCCCTGACCCAGATGATGTGTTAGGATACACGGCAAAGAAGAATTTAGGTTACAGTTGAAATTAAGATTACTAACCAATTGACCTTGAGATAGGGAGATTATTCTGGAATATGCTGTGGGGGGAGGGGGAATGTAATCACAAGGGTTCTTGTAAGTGGAAGAGGGAGACAGGAAGGAGAGAACCAGAAATGGGCAGCTTGAGAAAGACTTGACCCAAAGTTGCCTGCTTTGAAGACGGAAGATTGGAGCCATGAGCTAAGTAATGTAGTGGCTTCTAGAAGCTGAAAAAGGCAAGAAAATAACTTATTTCTAGCACCCCCAGAAGGAATGAGCCTTGGCACTTCATGGATTTCAGCCCAGAGGTATCTGTGTCTGATTTCTGACCTACAATACTCTAAGGTGATAAATTTGTCTTGTTTTAAGTCTATACATTTTTGGTAATGTGTTAAGGAAGCAGTAGACATTGAATACAGGTAATATCCCTGATCTAACACATCCTACAACCAGAGAATGCCTGACAATAAACAGAGCATTATAACAGTGTGTGGTCAGTGGTATACTGGAGAGCTATAAGTTAGTATAGGGTCCTGGTTTGTTGATAATCACCATCCTAATAGGTGTGAAGTATTTCATTGTGGGTTTGATTTGCATTTCCTTGATGATTAGTGATGTTGAACATCTCTTTTTATGTGCTTATTGGATTTATGCATATCTTCTTCAGAGAATTAACTGTATAAAGTCCTTTGTCCATATTTAATTGGGTTGCTTTTCTGTTGTTTTTGAGTTTTAGGAGTTCTTTACATATTCTGGATATTAACCCCTTATTAGATAGATGAGTTGCAGATATTTTTTACCATTTCCTGGGTTGACTTTCACTCTACTGATAGTATTCATTGATGCCCAAAAGTTCTGTTCATTTTGATTAAGTCCAACTTAACTATTTTTCTTTTGTTGCCTATATTTTTGGCATCCTATCCAAGAAATCATTGCCATATCCAATGTTGTAAGATTTTGTCTTTTGTTTTCTTCAGATAGTTTTTTAATTTTAGCTCTTACTTCTAAGTCATTGATTCTTTTTGAGTTAAGTTTTGTAAATGATGTAAGGTAAGACTCCAATTTCATTTTTTTTGTATGTGAATATCCAGTTTTCCCAATACCATTTGTTCAAAAGTCTGTCCTTTACCCATTGAATGGTCTTGGCATTCTTGTTGAAAATCATTTGACCTTATGTGTGAGGATTTAATTTGGGGGCTTTTCATTCTGTTCCAAATGTCTGTTTTTACACCAGTATCACACTGCTTTGACAGTGGCTTTATAGTTTTAAAATAAGGACATGTAAGATCTTCAAATTTGTTTTCCTTTATCAAGATTATTTTAGTTATTCAAGATCCCTTGAAATTCCATATGAATTTTGGGATGGAATTTTCTATTTCTGGCAAAAATACGACTAGAATGTTGGTAAGGATTGCATTGCATTTGTGGATCACTTTGGGTAGCATTGAAATCTTAACTATATTTTAAATCTTCTAATCCAGGAACATAGAATGTCTTACAGGTACATTTTAAATCTACCACATCTGTAACTTCTTTCTCCATTATCTCAGAAATGTTGACAAATCAGAATTAATGTAACTATACTTTGCTTTTAATTGTAAGTTCACAGGTTGTTTTTTAAACTGACAGATGAGTGTAAGATTGACAAGTTTTTCAAGATGAAGAATTCTGCAGTTGCATCTGAAATAATGTTTTAGCTGGTACCTATTTTTTTTAAAGGCAGCAGACTGTTTAGAGTCAAACAAGATTCTTTTCTCCCTTCTAGTAGAATCCAATATGTAAATTTACTTACTGAGATCGCTGGCAAGCAACCATTCAGAACCATTTTATCTGTTATGCTCGACAAGGTGCAAATTCTGCCACTATTTCTAGCACATGACAGATACAGTTTTTTTTTCCCAAAATAATTCTGTTCTTTCACTAATAGGTGTTTTGTTTGAATCACAATAGTATTAAAAACATATGGTCAGGGATGCATGTGGAACAAGCACATCACTCTGTAGACTTATTTTTTTTTTTTTTTTGGACAGTATTGCACTCTGAGTAACCTACCAACAAATTTAAGAAATATATTTACACCACTAATTTCTGACCATGACTTAATGATGCATTCAACTGTGTAGATAGATTTCAGGGTCCAATGAACTGGTCATGTCAAAGGTGCACGATTTGTACCTTCCTCAGTTATTACAGTGTTGGATTCTATTATCTGTAACTTATTATAAATGGCTTTGCAACAATTATGATATCATCTTATCTCTAATTATGTCCCCATCTATTTATGAAAGTGTGATGGAAGATGAAAGCAATACTCACACCAAATTCCACCATCTATACGTACATTCATAAATCCCACCTTGTGGTGAATTGAGCCATTTCTGTCTTAGGGTATGGTTTCTAGGTGACATAGTTTCCATCCACCTCTAACTATTTCAGGTCTCTGATAGTTTCTACAAGGAAACTAAAAGCTCTTAATAATCCAATCGGCACAGGTCAGTCTCAGTACACTGAAATCCAGTCTCAGCTAAAATCAAAAGAAAAAAATCTGATAAAATTGTCCATAAAAGTCTTTTCCTTAAAGCCACTAACACTGTTAGAACTAAAAATCTTCTAAACGTAGGGAAACTCTCTCAACAGAGACTATCTCTATGGCGACAGTTACACACTATTAGAATCAAATGTTCATGCTTTTGGGTGTTATCCTCTTTTGAATAGTTATCCATGCATCAAAAAATGGGGAAAGGCCAAGGAATACAAATTATAAAATTAGTGTCAGGGAAAGAAAATATCAGATACAGTTTATTCTGCTTTATTGGCTCTAGCAGCAGGGAGAGTAAATAGTTTCTGGAGAAAAGACAGCAATTCTTTGCTAAAAAAGTAAAAAAAAACAAGTGACTACATAGTCTGGACTTTAAGGAATAATCTCAATTTGATAAACCCTACAATCTCCATAAACAGCCGTGTCTGAAAAATCCTGACATGTCAGTGACTATTAACTTGAGGAGTCAAGTTTGAAATCAAAATTTTAAAAGTTTCAAATTTAAATTTAAAAACCCTAAAAATTTAAAGATCCTAAAAAACTGAAAAACACTGACAAAGAGGCTGGATAATCTTACACGACCATTATTTACTGGCACTTTATTTTTTGCATCCATCGCTGTATATGAAAATGTGCTATTTTAAGTTTTAAAGACTAGGAATACAGATTTTTACATTACAAAATATTATTCAAACATGGTATTAAAATATAGTTGTTTAATTATAATATGAGGTGATAATGTGAATATTTATAGGCAGTGGTATATATGACACTTTCATCTGTTGTTTAAACATAGTTGAAAGATGTGAAGATATTTAATCATATGTTGTTAGTTGAGAATCAAAATGTCTATAAAGGGCAAGAAAATAATCTGCACTTTTAATGAGACTTCACAAATAATATCCTTCCTATAAGAAATATGTCAACTCAGAAGTTAAAAAAAATCTCAGTCAATATAACAGTAAGATACACTCCAGATCTCAAAACGAAATGTTACCACTTCATATATTTTAGCAAAGATGCAATCATTAAAAAAAAAATGTCAAGCCATCACCTATGCATTTCTCAGAATGTTACTATGGAAAGTTCTTATAAAAGAACATTCTAACAAAATGAACTGTGTCCATGGAAATATGAACTGTATATGTACCATTAAATGCAATCACTGATTCAGATTTGTAGTTTGTTCAACTAATTTAATTTGATATTATTTCAATCTCCATTTTTTCATTGGTAAGAAAAAAGCATATTTTTTACTTCAGCAGCTCAAAAATTTTGCAACAAATTTCTCGGAGCATCTTTTCATTGTTAAGAAATCTACTGTATCACATATATGAATTATTCCTGCTATTATAAAATGTTACATTAAGATTTCCATAATGTGAATATTTTGAATTTGAAGTGTGACAAAGCAAGAAAAGTCACCAATTATTTAGGTGTCTTTTTTTGTAAATCACAACAAAGTTGTTGATACCATTATCTTGATGCAATTATTCTAATACTAATTTTGGATAAACAATGCGTATTTTCTAAGAATCTTTTCTAGAAATTATCAGTCTTATGCTTCACTAAGTGTTTGGGGTCTTCTAAATATTCCTTAAGTCCTTACCCTCTTATTTACCTATTACCCTTGTGCAGTCCCTCAAAATTTATCACCTAGAGGACTGCAGCTGGTGGTCAGCACTGTTGTGGTGAACGTGTAAACGTCCACCATGGGCCAATTTCCAGTTTCCAAAGTGACATCAACCTTATAGTGAAATTCCTAGAAATTTAATCACTGGTTCCAGCACATCCCTGGTCGCACTCACCTACTGTTCTTTCTGCTTCTGCTCATGTTTCTTAACTGCATCTCGCACTCAGCTTCATAAACGATCCTTCCAAAGTTAGATCTGACCACGGCAAATTGCTGCCGAGGGTCTTGTCCATCAGTTTCTCCATAACGTATTCATGGCATTTCAAGATCTACTCCCTATCTCCCTCCTCAGCCTCTTTTCTCCCTAATTTCCACTTTGTCTTTTCATCTCCCTCAACTCCCAAACTCCTTGCAGTTTCCCGCATCTGGGTCTTGGCTGTTACCACCTCCTGGGCAGAAAAGCACCCGGTCTCTGGCTTTCTCCTCAAGAACTCCTATTTGGGAATCTACTTAATTTAGAAGTTACCTCCGCTCAGAATCCCTCGCTGAGAGTGCAACTTTTGGTTGTCCTGTGGTATTTTACATGTTTCTTTTATCCTATACGATATTATTTTGTAATCTCCTTTTACCATTTAATTTTCTTGCATTGACAAGAGAAGCTGTTTCTTATCTATCTTTCTATTTGTAGTGACTAGCTTTGATAATGTCACATAAGACTAGAACAAATGGGGGTTGTTGTGGATGAAGTTAATCATTGTAGCTTGAACTATTAATTTAAATATGTAAAAGTATGGAATTGGATCTTTGCACAGCTGATAAATTTTAAATTACACAATACTTACCTGCAATATATCACCCTTCTTTGCCTGGCTTCCTACTTTCTCCCTTTAATCTCTCTTCTCTCTCCTGCTTCTCTGTCTCCGTCTCCCTCTTTCTTCTTCTTCCATCCAACTTCTCTTTCTAACTTTTATTTTTAGTTAAAAACATCCATCCTTTTGGAATAGACAAGTACAATATGCTGTGTACTACGATGTCTAATTTATTTATGTATTTAATAAAGTAGTATTATGGTTAATACTCAGTGATAGCCACAGTCAGAAGAAAGAAAGTAATCATTCGATGTCCCTCAGGCAGTCACTATCAATGCGTATTACCTCTCAAGATCATCTGTAACCTGTAACTTCTATGATTCTTTAAACATCACAGATGCTTCTCTTGGGTCCCATCTGATGGCCAACAACAAGGGTGGGCTTACATTACTTGAAAGAATGGTAACAAGTTTACTGCATTTCCTGCCCTTCTATAGAAGTGATTGCAGTGGGATGAACACAACTTGCAGTGGGAACGTTGCAGATGAGACACAGTGTTCCATGCCTCACAAAGCCCTCAGTCAGGCAGCTAAACAGCACTCGGTATATAGATGCCTCCATTTCCTTTTCGTTAAGAAATTTATTTCACTTAAACCTATTTTTAAGTTGTCCTCTAAGGATATAACAAACATTTATTAAAATTTTAAGATAAATACATATTTTAATATTACATGAAATTTTCATTCTCAGATGTACTAAGGATAGCAATGGTAGATTGTGCTAAAAACTCACCAAAAGCCACTGCAAAGATAGAGGCCTCATGAATTAATGGAGTTTGCAATATAATTTCTTAAAAGATTAAACCTTTTCATTGAATAAAATGGAGTACAATAATCAAAAGATTGAGCATTACTAAATAGAATGAGTGTCAGGCATTCATACTTTACATAGATACTCATCAAGTTAAGTATTTTTTAATTTAGTTTTTTTTTTATTTTATTTCTTGGGGGAGGTAATTAATGGTTTTTTTAATGTAACTAATTTATTTATTTTTAGAGGAGGTACTGGGGATTGAACCCAGGACCTCATGCATGCTAAACATGTGCTCTATCATTTGAGCTATCCCCTCCCCCCAAATTAAGTATTTGTATAAAAGTGTGAAGATAATGTGTATTAATGATTTATTTTGTTGATTCTCAAAAAGATTGCTTAAAAACTAATGTGTTACTGGTTTTCAAATATCTGTAAGAGAAATTACCAAGAAGATATCATGCACTGAATTACTACAAAGCCTGTTAATAAGGTATCTTACATGGACTTTGTTTACATGATATATACATGCATTTCTTATCATTGTGCTGACCCCAAGGCACTACAAAATATTTCAGTAACTTCTAAGCATTAAAGAATTATTGTTATGTTGAATGCAGCACATTAACTTCCCTAGGGTTCTCAGAGGTAGCAACAGTCTGAAGTTATTTTCAATACTTCAAAAAAGTTACCATGAAACATTCATCCTTGTGGTATATAAGGTTGTACAGGCTCCATGAAAGTGTCTCACTGCTAAGTGTAGGACTGAAATAATTCAGGCTAGGGACACTTTTATTCCCAGACTGACAGGTTCTCAAGGGAAAGCTTACATAATTGCTGCATTGATTTTAAATCAGGAGAAAAAAAATAGTCATTCATTTTAAAATAATATTATTTTAAAAAATCAGAAAATACAAATTTAAAGGCATTAACTGTGGGTAGGGGATATATGATTTTAATGATCGATTGATGTTTCAACATTTGGAAGATGTCGTTATAAGGTGGCATTGAATACATTTTAGCAAATCCTGTTTTTAAAGTCAACGTCTTATTTATGTTGAGGGTATATATTTTGCCACTTAAATGATTACATTTACCCATGAGTGTGTATTTTCCTGATTCCCTGAAAAATAGATAAGAACATGATTTTCCCACTATGTTATTTATCTGCAACTGGAATCTTGTATTTAAAATACTGGAGTAAGTTTTTAGATGGATTTGTTTTTAACATTTTAATGTTACACTGTCCAAGATGGTGGCCACTACTACATGTGGCTATTGAACATTTGGAGTGTGGCTCATAAAAAATTGAGATGTGCTGTAAATATAAAATGTACAGAAGATCTCAAAACTTGTTAGAAAAAAGGATACAAAATTGTTCCTTAATTTTCATATTGATTGCATGCCGTGATAGTACTATTTTGGCTATATTGGGATAAAGGGTTAGTAAAATCAATTTCACTCCTTTCTCTTCTTTTTTTAATGCGACTGCTAGAAAGTTTAAAATTATTAGATGGCTAAATTTTTTGCTTGTGTTATGTTTCACATGAGCCAGTGTTACTCTCTTAGGAGAGGAATAATAATGGGAATGGTAATGAATAATGTGTTCTGATTATAATTTTCATAATTATGGTTATTTTCTCACAATGTAAGCCTTTAAAAACATGATGTTAAACTATATTTGTTGATGTTAAGATATGTTTTCAATATATAATTAATTAAAAGAAGGTAGAATTAAAGATTTCTTGAGTGTATAAGATTAACATAGTCATATACATACAAGTGATTGTAACTGAATGATGGAATTCAAATTGATTCCTATTTTCTCTTGCAGATCTTTCTGTTTTCTTTAACTTCTACAATAAGAAAAATAGTTACTGTTTAAAGAGAGATGGAATTATAGTAGTTAACACGAGCAGAAAGCAAAGACTCTGGCAGAACTTTTATTAATATGTGATTTGGCTTAAAATTTATGAAAATCCAAAAATCTATTTCTCTTGTTTTATTTCTTCTCTTTTTTTTCAACCAGACACAATGGATTCAAATGAATATTAGATATTCAATGTAAATCTTATGATTGCTATACGCATTGATAAGGTCTATTTAAAGATTTATGTTTTATCTGGTTATATCCATTTAACTATTCCACAAAAGTGGGAGAACTCACTTAACTGATGGAGTCAAGCTCTCTCTGTTTATAAAAGAGGGAATAATAATTATATATTAAAGTAATTTTAGCAAAAATATGTATTTTCTAAGTATTAGCTTCCAACTTCTTTAAATTAAAAAAAATGTAAAAGATTCAAATGCTTAAACATGGATGATTATCTGATACTATACATTTCAAAAGCACCTTATTTTCTGTTTCGTAATAACCCTCACGTGGTAGACACACGCCTCCCTAAAGGGTCATTTGACAGAGCACAATCCTGTAAGGAAACTTTCAACTATAAAACTGAAATAAAATATATTCTCCCAGACTAACCTAGACATGGGAATTCAGAAAACAGCTGGTAATTAAAACATGACATTTTAATTGCTGTACATTCTTGAACAATTTTGGCCAGTTAAAAATTAAATCCCATTAGTAGAAGCTCAGTTTGGGAACTGGAGATACTCTGAAATGAAGCAAAGGCTCTTGTGCCAATCTGCAGCTACTCTGTCACATCCAAACGGACCGGATCTGGGGCAGCAATGTCACCACTGTCTCGACAGTGAAGCCAATATGAAGATGCCATCCCTGTAGGGTTTCAGAATCACACAAGGACAACACAAGGCTCAATTCAAGGCATTCCTGAGGAACTGGTGTTAACAGCATGGAATTAACAAAGCCGAAGGCCAGTGAATTACAGAAAAGGTTATGAAAGTATACAAACAGCCTCAGGCAAACTCCACCCCACAATATGACGCTGAAACCAGGGGAGAGTGATTTTAAGTCAGATGCGCTAAGTTACGATTGACAAGGTACGGCACAGCGCGGAAAATAAGAAAGAATCAGTTACCACTTAATTATTTTTTATTTCAATTTCACTCTGTGTCAGAAAAGTCCTTTTCAATATCACTGTAACAAAAAGAGTCAAGACTTTGAGAAATACATACAAATGCTTCACTTGAAATAAAAGACACTGAAATATCTAATTGAGTCTGCCCTTAGGAGTTACGAACAAGTCAACAAGAAAAATTTACCAGTGAGAGATCAGGGTGCGTAGCATGCCAGCAGGTATCAGTGAAAAGAAACAAAGGTGCAACAGGTACAAACTTAACAACCGAGAAGACAGAGTCATCTTTGAATGGGAAGAATTCCCATTCTTTTTTTTAAATCATAGTTCAAATTGGTGTTGCCTTATCCATTGTCTTTTTATTAACAGTTGGAATATAAAGAATATTTTCTTTAAGACCAAAAACCTGTCCTTTTGGAATATACGTCTATTGGTTGGGTCTCAGCAATCGTGTTTTGGGGGCTATTTTTCTCTAAGGGCTAAAGAACCCAGACACAGCAAAGTAATATACAGTGAAATTATCTGTAAGCCGGCGGTGCTGTATATATCCAACCACTGAGGTGGGTCTACACACACCAACATAGAAAATTACAGACGTACAAACATGCAAACTAACTTTGTGATCAAAGCATGGAGGAGAAAAGTGATTTCCCCGTGTGCCAGTCAAGTAAAATTGCTGCAGGATTTTATCCTACAATGATCTGGTGTGGGGTTAGATTAAAGCAGCTCTAATTATCCAGTGCAGTATTTCCCAAATCAGTTTGGGTTTTTTTTTTTTTAATCAGGATAAAAAGTAGGATGTTGCTAGCACCAGAGAATCCCCTCTCTTGCCTTCTGTTCCCCACCCCATCCCTGCAAGTCCCCCAAAGGAAACCATCGTATTAACTAGTGAAACCATGGGTGAATTTTACCTGCTTTGGATTTTAACTAAATATATACTTGATACACCCTTATGTGCTCTACCTCTTGGCTTAACATTATGTTTTTTAATATTTTTTTTACATCCAGTCTCCCAACCACCAGCACTTTTGCTTTGACCCCAACATTACCGACTTCCTTCCTGCCAAATCCAGTCCATTCATCTGCCCTATACTTTCTTCTTTTGCACTCAGCCTTGGCAACAATTCCATATGAAAATTTCATGATGGTGTAGTCCTTTGGTTTTCTTCCTACCTCTCTAAGGGTTGCTCTTGTTTAGTTTTAGTTTCCTACTCCGCTTTTGCCCATCTCTTCACCTATTCACCTTGGGTACCCACTCCCGGCCAGAGTATCAAATTGTAACTGCACGCTCTATATCTGTATCTGTGGCCCAGGGCTCCCACCTGACCTCCAGACCACCCCAATCTCCAACCGAATGTCTCTATTTGAATATGCCAATATGTCTAAAATTTAACCAAATATATGTCCCCAAATGTGCTTCTCTTCCCGTGTGCCCTGATTTAATGAATAGCATCATTATTCACCTTTGTATGCAAGCTGGAACGTCGGACATCATCCTGGATCCTACCCTCTTCCTTCTGTGCATATGTAATCACACATCAAATCAAGGTGATTGTGCTTGTAAGTCATTTTCCAAATATGGCCACTTCCTTGCATTATTGCTACTCCTTGTCTAGTCCTGGCCCCATCACCAAATCTATGTTACCACAACAGTCTTAATTCTGGTCACTGAACTCTGCTATTTTTCTCAAATAAAGTACATTCAGATACTCATGATATATCAATGAATATGAATATAGTAGTCATATTTTATTGCTCTGGTTATTACATGGTTCCAATAAGTAACATTTTATTATAGCAATTGTGATTTCCTAGAAAAATAAACATTCTTTTCCTTACAATGTTATTATCAAATCTATATACTAGTAAGAAGACTTTCATGTAAAGAGAGATGACATTTTGAATATATTCATAGTTAAGTGATTGAAAATAAGTGTTCGATTTTTTTTTAACAATTTAGAATTTTAGAATCCTAATTATCTATTCCTTCTAAGCAAGGAAAGATACTGTACGATTAGTTTCAATATAAATGCTCACAATGAATGCACTATGCTTACAAAAATCTATTTATTTTATGCTGAGGAGAAGCACACCTTCCTTTGCTTCCTTCCACACATAGAGATCATTTTGAATTGACAGATTTATTTGTGACATTAAACTTGAATCTCTAGAACACTTACACATCTTAAAGTTTATGTATATGGTTTTGGGAACTACAACTTATAATAATTAAATAGGTATTTCAAGAATCTATCAGAATTACCCCCCAAAAATCCTCATTTCATATAACTTTAAGTCAAAGCGATTTATAGTTTAACTCAGGATATTGAATCCATGGAAAGCATTTCCAAAACAAATAGCCTTCCTCTGGGTAGACGATTATACCATTTTTGATTATCTAGAAAGCCCAAATGAGAACAATGAATTTCTAAAATTAATAATCTTGTAGTAGCACTTTATCGTCTTAATTGAATTTGACTGCAAACATAAGACAATAGAAACATTTATTTGAACATCACTTCTGAAATTAAATGCTTCAGTTATCTGTATGGTCATCTCATCTGATGGCAAATAGCTTGCGTTTACCTACAGATCTGAAGCAAAATTATAGTGTTCCAGGCAAGTCAAACTTAATCAAACACCGCATTTTAATTTTGCATTGGAAGAAAATAAAATGCTGACTCATTGTGTGTTAGCACGAGTCATTATAGTTAACGACACTATTAATTCATTTTTAATTCCATAAGAACTCTGTACTGAAAAAAGCTACATGTTTTACTATTAAGACAGCAAAATGCTACAGTGCAGGGTGTTCACCATTTAAGGAGAGGATTCAGTATTTCTTTCTAAGTATTCAAAACTATTGTCTGACCGCAATGAATATTTATTGGATCCCATTAAATAGATTTCCAAATTTGTTAATCAAACAAGGCATGATTTAAAATACTTCATGCTCACAGTGAGGATTGATTTTGAGTATCTTAATAAAAATCAAAGGGATTTTTAATAATGTCAAAAGTTCTGGAGAAAAATTATGAATACCATCCAATGCTTATTGGAAAATAATACAATAACTCATCCTATCCAAAATGGAAAAAAAAAGCTATTTTATAGAAAGCCTTATAACTACTAAGATAACACTGTAATAGTGTAATATCTGTTGGCGATGTGCTTTTTGTTTTGCCATTAATCTTTTTCTTTTCTTTGCAGATTACCCTTTACTTTCTTCCATTTTAATACAGTGGCAAAGAGAATAACAAACTGGAACTCCAGAAATCTGTCTATCCTTGAATCCACCAGTAAATGAGTAATGGATCAAGACAAGTTTAACTTCTCTGGCCTTAGTTCATTCCTCTGGATATTCATTTAGGGCCTTTCTTGTTTTCTGGGCTTTCTTTTTAGGAACTCTCTAAGGGCATGGATGCTGAATGTGAAAAATGATGACTTTTTACCCTTACTGTATCTGTCATTTTTATCAGCACCTGTCTGAGATGAAAGACTCCTCAAGGAAAGGAAGTCTATCTTTTCAAGTTGCTTTAACATCACAGCACTCTGTACACATGGGTACTTAAGACATCATTTTACAAGAGATCACCTTTTCACTATTGCTATACATTTATATCTGTGATACTAATATTTTATAATAGAGGGACTTTCTAAAATCAGGTCCTTATACAAAGCCTGTGACTAAACTTTACAAATCTGAGGTGGGTGTAGTTGTAACATAGCAGAAGCAGAGAAAGAAACAGACATATGTTTCTTATTCACATGTAGGTATAAATGTTAGGTAGTTAGATAAGTGGGGACACTGGGCAGACAGGTGGAGGAGAAGGAGAATGGTGTGGCAGATGGCATTATGCCCACCTCCAGCATATAGGGGCTTCAATTCTAAATGAGTGCCAGCGAGAAATCGGTTAGAACCTGACAGCCACGACTGCACAGTAGCGACAAAGACCTAACCAGACATGACCCAGTGCTCACTGTAATGTAATTAGCATTGTGGGTCAGGCCTCATACAATGGGTTTTCCTGTGTGCAACATGGGTAAGGACATGCACAAAAGGGGACAAGCATGACAAAGCACTCCAGGGGCAAGAGCTGTCAGTCAATCAAGAGACACCCCTCTAAGTGAGGTATAAGAGAAGGGGGTAAACAAAGACTATTGCTACCCGCCCTTGGATCAGCCCACCTCCCAGTCTTGGAGGGGTGCTTCCCCTTTGCTAATAAAACCTTTAAAATCTTTTGCTACACAACGCTTCTATCTCCTGTCTGAAATCTTCTCTTTCGGGTAAGACAAGAACTGGGATCTTTTCCCTCCCATTTTGAGGTAACATGAATACCTCTTGCTGATATGGTCCATTCAAACAGGTTAGCTTTGCCATTTCCAAGGAGTCATTATAAAGCCTGGCACCCTGTTTAATAAGGGTGATACACTGAAAGTGTGAAACCTTGCAGAGCGTGGTGAGATCACAAGGAATATTAAAACACTCCATATAATTCCAGAATGACATAGAAAGACATTATCTTCTCTAAATAATTATGTACATATCATTTTATCATAGCGAAGGAAAAAGCTTGTGATTATTCAAAAAGATAAAAGCTTATGATTGCTGATTGCCAAGTGCTTTCATTACCTAATATCTCTTTGTGATACAAAATGTTAAAAATGTTGACCTTTTGTGTTAATTTTGACCAAACGGCAGAATCATCACAATATGCATTTGATTCAGTGCATTTACTATAGATAATTTCCATAAAATTGCTACCATATTACCTTCTGATAGTTAACGACATCATATAGATGTTCTTCTATCCAAATTCATAGTTCCTATTACACGCCTTTATAAACAATGTTTTACTATGTCTCTATTGAATGCTTTTATAGATGATTCAGATTCCCGAATTACAAAATTTTATCGGGACACTATACTGATCTACCTTGCCTTCCTTACCACATCAACTCATATCTCAAACACGATACCATTTTTCCCCTTGACAGGTCCAGGTAGCAGGATTCTAGGCAAAATTCTACACGCTGACATTACCAGGCATCATTCTTCAGTCTTGGTGGTGTTATCATAAATGTAGTATATTATTCACACTTTATTTTCAATGTTTTTCTTACTTTCTAGCCTCACTATTCCATCATGAAGAACTATATTTTGAATAAAAATCCACCATGAATATACCATTTAGTTATCCTATTGATGCTTGATAGGTTGTACACCATTAAAAATATTTCCTGCTATTGCTCTAGATGTCAACTGTGTGGAGCCAGATCCATGGGTCTTCATAGTATGGGGTGGGGGAAAGAAGTCAGTGAGGATGGGTCAGGGTGCTTATTTAATAAAGTAAGTTAGCAAAATTGAAATAAGAATTGATATATTTCCATTGAATTTCGACCTGGAACGGACCTTGCAGTTGGACTAGTTTCTCTAAATAGTCTGGTGGGTCATGAACTTGAGATTTTATTTATGCTGTTGTAGGGGAGCAAAACTTACCACCCCAAATTGTCTATTTAGGATGCATATTATATCCAGGTGAAAACAATCAAGGCCCAAAAGACTCAGAAAGAAACTTCAAGCTTCCTCCTAACTGCATAAAAGAAAGTAGATGGAGGACCTGTTCCAGGAAGGGAGCTATCAGCATGGATCACTATAGTATGAACTAGGTGTGCAGACAAGTGGGAACCCAGCAAAGTCTGCTTGTTAACATTCCTCTCTGTGTCCCATGGTCTCTGCCTGGCCCAGCGAACATTTGTTTACCAAACATTTTAAACACACACACACACACACACACACACACACACACACACACATATAAATTTCTTTGGTGATTTTCAGATACCAACCATTTAATTTTTTCCTTTTTCTTTTACACACAGCATCTAAATCTTCCATTTCTGTCTTTTGTCTCTCAGCCTTTATTCCTTTGCATTATTTTTTAAAGACTAACCTGGCAAGTAGCTGTGCTAACCAAATCGCCTTCTAAACTTTCTTTACGAAGCACAATGACTCAATCCTAAGAAGTATTTAAGTAACTTAAACATATATAAATCATTCTAGAGTGTCTTCACATAAATATAATTTTTTAATCTGATGCTAACTATTGTTATTAATGTGTATGTAAACTTCATCTATTAATCTACTCTGGTTTCCCAGTTAAAAAAAAGGGTCACTGTGTAAATAATTAAATTGTTTTTGATCTATAATGACAACTCAGAAATAACCTTGGAAGAAGCATTGGAATTAATGGTGGAATTAATGTCTTAAAATCAACAACAACTGATAGCGAGGTTTATTATCAAATATTTCCAGCTCTTCATTTTAGAACTACTAAATCCCTTAGCTTTTACATGTTTCAGTACAGCCAAATACTACAATTATCTCAATGGTATCACTCCTCTCAAGAAACAACTTGTACTTTGAGATCAAGCAAACACACCATATTGTGCAATGAAATGGGAAAAGAACAAAGAGGAATTTGAGAATGAATCTCATACTCACGGAATGCTCTGTAAAACTCTTCAAGAGCCAGGTGCTTGTCAGAGTTAAAATCATCATATTTCAGTAGATCGTACAAAATACAATCAGAAAGATCCTTGCCAAGTTCCTCCTGTTTTATCACCTGACAAGAAAATTAAAATCATGTAATTATATCAGCATCTTCACAAATCTACAGTAAAATTAATCATGCATAATAAGCACTTAATAGGTCATTTTAAGTCAGCATTTGGGCAAAGAATTGAACCTATGAAAAATCTGGACAATTATTTTCAATCGTTTAAAGATATAAAGTTACACATTTGACTTAAATATGTATTTAGATACTAAGATAGGTATTTAGAATTTAGTCTCAACCGTCTAATATAAAAGTCTCACAGTAGGACCCAGAAAGTCTGAACATTAAAAGGACATTTTATAGTTCACCCATTTCCTTTCCATGGTGAAATTGTACATTTCATCTGCTTATGCTGACTCACAGAAATATCTTCCCATGGAAATTGCCCCCGGTGTCTCAGTGACCTATGTCAAAACAGAACAGCGCTTTCCTAACAAAAATAGTGAGGTAGTTGGTTCCAACTTCCATCTTCCTATTATTTGTGACAAGTGGAATAAGATTTTTTTTTCTCCTCCGCCTAAACTCCTCCCCAGCTGGAAGTTAGGCCACTGGGGATTGCGTATTAACTCCCTGGGTCACAAAGGAGCTATCAAGCAAATGACTGTTTCCAAGAGCCAGGTAGAATTTAATGCACTGGTGAATGATGAAGGTCTACCCAGGCTTGGGTGAGGAAAATCATCCAGCTGCCTTTGTGCTCTGTGCTCTGTCCACGGCCTGAGACACTGGCTTTTTTATGCTCTGCTGCCTTTGTCTGTAAAAGCCAGTCTTGTGAAAAGGCTCCCCAAGATTTTTCAAACTTTCCTATTCATTCTGCGAAGCTGTACAGTTGTATCCACGATCTTTCATATTCGTCCAAATACAGAGGCAGTGGTTCATATTGCTTCACAGTGTGTGTTTTATAAAGGGGGTATAATCAGAAAACACAGGGTCTGAAGTCAAGTAGTTCTGAGTTCAGGCTCTGCCTGACCCACCTAATAGCTCTATAATTTCTAACCAATCGCCCAACCTTTTCTCAATCAGAAATTAAAAGAAGGGGTAGAGCTCAGTGGTAGAACATGTCCTTAGCATGTACAAGGTCCTGGGTTCAATCCCCAGTACCGCCATTAAAAATAATTAATTAAATAAATAAATCTAATTACCTACCCCCCCCAAAAAACCCCAGAAACAAAACAAAAAAAATTAAATAGTAACATCTCTCCTCCTGGTTGTTTTGAAGATTATCTGTACATACACACATATACACACACACACACACGGGCGCGCACACAATTGCAAGACTTGTGTAGATAATATACACTCAAACATAATCATTTAAAGTTAAAAATGATTTTTTCAATGTAATATGCTTCTCATTCAAATAATTTGCTGCAGATTTCCACACTAGCTTATGCACATTACGCGTGTGTATTCATGATGTCTTATTATTTCCTTTGATAGTGTAGTATGATTTGGGCTTTCTTGGTCATAGCAATGGCAGATTGGTGACAGTCATTTCTAAAGATTTTCTGATGTTTTTGAGCTATTTTTTAACCCTTTTTAGAACACTGTTATTAAAAGTTCAGTTCAGCCTGCATATGGGTGAGCTGCAGAGACAGCTCTGAGGATGGAGATTAGCTTGAGGGTCGCTGGAGCCTCCAAGCCCAGCCCACCAACCGCACCTCCTCCCCAGTCCCCTGAGTGCTATGAAATGACAGTACATGAGCCACTAAACAGCATTTTTACAACATAATGGTTTCTCTATTCTTGTTTACTATATTCAAATGTCACAAGTTAAGGTGGAACTTGCTGCCTTAGAGTGGAAAAAAGGGTGAACCTTTTATCTGCTTTAATTGATCCATACAAATAGATCTTGTTGAGAGCAAGTATGAAAGCCCCAAGGGCTAGCACGATCCAGCTGGAGAGATTAACAGAACCCAACGAATGGCTGAAGCCGTCGCTCCTGTAAGCCTAGTAATGAGAAAACAAAGACTGCTTTTCTATTCAGAAAGCCACCAAGCTCTCAGCCACTCCCCACCTGCTATCCATTAGATAATGGAAAATGACTTTTCCGGGTGGGGGTGGCGCAGGGACTCTCCTTGGCCTCGCTACCCTCTTGCTAAAGATCTGCGGGGCTAGCACTGCGGGCATTCTCAGGATGCAGCAGCGTCAGGGTTTGGTCAGATATTTTAATAACATTTTTAGTGGCTTTTATTCACGCCTATGTTTGCAAAGAGATGGAAGAGAAAGTTGGGGGAAGCTTTCATCATTGTTTGTCTCATGTTTATTTCTGTCCTAATTATTTTACTCAGGTTAAGTCATGTATTAGACCGAGAGAACAGACTTCCACCTTTGTCCTCAACACTGGCTTTGGCTGAAGACTCCCTTGCTCTTGAGTTACTCTTGACCTTGGTTTGATCACGATTATACAGCTCAAGCTGGACATGCTGTTTTCGTGAATATGCTTTAGAACAGTGCATGCTCCTGGCTAGTGAGTTTTGTTTTAAAAACAAAACAAAACAAAACCTGTTCACTGATGTTGACCATGCCATGTACAGGAGAGAGGTGATTCATTTCTTCATCCATCAAAATTTTGTTTGTTTTTTTGGTGGGGGTGGTAATTTGTCATTGTTGTTTAAACAGAGGTACTGGGGATTGAACCCAGGACTTCGTGCGTGCTAAGCACACACTCTACCACTGAGCTGCACCCACCCCCATTTGAAACGTTTTAAATACATGTTTTCCTCCTTTATTCCATTTTTGGTCAATGAAATAGCCTACTTAAGACACTTCCAAGTGAAATCTCTCCTTTGTTTCCCAGTGAGAGATTTGGAACAGTCTGGGGCGTTCCAAATGCGGGAGATACGTTCCTATGATCTTATAACCAGCTTGGAACAATTACTTCAAATATTCAGCATTTTGATGGCCTTAAAGTACTGATTGTTTGACTGTTGGGAAGAAAAAAAAAATATATATATGTGTGTGTGTGTGTGTGTGTGTGTGTGTATATATGTAAAGTAACACACTAAGCACTCTGGTGCAGGGGATTCAAACTTGTAGGCAATTTGTTTCATTTTGTCTGGCTCTGGTTCCAAAACTTCCCACTTCAGGTGCCTCAAAATGTATGTTACATCTGAATTAATGATTCCTGACAAGGCCAGAATCACTGAATTTTTGTCATTTAAGTATCCTAGGATGCTTTGGTCAAGGAGGCCACTTATAATTTCATTGGTAAAGTATCTTTTTAATTAAGACACAATTTAAATTAGACACAATTTTCGTAGACTATTGTATAGTGTAAACACATCTTTTATATGCACTGGGAGACAAAAAAACTTTGTGTGACTTGCTTTACTGTCATATTTGCTCTATTGCAGTGGTCTGGGGTGGAAGCTGCAGTATCTCAGAGGCATGCTTGTAAAATACACAGTATCTCGAATGATGATAACTTATCTAAAGATAAATAAAACTGGAAAGAGAAATAGAAAGTGCCAGAGGTAGACGTAAAGGAGTGTCTCCCTTCTTATAGAGATTAATGGGTATTAGATTTCTGGGCTAAAGCATGACTTGGAAATTCAAGATTATTACACCAACTCTCAAGAAAGGGATCAAATAGGTGCAATTGATTCTGATGGTCTCAAGTCAGGTCGTGATGATGAGACTATTGATATGGGGGGTAGGGAGACAGAGGAGAGAAATCTTGCAGTTTGTGTCTTTTTCTTTACTCTCCTTGGTGAATTAGGAGAACACATGAACTCATGGGATATACCACTCATAAGTTCAAGTAATCTGAGCTCTTCCTCTTTCTTTGCAAACTATGTTTCTCAAATGAATCATGGCCATGTCAGAATCACAATGGTCTTAGCAGAGTTAGAGCTCAGGGATCCACTATTTTAAAGAAAGTGCATCACATTTGTGAAGTTGAGGAGAGGCAGATACATTCACTTCTTTACTTGGCAAATGTATCCATTATATCCAAGCCCAAGGCTCAAGAAATAAACGTGCTCCTTTGGTAGTAAATAACATCCCCAGGCATTGGCTTTAAGACAGGAGGGGAGGAGGCAGGGCACAATCTTTAAAAGAATGACACAGCAATTGAAGATACAACATAAACTGGTTAGAACCTACTGGGCCCAAGATGATGGAAGATTTGACTTCCAGTAGAACTTGATATGCTTACTGTAATACATGAGCTGCAAAGTGGCACACCCACAGGCACTAAGACAGTTCCCAAGCTGACATAAGAGGCCAAAAAGTGGGCAATGGCCAAATTCCTGGAAGTCCCTGTCCTTTTCCCAAAACAGAATAATCCTCCTATTTGTTGGCATAACATGCCCATAAAAACTAACCACCTGTGACCCTGTACTCCAGGGCCACTCTCCCTTCTGAAATGGACCACATTCTGTTTATGGATGTGTATCTCTCTAAATAAACTTGCTTGCACTTTACTACAGCTCGCTCTTACATTCCTACCTGCAGGGAGCCAAGGACCCTCAACCTGAGTTGTGATCATCCTCTCATGACTCCTTCTCCTGCAACAGCTTTAAGTTTCCCCCACATTAATATAGGTTGGCTCCTTCATTACTTGGTCCTCCAAACACCCTCTTGTCCACTTTCTTTTCCTCTTCTGCCTCTCTGCCTTCCTCTCTCCCTCTTTCTATCCTTTCTCGGCAACCACCATGTGCCAAGAACAGTGCTAGGGGAAGGCGATACATTAGGAAGTAAGAATGACACGGTGTCTGCCCCATGGAGTTAATATTCTAGGAAGGTCAAGTGGGAACACGTCACCAAAAGATTACACAGACAAGATAATTAGATGGTCAACAGTGCTTCAAAGTAAACAAAGTGCAAGGACAGAGAGTAAATAATATTACAGATTATAATTGTTTAATCAAACAAAGCTGGTGCTTCCCTGCAACAGGTGTATTACAAGAAAGGAATTCTATGAAAATCATCACATCTTCTAAGTTCTCTTTTAGGTTTTGTAACATGCCTAACATGTTAGAAGACATTTAAAAAATAACTAGGGCCAACATTAATTTTGAAAGACTAGCTTAAACCACCGGTGGGAAGATACAACTTTTAAGGCATTCTATAGGGCCCACAGGGATTATGTGAACTTGAATGCCAACATTTTAAATGCACCTTGACATTCTAAAGGAAAGATGATACAAATAATGTGTTTAACATTTTTGCAAAAACTAAATTTTAATTTTCAAGTTATGCACATTAGGAATGGCATTAAAGAAAAAAAAAAAAGGAATATTTGAAACTTGTTACTAAGGTTTCCAAATACAACTGAAGGTACTATTTAGTCATTGTAGCTCTGAGCTGCACCTACACCAACAATTGTGGGCCTTCCCTTTCTCTCTTAAGTGCTAATTGTGGCTATTATTATGATTCTGAAATCTTCAGCAGTTGAAATTCTCAGTACTAGGAGGACCCACCTACTGGCATCGCCAGTGTCATTCTAAGTCAAACACTTGGCTTCTGCTGCCCCCTTATTTTGTATACCTGGTAGGTCTATGGGGTTTTTCAATGTTGAATAGGATTAATCATTACAGCATCATTCCCTGAAAATCCCCACTTGTCTCCTTTTCTATCCACACGAGTGCTTATTTGTTTGTATGTAGTGCGTTCCCACTAAAATAGCTTTTTATCCATGAGACAAAACGATTCTTACCAATCTCATAGTAAATGAATATGTTGACTAGACGGCAGAACCTTTTTTAAAGTCTTTAAAACTGTAACAGGTTTTATCAACTCAAAATAAAGATTAACTCTGCATTCTGTACAAAACCATTCTAATCATTTTTAAAGAAAATTGATATGTACAAAGTCTGCAGAAACATCATTGCCATGCCCATCCTGTAAGCCTAAAAATATCTAGTGTTATTTATTCTTGCTTTTTATTTAATTTGGTAAATGTAGTCACATATGGTAGTCATTGAGCAAATGGCTTTTTAAGTCAAATATATATAACACAATAATCTAAAGCCTGAGAACAAGTCGTTCTTTTTATTATTTTAATAAAGAGTTGGCATATGTGCACATTAGGGAAATATTTCATTCTAACATGCATTCCTAATGCGAATCAGCTTACTAAGATGATGGAACCTAAATGAAGAAAAGGCTAAATCAATATACTCAATACTTATTTAAACTCTAGAATCACGAGGGAATGACTTTGCTTACTTAAATTCTATGGTGGTTTTGAAGTGGGAGGAAGGAGGGCAGGGGGCAACCACTGAAGGAATGACACAGCAATGAGGACAGGACACACTGGTTAGAACCAAGATGGCGGAAAATTCGACTTCCAGTAGACCCTGAGCCTCAAGGACTCACCCACAGGGCCATGACAGTTCCCAGGCTGACCGTTAAAGGTCAAAAAATGAGCGGGGGAGGGGGGGCTGTTTCCTGTAAATCCTCACCCCTTCCCCAAAGTAGCTGGAATAATCCTCCTACCATTAGCCTATGCAATTACTGAGCCCATAAAACCTAACTCCCCACCTCTCAGTCACTCCCTCTCTCTGGCCTTCTGAGACGGCCTGAACTCTGTCTGTGGAGTGTGTATGTGTCTTTACTTTAAACTGAACACCCCGCACCTCTCGGCTTCTCTCCCTCTCACCTTGCTGAGATGGCCCTCATTCTGCCTATGGAGTGCGCATCTCCTAAGCCGCTCTCCCTTCTGAGTGAAGCTTCTTTTTGTAACAAATGATCATTAACCTTCATTCTTTCCCTACACATGAACCTGCCGAGAGAAACGTGTTGATACCTTAAGCCACTTCATCCTGAAATCTCTATTTCAAGCATTACAAGTCTGTTTGAGGAATAGCGTATGTTCTTCGAACCACAAATGTATGACCATGTAGTCAGATGCTTGACCGCACTGGTCATATACACAACACCAAGGGGAGAAACCTGGTGTGTGAACATGTTTCAGATAAAGAAAATTCCTAATGGATGTTGAGGCCTTTGCAGTGAGCTGTTATCCTAGGAGGTGTACATTGGAACATTAAACCAATTTGGAGCATATCGCTACAAGGACACATGCCACTGAAGCAGGGACTAGTAAAGTGCAGATTTCACCAAAGATCCAGAGACAGCAATTCTCACTGTTGGAGAAGACAATTTAGGAGAAACAAGAGAGAGATTCAGAACACAGAGATGAGTCTCAGACACCTGTTTAGATCTGGGGAATAGAACACCAAACGAGTGAGGTTTCACACCTCATCAGCTTGGTTCTAGGAAAAAGCCAGAACATCTGATTTTGCCTTTAGTCCACAGACCTGGCTACTGGCCAAGACCATTCCGTTCTACAAGCTCATTCTGAATGGGGTCCACACAATATAGCACAGATTCAAGAAAAGACACAGGGCCACCCAGAACAAAATAAATTAAATGTCCATTTACCTGTTGTCAATAAAGAGAGGGTAGAAAGTTAAAAACAAACATGCTCCCCCCAAAAATCCCCTTTACATGTGATTGAATAAATACTAAATCAAATACTAACTTTGTCGCAGTAATTAAGACATTCATATGGGAGAAGAGAGAGTGATGATCTGGTCTCTTCCTGTAAAACCTAACTTGACAGATAACCCGTTCTCCCTTCTCATCCAACTCTGTATCCTTTGGGGAGGCAGAAATTGTCACCCAAGGGGTGAAAATGGACGTAATATACAACTGAGGAAGGGGAGAGGCAGGGGACTTCACCTGGCTGTGAGGGTGTAAAAATTAGGGCAGAAAACAGAGGAGAGGAATTTCCTCTAGCGTCAAGGACTGAAGATATATTTCCCCCGAGGAAAGAGTGTGCCAGATATTGGCTTTTGATATCAGCGTTGTGATAGTCTATAACTTGCCTTTTGTTTTTAAGAAAGGAAGATGCTGACAACTATTAAATCTGATGTATTTGATTATACACACTCAGGAGGAGGATCCAGAGCAGAACCCTGTTGTTTCTGGATCCCTTAACCCAGGCTAAGGAATTGGGAGCCCCAGAGAAAGTGAAGGACTTGAAATTGAGAGAGAGACTTGGGGACCTCATTGGTGGTGTAGGAGGTGCAAAGCAGGCTCTGGACAGAACACCAGGAAAGGAAAGGTGTACGGAGTGCTTCATCTAAACTGGATTTCAACCAGGGATTTGTGTCATGTGTGACATAAACCCCTCCTCTGTCTCCTTGGTACAGCTTCAATCATTCAACCAAGTCCACGTTGCACTTTGCAAATGGATTTGTGTGTGTGTGTGCGTGTGCGTGTGCGTGTGCGTGTGTAGCTCAAAGATGAATGCAAAGAGACACCAGACACCTGGGTTATGGTAATGTAATCATAATATTATTACTGTTACTACTATTATTATCATCACTATTACTCAATTACTACACTATTAGTAGTAACTGAGGACCTATGTATGTTTAAAATACTGAAATTGTAAAAATCATCAATTACAATGTATTGTTTCTTCCTTACTCAAAACATTGCTTTCAGTTATTTCTTATAACTTGGGTTTATGGGCAAGAAAAACCGGCATGAAATTCAGTATTTGATAGTTTTGATATGTAGAGATATTTCAGTATAGTACATACCAGCATCTCCAAATAAGATATGTGCGGTATTTATTTTAAGTTCCATTCAATCTACCATCGCATATGTAAAGGCATGGGCACTGCATACGCTGGGGAAAGTGCCCAGTATCACAGTAGTCATTGAATGATACGTACTTGTCTCTAGGCTAGAACTCAGGACTTAATAACATCCATGCTAACTATATGAGTTAAGTTGATTAATACTTCAAACGAGATGGGCAAACCAAATACAAATTAAAAAAATGCTACCGTTTATTTTTTCCCATCTCTTGGAATAACCAAAATCATCTTTCATCTTTTGCAAGGGCAAATGTTTTCATTATACAATGGGTATTAAAACTTTCCAGACCTTTAATAATGTATATGGTGGACTTCTGCTTATAATGGCTGTGAATTAATGGTATTTGATTCATTCTCACCTTCCATCCAACCTTAAACATTAAAAAATGCACAGGGTAGCCTGGAAGGAAGTACTGATCAGTTACTCCTTCACTAACTCAAGCACAGGTGCCCCCTTTTATTTTTATTAATATCACAGTATCCACAGGAAACTTAAATGTGAAAATACAATTAAAGCTAGCAATGACATCATGTTTTCTATGTGCTAGCCCCGTATCTAAGAAACTTACATATTCTAAATAATATTGATATCACATCCAAATTACATCCTAGGTACTATTATCATAGCTAATATTTAGAAAAGGAAACTGAGACACAGAGGTCAGGCAACTTGCCAAAGGTCACACAGGTAGTTAAGCAGTAGAGATGGGATTTGAACCCAGATTCTAGAATCAAAGTTCTTAACTAATACGATGTGGTCATAAAAACGGTCCTTTTTGAAAAATATTCGAGGACTTCATGGGGGTAGTGCCGTTCACGCCTTTGCTATTTGAGAAATTACTCGCTTTTGATTTTTGAAATGCGTATCCCATCTTCATCTTTGTTGACTTCTCTTCTTCAGTTATTACCTGTTTTAACTCTTCCAGACCCTCAATTGTCAAATCGACCAGCATTCTAACATTGTATCAACTTCATAAAACATGATGCCTTTGAAACTCCAGTTTTGCTTTGTGATACGTTTGCACTTTATAGTTGGATATTCTCAACGTACAAAAATCAGCCTCCAGCTGAAAGACTAAACGCACAGGTGTTGACGTTCACATTAATGGGCGGAAGCAGTGGGTCGAATGAGATCTATTTCCCTGACGGGTCAGCTCATCTTAGCAAATACTTTCTCGCTGTGACAAGCTGTTAACTGTGATACTGGAGGTCTTACCCCCTTTCTATTGCTTTTTATTATGTCTTTCTTCTCATCTAGAAAGGCCTCTAGGTTCTAATTTCCTTGAAAATCTGCAAGAGAAGCTTTAGAATACATAGCCATTATGTGGAGTAAAAATAAAATGTGTGCAGCCAGCTTTCATGCTGCATTTATAAAACCTCAAGGCCAAATTATGTTCTTTAATTTTTACTTGTCACTGGCAGTATCTTAGAGTTACACATCACATTTCTGCTAATAAGACCTTGTAAATTATTAACAGACACCATTATGGTTCTTTCCCTTTTACTCTTTCAATTTAAATTATTTTCAAATTTGATCTTAAATTATGAGATCATATATTTCCAAGTTTATTATTAAGGTCAGATGTATTATTGGTTATACTGCTTGGCATATAGGTGCTTAAAATGCACCTGTAACCTAAAAATACACAAATCCAACACAATATTTGTGCTAGAAATATATTACATCTTTTCCAGAGTGCCTGTTATAGTCTTCTGGGTTTTTTAAATTTCATTAACTGCTGACAAAAGAGATATTAAATTTTCCACTATTACTGTTGAAGGCGAGGTACTGACTTCTGTGGGATGTATGCAGAAGTTTATAAACATCACCTTCCCTGGTCCCCCCTTGTAGGTACCTCAGGGATGGCCAAGATATAAATGGGATTCTGATGATCCTTTCGGCTCTTGCCTCATAACTTTCAGATGAACTGGAAGGGCAATTTTCAGATGTAACAGTGAGTCCAGATCAAAGGGAGCAGAGAAAACTAACCTAAACTTTATAGCAGGTGATTTTATTTTGGGTTGAGTTGTCTTCTCCCAAATGACATTTTAAAGCCTTAACCCTAAGTACCTCAGAATGTAAGCTTTTTTGGAAATAGGGTCCTTGAAAACGTCATTAGAGAATATAAGATGAGGGTCTGCTGGAGGAGGGTGCACCCTTACTCCAATACGAGTGATGTCTTAAAAAGAATGTGAACTAGGAAACCACAATGCACATGGAGGTGGCCCAGACACAGCTGACCACACCATTGGGAAAAAATGGGAAACCCAAGAAAAAGTGCCAATTAGAAAAATGATGAGGGTTTGTGTCAAGCAAAGATCAACATCTCAGGTTCTTTTCACTTCACGTCGTTATTCCTGCTGACGATACGTCCCTCCTTCCTGAGCTGACACAGGTTTATTGGAGGAGAGAGAGCCGATTGGGACATACTTTTTTGATCGAGCCTCTGCTGGTGAGACTCCATCTTGGGGCCAAGCTCCAGGTTTCAGTGGCAGAGATTTGCTTTCCTAGACATCTCTCTCTCTCTCTCTCTCTCTCCCTTTTTTTTTTTTTTTTCAAAGAAACCTGATAGTCTCTTAAAAAGAAGATACAAGATGATGTGAAGACAACTACACAGAGAGAAGCTGTGTGACCACAGAGGCAGAGACTGGAGTGAGGCGTCTAAAGCCAAGGATGCCCAGTGCTGCCAGAAGCTGAAAGAGGCAAGAAGATACTCCTCCTCTGAGGCTTCGGAGGGAGCGTGGATGGGCCAAGACCTCGATCTCAGACCCTGAGCCTCCAGAACCGAGAGCGAGGTTGGTGTGCCCCCAGTGTGCGATGTTTTTTTCCCGCCACCCTAGGAACTAATATAAACTTGGATGTAGCAGAATCTTGACACTTGCGTAGGTGAAATGCTGATACTGCTGTTTTCTAGTGATTTGGATTTTTTTCCTTTGGATTCAGAAGTGGATAATATGACAATAATTAGACTCAGACAGATCATGTGTCATACCCAACCAGTGGTTACAGCAGTGTAGACAGGTTAATAAAGACTAAAAATTATTAAAAAAATAAAAAAGTAAGAAACAAAAACAAAACTCCAATACATTCTAATATGTCAGACACACATAGAGCAAGGTGACATGCCTTAATTATAAACTCACTTTTCCTGAATTAACTAGTCATCTCTTCTTATTACTACAGATATAAAATTCTAAAGAGTTTCATTCCTGAAAACTAAATTAGGAGAAATAGAACAAAATAGATATCTTAAATAAAATTTTTCTCATTTTACCCTCAAATTCCAGAGTTTAATTCCATAAATCCCATTGCCTGGGACTTAGTAACTACTAAATAAATGTAGGTTGAATTAAAAAAGATAATGAAAATGATGGATATTTTCATTAACTGGATTGACGAAAACTGTACTCAACTTTGTCACAAGGTCACATTATATGAAGCCTCCATACTAAGTTACACTATTCCAAAGCATAGAAATACTTGTATAATAAGACCAATATTCCATACTGCTGCATTTTATAAATAAGCGATAGAATTAGTTATAAAGGTTGAATGGCATGATGTTGTGGAAATAGACAACTGAGTCTTTCTGGAAAATGATATTCCCTGCTAAGCATGACAGCAAAACCCATCTTAAGATACATTTTGGAAATCATCAAGAAGTCAGCAAAATTCCTCATGCTACCACCGTCTTCCTAGTCACCCGAGATTGTGTGGTTCTCTCCATTGCTCCCTAAAACCTATGTATGTTTTTGGACAAATCTTATGTCCCTTATTTTACATTTCTACAACTAGTTTAGATTCTTAAATCTGGGGATTACAGTTTCCTTCAGAGGAGTCTGTCTATCTCAATAATACACACATAAAAATTTTCTATTTTTTCCAAAGTGGCTCACATAGAGATTTTTTGAATATTAAAATATTCTCTTTAATAATGAGTTTTTAATATGTAAAAAAAAAACTTTTGGTGACAAATTTCAAAGAAACAAAATTGAATAATGTGGACTTCATATTAAAACCAGATTTGATATATTATAATTGATCTTTGATTATTGAAAAAGTACTAAAATATGTGAGTGATTTAATACCTTCTTAAATCACATATTTACATTATGTTATAGATATACTCAACTGCCCTTGAATACCAGATAGACAAGTTTCTGTTGACTGATAGAAAATTAAACTTTACAGAAGCCCCAGAAAATATTTGGAAATATCTTATAAATCCTATAAGACAGAGAACTGGTAATTCCTTTAGATATTTAAGGTATATTAAAAGTAGACATCTCTCTTAAACTGTACGAGAGCATATAAATGTAATTTAAAATTAATACAGCTGATAGAGTAATCAATGTTTTCTTGTAAAATATTTTATGTCTACACTTAAATAATATAGATAAAACATAGATTTTATCAATATAGAGTAAATTCACACAAATGTAAATATATTGTATGTGCTCTACTTAAATAAGCATGTTAATTTAATCATACCTGAGTTAGTTCATTAATATCTACAAGTCCGTTACTGTCAGCATCAAAATATTTAAACATTTGATCCACCAACAACTTCTTCCGGAATACATCATCACCGTTAGGGTTTTCATTGTCTTGGGTAACGTATTTTCGATTTTGTAAATCTAAAAGCATGCTTTTCATCTTGCTGTATTCAGTAGCCTTGCAGTTATCTCCTGCAACAAAAGAACTATGTTATTTTCAAAGCAATATCATCAAAAAGGAATCACGGATTTTATTAATGTTTAGAGTAGACATCTAGCAGACAACATACTTTGTACATCAGTGTCATATATCTACTTTGCATACTTTATCACTCGCACAAGGTGAAAAAAAGAATGGGCTATTTTCATGGGAGGGTAGACATTTTTCATTTGTACCGAATCTAATAACAGCGTATATATGCTGTGTGTTTTCTCTGTGCCAACGTCATTGGTTCTGTGAAGGACTTAGGAAAACATGACAGCTTCAATTAGCTCCAGTGTTGAAATGCATTTTCTTAGTTTAACTCCACACTGTGTGTTCCTATAGTGATGATTTCATAGGTTCTGAACAGGAAGCTCAGGGAGATGAAACAGTGCCCCAAGGCAGAGGGTTAGATGGTGCTAGATTTTGCACTTAAACCCATACATATCTGGCTCCAAAATAGTACAGCAAGTTTTTCACTGGAAGTATGTTTTTTAGATTTGGATCTCTTTTGAAGAAGTTGTGTGTATGTATGTGTATGTGTGTTTACATTTTTTTCTTGATCCTATTTTTAATGATGCTAAGCTCATATTTGTATTCTTCCAAAAGTCTTTACCTAATTTTTCTGATATTTCTCTCTCTCTCCTTTAGAGCACTTGGAGCTTAACATGATATATGTTTGCTTTTTTTTTTTGAAGTATAATGAGTTTACAACGTTGTGTCAATTTCGGTATGTTTGCATTTTTTATCTTGAAGTTTTAACCTTGAAAATATCACTTTCACAACAAAAGTATGAACTTATTGAAGTAACAATGCATTCCATATTTTCAGCATCTCCCATAAAATAACCAGCGGAATCCTGGGAACCGCAGAGATAATAGAAATAACTGTTTGGCTTAATATCTTTGAAAGTAACCGCAATTTCTCTAATATTGTTACATGATTATTTTACGAAGAATTTTTCTTCCAGTGGTCTCCATGCCGATGTCTTTATAAATGATGCATTGAATTGAAATGCATACTACAGATAGTAAATTGATATAAAACATACTACAGAAAAGACAGGTGCAGGATATAATTTCAAAATGAAAAAGTAGGTATTATATTAGCTAAGAATTTTTACAACATTTTAAGGAAAAAGCTAACATTACAATTGTGGTTCATTTTGACAATGAGGCTTTAACAGAATCTATAATTTTAAAGAAGGTTTCTGAAGATTTTTAAATATGTATCTGAGAAGCATGAGGGTGAAAAACAATATTTGAAGTCTCATTAACTTTCAAGACAAGATGGAAAACAATCTCTGCCAGAACGATGGGAAACTATCTTATTTTTTAAGACTGTGAAATAACTACTGTTGTTCAGCAATTTTAGTGTTTAGCAATCCTGTCAAGAACTTCTTTCTTACCACAAAATGTAAACTTTGTGCCACCGATTAAGTCAATTTTGCATTATCTTGTTCTCAGTAAAGAAGAATGATATGTTTCCATAATAGCAAGGACATCACTGACAAGAGAGAGAGATAAATCCAGAGCAGTAGGGAGCAATTTGGATGTCGGTGAAAACTGCCAAAGAGGAGCCTTCAAATATGTGCGTGCATGTGTCTGCATTGAGAAAAGGGAGACACTGTGATCAAAGAGTGGGGAAAGCAGAACAGGACATCCCACAGCCCTATCTGGAATTTCTGTATTTGACCTTGGACCAGCATGTCCTTTCATATTTGACTGATGGGGAGAAGGATGGAGTTTGGGGGACCTGACCTGGGTCCATCAGTGATGAGAGGATAAGAACATGGGAAACGGAATTTAAATGATGAACATATTTTAACCAATATTTGAAATTTCAGGGGAGGAGATACAGTTTGGGTTGTCACACTCTAAATCTGATCAAATCAAGTAATATGATCATCGTAACACTCTCTACTAATACGTTGTTCATTTCCCAAATTATAAGTTTCCTGGCAAGTCCAGACATTGAGGTGGTTGCTGGACATCCAAAGAAAACAAAAATAAAAGGACTGTAGTCAAGGCATTCATATTCTATGGAAATGCACAATAAACAGTCATAAAATTATATAAAACTTTGTAGGATTTTTAGATTTAAAAATAATGTCAAGTTTTTTTTAGTAATAAATAGGTACAGCTGTTGTTTATAACAGATACATGTAATGCAGGCTTCCTATGTTCCATGAACTTCATACATATTAAATCATTTAACTCTCCTCACAATCCAACAAGAAAGACCGCACAATTACTACTATTCTACAGATGAAGAACTCGGGCACAGAGAGTCAATAACTTGTTCAAAGTTACAGAGCGAGATAGGAACACAGTGATTTGTACACCCAGGCAATATCTCCTTTATCCTTTATTTTCTAATTTTCTTATCCTCAGAACTCAATTTTAAAATCAACTGATACATGGGTTCAGCACCTTCATCTAATGGTTATTTGAAAAGTGAAAGACAAATATAATAATAAACTCCAGATTATATCACTGCTCCAACTACAGGTAGAGAAAGAACTTGTAAAGGGAGGGGGAAAAAAGGAGTATCTGAGAAATAGCAGGAAAAGTACAGGAAAGTACTGACAAGGAAGCTAAAGGGAAAAGGACTTTTCAAGAAAGAGGGTGTCATGACCTGTTCAGTGCTTCAGGGTAAAAGCAAGGTACACAGTAAAACACGCCCATGGGATGCCCTAAGGTGGAGGCAACTGGTGACATTAAAGAAAAATTTTATCAAATAAATGGAGAATTCATATTACAATGGATTAAAATGAGTAAACACAAAATGAAGATTTAGAAATATTAAATGGTTACCACCCTTTTAATAAATATCAATGAAAAAAAGAACTAGCAATATTAATGAAAAAAAGAATAGATGCTTAGAAATAAACACTGATGTAGATTAAGAAACCACATCCACAAATAACACCAGGAAGGAGGGTAAGGAGTTTTTATTTGTTTGTTTGCTTTGATAGAATTCCTTTCTCAATACTTAACCAACATCTGGCATTACATTGGTGTAAGGAAAGGGAAAGAAATGTTCTCCTGAGCTCACTTCCTGCTCTTGGAGACCAGTTATGAATCCCCTCTGTTGTCCCTGCTCTAGAAACTGAGAACAAGACACTTGAGGTCCCACCTGGTGGGATCTGTACCACCTCTTCTCATGAGTGCGCTGCCTCTGGGGCCACGCTGACTCTGGACTCAGGGGCAGTTAAAATCCACCCGGCCTTTTGGGTCCTGGAACCACGCAGAATCTCTGACTTTCAAATGGCTGCACCTGTGTAGCTGGTGGTGCCTCTCCCAGTCTCTATGGGAATGAGGATAATTACAATTTACATGTTTGACAGTACAGTCATCTGTTCTGAGTACACAAGTGCTCAACTTACAGATTCTGTCAGGTATGCCTGGTATGAGTTTTTCAAAGGCTGTAATTTGTTCTTATCTCTGTGAAATTACACTTTTATCCACCACCCCCATTCATCAGTAAAAAGTATCAATTCCTGCCAACACAAAAATATTCAAATCTAAATATTAGAATTATTTACAGTGAATGTTAGAAGAATATTATTTGTCTCTTTTTAGCATTTATAATTAGAATTTTATTAGTTTGATTCTAATATAAGCTGAAATCTTAGAAACCCAAAGAATACAAATTAAATGCTTTTATGGTAGTGTCATTTCTATTCACTTATTAGAATCCATATCAGAATTGATTTTTCCTCAGACTATTCAGTAACTGCTAATAGAAACTTTTATAAGCTATTAGAAAAATATTTTCTATTTATACCCTAGGGAATATATCAAAACTTTAGTATGTTGATTTAATATGCATATATGAATCAAATTCAACCATGGAAAACCATTTTACTTATATTAATTTGTAAGTTATTAAATGATGTGTAGGAAGGAATTTAAACTATCTTGGTTAAAATAATCTGAACAAAATTAAGATAAACTTTAAATGGAGTATCTATTTAAATGTATAAAAGATAAGGGTATAAATTGTCTCATATTACATAAATTTACTTAAATATACATATTAAAAGGTGTTTACAGTTACACATAAGATTAATGTAAAATTGCTATATTTCAGATACTTGTCTAATTCTTGAAATTTACTAATATAAACACATATATACATACCACTTTGTAACTTTGTACATTGAAAAGCTTATTATTTTTCTATAGAGAGGACATTTTTTAAACAATGGACTTTATTTTTAGATCAGTTTTATTTTCACAGAAAAACTGATCATAAGTATAGATTTTTCCATAAACTCTCTGACCCCTCAACATACACAGACTGCCCCACTATCAACACTCCACAACAATCAATGAATATATAGTGACATACCATTGTCACAAAAAGTTCAGCATTTATATCACAGTTCATTAAGCACTTGGGGTTCTTAGTGTTACATATTCTATGGGTTTTGACAAATATATAGTGACATGTATGCACATGTATCATACAGTATAGTTTCACTGCCCTAAAGATCCTCTGTGCTCTGCCTGTTCCTCTCTGTCCTCCTTAACCCCTGACAGCCACTGATCTTTTTACTGTCTTCATAGTTTTGCCTTTTTCAGATTGTCATATAGTTGGACTCATACAGTGTGTAGTCTTCTCAGACTGGTTTCCACTGTCTCAGTATGCTACAGTTTATACATTTGCCTACCGAAGGGCATCTTTGTTGCTTCTGAGTTTTGACAATTATGAATAAAGCTGCTCTAAACATCCATGTTTAGGTATTTGTATGAGTTTAAGTTTTCAACTCCTTTGGATAAATACCAAGGAGCATAATTACTGGATCATATGTAAGATTATGTTTAGTTTTATAAAAAAATCTCCAAGCTGTCTTCCAAAGTGGCTGCACCATTTTGCATTCTCATCAGCAATGATTGAGAGTTCCTGTTGCTCCACATCCTCTCCAGCATTTGATGTTGTCAGTGTTTTGGACTTCACCATTCTAAGAGGTGCATAGTGGCATCTCGTTGTTCTACAGGGGATATTTTTAGTTAACAAGAGATTGTATTTTCCAAGAGACATTGGTCCCACTAGCCTTCCCCTACTCTCTACACATGCACAATGTGATTGGGCTTAATTTCATACCTCCTTAAACATTGTTGAATTGTTAAAAGAAAATGATTAAAAACACAATTAATTTAATCGACATGCCTCTTGATTAATTTTGGAAATTGACCTTACTGGTAAGAAAAGGAAAGCATTGTGAGTTAAATATTCATTCTCCAAATACTTTGTTACTTGTGATATATATTTTGTCAGTTATGTTCCACATTATCATTGAGGACTGCCTACAAATCTCTGCAAGCAATATTAAAAAAGGGTTTGATTTTCTAGCTCAGTAAATGTGATCATATATTAGAATTTCAATAAAAGTGCTCAAGTAACCAGGTCATTTTGCTCTCTTTGCCTTGAAAGAACATTAATTAAAGTGCCCTTGAGAGACAAGATTAGGCACCCATGCTCTGTTTCCAATTATATTCCTTAAAGGGGACACACTTTGGAGCAAGTACACAGCTTAACTATGACGTACTATCAACACCCTCTCTCATCATCCTCACAAACATGATCACATATTATAAAGATGCAGAGAATGCTGATGGAACACACAACAAAATAAAACAGCGTATGAGACAAGGGTGATGAGTATTTAGAATGGGGCTTAAGAACTGAAGTGAAAAATGTAAATCTATCTTACCTGAAGTAAATACAACTTATAATAGTAATTATCATAACTGCTCAAATGTGTGATTTTAATGTTTAGTGAATTTAACAGTCTTTCAAGTCATTATCTTTCTAGTCAAAACCAAGAAAATATAATATACTTCATACGAAAAGGCATACAGCCTAGAAAAAAATATGTGATCGCTAATGCTGTCAAACAGTTTGTGAAATAAGTTTTTCTAATCTATTCTGGTTTTATGCTGACAATCTTTCTACAAATATTTTGTACATGATATGTCAGGCTTTTCACCTTTTCACAATCCTACAGTTGCTGTCAAAATGTGACTGGATATTCCTTAAAGAGTATGCCACATAGTTCTTATAGTTCTTGTTGTGTTTTATAGAGGCTATTAATTTTGATTTACAGTATCTGGATTTATATTACTTCTAGGAGTGAAGAAATATAAAAGATAGTCTTTAATTTTTAAAGAATTTGACAAAAATAGTTTTAAAAATTAACCAAGTTACAAAAAAGTAGATCTATCACTGCATTGAGTTGAGTCAAAACTAAGATTCATGTAACTCTATTAAAAGCAGGTCTCTTAGTAATTCTGAAACACTTTTACCACATCACTCCAATAGGTGGTTTTCAGTGAAAGTGTTATTGTTTGTGTTGATCTTATGGAAGATGTGCTATTCATATCTCTGAAACCATAGGCATATAATGATCCTGATACAGTATTTACACAGCAATAATTCTGTGCTGGCACTATTCTAAGTATTTTACAGATAACTCTTTTAATCTTTATAATAATCCTATGCAGTAAGTGCAGTTACTATACCAAATCCTTGAAAACATAATAAGCCCAATAACAGGCTTGACATTTGACTTTACATGAGAGATTAAGAAACTTCTGATCCTAGAATTATAAGCACATCATTCAGAAATTAACTCAGATGTTTCTCATGAGTTGCACAGAATTCACAAGGTGTGTGTATTTGTCTCTGGAGAAGACAGAGAAGACTTAATTAATCTTTCTTTTGTGATACTTCACAAATTTGTGTGAAATTTGTCAAGAATTTACAATCTTCTGAGGACTGCCTGCATGCACATACTCTGATATGCATATTCAATAATAAATTATGTTTTTTCTTTCTGCCATATTGGGACAGAAAGGTCTTTTGGTTAGTATGACTTTTAATTTCCCCAACAATCATTAAGGACACTACATAATAAGAACATCAGTGACTCACCATGCCTGTCAAAACATCTTGATTTTGTGTACGCGCTTAACAAAATAGCTTCAAAAATCAAATGGCAACATAATTACCAGGCAAACTTGATAAACCACAATGATAAGCAAACACTGTAATACTTTTACATGAAAAATGTAGATTAAGCAACCATTAAGCATAGTGTTGGCTTGGAACAAACCCAGAAGTGTACTCTTACAGGAATACCGTACTCTTCCCTAAAGCATTACGTGTATCACTAAATTTATATAGAGTAGAAGGTGTGGTTGAGTTAATTTCTTCCTGAAGTTTATCTATGATCCCTGGGTCCCTTGAACAGTTTGATGTGAAAAGTTTCAAGTTAGGAAGATAATCATTCACCTTCTTCTGGTCACTGGTTATTTCATTCAGTCAAGGGTTCACATCCGTCATCTCCTAACATCTCAGTTACTCTTTGTCTCATTCATCACAGAAAGATACAAAAGTGAGAGTGAAAAAGAGGTTTCTTCTGTATTTCATATATTTTCTATTTAGCCTACCTGACGCTTTTTTGTCAAGCAAACGAACAAGATAATAGTCATGAATGGGGATCAACCCCCGGTTATGTTTTTATCCCATTAAATTTAACATAGAGAAATATTCTTCCCAAAACAAATCTAATTCTAATCAACTGTAAATATTCAAGTACCATCACACACTAACCATGACAACAGTAGCATTTATAACATCACGGTAGCCATTTTGTTTTATGATAGATACTTTCATACAGGCTCAATGTTGAAGTGGGTTAATATATGTAACAATTTATAGCTTGGATTTGGGAAGAGATCTCTTGTATGTATTATGTGTGGGAGGGGCAAAATCACCTTATTGGATATTTTTAATCTCAATATGATGATGATTCATAAACAATTTATTTGAATAAATGTAACTTGCAAAAAGCCATGTCCCTGGGGTTGTCACTATGTATTGTCATTACTTCTTTTAGGCACAGCTGATTTCATATTTTGATCAGTCATAACATGGATGCTAGCATTAATTGCCTCCTCACTGACCCCAAACCAAATAAACACTAATGATTCTACCAATTTGTGTCCCTCTGTGGAAGAGGATCACTCAGTATCTTAAATTAAGTCCGGTACTAGCAATTAAATAGTCAACAGAAAATGTCTTCAAACAGACATGTATCTACCCTTCTCTAATATATATATATAGATTCTTCAGAATATTTCCAAAGCAGACCCCTATTTTTGTCTGAAACTTCAGGAACTCATCCATAAAATATATTAAGAAGATTTGGTCAGATATAGCCTATAGGCAATGTGCATTGTTTTGTTTTCTGGAAGAATATAAATGTTAACTGTTTAATTTGTCACCATAGAAATATGACACTACTTGACATTTTCTTTTAATTGGCATGTATTTAGTCACACAAAATGAGTAACAAATATCTATTTAGTCATGCACTTTTTTATGAGTATGTTTATGTTTTAAATATAGCTCATCATGATTTTGACCAAAGATTTAAAAGAAATAGAAAAGGCAGAGGACAAATTATATGTCATATAAGGGATGTGAACAAAAGGATGCAGAGTAATTCACATTGTAAAGTTTCTACACTAATTATAGACTATGTGTGTCATAAGCAGAAATTGGGCTTATGAGACAGTGAGCAAATAAATATAGGGAAAATGATAATTTTTTTTAAAAAAATAATGATTTTATTTTTCACTGTAGTTCCTTGGAGAATTTTTTCAATAAAACATAGTAAAAATTCTACATATTAGAAAAAAACAAGCATTTCCTGATGTTACTTACTAATAGAAAAACATTTTGAACACAAGTTTTACACCAGCTAAAACTGAAAAATATATATATTTTTTAATATGAAATAGGTCAGTCTTGGTTCATTGGCAGATGATAACTTCCTCAATTAGGTAAGGGGCAAACATTTTCCATAAATTTAAATTTTAACCGTTTGTTTAAGGTCAAAGTTATATTTAGAGGACATTATATGATAAACGTATTTTATCAAAAATATGGTAGTGGCAAAAGTGTACTGAAACTAACAACAGTTCCCAATGCTTTTTTGAACGGGTATAATCAACAGGGTAACAGCTCAAATTAATAGCCATTTAATCAGTCTTGATAAATTATATTTTGAAAAGCTCCCAGAAATTGAGAGAATGAATAGTCCTAATGAATGAATAACAAATATTTTGGTAAGTTGAGGATTCCCCTCACCAGCCACTTCAATTCTTGGCTTTCAAAAAGGAAAAAAATAATAGGAATAATAATAATAAAATGAAGCAGGACCTAATCAAATTGGCATCCAGTGGTCAATGTAAAAATGATTTATAGTGATGGACCCTTGGGTGATGTTTAGCATGTAACCTGGGAGGAGTTCGAAGAATCAAATGACCTATCAGGTCAGAGTCCAGATGAAAAGCAAAACCAAACCAGATATTTCAAATGGGAGATTTAATATAGGGAATTGGTTTCATTGCTGTCAAAGCTATTAGGTTGGGAAAAAAAAAAAAAGAACGAAGTAATTCAAAAATAAGTACAGAAAGCAGCTACATCTTCAAGGGTTGGGGGAATTAATTTTTCAATAAGATGGATTTGAGTTAATTGTGGGATATCCTGGTACCTCTACCAGGGGCCTCAATGAGGGAAAAAGAAACAACTATAGATCAGAAGCTCTACAGTTTGGAAGAAAGAAAGGGTTTGATGAATTAGATTTGTGAGTCGCTGGCAAATCATGGCAGCTGCTGTATAACTGATCAAGGAGGACATTTGTAAAGCATAAAATAAAGATGATCACTGTCAAATCATCACTGTGCAGCTCTAAAGAGTATGAAGATACACTCTACTTAAATAGAGACTGCTGGAGCATTGATTGGTTTGATGGAAAAAGAAATGAAGATAGTTTCATCACACACCTTTATGTACTAAAGTCCATTTCTTGAAAAGGGAAAAATAGCAACTAATTGGTGCAAGTTTGATGCAAGAATCTGAAGACCAGCGATGTTGCCTTTCTCTGAAATGCAAAACTTTTCTGTGAAACCCGGCCGACACTTTACTTTTTACCATATTCATGGATGTGTGTGTGTAAGTAAAAAAAAAAAAAAAATCTGTGGTTATATGAATACAAATAAGAACAGTGTGTGCAGAAATATATTCCTTTGATATGGTATTGACTTAAAAAGGGGCTATGAGTTGCTTTATCAAGATTAGTTTACACAAGAAAAGTTGCTTTTTTATCCTATTGACTTTTCTTACATTCATTTTGCCACAACCTAAAAGCATGAGTTTTGAATATGTCTACGTGAAAAAAATTCATGAAAATGTGTGAAATTTCTAAAATCAATAGAGAGATGTAAAACTCCTAATTTTCACCTTATGAATAAATAGCAGAAGAAAATTACCTAAGCACTTGTCCTTTCCATGTATTTTTTTCAGATGAAAATGAATTACAAACCGCTTGTATTTCAAGCCATTTAGTTTTACAAGTGAGTTGTTGAATTATTTAATAAGCATTTTAGAATAATGTCTGGCTTTCTAGTTTGTTGAGGAAAGAGGAGGAAAGATTTTACCTTTATATACCTCTAAAATTCTTACTAATTTCTTGATTGAGTTACATGTTATAAGCCATGGAAATAAAAACACCCTCTCTTTGAAGATTACATGCATTAATGTTCATATGTCTATATTTATATATGCTCTTGTATATACTAATGCAAAAATATATAATGGTTTAGTGATGTATTTTCTTCAATTAAATTTATTTTTTCTTAACTCCATAATTAAAATAATGACATATAATCTGTGTCTAAAGATTATCACTTTGTGTGAGTTGAATGTCATTTAGGCCACACACTGATTTCTAGTATAGCTTGGTAAGTAAATTTGGAGTAAGCAAAGACATTATTAGGTGTCCCCAATGAAAAGTTACTTACTATTTATGGCAGGACTTTCTGGGTTATTCGACTTTAGCCTTTCATTGCCTTTAACGTATTTTACTACCCTGTAAATTGCAGGTAACTGACCCCAATGAAAAATAATTCTTGCCTATGGACTTGCAAATGAATTCTGACAGGAAGAGAGTCAATTGATTTCTCTCCTCAGTTTTGTGGCAAAAGCCATGTTCATGTCGATTGGCAAGTTCATGGCCACAACTGATTACTCCTTATAAATGCAGGGCTCTATGAATTCTTCAAACTGAGTGCAAATGTGCCTCGTTCCCTCGTAAATAATGAGTTAATTAAATACCTAACATGTTAAATTTATATTTGTAAGAGTCATGGTTTTTCCTTAAAATGTATCCTTTAACACTCTAGATATCTGATTCTTTTTTTTTTCTTAGAAAAAAGAAAAAAAAGTCCTAATACAGGCTCAAAGTACTTATGATTATTTCAGATATAAGTGATTATATATCATTTATGATATGTAAGTGAATATATATGGGTGAATTTAAATATACTTCTGGCAAGTTAAAAAGAGTGTAACAAGAAAAGATACTGTGAATAGCAAACTTACAGAGCACCTTCCAGGTTGAACTTTTCCATCCTTTATTTCTACACAAAGTAAGTTAAAAAAAAAAGTAAAACTCACTAACTGAATTAAATCTTGAGCTTTATAAGTAAATTTCCTACACATATTCTACCAGTTTACTTTGAATAGATAGTTCTTTCATTGGTTTTAATCATCACAACATCTTTTCAAGGAGAAAATACTATTTTTATTATGATATAATAAAATGCAAAAGTATCAAGAGCTAGTATTTCCTGAAGACACAACGTTTTAACTGGTTTTATTCAAAAGAATTTTCAAATTACCGTGCGCTTCTACAGGGTCCCTTAGGCTTTGCAGCACCTTCTGGTGAATTAAGAAAGGCACTCTCCTTGGTGCTGGACAATAGACTCTTGCCTGGTACCGCAAAGAATTCAAGAGGAAGATACAGTAAAGGGAAAGCAAGTTTATTTAGAGAGATGCACACTCCATAGACAAAAGCACAGGCTGTGTCAGAAGGCAAGAGGGAGAGCGACCACGAGGCGTGGGGTTGCTAGTTTCTGTGGGCTGGGTAACTTCATATGCTAATGAGTAGGAGGATTATTCCAACTATTTGGGGAAGGGGCAAGGATTTCAGGAATCAGGCCCTGACCACTTTTGGACCTTCTATGGTCAGCCTAGGAACTGTCATGGCACCTGTGGCTGTGCCTTGAGGCTCGCAGTCCACTGGGAGTCGAATCTTCTGCCATCTTGGTTCTAACCAGTGTGTCCTGTCCTCATTGCTGTGTCACTCCTTCAGTGGCTGTTCCCTGCCCCCTTCTCCTGTCTCATCCTGAGTGGACATGGCTCTGGATACAAAACGTAACAAGCAAATATTGCCTTTGTGAAAAGAAGAAAACACTGGTGAATATAAACCTTCCTGGAAAGAGGAAAGCTCTCCCTGGTGAATATGCCCCACCTAGGGTGCCTGGTTTCAACAGGGAGGTACAAGCTAGATTCCGGCCCCACTCACTGCCTTGGCCCAGTGCCTTAGTGCTTTGTACAACTGATGGCAACCTTGCCTGTTATCGTTTTATACTGGGCATCATTTTTGTATTTCACTATGCGTAAGTGTTCTAATATAAATTCTAAGGGCACCTTTCATGAGCAAGCATCTATTTTTTATACCATTATATGTATTACTTTATCATAGTATTTCATATATAATATAAAGAGATCAGATGATAAAACTTAAGAGAATGACTAAAGTGCCATGGAAATACTGCTTTTAATAGTTATCTTATTAGAGGGAAAAAAATCTGATAAGAAAATCAAAGACATAATTAAAAGGAAATGGTGTCTCTATTTAGTCAATAACACTCCTACTTGAGAAGGGTTTCTTTTCACATTTCACATTTTTCTCATTGTTTGATACCAACTTTCTGGAGACATTACACCTGATATTACTGATTTATTCCTGTCCTCACCCAGACGTGGCACCCTAAAGAACAGACAGGATTTTGGCTGGGTGTCCATCCAATACGTGATTCAGGATGAGATCTTTAGCACAGATCCAACTTTTTGGAATTCTGCCAAGTTTGAGGGACTAAATAAAAATTTATGTGAGACATGATTTGAATTTCTGTTTTATGTTAATAACCCTTCAAATTATCCTTAAATGATCTTTCCCAGACTTGGTCCCAGGGAAGCAAAGAAAAAATTGGCACTTGATTTGAGAAAGATGACAATCCTTTTAAAATTCCAAGGAAGTACAGCTTTTTAAATAGATCAAGGAAGATAGGAAAAGTGTACCACAGAAGGAAAAACAAACAATATGGGAAGAGGGAAAAGAGGGAGATTGTATCACACTGAGGAACAGACCTCTCACAAGCAACTTCCTTTGTTTACTGCAAGGAAGTGTCAAAGAGCAATTCGGGAGAATTAGTAATCACAAGTTATCTTAAGTGACAGATTTTTAAAAATCAATCTACAGTATATTCGGGAAAATTTTTTCTGTAAAGGGCCAGAGAGTAAATATTTCAGGCTTTCTGACCCATTCCATCTCTCGTGATGACATAACTTGTTATAGAGCAAAAGCAGATCCAGGCATATGTGAACAAATGGTCATGGCTATCTTCCAATAAAACTTTATTTACACAACCGGGCTCTGGGCCATAGTCTGTTGACCATGATCTAGAGAATATTGGTATAGAATAGATATTAGTATAAAACTCATCAACATTATTCCTGGGTTTTTGGTTTTTTTTGGCTCTTACGATGCTCTTAGAGTTTTGGGGAATCAGAGAAAAATATGTATAGATATATTCAATGTTGAATTCAAAAGTAGCAACTTTTTATCTCAATTTAAAAGATCCTTTAGCATTTGTCATATAAATGCATTTCAAATAATATGTGAGAAATTAATATTTTATGTAAATTCAAGGGAGAATATCAGAATGGTGGAGGGCTGCTGTTCCTCATATTTCCCAAGGAAGGTCATTGATTTTCCTCTACTGTCAAAGACTGGGCTAGACCTGGCACTTCTAGTGAAGTAACTCTTGGTCAAAAGGGATTGTTTTAGGCAGAAGAATTTTGTTAAATACAATCCAGGGTAAATTGGTGTTATATTAATTGGTGAACATAAGACAGAGCTATCATTTACCTGGTGAGGATGGTCAGGAAGTCTAGATAAACAGGTAATTCAGACCCCAAAGACGATTGTTGGCACAGCTTAAAGTAGTTTTCAAGGTATACTGAATGAGAAAATAGCACCCTCAGAAAAAGAAGGTATTCACCTTTGTTTCACATTCCAGTCACCTCAGGAGCATTAAAACAGGTGCTGTCTGGGCCTCATCCTCAGAAGTCCTGACTTAACTGATCGGTGGTAGGGCCTGGACATCGGTATTTTTAAGGGCACTTTAGGAGATTTATATGTGCAGCCAAGGTGTTAAACCATGATTTCAGAGTTTAAATAAAGTAGATTAAAAATCACATCACTATTAGGGGGAAAACTGAGATGATGTTAGATCAGGTAGACCTAGTAGATTAAGCAAGGGAATAGTTCCTTGAGCATCCAGGGCTCCCGGTGATTTGTGTGTGTTGCAGTAATTGTAAATCTGAGTTAGATTAGTGGAGCTGAAGAAAAATATACTTTTTCAATGAATTGCATTCCAAGTCTCATCCACTTTCCATGTCCAGTTTAGGGGCAATCTAGGCAATATCCCCAGTCCTCAAATTCAGAAACACAGAAGCCTAATTTTCTTTCTCCCTTTAAACTTCTACAATGCTTTATCTGAATCACACTTATTTTCTTCCCATGAGCCTCATTTTACTTCTTAATTTTTAAACATGTCTTTCTCCCCTGTTCTTTTGGACTATGATATGCTGATAATAAGGACCATCTATGATTCATTTTTGAATCATCTACAGGTTCTTGAACCGGGTTTTACATATAATAAAATTTCACTACATTGTCATAAAATAAAAAGACCAATACAAAAAAATGTTTCACCTTGTACTATTTTTCCACTGTGTGCATACAATTTGTAAGATTTACTTATGTATAATTTGGGGAGTGTGGTGTGGCATGAGAAGTCATGACAAAGATATTGCTATCATATAAGTTATCTTAACCTTAAAATCTGATATTCTCTTTCTTTTAATTGTTGGATTAGCCCATTTATATTCATTATTGTTATAGTCTAAATGCATCACTTCAAAATGTATATGCTGAAATCCTAGTGCCTAATGTGATCGTATTAGGAGGTGGGGCCTTTGGAGTGATTAAGTCATGAGGGTAGGACTCTTATAAATGGGATTACTGCTCTTATAAAAGAGAACCTACAGAAATCCCTAACTGTTTCTTCCCTGTGAGGACATAGTGAAAAGACAGCTGTTTATGACCAGGAAATCTTCACCAGACACTAAATCTGCCCCTGCCAGGATCTTGAACTTCCTAGCTTCCAGAGCTGTAAGAAGTAAATGTTTGTTGTTTATAATCCACTCAGTCTGTGATATTTTGTTATAGTAGCCTGAATGGACTAGGACAATTATGATGATTGATATCTTTGGACTTGTTTCTATAACTTTTCTTTGTGCTCACTATTGTCTTGTTTTTATATATTTTTTTGATACAGTGTATTTATTTGTTTTCTTTTTATTTCATCATTTTCCTGTTACAGATTTGGAATTTATATGCTTTTCCCCCTTATTTTAGTGCTAGCTCTGGGTATTTTATCATATATGTTTATTGTAGAAATATCTTTTATTCTTTCCCATGCCTTTGAGAAATTTATTTAAAATTCTTTTCATTAATGGCCCAACTCTTTTATGGGATTATTATTTTCCTCTCATTTAATTGGAGTCTCCAGGAGGTAAGGAGAAATGCTTAACCTCAGCTGGCTTTCTTCCACTCTGCCTTCCTAAGGTCAGTTGTATTTTTCCATCCCTGCTAATAGTAGGTAAATTAACTCAGGGCTCCTTCATCATTCATCTGATTGTAGCATTTGTTTCCTAACTGCTTTACTTTTAACTCTTTGTGCTTTCAGTCTTGCCAACCTCAATCTAATTGAACTTACCTGTACATTAATATTTTCAGATGTTTTTTCGGCTTTAAACCTTTCAATGGCTTACCATTCCTTTCTATAGTGAGTTCAAACAGAAACATGTGATGCTGTCCTGCAGTCTTCACGAACTCTATTTCTAGTGTAGTTACTGTGGATAGTTTGAAATTTCTGAGAGCTGATTGCCTACTGGCCTGTCTATTTCTTTTAGCTAAGATTTCATACTGTCTATTCAGCAGGGTCATGGTGCAAAAAGCATACTGAAGACGCACAGTAAGCATTATGTTACACACAAACTGTTTAAATGTCCATACACATCTTAAATTATTACAAATCGAGAACTATACCATTCTGGGAACAGCTTAATGATATCCAGTACAGCACTTAACTTTCCTAGAGCAGTTTTTTTTTTTAGGTTAATTTGGTTTTAATCAGGTAAAGTGTTACTTTTTACCACACTGGCAATATTAGCTTCTCTTATATGAAAATGACAAGTCTTCTCCAAAATTAGGAATTGAAATGAATATTCAGCCAAACAATTGATCCACTCTGATGATTATATTTCAATTATAAAGTACATGGAACACTAATAGAAAAGATGGATTTTAAAACAAAAGGTAAATTCTGTATGCTGTTTTATAAGTACTGTTTTTATTAAAGGATTTCAAACACATTTTTAAATGAATGCAATACTTTCAAGGATAAGAAATTACTTTTCTCATAAGTAGCAAAGTCTATTTGTTGCTTCACTAAGATGATATTTTTGAAGGTTTTTCTGTTGGAAATATTTCAATTATAAAGCTTCCAGGAATATTATAGTTGAATTAAAAATATAAAAGCAGTGCAAAACACATTAAGTTGAGATTTGGATTTCATTTTGACACTTGATGGTTATGTCCATTATAGATTATCAGTTAATAAACCCTCCAAGCAAAATATTTTACATTAGGCAAAGCGTCATGTCATCATCAAAGTCAAAGCTAAAACTCATATATTCCTCACTATGTGTATCTCTAGATGCCATATATATATATATATATGTATATATATAATATTAATCTATATGATTATAAAACTACATAATAGGGGAAATGCTATTATCATTTTCCTATTTGAGACCAGGGAACCATGGCACACAGAGGTTAACTAATTTAATCAGAGGGGCAGATTTAAGCAATGGTGGAAACGAACTCTGAATTTCACGTAATCTAGCTAAGAACAGATACCACCACACAGCCTGCCCAGTGAGAGTGATTGACAGTAGATCATTACAACTAACAATCTCGATTACAGCCTCCTCTTCCACAAATGCTTCCTCTAGTCTATGAAATACAGAAACACATCTAAACAATGGAAAAGAAAAAAAATAGTCTTAGAGTCAAAATTTTATCAGCCCTTACCTAATATAGATATTTTGCTGGTTAGAATTTGCCAAGGGTTAAAAACAACAAACGATGGTCATAATCATTTTAAAAGTACTTAGCACTCATCAGAATACAGCAATTGAAAGCAATTTAAAGCTGTATTCCATTAGTCTATACCAGTGGTCTCCTTTGTAGCCTAAACACAGGTTCTCAGCCCCAATCAGTATTTAATAAATCAGAAACTCTAGATATATGACCCAATAATCTGTGTTTCAACAAGTTCTTTAGGTGATTCAGATGAACACTCACATTTGACAGACACTGGATTTTACTTACAACAGCATGATCCAGTGAGAGCGTCCATTTAGAAACATAAAAAAACACAGAGTTTAAGTGCTTTAGAGATGAGCCAAGCCTAATTTCTAGTATGTTTGTTGTAATAATCTGAGTACATAAAGGAAAAATGATGAAAATATTCAAACTTCTAAACTGTGTGAAATGGAAGGAAAAGTGGAAATTGCAGAGCTGGGGAGGGAGGTAGAATTTAGACAGACCAGAGACATAAGGGAAATTATGAAGGGCTGTGAAGTCCTTATAGTAAAATCTAATGACAGTTCAAAAGATGAACCCTAGATTAGCTTAGATATTGAGATCACATATTATTAAATGACTATTCTCAGTTACCAAAACAAGGTGCCCAGGTTAAGAACCTAACTGCAATATACACCAGCTGTGAACATATGAGTGAATCACTGGAACTTTCTATGCCATATTGTTCTTATTTAATATAGTGATATCAAAACCTAACTTGTGCATTTTTGAGAAGATTAAATTATGTTATATGTGAAGAGTTCACCACCATTTACGGCATGTAACTAACCCCCCTCATTAGATTCTCCTTTTAATATAAACAGAACTCATTGATGAGGGAGTCATGAGAGATCAAAGTACAATACTGATACTCCGCTTACAGATGCTTGGGGTTAGGTATTAGGGACAGTAATTCAGTTTGAATATAGTATTTTATAATATTCTGATGTCTCCAAATGTAAAATATATGAAAAAAAAATAAAAGTTTTTTGGCTGAACTATTTTGATAGAGAAAGCAAAGAGATAATTGACTGAAATTGCTTTATTATCTATCCCCACTTGCCACTTGACATCTTGGTCATGTGGTCTATAATTTTGGTATAACTTGCTTGACTCCAAAATGGAAATATGGAAACAAGACCAAATCTATCCAAGAATAACAGCAACCAATCGTAACTGAATATTCACCGTGTTACCAGATCCAAAACTGAATATCTACATATTTAATCCCCACAACCATATTATGAGATAACTGTTATGCCTGTTTCATGGGTGGTGAACCATGGCATTAGGGTGTCGAATAAGTCTCCAAGAAAAGATCCAGTCAGTGAACACTGAAGCTGGGTTATAAAATCAGGCAGTTAAACTCCAAAGTCTGTGTATTTAACCACCGTGCCGTGTTTCAAGCCACTTGAAATAAGGATGTTTACAAAGTAATAATGATTCATAGCCATGATAGCAACTCAAATATTGACATACCATTCAGGACATCTGTTCAAATTTAGATTTCCACCTCCTCCAGATGTAGTACAGAGTGCCAGGGACAGGCTGAGATGAGAGTGGGCTGGCTGATTATTGAAATAGTGATGTCTCGTCTTAAAGAGCTAATTATACATTCCATTTTCATCACTGAAATAAAAATCCCTTTCCCATTTTCATTTCACCTGTGTGTTTCTATGGTTTAATTTTCAGATGTAATCTCCAAGGACCTGAAAAACGTTGACCTATTATTTTTAAGTAAATGCTTCACAAGAAAAAGCTTATGTTACAAATCTTTTCCTCTCTCTAATGGTTAATTTCATTGAAAGGGATACATATAGGAAATAATACACAAACCAAGCCCAAACCAGAAAGAAATACTTCTTAAAGAAAAGGCAGAGAGGAACATTTCCATATGACTCTGACTCCCTCCTTTACAATGAAGGCACTTGAACAAAGACACTGTCAGCAGCCTCCCCGCCCGGCCCGGCCAATTTCCACCTCTACAACATTGTAAACTGATTATACTTCAATAAAAATATATTTAAATTTTTAAAAATAAATAAATAAACCTAATGACCCCCCCAAAAAAACCCTCAAAAATTGAAAAGAAATTTTAAAAAATATTTATGTCAAAGGACATTACAGAGCCTTCATGTGAACTACATTTAAATTGTAAAATAATCTTTTAATAAAAGAAAATCTTCCTCTGGTGGCCAGATGGAAATGAATATACAAAGACCATCCTTTTTTTTTTTTCTCAGTTGGGATAGATTGCCCTGATTTCTTTACCTCTCAAGTAATACTACCTTTCAACTTAATTTTTGTTGGGATAAAACTTTGATAAATCAGCAACCCAAAGTGACTGAAATAGTCACTGGAAATTGAAGAAGTTAATTTCTATGAAGTTTCAGTCATGCTTTAAATCAGAAAATGTCATGAAAAATACGTTTTTAAAAAAATACAAGCAATAAACTGTATAAGCGTGGTTGTACTGGGTAGTTCTTCAGATAGAATAAATATCTTTAATATAAACAAATATTTTATTTAATTCTCATATGATCTCAAACAATCCCTGATAAAATAACAGAATCATATTTTGAAATATGTTTTGGTCATATTTTTAAGTAGGTGATAAGTTTATCGTAGTTTATGTGAAAACATTGTTTAGTTTCTTTTGAGAGGAGTTTGGAAAAGCTAAGAACCATTAGAAAATAATGATAAATGACAGTGGATATGTTTCATTAAGCAGCTGCAGGGATTGGTATTAGATGGTGAAAAATGCTATGCTTGTTACATTATGGAGATGAAAAATAAATAAAGCAGCATTTTTGCAGAACCAGTTTAAACATTAAAAAAAAATCTTTTGTAAATATCTTAGTGTTTAGATTTTTGTTGTTCATGCATTTTCTGTAGGAGGGGAAGTGTTTCTGGGAGGACAAAAATGATGCATAAATTACATATTTCCTACTTGAACTATGTTATTCCTTCTTCTTAATCATTTTCATGGCTAGCGTGTAACAGAACTGGCAAATAGCAGGGGCACTATTTGGGTTTACGTATTCACTCAATGAACATTTGTTTTGTGGAGAAATGAAGGGGGCCTGAGAGTTTTTCTCACCGATATGTTTTCTGGGGTCTGGGATTTTCTTTAGAGGAAATGTCCTCAGAGAAATATGAGAAAGAATCATTTCTGCAATATCAAGAGAGCTTTCTGTTTTATCCCTGAAGGGAGAGCAAAAATCCTCCCTGCCTTCCAGACCTTCCAGGGCTCAGGTTTCAAATCTCTCAGCCAGCACGGCATTCGGTTTTTAACACACTGTAATCAGAATTTTCAATATGACTGATACATTCTTGTGAAACTGTAGTTGAATATATCACTTTATTACTGTGTCAGATAAATATTTATAAGTATCTTACCTAGCTAATACTGTATGTACAAAAATAATCAAAAAGCCTTTTGAGAAAAGTGCCTCTACGTAGCAGGCATTCCATCAAGTTGCTCCAACACCTGATGAGCTTTGACTGAAAAGGACAGAGGACAGATTAAAAAGATATTCCTGTTGCGCCTCTAGTACTAACACTCTCCCTTCTCTTTAGCAAAGAATCTGCAGGATGTGGCATTTTTTGAAGATCTTTCTCCTTATTCGCACAGGATTCAAAGATACAATCTTACTTTATGGTGATACTCAATCTAAGACAGGAATCAAATCACGCAGGCATCCGAAGGCCTCATATGTACACTTTCAAGAATATTTAGATAGTATGCTATTCTCTTTTTTTTTTTTTAACACTCTTGTCTTTTTTTTTTTATCAGAGTATAGTCAGTTTACAATGTTGCCAGAGAGAGAAAGAAAAAATCCATATGATATCGCTTACATGTGTGGAATCTGAAAAAAAAAAAAAAGACACCAATGGACTCTTCTACAAACCAGAAACAGACTCACAGACATATACAGAACAAACTTATGAGGGGAAGGTAGAGTGTGTGCTTAGCATGCATGAAGTCCTGGGTTCAATCCCCAGCACCTCCATCAAATAAATAAATAAATAATTACCTCCACACTGCCAAAAAAAAAGAAAAAACCTAAAGAAAAAAAAAAAAAAGATGGGATGTATTTACAATACCAGTAGCTATCCCATAAGCTTATTAAAAGGGTCAAATAAAAAGCAATCAGATGCAAAAAACAAACTCATGGTTACCAATGGGAGAAGGGGGTGAGAAGGGATAAATTGGGGGGGTGAGATTTGCTGATACTAACCACTATATACAAAATAGATAAACAACAGGGTCCTACTGTACAGCACAGGGAACTATATTCAATATCTTGTGGTAACCTATAAAGAAAAAGAATATGAAAATAAATGTGTGCATGTACGTGTATGAGACATTCCGTTGTGCACCAGAGATTGACACAACGTTGCAAACTGACTTGACTTAGACAGTGTGCTGTGTTTTACATATAAAGAAGACTATTTTGGTCAACCTTCAGGATTTTCTTTATTAGGAAAATAATGGATTCTCCCTTCACATGTGCTTGAAGACACAACCACGTGTTGGTTCTGTTATGTGGCTGAAGAGCTGCAGTTTTAGTCATAATATGCAAGAAAGTTAGCTGTCCTCCTTGTCCCAACGAGAGTTAATCATAGGACATTGATTATAACCGCCTTAAGTGTTTCTAAAGCCAGGTAATATAAAGATACTGTGTGTCTGTATGTCTCGATAATACTTTCTGGATCTAACACAGTGGACCCATTCATAATTTTCCAAACCAGAGGACTCTGGCAAATGGCTAGAGAGGCAGCACAGTCAGAGAAAACGGTGTGGTATTTCCACTTGGCTCTGCTTCGCTCTCCATTCATCTGCTTAGGTAACAAGGGGTAATAAACTCCACCATACGAGCAGTTTTACTAAGCCGGTATGTTCCGTCCTTCCAAAGCCCATGATGTTAATTATCTTTATTAATAGATCAATACCTAGGATGCGCTGCTGTATATTAAGTAAAATTTAAAGGGTGGCAGGTGCTATCTCTCCCAGAGACTCTTTAATTCATGTACTGCTGCTGGTAGATCATGGGAGACAAATAACACAAATGCTGTTATTGAAAAGAGGAACTCCATTCATATGTGGCTGGAAGGATTAAAAAAAAAATCATTCTGTTCCATCTCTAATGATGTCCATGGCATTATTGAGCAGAAGGATGTGTCCCAAAATTCATACTTGAAGATAGCTGAGCTGAATATATTTTGTGACGACGGCTTGAAAATAGTTTTTGAAACTTAATCATTCACTCACTGTGAGAAGTAATTTTTCTCCTATTATTTATGGCAAGAATCTACAGAGAGAAGTAAGGTATGAGACACGTATATTGAGCTTTGAGCTTTCCTGGTATCCTAGTGTTGAGTATATTTTATACTTGCTGGTTTACAAATTCCAAAAGAGAATTAATTTGCTGCTGTGTTGAAAAGCTGCATGAATTCTACATAAGGCATCCCCAAAATTACTTAAAACTTTATTCTATGTGAATGCTCAATGTTTATCACTGGCTTTGTGATTGATTAACTGGGTAAAATTAATCTTCTAGCTTAATGAGCTTCAGAGTCATTCTTGAAATCTATCTAAAATGGACCCATATAAATAAAACATTGGAATTTAATAGGTTGTAACTTCTTGAAGAGAGATAATATACACTCTGTATGGCTCTTTAATATCTATGATCCTGTAAAACATTAATGATCAAATATTCTCTCATGATTCTTCATAATGGTAAGATTTTTAAAAATACTCAAAAACACTCATGGTGGTGAAGATCATTTTTGTTATATCTAGCAAGTTTGCATGAATGGATGCTTTTCTCCATGCAAAGATGGTGATAATAATTTGTACAAAACTACAGTACTAATAGATTTATTCGTTTCCAATTCCTGCCTCCACAACTAATTACTAACTTAGCCAGTTGAAAACAACTCAAATTCATTATTCCACATTTTCTTGAGATGAGATGTCTGGGTCTAGAATAGTTCAGCTGGGCCCCCTGCTTTGAGTTTCTTCAGGCTTAAATCAGTGTCAGCTGGGCTGCACTCCTGTCTAAAGGCTCTAGGAATAAATCTGCTCCCAAGATCCTGCAGGTTGTGGACCAAATTCAGTTCCTGAAATTGTAGGACTGAAGTTTCCTTGCTGTCACTCTTACCTCCAAAGGCCTCTCTGTGAATAGTACAGGGGGCCCCCTGCATCTCAGAACCAGCATGGGCACATCAAATCCTTCCTATCTTTCAAATTTTGCTGAAGCTCCCTTCTGCTGCTTCTCTCTGGCTTCAGTAGCTGTAAGCGCTCTGCTTTTAAGGGCCCTCGTGACTAGTTAACTAGTTAGCCCCAGAACATATTAACAGATTCCCTGGATTGGGATGTGGATATGTTTGGAGCTCGGGACAGTTTCTGACTACCACCGATTTTTTTTGGTTATTTTACATATCCCATTTTTTTCAATATTGAATTATTTCAATCACATTTTATTTTTAAACTCCAATAACTTATTGATGTCCACTGAAACAGTCATATGCCAAAATGTACATGAGCAGTTTCTCTTATTTTGTATAGAATTATCATTTTTCTTCAAAGTGAAAAACAGCTAACAGTTTCTGGATTTATGAGAAAATTCCTAAAAATATGTATGGATTTTTGTCCGTTAAAAAAAATGAATAGATAGTAAGGATTTGTGGACTGGCACAGATGGCTAGAGGGTTTTGAAGAGGTGTGTTTAATATAAATTTCAAAAACTGGGCTTATATCCAGAGAAAAATGAAATTCAAAAAGACACCTGCACCCAATGTTCATAGCAGCACTATTTACAATAGCCAAGACATGGAAACAATCCAAATGTCCATCAACAGATGTCTGGATAAATAAAATGTGATATATATATATATATACACAATGGAACACTACTCAGCCTTAAAAAAAGAATAAAAGAATGCCATTTGCAGCAATATGGATGGACCTGAAGACTGTCATTCAAAATGAAGTGGGCCAGAAAGAGAAAGAAAAATGCCATATGACATCATTTATATGAAGAATCTAAAAAATAATAACAATAATAATAATGACATAAGAGAACCAATTTTTGAACATGTGTAAACATATCTGACTGTCCTTTATGATTGGATTTCTGCATTCTGTTGTTTCTTATTTTGTAGTTGGCTTTATTCCTTTGATAACTATGTAAGTTTAAAAAGCTAAAGATCAAATCTGTTCTTAGAAACAATAATTAGTACATATATGAAAACTAAAAAAATGTGCAGTATGCTGTGTATATGTATTTACATGCAATATAATGTGTATGTGCAGTCGCACTGTAATACTTCTACACAATAAAATGGAAAAAAATATATACATTTCAAAACTTGAATTCAGTTTCTTAATAGAGAGAAAGGTTAATTGTTTACTGGGTTAGGTACCAGAAGAGACTGGAACTGAAAACATAATCAATTATGAAGAGACTCTTAAGACATGTACAGTTTTGTGACATTATCTATATACGGAAATCTTAAGGTCCACTGACACTGAGTTGGTCAAAGGAAGTTTCCAGAGGTCATTCCTGACCTTTATAGTTTATAGACATTGCTTTGTGCACAATACTGTTTTAGCACTTTATACATATTAACTCATTTCATCCTAAAAATCCCCACGAGGTAGGCATAATTATTAAATTACATTTTATAGATGAGTAAGTAGGCCAAGGAGAAGTTAGATTTATTCAAGTTGTACAATAAGTAATGGTAGCACTTGGATAAACAAGCACTCTTAACATTAAGTTATGGAAATGTTTCTGTGGGTGAGTTTGTATATGCACACATTTCTCCCATGGTTGGTCATAGAGTCCATCAAAGACTCAAACAGGGGCCAAGAGTAGTTGGAGGAAAACATGGACTGTGTCAATTCAAGTGAGGAGAGCTTGAAAAGAAAAAGTGCCCCACAGTGAAGGACAGATATTATGAGTCTAAGTAGGAAAAAGACTGAAAGTAGTTGACAGACATAACAAGATGCAGATTACTGATGACCTTAAAAATGTCTTGGAATCACGGGAGTAAAGCCAAGTTGAAGTTAGTTAGCACCTGAGTTGATTAAAGGCAGTAGAAACAGCTGAGAGTGTCTATGAATGGGATTAAAAAAAGTTTAGTAGTCAAGACAGAGGAGTGCTCAATGGTGGCCTTATATATTTTATATTTCACAGACTAGACAGGCAGACATATGTTAAACAAATTAACATGTTTGATTTTTAATTGGAAGAAGAGTAGAAGAAATGAAAGTTAAAAAGGGATACTGTAAGCTTGCACACAGGTACAAAAAGTATCCATGGGTTGGAGGAATCTTTTCCACAATAATAGGAGGCAATTAGAAGCAATGGATCTTGATACAGGTTAATCCACTGGTTTATAGGCATAAAATTGATGATAATGATGTTCACTCTGAATGATGAATCAAGGCCATTTACTAAGACTGTCTGAAGAAAATGGAGATAATTTGACAGAGTTGCCGTGGAATACGAAGACAGAGATGACTTGGAAAATGTAGAAGCGTTGCTGCTGGGGCTGAATTTGTGACTACAATATTTTGTGAGATCTGTGGTACTGTCCAGGCAGGGGTCAGCAGGCACGTCCCATCAAGGTCAGAGAGGAGGCATTTTAAGATTCGTGATCCATAGGTTTCTGTAGCAACTACTCAATTATTGTTTTAACATGAAAGCAACCACAGAAAATACATGAATAAATGGGTAAGGCTGCGTTCTCAGAAAACATTATTTGCAAAAATACGTGGTGGGCTAGATTTAGCCCTCAAGCTGTAGTTGACAGACCTTGGCTCTGCAGGAATGTATATGCATTTGGTTGTAGACAAGGAAACAGAAACTTGTACTGCACCTGGGCGGAACTTGCCAATCCCGGGACAGGGTGGACAAGACGTGGGGGTGAGAATATAGACAAAAGAGTGCTCGAAGTGCTGGCCACGTAGGATGGACTGTGCTGGAAACATGAGCTAATTGAATCAGGAGGCTTATCCACAGGGAACAATTAGGGGATCAAAAATCAAAGGAGACAAATAACATGTATGTTGTGTGTTACTGGGTAGAAGAAAGAGAAACTAAAGTAGATGAAATAGAATATAGTAAAATCAGGATATAGCAATTTTCTGTCTATGTAAATGATGAAACAATATTATGTGTTTTTGGCAGTGTAGAGGAGAAGAAAATAATATAAGTATTATAACTTACAGGGAAAATATAAATAATGGGGGCAGAAAATAAAAATAGTAATAAATGAGGTAGATAGATAGATAGATAGATAGATAGATAGATAGATAGATAGAAGTGTATGATATCAGAGTAAAATAATTACATAAAGATTCTCCCCCAAATTAAAGATTGAATTACCATATGATAGAACAATTCCATTTCTAAGCATTACTGAAAGGAAATTAAAACAGGAACTTGAACAGACATTTGTACACCCATGTTCCTCTCAGCATTTTTCATAATAGCCAAAAAATGGAAATAGTTGAAGCATCCATCAACAGATAAATGAATAAACAAAAAGTTGAATTATTGTACCATACACAAAAAATTAACTCCAAATGGATCAAAGACCTAAACATAAGACCTCAAACTATAAAACTCAGAAGAAACATTAGGGAAAAGCTTCATGACAGTTGGCAATGATTTCTTGGATATGACACCAAATGCATAGATGAGAAAAGTAAAACTAGATAAATTGTACTCTATCAAAATTGAAAGTTTGTGCATCAAAGAACACAGTCAACAGAGTGGAAAGGAAACCTACATAATCGAGAGAAAATATTTGCAAATCATATATATGATAGGCATTAATATCTAAATTTCATAAATAACACCTACAACTCAGTAACAACAACAAAAAGAACCCTATTAAGAATGGGCAAAGGGCTTGAATAGATATTTTCCCAAAGAAGACATACAGATGCCAACAAGTATATGAAAAAAAGTGCTCAACAAACTAATTATGAGGGAAATGCAAATCAAAACCACAATATGTCACCTTGCTCCCATCAGGATGGCTACCGGATAAATGCACACACAAACATGCATGCACACACAGCAACAGAAGTTTTGGCCAGATGTGGAGAAATTGGGACCCTTGTGCGCTATTGGTGGGAATGTAAAATCATGACCACTATAGAAAAACAGTATGGAGGATCTTTAAAAAATTAAAAAATAGAACCACCTTATGATCCAGCAATTTCACTTCCAGGTTTATATACAAAATAATGGAAAGCAGGGTTTCAAAGTGCTGTTTGTAGCATCACTTTTAATAGTTAAGATGGAAGCAGCTCAAGTGTCCATAGATAGATCGATAGATAAACAGAATGTGATTGGTACAGACACTAGGATATTGGTGTAAAAAATAAAAACAAATTCTGACCTGTGCCACCACGTGGATGAACTGTGAAGACACGCTAAGTGAAATAAGCCAGCACAAAAAACAAATATTACATGATTTCATTAAAATGCAGTACGTAGAGTGGTCACATTTATAGGAAAAGAAAGTAAAACGGTGCTCGCCCAGGGCTGAGGACAGAGGGAAATGAGGGATTCATATCATAGGGGCATAAAATTTCAATGGTGGAAGATGAACAGTTCTGGAAATGGATGGTAATGATGGCTGCACAACAATGAGAAAGTACTGATGTCACAGAACTGTACACTGAAAAAATGGTTAAAATAGTAAATTTTATGTTCTCTATATTTTACAACAATAAAAACAAGAACTCTATAGCATCAAATTCTTTGGTCCCTTTGGTCACTGAAGTTAAGATATGCAGGTTTGGGTCAAAATATCATTGCCCACAGATTGGTGAACAAGTCAACTAGCCTCTCTGAGACTCAGTTACTAGAATTGTAAATGCAAATAATATTAATAATATTATACTATGGTGGTGTTGTGAGATTGAATGAGAAAATACATTTGAAGTACTTTGCACAATGTGCAACACATGGGAAGAAATTAATAGAAATTAATTTTTCTTTATTATCATTATTATTTCAATCTCCTGAGACTAAGATGGGTAAAATGATGATAAAGCTAACAAAATAATTAGCAGATGCAAAAAGAAACAAATGAATGTTCACAAGAAGAGAGCCCCAGTGATGGGTGAGTTCTCTTTTGAGTAGCTGAAAAAGAAAGCTATAGAGATGTCTAATAGGAAACTGGGAATTCCGAACCAAGTGTGCAGGAAAGTTCCTGACCAGAGACATTAATTTGGCAGTTGTTACAGTAAAAGGTTTCCATTCCCTACAAAGCTATATGGTATAGCTAGAAAGAAATAGATTATGGCTTCTAATTCTACTATGAATGTGACCTTGAGTACGTTGCTTAAAGTCTCAGTGGGAAAGAGAATGCTTACTTCATAGCTTTGTTCTAAATATATATGTTTAATTATTAAAATATTAATAAATAATTTATTTAATATAACAGTAATCTATTTAAACACATAGACAGTCCTTAGACACAGCTATAACAAGAATAATTGTATCTATTGACATAAGCACTTGATAAGATCCCAATAATAAAAACAAAAGCAACAACAGCAACAAACTAAAAGCATCACCACCAAGAGTAGCCACCATCTGAACATGTGAAACACTTGCTACCTACCTGTGCCAGCCCTGTCCTAAACATTTCACATAAATTTTCTCCTCTAATCTTCAGAAACTTCTGGGACCTATTTTTTCCTCTCCTCCACCATTTTTATAAATAGGTAGCACAAAGTGAGTAACTAGGGAGGGGATGAGAAACGTGGCCAGCTTCTTGGAGAGCATCTTTTTGGTTGATTCAGAAAGGACCAGTGAGAGAAGCAAGAGGACTTCAAGAAGGAAGGCTACTGTGTGCAAAGGAGGACTGAACAAGGACAAGCCTCACTCAACCAAAGCAGGAGAGAGTTAAACATACCTAAACCAGAGAATTTTTTTTTGCAGGGTAATCAAATTATAATATTATTTTATAATGAGATTTTTAAAATGTTTTCCTTCCATGCAGACGCCAAGCACTTGAATTATTGAATGACTTGGACGCTGTGACAGCATTTTAATGGACTTTCTATATACACGACAATTGAATCTAAATTTCCCTCACTCAGCTTTCACTGAAATGCGCTGGAGAGAGTTCATCTTAAAATAACTTTGCTGAGAAGGGAGGGGATTTTGCATAGTGTACCACATGTCCAAAAGCATAGAGAGGAGATCGCCAATGAGACATCCACTCCCAATTTTATTTGATGTTCAAATCCAGACAGGGTTTGGAAAAATAAAAAAGAAGTCGTTAATCATGGCTAATCTATGCCAATATTCTGTTGTAAATCAGCAAATTTCAGGCACAACAATTCATGTAAATACTTAATGTTACACACCATGTGCCGAAGCATCAAATATTTATCTTATGAATTAAATATAAGCACAGAATTTACCCTAAATAAATAATTATTTCCAATTAGCACTCAGGTCTGCTCCACTGAATACAAGTTAAATACTCTGAAGATGATGATTCATAAAAACTACTTTTACCCTATGAGTCTAACTAGTGGGTTAAGTGTTGAAGTCATACCTGACGTAGTCCCTGGGAAGTATTTAAATATAAGATAAATCTTAAGAAATACTTTTCTCAGAATCCTAGAATCTCTGTGTTCAGCAATGGAGCTGAAAATTCAATAGATGTTAGAGAGAAATTTGTTCCCAAACTGTGTTCTAGGCAACATTAGTTATATAAAATATTAATAGATGATTCATTTAAAAAAAACAGTTTGGGGGGGCAAATATATTGGGGAAATATTGAAGCAAACATCTTTAAGACATTTTTTAGAACTTTTAACAAAGCACTGTGAGTTTTCAAGAGAGCACCACTCAGGTGAAGATTTTCCTTGGACACAGAGCCCATGTACTACAAGATCCATTAGGAATGACTAAGGGCTGAACTCTGGGATCACATGGACTTGGGACAAAACCCAATTCTGCTAGTTTTTAGGTACATGACTGCAGATTGCTTAACCTCTCTGTGTCTAAATGTTCTCATCAAAAATTAAGAAAAAAAGTACAAAAAATGAAACAAACAAAACTATCTCATAAGGTTCTAATGGAGACTGAAAATTCATATTTTGAGGACTTAGAGTAGCATCTGGCAGAAAGGACCCCCCTCCATTAAAATTTGGTTGTTGTTACAACATGCTATGAATTGCATGTTGGTATCCTCCTCCCTCAAATTCATGTGTTGAAACTCTAAGCCCCAATGTGATGGTGTTTCATGGTGGGACTTTTGAAAGGTAATTAGGTAATGAGGGTGGAGCCCTGATGAGTAAGATTAATTCCCTTATAAAAAGAAAAAGAGACAGACATGGGACCTCTCTCTCACTCTCTCTCAACCTCTCTCTTCTCTCTGTCTCTGTCTGTCTGTCTCTCTGACTGTCTGTCTCCCTCTCTTTCTGCTCCATGTGAGGCTAAAATAAGAAAATGGGTCTCTGCAAACCAAGAAGTGAGCCCTCACCAGACACTGAATCTGCTAGCACTTTGATCTTGAACTTACAGCCTCAGAAGTGTGAGGAAAAAAAAAAAATATATATATATATTGTTTAAGCCACTCAGTCTTGTATTTTTGCCATAGGATCCCAACCTAAGACACTGATTCCTCCAAGCATCTCTGAGGAGCAGTGTACCAATGGGAATCTCTATTTGAGCATGTTTCACAAATATACTGTCCTACAGTTTCAATCACATTAGTCCAGGATTTGTTACTACTTACGCTGCCCGTGGTAGATGCTTGAGTAGGTCTTTTATTGAGTGAGCATAGATGTGAATCATTAGATGTAAGGAAATAATTCATCCAAACGAGATACCAAATCTCACCAAAAATGATTCTGTTTCAGAAGCAATCAGAGCCAGTAAGAACATTTTCTCAGGTCAGAGATCCCTTTTAGATGAGCTGGGGACTCTAACAGGTCTTTTGACAAGATAGGGGGAGTGGGGATAAAAGGCTAAGGAAGGGTCTTTAGAATCACAGAAGACCACACCACATTTAATAAGCACATGTAATAAACATGCTAAACTGTGAACAATTAAATGATTTACATGTAATAAAATGTTACTAGAGGCAGCATGTTGTAATGGAAAGACTCACTTATGAAGTGATTATGGGACTGTTGATTTAGTTCTTTGAATCCTAACTTCCTTTCTGAGGTTGTTGTGAGGATGGCTAGTTGGCGTTTCCCTTCTGTGAACCCTAAACATTTTGTGGTTTACATACTGGTACACTGTATGGCACAAGCTTACTTTACCAAAACAGAACACTTCTAGAAACTGAAATTTTTGTTTTTTGTATTTTATAAATATGACCACCATAAAAAAAAAAAACTCTGTTAGCAGAGTATAGATAAGATAGGGTGTTCTAATTATACATAATAATACTTATGGTTATTTTATTAATCTATATCAAATATTCAGAATTAACTAAAAAGTTTTTGGCAAGATTGTTGACCCTTATGTAGCTGGAGGTGGAAAGAAAGTTCAAGTACAAAATATACCTTATTTTACTTCTGCCTCTCATTAAATTTTAGTTAAATAGAAAATGTAAATATTATCTACAGAACCTAGTTAATACAAACAACCAGATCAAAACAAGGGCAGAAGACCCAAAGAGACATCTCTCCAATGAAGACATCCAGATGGCCAGCAGGCCCTTAAAAAGATGCTCATATTGCTAATTATTAAAGAAATGCAAATCAAAACTACAATGAGGTGTCGCCTCACACCAGTCAGAATGGCCATCATTCAAAAGTCTACAAATAATAAATGCTGGAGAGGCTGTGAAGAAAAGGGAACCCTCCTACACTATTGGTGGGAACATAAATTGGTGCAGCTACTATGGAGGACAGTATAGAGGTTCCTTAGAAAACTAAAAATAGCCTTACCATAAAATCTAGCTATCCTATTCCTGGGTGTATATCCAGAAAAAATTCTAATTCAAAAAGAAACATACATCCTCAATGTTCATAGCAGCACTATTTACAACAGCCAAGACATGGAAGCTATCCAAATGTCCACTGACAGATGACTGGATAAAGAAGTTGTTGTATATTTATACAGTGGAATACTACTCAGCCATAAAAAGAATGAAATATTGTATTTTGCAGCAAAATGGATGGCTCTAGAGATTATCATATTAAGTTAAGTAAGTCAGACAAAGACAAATCTCATATGATATCACTTATATATGGAATCCAAAAAAAAAGATATAAATCTTTTTTACAAACTGAAAACAGACTCACAGACATAGAAAACAAACTATGGTTACCAAAGGAGAAAGGGCAGGGGAGGGATACATTAGGGGCTGGGGATTAACAGATACACATTATAATATATGAAATAGATAAACAACTAGGACCTATGGTATAGCTCAGGGAGCTATATTCAATTTCTTGTAATAAAACGTAATGTAAAATAATCTGAAAAAATATATATCTACGTATATGTATAACTAAATCACTCTGCTGTACATCTAAACTAACATTGTAAATCATCTACATTTCAATTAAAATATAAATACATTTATTCTTAGAATTAAAAAAAAGAATTGGTCTCTAAGTAACAAAGAGGTAAGAAGTGCAAAGGAAAAAACAGATTAGCAAGAATTTGAGTAAAGAAGTTTTTAAAGAAGATGAACGGAGAGGAACAGAGAAAGAGAAAATGACATTGAAAGAAAGAGAGCAAGTGGAGAGGTGGAAAGAAAGTGTAAATTTTGGGGAAGAGAAAGGCAGATGGATGAAGATGTAAAAATGCACCAGGATGAGGGAACAGTAAAGGACAAGAACCAGGTAATTACAGAGGAATTCAGCATGTAGGAAGCCAACGGTGCACTTGCTGCTGAATGAAAGTCTGATTAAATAATCCTGTAGCCTTGAATCTCTAGTCAATCCAATTTATAGAACATCCTTCAACTAGGCTCTAGCCAAAAATATATTGCTATGATTCAGGGATCAAATCCAGAAAAAGGATCAAACTGGCCTAAAAAGGAGATTACGTAGCTCACTTCTTGATGGATTATTGTTTTATTGGTATATAAATATTTGGACTGATTGTTCTGGTGTCACATAATACTTTAGATGTGCACAGGGTGAGAGCGAATCTTAACTCTAGGTGTCATTTCTATAGAACAACTTGGAAACAGGAGAAAACTTCTCACCATTCACTTCAGGTTTCAATGGACTCTGGAAAGTGTGATAGAAACATTTGCTCTGTATCAAGGGGTTTAGTGCTGCCTGTGGCATCGTGTCCAACCTCTGGCTTAAAATGTTAAAAGGTTTCCCACCTCAAAAGCTTTTATACACTTACATTCAGTGTACTCTCTCATGCCTTGCTTACAAAAAGAGGTTCGAGTCCATTATACATTTTGTATTTTGCCCACTTTATGAGATAGACATTTAATTCTTAATTCTCTAAGGTGTGATAGCATTTCCCTAATATTATGGAAAGTCTCAAAAGTTGACATAATCCTGCCTTCCGTGTGTTTATAATGTTTACCTCGCATATAACTAGTAGACATCTGGCATAGATACCAACTACACATTTGTAGAATGACGTAGTGCTGTTTGAGTTTTATGTTGAAAATGTAAGATCAATTGTTGCAGATGATCATGGCTTTTGTGAAAATAAATAAAGGAAAACCTCGTGGAAAATGGAGTCAGGAAGCCCTGAAGGGAGCGCTCTCAGGTACCTGTCATTCATTAAACCTACATAACTAGCAGGAAGACTGAAGATAAGGATTATTTTAACAAGGTCTGTTTGTGTAGAATTCTGTGTATGTAATTCTCTCAGCCTCAACGTCTTATCCTTGATGAGAAGAATGTTACTTTGCTTCTGGTATAATTCCGTCTCCTGCTTTTAAGAAAAGGAAGGAAGGTCCCTCCCTGCCCTCAGCAGCAAAGCAGGAAAACCTGCTTACAGCCAGTAAAGAACAGCCACAGCCTGGAAGTCTTGTTCTCCTATTAACTTTGATTCAAAACAACCCTCCTCAATTTTCTCCAAAAATCTGATGAAAGGTGACCTTCCCTTTGTCTCTTTGGACTTTCCTGTGATTCACCATAGCTTGTCTGTCCCAAACTACAATTCTCTGCTATCCCAAAATAAAATCATCTTGCTGGTAAAACAACCGACCATTTTATTTTGAAGGTTGACACTATCACACAATAAGTTAAAAGAGCTTTTAAAAATTATTTTCTGAAGCAGTGGTAGATTATATCTGATGATTTATCTTTTCAAATTCTCCATATTAACCATCAAGGTTAACAAGGCTTTATCCTCTCTAAGCTCTTAAATGTATTTAAAATTTAAAGTATATTATATAATATTTATTTTAAAATAAACACATTATAATATTATGAATATTGGATATTTTACATATAATGGTATACACAGAATATGTGGACGGTATCGTGACAGATACAAATCATTTCAGCTAATATTTATTTATTTATATATCTGGAAAATAGTATGTTGCCTCTTTTCACTGATGACATATCAACTTGGAGATAAAGATAATACTTAATCATGTAAACATTTATACCCTAAATAAAAAAATAATCATCTTACTATACATTATTCCATATATAGCAAAAGATTTGTCTATAATTTTAACCCCATAAATACAGATAGCCATTTATTGTACTTTTTTTTTAATAAATAACAGAACTCTGGCAATTTGATTGTCCCAAATCAAGATCTATTTATCACTATAGCCATCCTACTACAACTGACTGTTTATTCAGCTCCACAAATAAATTAAGTCAGTAGAGTTATCCAATTAAGATTATCAAAAATAATTTCCAACCTTTGAGTCATTTTACAGTACATTATTGCTTCAAGTCTGAATGGTTTCAGCATTGCTGAAAAGTTGATATATGCAGCAAATAATTTAGTATACATCTTAGTGATCCATTTTCTGTATATAGTTTTAGAAGATTACGGAATTTCATTATGTTACTGGTTTTGCTTCACACTTTTACTGAATGGTAAATTGTTAAATGTATCCATTTAAGTAACAGAAAGTAAGTCAAATGAAACTCCTCTCTCCGCCTGCACCAAGAATTTAGAAATAAGGGGAAACATGGTGTCTTTAAAGCAGGTTCTTCTGCTGAAACAGCAGCTTATATGGAACACACATATAAACGTGTGAAAAATTAGAAAATTGGCATCAGTCCTCTGGGCTAGATTAATGGGAAACATTTTCTTATATAGATGAACCCACTGGAATGTGATTCCAAATCAGGCAAACAAGCTCTCAGGGTGGACTCAGACTCTTGATCTGGGCAAGTAACTGAGATGAGTCATTAGTGAGGCTGTCCCTCACCTCTGCCCTGACACAGACATGTGTCACCACACAGGCTGAGACGGGTGTCACGTGACATTGTTTTTCATTTCTTGGCTTTATACAATATTTAATTTAAGAGAACACCCTATGTTTAATTATATATTTATTTACATATGTTTAATTGCATATTTATATATAAATTATATATTTATTTAGAATATTTAAAGAGAATACTCTACGTTTAATTATGTATTTATTGATAACCACAGGTTTAAATACATTTCTGTCGTTAACATGTAAAAATTAAGTTCCATAGTTACATAGCTTTGTGTTATAAAAAGTTCAAGTGGCAATAGATGTATGCATCTGTTATTCCCTCTCAGATGCAGGAGTAGCTCCCCAATCACAGTTATTTTTTTTCAGTTTACGATCTTGCTAGGACAACCTAAAGACAGTCCCATCCTGCTCACCCAATTCCAGAAGAAGCCGAGGGCGGTAACTGGGCTGCAGCTATTGAGGGAGCCTAAGTCACTCTTTGAGACATTGTTAGATAGGTGCTAATGACAAGACAGGATTGTGAGGAACAGCTACCAGGTCTCAGGTCGCAACTTGTCAATTTCATAGAATTGGCTGTATCTTTCCACCTACCCTCCTCCACCCTTCAAGTCACAGTGTCCATACAGTGCTGATTCTCCAGTAGAAATAATGGGGTACAATGGTGGCCATTTTCTCCATTGACTGGTAATAACTGTTGTATATCAGTGATGCATGAAAAAATTAGGGGGAGGGTAGAGCTCAGTGGTAGAGCACGTGCCTAGCACGTGCAAGGTCCTGGGTTCAATCCCCAGCACTTCCATTAAAATAAATAAAAATCTAAGTACTCTCCCTCTCCAAAAAAAATTAGTCTTTTTCTTCAAAACAGAAGGGTTATCTTAAGAGGAAAATTTAAGCAAAAGAACCAGAACAAATTGAAGAGTTTGATCATAACAAGGAAGACACAATATATTAAGAGCCAAAGATGGAGCTGGGGAAACATGTGGAAGGTTAATATGAAAGCCAGGAAACAGTGTGGAGTCCATGAGCTAATTTGAGAAGACATTTCTTGAGCTGTTCTCTCAAAGGTTTTCAGTAACACCAGTGGAGAGGACACACACATGTTATGAAGTGTTGTAAACCAGAGAAAAAAGGAAGTTAATAGCGCCTCAGGAACAATGAAAAGGTCTACTTAATGATTAGGCTTGAGATTTTTTTAAAAAAAGTAAGTATGCAGAAATATTACTTATGTAAAAAAAAAAAATGAAAAATGCTTTTAAAAAAGGAGGCTCTAGGGGAAAAAATAAAGTACAATATACAACTTTGCAGCAAGGGGAGGCCAGCCCAGAACAATGGAGAGGGAGCAGGGGCCATTAAGTAATAGCCTGGGGTCAATCCCACAGTGATGAAATGAGGCAATTGGCTGAGATTTCTTAAAAGGAAGCTTATTTATGTTCTCATTTTGCAAAATATCCTTAATACCTCCTAGCAGTTTCGTTTAAGTGTTTAATAGCATTTTAAAAACAGAATTTTCAAGTTTTATAGAAATTTAAATGGTGATGGACGCACAATACACCTGAATATTGAATGTGAAGGACTCTAGTGTGTGTGAGTGTCTGTGTGTGCACTTTCAGATAAAAAGATCTGAGCTCATAAGTACTCTTAAATTATTTTAATTCTCTTAAACAAATAGATCTTAGTTTACACGGTAAATCTTAGAATAACACATTATTCTTCTAGTCAAGGAATAATCCCTTTTATTTTCCAGGGCTTTTGAAAATTTCAGTGTATTTTGAGCCAATGGCATTGACTCCAAACCTAAATAATGTCTGCTCAGTTCTTAAGACAATTGCCTTGGCTATATCATTTTTGTATCTACTGATGGGTGCTGATTTTTTCGTCTGTTCATTTATTATTTTTGCTGGATATATTTGGTTTCCCAAGAAAATTGTAACTTCCTTAAATGCTGGGATTTAACTTTTTGAAGGGGACCGCCTTGAATAATTACTTTGTTCCTCACATTCTTAAAGCTTAATAAAAGCTTTATTTAGTCATGAAAAGTAAAAAGAGGTGCATATGCTGAAATAAAGAACAATTTATAGTATAATGTAATTATTCTAAATATTAGTGCCTATGGTATATATGCATTCATTTGCCTGTTGCATTAAATTATATTGTTAGTCTTACTTTTCTATATCGTAATATATGAAATAATGTGTTTATCTGATAATAATTACCAATTTAATGATGTTTTTGATGAAATATATTTCTTTGTGTTTCATTATAAGTACTAAGGGACTAGTATTTTTCAGTGTTCAAAGAGAGGTAAAAATATCTATTAGAAATAACCAATAGCTTTTTTTTTTTTTTGGTCAAATAACTTACTCAGCAAACAGCAGGCAATTTGAGTTGGTTCCTTTTATTTTATGCAGTAATAGTCAAATTACTTTCCTGAGATTTTATTTTCTATAACTAACATAAAGAAAGCTTACAGTTTCTCAAATTTAATCTTTAGTTTCCAGTTTTCACCATCTGCCTATCTTTCTCTGTAGATTCTCAACATTATAAAATGCAGTATTTGCATTTTGATATATACATAGAGTGTGAACTTTTTAGCAAAACTACATCAATCAGATATACTATAATTTATTTTCAAACCATTGCATCAAATGGGAGGAAATTTTGGACTGGAATAGAAAACCCAAATTTAGTTTTGATCATTTAAATACATTTTAACTACAGCAATCTCCTTTGAAATTTAAGTATAAATAGCATAATGTAATAAAGTCAGCATGAGAAATATGTGATTAAATCATAGTCCTCAATAATAGTAATTCAGAGGGAAATTTAGTTGACATCTGAGTCAATTACTTTTTTGAAATATTATGTATATATCAAAAACTGAAAATATTTTGGAGATTTTTGTCATAATTTAATGGTAAAAGTAAAGGATTATGAAAGTACGTTTTAAAAACAACAATTTTCTCTAAAGGACTCTGAAGACTTTTTAGTTTCATTAAATTTTTGAATAATCTTTCATTCGATTGTGGTATTCTTTTAAAATGGGAAATATCTGTCTCCTGATGTTTTCCAAAACTTGTTCTCAATAATACAAAGGAGCCATTTACAAAAATTTACCAGAACTTCTCCCTTACTTTGCCTACTATTTAGAGTAATATCGATTAATAGAAATATATTCTGATTTAAAAATAAGATTAGAAAACATCATTGGAAGATAAAGTTGACAGGAATTGATTCATTTAATTATTTCCCCCCATATTCCAAGCAGAGCAATAATGGAAAGAGAGGAGGAGAAACAAATTCAGAATCACCATTAAAGACTTCTTGTGATTCTCAAGATTCAAATAGATGTACTTTAAAGATTAATTCCAATCTATGAGCATCTAATACACATGGACATACCAATTTTAATTGATTAGGTGATTAAGACATAAAGAATAGCTATTTACCAAATCCATCTTTTTGAGTTCTGATTGTACTTTTAAAAATATTTTTAATTAAAGTATAGTAGATTTACAGTGTTGTGTTAGTGTGTGGTGTACAGCATAGTGATTCAGATATACATATGTATATATTCCTTTTTGGATTCTTTTTCATTACAGGTTATTACAAGATACTGAATATAGTTCCTGTGCTCAACAGTTGGTCCTTGTTGTTTATCTCTTTTGATATAGTGGTGTATATCTGTTAATCCCAAACTCCTAATTTATCCCTCCCTGCCCTTTCACCTTTGGTAACCATAAATTTATTTTCTATGTCTGTGAGTCTCTTTCTGTTTTGTAAATAAGTTCATTTGTATCATTTTTTTAAAGATTTCACATGTAAGTGATATCAGATATTTGTCTTTCTCTATCTGATTTACTTCACTTAATATGATCATCTCTAGTTATGTCTATGTTGCTGCAAATGGCATCATTTCATTATTTTTTATGGCTGAGTAGTATTCTGTTGTATAAATATACCACAGCATCTGTATCCAGTCATCTGTTGATGGACATTTAGGTTGCTTCCATTTCTTGGCTATTGTATATAGAGCTGCTATGAACAGTGGGGTGCACATGTCTTTTCGAATTAGGGTTTTCTCTGGATGTTTCACCAAATCCATTTTTTTCTTCCTGAATTCAGCAGTGTGTGCATTTTTCAGTGTTTCCTGTAGCAGATGTGGTTGAATGACAGAGACAATAAGAAATCAGCACAGGTTTATGCAGTGACTCTGGGCCAGGACCACAAGCTGGGTGGGCCCCATGGCACATTCCTTTCATGGCCCTGATGCAGATAAACAGGTGACACTCTGAAGTCATGTGCTGAAGATAATGAAGCCATTAGATGTAAGGACCTGAGTCCCTCAATTATTACTTGGAGGAAAATTAGTAGCCTTTCAGAAACATGTTTTTATTTTTACATAAGCAAGAAAAAAAAGTCTGTCATATTTATGCCATCACAATGTTTTTGTTGATTTGTTGCAACCCCCTAGAGTCATTTTATTAATACAATAATATTTCAAAGATCCTTCATTATTAGAATTCAAAAGGTGATTTACCAAAAAAAGCAAAGGCTTTACAAATGGAAAATGTACATATTTGTAAACTCTTTTAAATAAAGATATTTAGTTAAACATCAGTTAAATTAAAGGGCAGTGAAGAGTTGGATGGTGAATATGTGATAGGGTCCATTGGGCATGTTACAATTCATATTTTCTAAAAGGATGTTTTATTTGGGAGGAGGGTATTTTTTAACCACAAAAAAGACATTGGGTTTTTTAGAAAAGTTATCTGACAATTTTAGAATCTGTGCTTTCCTCTGCTGGATTATATTTTCTCTGAGGGTAAAGTTGTATATCATGAATCTTTCTAGGCCAGAGTTAAGTTCTATTTACCAAATGATAGATGTTCAATACATTTTTATTGAATAATTGAAAAAAATGTATGTTTTCTGTGTCTAAGTTTACTTTAGCAGTTATGACATTTATTGGACATCATAATATGTGATAAAAAAATATTGCCAGCTGTATCAGTAAATAAAGGATGTGGCCATCAAGTCATCAGCCACTGCTGTGGTCCCCCACGGGGAGCCGGATGGAAGTCAGGATGCTGACAAGCAGGCAGCCCGGCCTCTGCCGCCATCCTCAGTGGTACCCCCTGAGGAGACACAGGATATAGAACAGGACACGGCCCTAGACAGCTAAGATGCACATGAAAGGAATGATTTCAATGAGCCCAGACTCTTGTATCTTCCCATACATAGAAAAGTGCTAAATTCATTAACTTGAGATGTCTGGTTTTCTTTAACAGTAATCTCTGATGCTCTGACTACCTGGTCTCTGCTGTAAGAACTCCTGTATATCCTGCCCCCCCCCCACGTCTTTGGAGCAGTCCCTCAGAGCAATCTGAGAGGCTGTCATCCTGGGCTCAAGGGGGTTTGAGTCCTCAGAAAGTCCACCGAACAAATCATCACTCTCAACTTTTAGGCTGTGCGTTTTATTTCAGTCGACAAGTAAAGCACGTATTTTCCCGTGTTCGCTGTGTTTTATAAACAGGATATGCACGCAAGCAGGAAGATCAACAGAGACAGAGGTGAATATTTTGATACGGTCGCGCCATGGACAGGGACCGATTCCGGTAGACCAAGAGTGTGCCAAAGGCTGTGTCAGTAGAGGCAGAATATGTGGTCCTGTCCTCCACCAGGTCTCTGGTGAAGAGGGAAGTGATGAGAGAAGTGGACTTGGAAACTCTGCGTTTTGTAGATGCCAGTGGCGGGGAATTTAGGCCCTTTGGGAAATAGATTAACTCCCATGAGGAAAAATCAGAGTTACAAAACTTTCAATCTCACTAGACGTAATGAGAAGAAGGAGGCAAGTGGCCCCTACCTCTAGGAACAGTCTTTGTGACATTAGATTAATTATTTCTCTGCCAATATAACCTCTGGCTAGTACATTAATGACAAAATCCTTATAGATACGCAATATAGTATCATATATATGTAACACTATACATTATGTATGTAAATACTACCTATGAGTGTATATTTATATATAAGTTCTGGTATTTAACAGCAAAAGCTCTTTAAAATATTAATTTTAATTCAATAACAAACTGGAAAATATTAAAAATTTCCATTTTGTGACTCAGAGCTAAAGGAAACAAGAATCAAATAATAATCAGTTCCAGGATTGTCAGTGAAGAGAAGGGATTCTACCTAAACAATAGGAAATCAAGAGATACACCAAGAGAGAACTAGATTTTCAAGTTGAAAATCAACACAAATCACATTACAATGAATGTATACAATTAAGTCTGATAGCATGCAATTGAAATTTCTACCAATTTTCCTTCAAAATTATCTCATTCGAAGCATTTCTTATGAACGAAAAATAATTTCCAGTTTTGTTTTGAGCCATCAAATAACACACACCTCGTAAATGAGAAGGGAACGAGAATCCTTTTGGCCACTGTGCCAGGAGGGAGCGTAACAGCAGGTGATTACAATAAAAACCACCTTGTTGTTCCGTAGTTAACATCTGTGCTTTCTAAATGGTAAAGTAAATGAACATAATGGATAGAGTTTTGGATTCACGTTTTGCCACCTGCCTTTACACGAGCGTTTGCAGTGTCGTCAAACCACGGAGCCAAAATCTCAGATACTTACGGCCAATTTTCCCCTTAAAGGATTGTTTTGCATCAGTGACAAGGAACAAACACGTTTTGCAATTTTGTTTGCAAAGAAAAAGCAATAATTAAGGGAAAGATGAGAATCAGAAGCATTTTTGAGATGAATAGAGACCAGAAACAAAGACACAGTGGAATTCCAGAATCGGCTTATTGTTTTCAATGGTTTTAAAAATATATATGATATAAATATTACAGATTTAAGTAACAACCAGTACCGTTGGAACTTTTGGCTGATGTAATATCATATATAGGGATTTAACGTAGGTGAAAATATTTCCTGTTGGCCAAGCGGAGTTCTCTTTGTGGTTATGATTATAGTACAGAGAACTATTGGCCACTGATCTTAGGTCTTAAGACATGTTTTTTTGTGTGTGTTTTTTTGCCCTTTCGGAACACCTCCTGTTCTCCAAGTTGTGTACCTTGAAAGGAAGTGAACATACTGCCAACTAATTCCAGAGAATTTCTTGCCTGTTATGATATACTTTCCTAGTTCTTAAGTGGGTACGAGAATTAATAAAGATATCTATAATTGGATTTTTAAAAATTTGAGTGCTTATTGTTTTGGATCATAATATTTGCCTTGACCAAAATTACTTTCCCCTGCTTAAGTGAAAGATTTTGGTGAAGGTGAAATTGTGTCTGAGGGTATATTTTTGTAGAGGTGGAGCATTTGATTCTTCTCTGTTCACTTGCTTTGTGGCTTTAAGAGAAGGTCTTACGGGCTCTGGCCTTGAGATGCTCTGTTTACAAAGTGAAGGTATCAGTATTGAAGTCAAGATGATCCTGTGTGCTTTAGACACAAAATTAAATGAAAAATACTCTTTGATGAAATGTTTGGGAAATAGTCTCTCTCTAATTACTCAACAAAGAGACCTGTGAACCTCAAAATGTTAAGGACTTCAAGAAATCTTGAAGAAAAACTGAAATAAATAAATGAACAAGTCAATCTTCATTTCCTCGAATTGACCAGAGTACTTGAACACACTGGGATGGGGGGAGGGCGGTGAGCACACATATTAACATCTCCCCGCCCCCTCGGGGGCTGCATTGCTATTCTGAGGGGAAGGGTGTGAGGGATGGCATATGGGCTCCCACCAGCAGTAAACTGTTATGATGTTTAGCTTATTTGATAATCACAATTCTTGCACGTTCTCCAAAATTCAACATGAGCCTTTCGTGACTTAGCACAAGGAAACATTTTGGCTCTTTTAGTCATTCCCAAATATCTAATCAATAGACATACTGTAAATTCTTGTCTGGACTGTGAAATTCATTTTTCCCCCTTCGAAATACACCTCATACCACACATCTGATAAGACAAGCAAGCACCATCTGCCTAGTTTATAAACTGACATATTATCACCTGAATGCATTCTTTTGTGCCATTTTGTGGGGGAAATGATACAATCTTTGGAAATAAAATAGAAAAATTTAAATTTCCAAGGTTATTCTCTGTCCTGTTAAGAAGTACACATGCATCATATGTGAACATTAAAATTGCTATCATTTAAATTCCCAATTCCAAAAATGTACATTGCTATATGAAAGATAATCAAATATGGTTAAATTTTTATATATTGAAATTCAATATAATATTTTATTCTAGTGTTTTTCCACAAAATTTTCCTTTTGAACAGTAAGAACTGTTTAAAAATATCTCTTAAAGTAATGACGTTCACAAGTAACTTTTACTGTGTTTGCAATACTTATACTTATGAATAGCATATGAATGCATCATATATATTTACATATAATATATACACATATACATTGTATACAAATAATGCGATTCTGAAAAATCAAAAAAATTCCTATGTAGAATAGATAAACAAGATTATACTGTATAGCACAGGGAAATATATACAAGATCTTATGGTAGCTCACAGAGAAAAAAATGTGACAATGAATATATATATGTTCATGTATAACTGAAAAATTGTGCTCTACACTGGAATTTGACACAACATTGTAAAATTATTATAAATCAATAAAAAATGTTAAAAAATTCCTATGATTTGAGAGAGAATTTGCAGAAAAACATATTTTAAAAGACTAGTAAAAGTAATGACTTGTGTCTTTATTGACCTATTAAGTGATTTGAATAATAGCAAGGGACGTTGCCCAATTAAGACCATTAATTCATTCAACAGATTCTTAGTGCCTCTGGTTTAGTATGTGCCAAGGACGGTTAATATAGAGTTGAAAACTCCCTGACAGTAAAGCTAGTGGAAAATTCCTACCTGTAAACAAACCATTATAACACAAGACAGGGAGTGTCTGACACTTTTATGCGTGGTATATATCTGCAAGTCTGGAGGACACTTCAGATTAGGGGATGACTGACTAATCGTTGTCTCAGGGCAAGGACCAAGAAAGAATCCATAGATGATATGAAAACTGAACTAAAAAATGAGCCATAAAATAGGATGAGGTGGTGGTGAATTTCGTGCGGAGAGATGATCTTTCCAGAAGCCAGAACACTAGTAGAAATGCAGGGAGTTGGTAATGAGTAAGAATTCTTCCTCCCCCTCATATAATGAGTCATTCTGCCCATGGAAGATGCTGAAGGATGCTGGTGGATCATGAGCTGTTCATGGACACACTCGTGTGATGCTCTAAGGAGTTTGGACTAGAGCAGGGAGTCTATTTTAAGCAAAGCTACTATAAAACCAAATTTGGACATTAGAATGAGCACTGTGGAGGCAGGGTCAGAATAGACTGTTGGCACTATTTACAGTAGCTGAGACACGGAAGTAACCTAAATGTCTATGAACAGATGACTGGATAAAGAAGATGTGGTATATTTATACAATGGAATACTATTCAGCCATAAAATGAGTAAAAGAATGCCATTTGCAGCAATGTGGATGGAACTAGAGATGATCATACTAAGTGAAGTAACCCAGACAGAGAAAGACAAATACTATATGATATCACTTACATGTGGAATCAAGAAAAAAAAATGACACACATGAACTTATTTACAAAACAGAAAAAGAGTCACAGACATAGGAAACAAACTTATGGTTACCAGGGAGGAAGGTGGGGAGGAGGGATAAAGTGGGATTTCAGGATTGGCAGATACTAACTACTATATATAAAATAGGTAAACAACAAGGACCTACTCTACAGCACAGGGGACTATATTCAATATCTTGTAATAGCCTATGATGAAAAAGAATAGGAAAATAAATATATATGTGTATAACTGAATCACTATGCTGCACACCAGAAATTAACCCAACATAGTAAACCAACTATAATTCAGTTTAAAAAATAGGCTTTTGAGGAGCAATTTGAGATATTATGAAATTTTGGATTTTTAAAAAATATTTTTCAGATATTAAACAGAAAGACAGCACATTTACAAAAAGATATAATAAAGCTATGTTTAGAAGAGTATAAGGAATTTAAAAAAAAAAAAACAAAACACATTTCCTGATTGAATAATCAAGTGCATGTTGAGATAAGAAAAAAAGGATGAGGGATGGTTTTTGTGAAACAGTAATGAATCAGTTCTGGGTCTATGGAACTTGAGACACATCTCTGCGACTCCGAATTGCACGTGCTACACATGCGGTTGAACTTACAAATCTGGACGCTTAGGATATATGTTCAACTTAAGAGTTAATTACAAAAAGAGTTAATTAAAATGCAGGTGGTAGTTGAAATCATGGAGAAGAGCATTATTTATTTGATAACAGAGTGTAAAAGGAATAAAACATTCTGGGGAACTCAAGAGAGTTGCTGAGGAGGTCATCCAAAGAGAGTACATTGTGGCAAGAGTCAATAAGGGATCCAAGAAGGACCCTCCCTTAAGACCAAAGGAAGAGGAAGTGGAACCAATGAAAGAGACTAAGGCGTTGTTAGGGTGTTGAGGGAAGTTTAGAAAAGAATACTATTGAGAATTTCTAGATCTACAAAGTGCTCAACAATCTCAAATACCACGAAAAGTTGTATCCAACCAGTCCGGGAGAATGCCTGTTTTGTCTGGTAATTAAGTAGGATGACTTTGAATTTAGGGAAAGAAGTTTCAGTGGATTTGGGGGAGCAGATATCATTGCATTGTTTTTGAGGTGAAGCGACTGCAAAGAATGGAAATGATGAAATTAGACAAGCTATTTTAAACTAGATGAAGCATTTTAACATCATCAGTCAAATAAAAAGATTCCACTATTTTATCTGTGAGGTCTCAGCTATCTTTGCATACCTATGATTCCGGAAGAAAGGAGTCCAATTACCTAAAACCTCTACTGTTTAAAATACCATAAAAAAAAATACACTTTGAAAAGTTAACTTTTACTACAGCCTTGAATGAGGTTAAAAATATCTTCCATGACCTATGAAGTGGAAACATCTTCTCTTTTGTGCATATAATACTTTTTTATCTACTTATATAAGCAATGCTGAATCACTTGAAATTATGAATACCTCTTCATCTATAAAATAGATATACTTTTGACTTTCAGGGTCAATAAAACAGATACCACTATATCATTCTGGGAGTCACAGAATATTAACCATTTGACTTGATCATTCTATATGCTTACAAGAGTTGTCTGTTTTACCTGATTGTAATGTTATTTTTTATTTTGGCAAGTAGGGGTGTGTTCACTAACATATATCCAAGATTTACACACACAGACGTGCGTGCGCACGCTCAAGCAGGTAATAACAGTAAATAATCATCCAAGGAAGAATTCAAGCTAAAAGCAAAATAAGCAAGTAAACAATCAAAAACTTTAAAATAACACTGCCTTCTTGATATTACCAGCTGATAATAAAGATGGTAAATTGTGATTCCTTTGTTCGTGTCCCTGTAAATCTGTGTATGAAAAATTTATTTTTTATTGTAATTCTTCCCTTTTTTGTAAATTTTACTCATATAAGAAAAGAATATCAAGAGATGACACTGATGAACGTTATATAATCTTTCTTGGGGACTGATGTTACCTTTATCAAACGATAGTCACTAAGTGCCCAGAAATGGATGTGACTATGAAATGAAAAGCATAGAATTCTCTCTAAAATAAAATGCGGGCCACTTCCAGGAACTAACCATCTTCCCATAAAAATTTCATTATAAATATCAGAAAAAAATATTAAATATTGGAAAGGCAGGATAGATTTTGAACAATACAGACATGCTGAATAAATGCTACTGTTGAAACTGAACGGTTATTATGGACTTGAGACTACAGGGAAGAGATGTGAACAACGGAATAAAGACAGCATCGTCACAGAACACTAAAATACAACTCCTTAATAGTCACTCATAAGATGATGTCACTGGCTCAGTGGCGCCATCATGTGGCCTGCGCTAAACTAACTGTAAACCACTGGTCTTCCCAAGGGCTACCCTGTGTGGTCAGGGGTCCAGGGTGAACTCTAGGGGCCAAGAGACGTGATCCTGGTTCTCTTGATGGAGCTGGAAAAATACAACTAGGACCCCTCTCTTTGTCTTTCTCCCTACACAAACATCATAGAGTCACAGAGTGACCTTCAGTTGCTTTTATTTGCTCAGTTTTTGAATTAAGCTCATTTTGAAAATGTAAAAAAAAAACAATTAAAGACATTAAACTAAACACTCATGTTAGGAAATATACTCCTTCACATAAAGATGGTACCTTGAAGCATAGTGTCATGTTACTACTGATCACATGAATAAAACGTATTACCATATATTTTATGGTTTTATTACTAGGTTTATCATTTAAAATAGTCATTTAAATAATTAGGTATTATAAACATAAACTATTAGATATTATAAACTATAAACATTCATTACTAAATTACTAAATAACAACTAAATGTATTGCTAAATTAGATAGTAACTATAAATTTTGTATTACTAAATGCTAATAATGTTACTAAATAATATATACATATTATTAAATATTAAAATAGTGATAATTTAATAATATATTTGTATTTAATTTTATAACTACAGTTTACTCATATTACACGTATACTTTATTACTATTGCAAATATTCACTTTGAGTTCCAATTTTGTATTAACTCACAGTTTTAGAGAAAAGCTATTTTCTAAAAAAAGCATTTTCTCACAATATATAAAGTTGTTGGGCATTCTTGTGCTTTTAAAATATTCAAAAGCAAATAAAAGGACATAACAAATTTATAAATGGCTGTCATTATTTCTCTGTTAACACAACAACAGTAAGGTCGGATGCTAGGTTCTTGGGCAGCCCGAGAGAGAGACTGGGGTGCTGGACTCAGGTGGCCAAATGTGAACCGAAATGCGATGGTGAGTATTGTATTTTGAAGGTACAGTCTGTGAATCTCCCTGTGTGTGATCAGCATGGCTGCTGGCATGACAAACACTCCAGGTTTATTCCATCCCTCATCTGTGATTTCACCAGGGCAGAGTCCATATTTACTTTTACCATTTCAAACAGCTCTTCTTTCCTAAAGTTAATTTATACCAACTATGAGCCTGCAAGTGGTCCTCTAAAAAGGAACAGTGGTATAATTGTTCTTTCAGGTTATTTCTGAAATTACACACGATCCAAAATAAAACTCAAATATCCTCACCTAAAATGAAATTTATATCTCTTTATATTTGATAAATGGGCTCCTTAAAAACATGCTGCTTAATAATTACCATCTAATATCTGAAGTCTATCATCTAAGTCTAACTTCAAACTTACTACTAGTTCATGTCACTAAATTAAACAATTGTATATTTTTTTTTAACAATTTCTATGTCCGAAAACTCTTCGAAAATTTTGATTTCTCTCCTCTAACAAAAGGTTATCCTAGCAAAGGGAAACAACGATCAGCTATTACTGATTTTTGACAAATCCAAGTGGTTTCTGATATTATTTATTTTTCCACTAAGCAATCACAACTAACCATTCTGTTAATTTTTCTAATAACTTGTCCTGCTCTAAAGTTCAAATATCATTATAAGAAAACATTATGCTGTACACCAGAAATTGACACAACATTGTAAACTGAGTATACTTTAATAAAAAAAGATACAAGAAGTAGCCAAAAAAAAAAAAAGAAACAAAACATAGACACATGCCATAAAACAAGACAATCTTTAGAGACCTTCGTCACTTTGATCTGCCATGAGTTCTCCAACTGAATTATGACTCAGGTTCTAAATTATTCTTTACTAACCTAAGGAGGGCAGAAGGATTTCAGTACATGTTTGCTAACATGATTGTGTTTGCTCTACTATATATTTTCAACATTGTAGATCATTTAATTTGATCTAATATTTCTTTCTTGGATTATTAAAGTATCTCCATTATAAACTCAATTCTTTTTTCCAGCTTTAGTGAGATACTATTAATGATGGTTAATGATAGAATATGATGATTTGATACGTGTATATACTGAGAAATGATAATCACCAAGGTTAGTCAACATCTCCATCCCCTCACGTAATTACCATTTGTGTGTATGCATGCGTGCGTGCGTGTGGTGATAACATTTAAGATCTATTCTGTTAGCAACTTGAAAGTCTGTGACACAGTGTTGTTAATTATAGTCACTATGATGTACATTAGGTCCTCAGAATTTGTTTATCTTTAAGCTGCATGTTTGTACCTTTTGATCAACATCCCTCTATTTCCTCCATCTCCTAGCTTCTGGCAGCCGTCATTCTATTCTCCGTTTCTATGAGTTGAACTTTTTTAGATTACACATACAAGTGAGAACGTAAAGTATTTGCCTTTCTCTGAATAACTTATTTTGCTTAACATAATGTCCTCAAAGCCCATTCCTGTTTTTGCAGAAGATGTGATTTTCTTCTTTGTTTACGGCTGAATAATATTTCTATGCATATATATCACATTTTCTTTATCCATGTGTCTATAGATGGACACGACAGTCATGTCTTGACTATTGTGAATAATGCTGTAATGAACATGGGGGTGCAGACATCTCTTCCATACTAGTGATTTCATTTTCTTCAGATAAATACCCCAAAGTGGAATCACTGAATCATAATGGCTGTTCCATTTCTAATGTTTTGAGGAACCTCCAAACTTTTCTACAGTGGCTGTACAGTTTACATTCCCAGCAGCAGTGTATAAGGGTTCCTTTTCTCCACATCCTTTCCAACCCTTGTTAACACTGGTTTTGTAATAACAGCCATTCTAACAGATATGAGGTCGAATCGCATTGTGGTTTTGATTTGCATTTCCTTGGTGATTAGTGATGTTGAGCATCTTTTCATGTGCCTGTTGGGCATTTGTATGTCTTCTTTAGGAAAATGTCTATTCAAACCCTTTGCCCATTTTTTAATCAGATTTTTGGGTTTTTTTTTTTTTTTTGCTGTTGAGTTGTATGAGTTCTTTATGTACTTTGGTTATCAATCCCTTATTAAATAGACAGTTTGCAAATATTTCCTCCCATTCTGTAGGCTGCCTTTTCATTTTGCTGATTGCTTCTTTCGTTGTGTAGAAGTTTTGTTTTGTTTTGGATGCAGTCTCACTTGTTTACTTTTGTTTTTATTGCTTGTGCTTTTGGTGTCACATCCAAAAAATTGTGCAAAGACCAGTGTCAAGAAACTTTCTATGTTTTCTTTTAGCAGTTTTACAATTTTGAGTCTTATATAAATCTTTAGTCTATTTTGAGTTAATCTTTGTTGGTGGCTTAAGATGGGGATCTGATTTCATTCATTCACATGTGAATATCCAGTTTTCCCAACATCATTTATTGATAAGACTATCTTTTCCCCATTGAGTATTCTTGGCTTCCTTTTCAGATATTAGTTGAACACACATATGTGGGTTTATTTCTAGGCTCTCAATTCTATTCCATTGGTCCATGTGTCTGTTTTTGTGTCAATGCATATCATTTTAATTAGAATAGCTTTGTAATAAAGTCTGAAATCAGGAAGTGTGATGCCCCCAGCTTTGTTCTTCTTTCTTAGGACAGATTAGTCCAATTCTTTATTTGCTGAGCAGGACCATTTTTCCAGAAATCTCCTTAAAAAGTGTGTGGATATCCACTTCAAGGGCTGAATAACAATCATATTATTTATATAAACTCTATTTTGCTGCTTATTTTCCTTGCCTTGGGTTATTAAATATTAGATGATAGCAGTGAATCTGGAAAACTGTTGCTTGATTTTGTATTACAGAATATAATTAAAAAGAAAAAAAAAAGAACAGGAAACAACAACAAGCCCTGTTCTTAGGAGTTCAATCATGCTACACTACTTATTTTCTGACTTTAATGCCCAGATCTTCAAATTGCATGTCTAAGAAACGATTTAATGTTCTTTAGTAGTACAAATGATGAGATTAACATACTTTTTAAATTATAATAATTGATTCCTAAATATCTTTAAAACCAAGTACATTTTTTTTTTTCCTTTTGTGTTTTAACTAAGGCTGTTGTTTCTTTATTCATGCTATCTTTGCTGCTGTAAGAAGGTAACGTACTCTTAAAACAAGCATGACTCTCATGTGTCTTTTCAAGCTTCAGAGTACTTAGGAGCTGCTTTGCAAACTAGTTTACAAGTCGCACTGGAAAATCAATCCTAGTCTTCAATAGACAAATTGCATTTGTGACTGCAAATGATACTATCAAGGTTGATTACTCATCTTATTTGACAAGCATGGAAGGATTCTGCTTTAAAAAAACATATAAACACTACAAAATATATTGGAAACTTGTTTTAGGTACAATGCAACAGCAAAAGAGAAACGTAAGACATGTTTTCAGAAATGTCAGTATCTTTAGATTTACATTTGATAATTGATGTATGTAAGTTCATAATATGGCCCACTATTCATTTCAACAATTTGTGATGTTATTCTCTGCACGTATTTTAAAATATTTTACCCGATACTGTGTGTGTGTGTGAGTGTCTGTGTGTGTGTGCGCATACCTGTGTTTTAACTGAGACAAATAACAAGTAATCTCTGGTCCACAGTGTTATTGTTGGAGTAATCTTTAAATTACTTTCTATAATCAAGTAAAAAGTTTTAATATATTTTATATTTTTTATTTTATTTTATCTCGGAGTTTTTTTTTAGTTGAAGTATAGTCAGTTTACAATGTTGTATCAATTTCTGGTGTACAGCACAATGCTTCAGTCTTAAAAATATTTTTTAAATCAGCCTGTTTTTCTAAAGTGACTTCTTTGTTCAAAATTGTGATATTTTACCATAATTTATCATATATTAAAATTCTATAATCATATAGACAGCAATTTAGTATTTAGGTTTGTGGTACACATTTTTGTCATTGGTTATATTGTAAATAAGATACAAATGAATGTTTAGCTCTTGAATGTATGTTTATTTTATTTTACTAGTTAAGGTATAATGCCCTTGTAAGCGTTCTTTAGTACTAAAACTGCAGTGACAATGATTTCAAATGCTGTTTGTTACCTGGTAAACACTATGTGGATACTAACTCCCTCCCCTGATCTCTGTGAAGAGAAGTCACAGTGGTTAACCAACCATAACTCATCCTGCCTAGCCTTTATTTTCATCATTTCATTTTATCCTTAAAACCACAATATCAAGTAGGTTTTATATTATTGGCATTGCACAGAGAAACTCAGGCACTGAAAGTCTGAGTATTTACCTGGGTCAACGGTGAGTCAAGGTTGAATGGAGGCTTAAAACATAAGCGCACCCTCCTCCACTGCCAACCCCACTCCACTATGCAACCACAAAGTACGAACGCATTCTGAGTGCACCATGATTTTTTCGGCAACTGATTTAATCAAAACTTGAAGTGGTTTTTGATCAAAACAAGTTAATGGGCGCATTTGAATATTATTTGGAACATATTTTTAACCTTTAAACCTAGATCTCAAGTGATACTTGGGTGTTCTGATAATCTGTATTAGACTGTTATCATTTTAAATAACTAGTGAGAGGTGTTTGACAGTATCATAGAAATATCCCCTTAAAATCATGCAACCTTCAAAACTGAGGAAAATAAATCAATATTTAATGTCAGAAAAGTTCTATTACTTTTATTGGTGTTCAGGTCACATAAGATACGTATTGAATAGTGTATTTAAAAAGTATCAATATCAGGATAAAAAAGTCCAAAATATTTGTACAAAGTTTTATCAGAAAATCATTATAAAAGGATGGTGAATGGGTAATCCTTCTTATAGTTATAATGAATAACTCCTGTTGAGCGATTCCAATGTGTAAGCTATGGTTCTAAGCATTTTTTCGTAAATCAGCTCAATTGACATAACTCTTATTTTACAAATGAAGCGGCACACACAGCGTGGTTAGGTTGCTTGCTCAAGGTCACATGGACATTCAAGTGGCAGAGCTGGGACTGAATGCCCGGCGACCTGGCTGGAGGGCTGGCTCTCCCAACCACCACACCTTCCTGACTCTTCACCGCCAAGATGCCACTAAAATCACTGCTGGTTGCTTTTCCAGAAAGCAGGTTTTTCTTCTCTGTTTTCTTTCTTATGTTTTGTTTTCTGTCTTTTTCTAAGTGGAATTAGAGTAAAGAAGAAAATAGCTTCTGGGTTTACTATTTTTTTGATGGAGAAGGTTTATTCATTCATTTATTTATTTATTTTAATGGCGGTACTGGGGACTGACACCAGGACCTTGTGCTTGTTAAGCATGAGCTCTACCAAACTCCCCCCAAGTTTACTTTAGTATTTGCAGCTATATTAACTTTTAAATTTCAGCATAATATTAAAATCATTTCTACTTAAAACCTCCAAGAAATATTAGACAACATCTACAATTTTATTTCTTTCTTGGTATTTGGTTTTAAGAAAAGACAACAGTTTGTAGCATTGCAAACTTAACAGTAATGTCAAGGTCCTAAAATGGCTACAATTTATTAGAAATCCATCAGCTTTGAAGAATCATCCATAAAAATGATCTCAGGTATAATTGGCTTTGTATAAATGTAAGAAATAGGTACAATAAAAGGATTTTCAGCCCTGTAATTTTTAGGATCCTGACTTCTTGATCATTTTAGCTTTGATTTAGGAGATAGAGTGTCACTATTATTTTAAAAATTGTATTTTCACTATATCTCATAATTCTTCTAAACCAATACTGTGTCAAATTCATTTTCTATAATGGGAATTATTTTTTAAAAAGGACTCCATTATCATTTTTAAACCATACCAGGTAAACAATGCTTAATGAATTCTTAGTATTTGATACACTAGCAGGTGTTGTAACATTTCAAGAAATTGATATGATATGCTACATATTTGCATCTTATATATAACATTATTTCATTATTTCATCATGATGTAGTCAGGGAAGGACAGGTTTTTCTGCAGTGCTAGGCAATCAAAAAAAAAAAAAAACAAAAAAAACCCTGTTACATGTCCACAGTGGGTTGGTTGAAGCCTTGCTCAATTTCATCTCTATTTTGGGGGCCCAGTTTTGTGATGCTGCCACTACCTGGAAAATTTTCTGGTCCTTCAGTTAGAAAAGAGAGTTTTGACAACCATGAATCAGTTCTTAAACTGTGAAAAGTGACACACATAACACTTTCATTTCCATTCAATTGGCCAATGACTGAAAAGTGACATACACATCATTTTTGTTTCCATTCAATTGACCAAAGTAAGTTGCACAGCTGTCCTGAGTTCAGTAGGATGGGGGAGTGTTGTAAGTTTGTAGTGAAGGGATATGAAAAATGGGTTTATGTCTCTACAGGGATTCATGACAAATCTGTATGTCACTGAACAAAGTAGTTGCTAAATTAATGTTCTTGAATGAATAAAGTAAAATGGTTTTTACATTAAAGACGTTTTCTTGGGAAGATCTTTAGAAAACGTGTCCATTCACTCTTCCATCTGAGAAAACTCAAGATAACGTGGACTGTTTCCTCAGAAGGAACCCCCCCCCCCAACCACCAGCAGCAGAATCGTATTTCTTGGAGCATTGTCTCCTCAAACATCCAGCAGTGATAGGATGTCAGCTCGGACATGCTCTGATCTCTTTGACTCCTTAGATATACATGGGATATTATTTCTCAGTTACCCACGAGAATAGTATTGAAACGGTTATACTGGTTAGAGTCATAGGGAAAAAACAATCTCTAAAGCATTGGTATGTCTTCTAGGTCAGGATTATCTGTGCTTGACGGACACAATCAAACACACGTCAAAGTTTCATCAGTGCTTTCCAAGCTACAACACACACACACACAGGTTCTCCAACTATATTGGATTTTTTCCCTTCGTCTCCTCTCTTTATTTCCTTCTTTGCTAAACAAGAATAATTCTATTATATAGTGCAGAATAATAGTAAAAGGCAAGCTCTTTAATATACACTATAGGAATAAAAATGGAGGAAGCAAAATCAACTTTAAAAATGGAAAATATTAATTGTCAGTGTCTTTAGGGACACTACTTACATTTAACCTATATTATCTGTAAGTGTCTAGGACTTTAAAAAAGTTTTTTATTGAAGTGTAATTGATTTATAAGGTTAGTTTCAGGTGTACAGCAAAGTGATTCAGTTATACATATAAATACATATATGTATTTTTTCTTTTCAGATTATTTTCCGTTAGATGTTATTATAAGAAACTGAACGTGCTATATAGGAGGTCCTTGCTGTTTATCTATTTTACATATAGTCCTGTGTGTCTGTTAACCCCCAAAACCCCTAACTGACCCCTCCCTGCCCTCTCCCGTTTGGTAACCACAGTTTGTTTTCTATGTCCATGCGTCTGTTTTTGGTTTGTAAATATAATTTGTGTCATTTTTTATATTTCACACATAAATGATATTATACAATATTTGTCTTTCTCTGTCTGACTTACTTTACTCAATATGATAATCTCTAGAGGACTTTTTTCTCTCAATAGTCATAAAACTGATATTTTGATATCACCTCTGCTGTCATAAATTATCCTTAAGCAAAGGCAGCTCTTCTGGGTCTTAACACAATCAATAAAATCAATTTCTGTGTCAAAAATATGTACTCGTTTATTCCATTTAAATGGAATTGTTTGATACCACAAAGACCACAAAGGAAAGGTTAATTTTGCATAAGAGTTGCTACAGTATTTATACCCTGCATTGCCTGGTGAAAATATATATTGTAGAAAATTAGGCTGTAATGATGAGTATCATTCAGCATGTAAACTTGTACACAGTTTGTACAATGCCACATGTATTTCATCAAAATAGTCTATACACTTCAAAAGGGATGATATGGTTTCAGGAGATTTGAGCCAGAAAATGGTAGAAGTTGCTATTTATACAGATTAATAATAATGTGTTTTAGAATCAGCACCATGGGATGGAGATTACAGTGTCTGAAGAGAAGGGAAACTAAAATGCACCGATTATATTACTGTGCACCATTTTGGGTTTTTAAAACATTAGCCCATTCATGTACCAGGCTGAACGATCACTGCCATGGAACAAGATGGAGATGACTGTTTTTTTAACACAGTTGAATTCTCTCGTGCAAAGGATACATGTGCACATGAGCACATGCACGTGTGCCCGTGTGCTGAGGGAGGACAGAGAGGGCGAGTCGGCTACACTGTCCCTAGTGGAGGAGAATCGTGGGTTTGGCTCAAAGTCATGGGGAAGGTCTCAGCATGAGACAATGGTCACTGGGTGACAGAAAGCAACCGGCGTCTCCATCCCAGGACGGCAGATTACGCAGCAAATAAAGTGACCTCTCTTTCCATTAACCCACAGACCTCCAAGGGCTCATCAGAAACAAACAAAGAAACAAAGAGACAAACAAAAAACAGTTATGGTCTGTGTATTAATATGAGAGGAGACAAACATGACTGTAAGTAAATAAAATCAGAAATTTGTATAAATTTGCAGGGGAGAAGGTATACCTCAGTGGTAGGGTGAGTGCTTAGCATGCACGAGGTCCTGGGTTCAATCCCCAGTACCTCCAATAAATACATTAGTAAATAAACTTAGTTACCTCCCCCAAAAAATAAGAAAAAGAAATTTGTACATTTTGGAGAGGAACAGGGTATGAGTTTGGAGGTTTGAGTTAAATTCTTCTGTGTCTCCAAGGACAAGAACTATTCAGGTAAAAATCTGACATCTTGTAGGAATTATTATTCCCATTAATTACACATGACAACATTGAAGCTTAGAAAGCTTGAATCCCTTGCTCACAGTAATTTAGCTAATAACTGAGAGAGCGAGGATTTGGAAGTTGATCTGGATGACTTCCTAGTTCTATTTCACAAGGAATATATAGAAATGTAGAAGCTCTTATAAAATGTTTACAGCATAAATATAAGTGAATTTTAACATAGTCTGTGTTGTTACAGTGCCTCTGTTAAACTTTTCTGTTTGGAGTGGAGAAACTTCAATTTTCTCTGGTTAAATGCCTGAACACAAACACAGGTGCACACAACCAAAAGCAATGTGAGAAACACTATTTCAGTATGACTTTCTTAATGACAAATGGCCAAAACAAAAGGTATGTGCAAATATACACCTACATATATACATATATATGCATATGATGCATGTGTGTTTAATTCATAAGATTATTATATGTTTTCTATGATTTTTTCCACATATGAAATAATTTGATTCGAGATGGTAGTGTAAACACTATCAGAATATTTAAATGCTAGTAAAATATTTTATAGTAACTCAGAAAACAAATTAAATTTAGAATCATATATATTCCATGTATTTTATTTTTAGTATATTTTGTTTTGCATGGTATATCATTTATAACTTTGACTTCTCTCAAAGTTATGTAAGTTAAGGATACTTTTTGTTTCATTACAACCATCTTAAATGATAGGAGAAATAGTATAAAGGAAAATCCAGTTTATCAGACACATGTGCAAACACACACACACACACACACACACACACACACCAGAACACATAACTTTTCAAAGTATTTAATTTACTTTAATTGTATTTTGGTTTCATTAGTATTTTCTCTTCATGACAGTTTGGTTAGTTTGTTAAGGTATAATATCTGAAAATGCACTGTAAATTGGTTAATTTATGCCATCTTTCAGACTCATCTAAGACATGTATTTTTAAGAAGCTGTGGTATATATATGCAATGGAATACTACACAGCCATAAAAAATAATAAAATAACACCATTTGCAGCAACATGGATAGATGTGGAGATTGTCATTCTAAGTGAAGTAAGCCAGAAAGAGAAAGAAAAATACCATATGATATCACTCATATGTGGAATCTAAAAAAAAAAAAAAAAGACAAATGAACTTATTTACAAAACAGAAACAGACTCACATAGAAAACAAACTTATGGTTGCCAGTGGGGTGTGGGGGAAGTGGATGGGAAGAGATAAACTGGGAGTTCAGATTTGCAGATACTAACTACCACATATAAAATACATAAGCAACAAGTTTATACTGTACAGCATAGAGAACTATATTCAATATCTTGTAGTAACTTATGGTGGAAAAGAATATGAAAATGAATATGTGTATGTTCGTGTATGACTAAAGCATTGTGCCGTACACCAGAAATTGACACAACATTGTAAACTGACTATACTTCAGTTAAAAATATATATAAAGAATCATTATAGTTTCTCATTTTGTTAAATGAGGTTAGTAAGTTGACCCTCAGCCTTTCAAAGTGCTCACTGAATACACTCTTTAAATAAAGGCAGATCTGAAATATATACATGTATTAGAAATTATGCATCCAAATTCTAAGGGAAAATGATTGCCAAATACTAAAATATCTAAAAGAATTTATTGAATATAATGTAATTCAAAGCCCCCCAAAATGAACAAATAAAAATAATAATTAAAAAAAAAACGCCCTCAGCATGCATTGTACCCTCTAGAATAAGGGTAAGTAGATAATTTCCTGGGGGTTTTTTCCTCATATTTTACATCATTTATGTTCATTTCTATCAGTGAGATGAGAGAAAAAAATTGTTTTCCTGATAGTATCCCTGATGAATTCTATCAAATCATGTCCCATTTTTTTCTAGCCCGTCAATTTTCTAACTATAATATTAATAGAACACAATTCTGCTTTAGGGAAGTTATAATAAAACCCATACAGTTTAATCATATAGATGAATAAGTATTAAGTGACTGATTGGATTTTCCAAAAATGCATATTTCACTTTTAAAAAAGGAAGTCTTAAACTTTCCTTAACTGTAATCGCTTATCTGTTGCTTTTTCTGGGGTATATGTCAGCTTTTGCTAGCACTGTTACACTAGTTAATAGCTGATGTTAGGGACATGGTCCCAGGGGCAAAGTTATTTCTTTTTGGGTAGGTATTTACACCTCTTCATCCTGGTCAGAAAAAAAAAGTAAAACTGATTTCAAATGTTCTATGCATTTCAGCATGGCTTACCCAGGTTCTGACTGAGTAATAAGATTATCTCGGGTCCACCACTTACACTCTTTGTAGCCTTAGATAAGCTACAACTTTGACTCACTTTCCACATCAATACAATGAAAGTCATCACCTCTCCTTTCCAGGCTCAAGATGAAGGTTGAATAAAATTGTCCACCTTACCAGACAGTAGATAACAAAACTAAGTACCATAAAAAGACATGTTTATAAACATAGGAAAAAAACCTGTGTACATTTCTTTGTAGTGTTAAGTTGAATTTTAAACACAGACTAGTTCTGGAACTCAGAGTTCGGCCAGGGTGGGGCTGGTTGCAGGGGTGGGGAAAGAAAAAAGCCTTTTACTAGAATTTGAGGGAAAACTGATGTTGATGGGAGAAACTAAGGACACGTTAGGCAGTTATGCTTTGAATTATGGAAAGTTAAAAGTGACTGACAGTCACCTTCTGGTTGAGCAGAACGATTGCTCAAAAGAGTAATAAAAAGAGGCTTCTGGTACCTACGGAGCGTCTTCCAGTGACCATCTCAGCGCTCGGAGTAGAGGCTGCTTGTACAGGAAAGAGGGTATTATTTCTTTGGACGAGTGCCATGGACAACTGTGGAGTCCCTACCCAACACAGTAATTCCCCTTGACACCCTTTGATCATAAGCATTTATATTCATTGGAAATGATCCCATACCTCTCCAATGGCTTACAAGAACAAAAGATATTTAATTTCATAGTGGGTGATGGGGAGTTTTATTTCTCCACGGGATTTACTAATGTTGTTTCAACAAAAACACCAATTTTATAGACAATCATGTACTTCCCTGAGTCAGAGAGTGTGACTCAAATGAGAAATCCTAGGAATAAATGAATTAGGTTAAGCTATTGTGTAAATAGTAGCTGGCTTTCAAGTGACTAGACGCGTCATTCGAAATATTTTATAAAATATGTAAGAATGAACTATATAAACTATAATAGATAAAATTCAATATTTGCTAAATTATTTTAAAATATTTTAAATGCCATATTTATCATACTGTATGCATTCACACATATTACTGGAACTCAGAAGGTTATTATTTCTTTTTAACCCAAAGCAAAAAAAAAAATACCATGTCATTTGGCAAATCATTTCCCTAAATCTAAACCTGATGAAACTGACATGTAACTCACAGCATAACTGAGGCACACTTCTGAGGAATACAATTGTGAGTTCTGTTTTGTGTTTTTCCTTCTAGTCTCGCTACAAGTTCTACAGTTTGGAAGAAAAGACAAATGTTCTCAGGAAGCTGACTCAAGGCGGTAATACTGAAAGAGAGGAGAGTCTGATTAAGCCCTAATTGTGCTATGTAAACATAGGGCAATATTGCCAAAACGTATCTTTGGAGAGATTTCTAACTGGCATAGTCAGAGCTACTCTGCAAACCCTGAAATCTGACAGTAGAAGAAAATTATATGTTCAGATCTGTAAGGAATATACGCAAAGGAAACAAATCTCTCCTTTGAGCATAAACAGACTCATTTATTTCAGTATAATGTCGGTATGCTTGTTTACAAGCAGAGTACTGACTCACATTTGTTTCAGGATGTATAGTTAGATTGGAAATTTGCAGAAGCTCAGAGAAATCTGCTCCTAATTATTCATTGCATCAATGACAAAACAATATATAGGAAGTGCAGAAAAAAAAACACAGAGCAGTACAGGGTTTGGGTCTTGGATTATATCTGAAATTTATGGGAAGGATAAAATATCTACCTACTTCGAGTACTGTTTAATAGTTTGCTGGTTTTCTGGTCAGATAGGAACATCATTTGTACTATTAGAGACACCAATCATATTACACTGAAGCTAACTTAATAACGTCTAATTTTTTCTCACTTTGATTGGTAAGATAAACACCCCCAAGTTAAATGCAATCTCAGTTCAATGGATATTTTTCCAAATTGTACACATTAAAGTGGTCATAATATTGTCTGGATTGGGAAGAATAATTCAACACAGGGGAGGAGGAGACACTAAGTAAAGTAACAGCATCTGGGTCTGAATGAGAAATAAAGCTCACAGCAGAAAAAAAGCAAGATATTTTAACTCTGCTGTTTGTTACTTTGTGTGCTAATTTAGTTTTTAAATGCTTGCATACATCATGCCATGAAGGAGCTTGCAGTCTGATAGAGACACAGTACAAAACACAAACCTGTAACAGTCTTCTTTCAGGGGCACAATCCAAACCACATGCATGTAACACAGAATACTAACTAGCAATAGCAGGGGGGAAATATTTGGATGCCAAGGGAACAGTGAGAGACTTCCGTTTGGAAGATGGGAAAATTCTCATGTATCACAAGGAATATGAATTTTCCTTAAAAGATAATTCAGGCTGAATTTCTAGATCTGGAAAGTAGAAGGAAGAGCATGAGGAAAGGTCTGGTAGTGGGCAAACGTGTCTGCATAAGAAAATGGAAAGTATCACAACTAAACACCTTGTCATTTTCAAAGATACACTTCAAGGGAAATATTAATAATATCTTTAATTATAAAATTAATTAATGATTTAGGAAGGTCTGCATAGCATCAAAGTGTAGTCATTTTTTTAAAAGCCATTATGAAACACCCTGTGGTTTAGTTATATGCAATCATCAAACATTTCTTGAGCATATACTGGACTAGATACTGAATTGATTCAGAGAAAAAAGAGTGAACAAGGCAGCTAAATTCGTATCTCTCTTTATAGAATTTATATTCTAACAGAAAAGAAAAGGAACTGCTATTTATATCTGTGCCTCTATTGTTTATTTGCATGCTGGTATATGTAGGCATGTGTATTTACCCATTCACTTGAAGGTAACCAAGTGAATGGGTAATGTAAATTCAAATATTCATAGGTATCATAAAGAATAAAACCCAGGAGGAGGGTAGAAAGTTTGGATGGGAGTTAAAGATCTAAGGCATAAATGTCTCCTGAAACCTTCACAATGAACAGAAATGGGGCTTTGGACAACCTGAGGGAAAAGGGTTAGGGCAGAGAGCTCCAGAACTCAAGGCCCTGGGGCCAGAGGTGGTGAAGGAATGGAAAAATGGGCCATGTGGATGACGGCAAAGTAAACTTGCAGAGGGAATGACAAGATGAGGGTCAGGTGGATGGAGAATCTACCATTTTGGTAGACTGCTGAGTAGAGCTTGGAATTTAAGCACTGTTGGAATTTCATTGACTGGGATGTCCAAGATCAGCAGTAGCTTGATCTGACTTGCCCTTAGACTTACCGTATGATGCAGCAATCCCACTCCTGGGAATGTATCTGAAGGTAACTCTAATTCAAAAAGATACATGCACCCCAGTTTTCATAACAGTACTATTTACAATAGCTAAGACATGGAAGCAACCTAAATGTCCATCAACAGATGACTGAATAAAGAAGATGTGGTATATTTACACAATGGAATACTACTCAGCCATAAAAAAGAATAATGCCATTTGCAGCAAAATGGATGGACCTAGATAGAGATCACCATTCTGAGTGCAGTAAGCCAGAAGGAGAAAGAAAAATACCATATGGCATCACTCATATGTGGAATCCAAAAAAAAAAGAAAAAATGAAAAAAGAGGACACTAATGAACGCATCTACAAAACAGAAACAAACTCGCAGTAACAATCTTATGGCTACTGGGGGAAAGGGAGTAGGAAGAGATAAATTTGGGAGTTTGAGATCTGCAAATGTTAGCCACTATATATAAAAATAGATTAAAAAATGAGTTCCTTCTGCATAGCACATGGAACTATATTTAATATCTTATAATAACTTTTAATGAAAAAGAATGCAAAAATGAATATATATATGTATTGCATGACTGGGACATTGTGCTGTACACTAGAAATTGACACATTGTAACTGACTGTACTTCAATTACAAAAAAAAAAAATGATTCTAATTGCAAAGCTGGAAACAGAGAAGTGGTATGTAAAAAACACCCCTGCCGTTGGAGGTGAGGGAGGAAACGGGCTTGGACTAGGTGGTAGTGGAAGACAGATGAAAATTGATCAGTTTTTCAAATCGGATGTGTATATTGAGGATGTTGGTTACAGGACCTGCTCACAGATGGAATGTGTGATGGGAGGGAAAGAGTGGAGTCAAAGATATTTTCTGGGTTTTTGTCTGAGCACCTCAGTAAAAATATGTTTCAATCCACTTAGAATTATTTTTTCTAAGAAATCCAAAAGATAATTCTGCAGGAGCAATTATTTATAATATTAAGTTATCAAAGTAAAGTTAGTCTTAACTGCTGCATTATTCTGACCTGCTTGGAATGCTGTTCCTCCCCCATCCCTTCCACCAATCTAACTGCTATGGTGCCACTTGCATTTTATTACACGCTATCTTCCTATAGATTATTTCCCCACCAGCCTCCAGAAGTATCTTTTAACAAATTTATCTCAATTTTAATTACATAATTTTTTTTCAGAAAAAAAGTTTTTTTTTTTTTTTATTGGAGTGTAGTTATTTCCAATGTTAGTTTCAGGTGTACAGCAAAGCCATTCAGTTATACATACACATACGTATTTTTTCAGATTCTTTTCCATTATTACTTATTTTTTAACTTAATAAGTTAAGGTTTACAGCCCCAATATGAGGGCTCCAGAATGGCAGAGGCTGGGTCTGTTACACTCACAGATTATTCTCAATACTAGGACCTTGAAGACAGTTGAATGTCAATAAATGTTTATTGAGTGAGTAAGCAATTCTGTTTCTTGTCTCACCTCATAATTTTTCTCCAATCCTTTATATGCGATCTCCTGCTGTCTTTTTCTATCACGCTTTGCTTCCTCTTATTTCTGTCAACAACTCATTGGTTAAGTGAGAAGCAGCAGCTTTCAGCCCATTTGTAGCCATCAACCAAATTCAAAGACCCGGGCAACCATTCATGCCCTACTTTGAAAGCCCTTGACTTACGTGCATATATCAATTCCATAAAAGGTGTATTTAGAGAGCCTGCCTTTGCTATCTCTCGGCGCTATGATGAGCACTGAGGATAACATATTGAGCAGAAGCAGGTGTGATCCTTGCCATTGGGAAAATTAAGTTCTGATGGAGGAGACAGACATTCACCAATCAAGCCCAAAACACCCTAACCTCCAGTCCAGGTTAGCTGTCGTCTTCCATAGACATGGCCATGAACTGCTCCCGTTCTAAAGTTGTCATTCTAATCCTGATTCCTGCACCACATATCCGTCCCCTCCACCAGTCTCATTCTACTGGTTCTGCTCTGTGAGTCCATGGAGATATGTAGCCCAGGGCCTTGGCTTGGAGCCTAGAGGCCTGCTTTGTCCCTGGCTTTACCTCTGGCTGCCTCTTCCTTTGACACTCCGTGGAGCTCCTCTCTTGCCTAGAGCTGTACCCTCTTCAGTGCTGCTTTCAGCCACCGATTCTTGGTAAAGCCCCATCTGTAATATATTTACTTATCTTTCATTCTCTAATTCTATGGATGCAATAGAACGTTGCTGGAGAAAATCCCATTGAGGTTTTAATCAGCGGCTTTGCAAGTCTGTGGGTTGCCATCTCCATTGGGACCAGTGTTCAGTAGACCTGTCATGTGTTCCTAGTCAGGTCTCACTGACGTCCACGCTCTCCAGGAATCTTTCTTGACACTGTTTCCTCGTCTCTTAGCAGATGGAATTGCTTTACATTTTTGGACTCTTTGGTCTATCAAAAGTAAGGCTCTTAACTTAATATGCTGGGACCAGCACACTCACCTAGAGCCGTGAATTTTCCTACTGCCGTCATTTCTCTCCTGCAGGAGTGGATGAGGGCTGCTCCCCACGCCCCTCCCCACCCTGTCAACATTCGAAGGTTTATACAAATGCTAATCTACAAACCTCTCAGCTCTTGAACTTTTCTCTTTGATTCATCATACGTTGCGCCGCAACATGAACCTTAGTAAGAGGTGTTTCACTGGGTTACGTCCATGTCCCAAAACTTTCAGAAATTCTTCCAGCCTTTAGTAGATTTCTCAATTTCTTCACCTGTTTACTTAAAACTCTTAGCCTGGCTTAAGTGTCACTATCTAAAGTTGTTTTCTACAATGCTTATTCTAACATACAGACTCCCAATTCATAGAGCCTTGCTCTGCAACAGTCTGTATCTTATTATTATTTTAAAAATTGTACTTTTTCGATTTCAAAAATTTGGGGAAAAGAATTCAAATCAAAATGTCAGCTATGTAAAAGGCATAGCGCTAACTGCTGGGAATAAAACAGTAAATGAGGCGACCTGTTCCCAACCATCAGTAGGCTCACAGCTCATGTTGAAGGGACAGATGCTTCCATACCATCAGCTAAGTGCTATTACATGCAGTCACAGGGATACAGGAAGGAATGGTACCCAGAGAGGTTAGGTGGGGCGTCAAGGATGGCTTTGAAGATCGCATACTAATTACGTTAAGGGCTTCAGGAAGCGAAGAATGGATTAAATAAAAGAGAAATGACAGTGAGGAAACCACAATGTGTGCGATGCCCTTCTGAGATGTTGAAGAGTATGTGTAGAATTTAAAACCAGGTTTGGCCGAAATGCAGAGCTAGAGGTGAAGATGGGGGCAGATGAAGTGGAACAAGTAATGACGTTACTGTCGCCATGTTTAGTTGCTTGGATATTGTAATAAAAGCGGGGGAGGCTTGCAGAATGAAGAAATAATAGGGTTAGATTTGACTCTTTGTATCTGTCAGTCTGTACTCTGGCTTCAGGGTAGAGAACATTTCCAGGGGCGTAAAACCACAGGCAGAGGGCTGAATTAAGAGGAATTCATGTAAAAGGTAATGGTAGCATAAATCAGGGTAGTGGCACTGGGTGTTTAAAATACCCTACCCTGTGGATATATAAAAATTAATTTCACCATTCCCCTAGTTTTGTGCATTTATAGTCTGTCTGGTGAAATCTAGGAAGGAAAGAAAGTACATAATATTTCTTACAGGTATTTGCCTTCAATCTAAGTCCATCTTACAATCCAATATGCTTCAGGATAACTTCTTTGTTCAGCGTATGGTGTGGTGTATTTGTCAATATTTGTGCTGATTCGATATCATAGCTTTTACTGTTCTGCTGCAGTATATTCTCTCTTCTTGGAAGAAATGCTAAGTGATAGTTGGGTGGCATCATTCAAATGAAAAGAAGAATTATTCTGACACTGATTCTCAAACATCGTACCCAAAATTCAGGAGACCAAGTTTTGGAAAAAAAAAAAAACATTAAGTTAGTGCTGTGTTTTTCATGGGTCATTTTTTTTACTCTTCCTTCTGGACTCTTATTAGAGAAACAATTGAGTATAACTGAATCGCTCTGCTGTACACCAGAAAATGACACAGCACTGTAAACCAGCTATTTTTCGATTTAAAAACAATAGGGGAAAATAAAAAAAAAATAAAATACACAGTAGAAATTAGAAAAAAAAAAAAAAAAAGCAGCAGCTGAAGAATCTCGCAGGCCAGCTTCCTTTCATCTCAGGGAGCCTCTGGTAGTTGTCTCTCGCTTTAATTCTCTGATGATAAATGGGGTGTAATAATACTTGACAGGAAGATGGAAAAGAAAATGTATAAATACGTAGAATAAACTACTCACAGACAATCTGATCAATGCATGTGTCTGTGGCTAAGAAATCATTTCTCCCTGGATGCAAATTTAGTTCATTCTATCCCACTGAAAAGCAATCTAACATCGTTAGTCCTTCCTCACCTGGTGAAACCGACACAGGACAGGCGAGGAGATTCAATTTCCTTCTTTAGGAGGAACTGTAATTGACATTATCTTAAATCTCAGTGGGAATGAATTCTTTCTGCAAAGATTTCCTGCTTGATAAAAACTGTAGAAAATATTTTAAATAACTCAATTATGTATGGTTAAAATAAATGTCTTTGATAACCTTATAAAATGTACAATTTTTTAAAACAGTAGTATTTCACCTTTACTTTCTTTTCTTTTTTTATTGAAGTACAGTCGGTTACAACGTGTCAGTTTCTTCCCCTTTGCTTTTAGTAGTTAAAATGGAATATAACAAAGGGAAAAAATAGATAATTGTTTTACTTATGAATAAATATGAAAGAGAGGCTTGAATCTAAAAATATACTGCAATGAATAGTTTTGGTTTAGTAAAAGAAGTTCGGTATTTTCTATTACAATATCAGTTCTGAAGAAGCAACAGCATCACTACCAAAATTATCTATCAGAAAAGGAATGATCTACAAGAAGTCCATATGAGAAATTTCAAAATTGTAAAGATCTTAAGTGAGTGATTGCCTCTTCTCTCTTTTCTCAAAATAAGTGGAGAATTTGCAAATGCATTTTTCTGGTAATTCAAACTATATGGAAAACAAAAGTAGTAAGGCTATGAATGAATGAAGAAAGTACTCTCCACTGAGTACCAAAAATTCTCTGCCCCAAATGCCAGTGATAACATCACAGTTTTATTCGATTAAATGGAGTCTCAAAAGTAATCACCCCTATGTGCACACAAAGTTCCATTTATGAAAATCCGTACTCCTCATCTGTAATAAAGCCGTCTCTTTTGTTTCTATCAATTCTGTCATTTCAGCCTTCCTATTTTACTGGAAATGTAATTGCATATATTGTTACATTGTTCTATAAGAAGTACAATAAAAGGGCACAGCTGGGAAATGGATGGTTTTGCTTAGGGATAAATCAATGATCTTTTTGGATGTAAACAGTGAATAATAATGATGGAAAATGTCAGTGCATGTCAGAAGATAGAAGACCTTGGATGGAAGGCTGAGTTTTACTACATGTGATAACAGATCACGTTTGTTTGTTTGATCAAGGGGTTGCATCATCAAAACCGTGCAGGAGGGTGAACGCCTGTATTCAGGTGATGGAGGAAGTCAACACAGAGAAAGAAAGTGAAGACTCGTGGGAATCGGTTAGGGGGTGATGCAACAGTCACAACAGAAACAGGCAGGACTGAGGGACTGGAGGCAACGTGAGAGGCTAGCTGGCAGCAGAACGGCCGACTGGACACGACACAAACAGAGCATAGAGGCTGGGGGAGAATCCAGCCGGGTGCAACCGGATGAGAGCGCCTTTTCCAGTCCCTGACTTCCAGGAGAAGTGGTTTACCTCACCCCTCCCTCACTGTTACCTGCTCCGCTCACTCTGGAGAAGTAGAGTTCTTCACCTTGTTTGTGAATTTACGAAGTTCAGCTCAGCAAACCCCTCACAGCCCCTCTCAGTTTTTCCTTGAAAGTTGCCCATCTGCCAGCAGAGAGCCAACTCAGCCACTGCTCAGGACCTTGGATTCCGCTGGAGAAAGGCTTCCACGCTGCTGGGATGGGATTGGCTCATTCTGTGGTCAAGATTAAGACCATCAGGCTCACAAACATCAAGCCGTGTCTTCTTTGATTTATCAGTGGGATTAAAAAGACCCTCTGCTTGTTTGTTGTTGTTGAAATTTGCTATAACTCAAGTGGGGAGTAGTGGTCCTATTTAGCTGAAATAGGACTCCCCTAAAGATTCCGAGAGCAACATCAACTTTTGTTTTTCTGTATGCTAGCTTGACATTGAACAAAGTATTTCTTACTGTCTTTCAGAAAGAGTATAGCTGAGATCCTGAAGCTTTTAACCCAACAGTTTCGTGGAATCCTGGGGCACTAGGAGAGTCCCTGACTATGTTATGAGAAGTAACATGCGTTCTGAAATTGGGCTGAAGTTTGAAGTTATTCATAGCTTTGAGTCAGGTAGACCAGACTTCAAATCCCATCCCTGACTCTAACTGTGTCACTATTGACAAGCCATCTAAGGCACGTGAAGCTCAGTTTACCCATCTGTATAATGGGGAGATGATGTCTCACTCAAAAGGTGTTGTGAGGATTAAAAGACAGAAGCACGGCACTGATTCCAGGCATAGAGATTAAAGACGGTGATATTAATAATGAACAGAAGGCACCAAGCTGAATGTTGGAGGCAAATTAAGAAGTTAGTGCAATACATCAGAGTGAAATTATTTTTTTTTTTTATTGAAGTATATAGTCAGTTACCATGTGTCAATTTCTGATGTATTAGCAAGGGTGACTATTGAGTTCAATTTAAGTTGTACTGTGTTTGTAATTTTGGTGGAATATCTCAGAACAGATTTGCACCAACGCAACATCGGGTCAAGGGTGGAATGTCACAGGAACCACAGATACACAAGAGATGCATGGAGCCACATGGCGATGACACTGAAACCTATGGATTTATACAAGTGGACCAAGAGAATGAGCAAAACGTGAGATGAGAATCAACGTTTTTCCCTGGAGAAGACTTACATCTACTAAGTGGAAAACGAGAAAGAAAAGCCAACTAAACAACAATAACAAACAGGTCAGGGGAGAACCACAAAGCAACAGATTCCTGGAAAGCAAGATGAGAGAGTGTCAAATATGAAAAGGTGATCAAGAGACTTTAAATATTTCAGCAAGAGCGATCATGGTTAGCACGATGGGTGAAGTTCAAGTATTCTTCATCTCATTTAAAATTAATAGGTGTTCTCAAGATTATTGTACAATTTGTAAACAGGCTACAAAAATATTTGGTGGAAATCACAGGTTAAAGAATAACACTATGAATTACCTATAAAAATAAAATAGAAGCATGCTTTCAATAATGTGCAAATGATTTTTTTTCTCATTCATTAATCAAATTGTAACCTCAGTAAATTATTTTAAATCCTCTTTTATTATCATACATCAGGATGTCAGAAGTCATGACAAGAGACAGAAGCAATGAAATACTGCCTTGTTACTGTAATGTTACCATACCCTCATTTGTTTTCATTACAAGATATTTCCATAGTCTTTCCAAAATTATGAGCCCACTCGGCTCTAATTTGAATCACAAGTGGAAAAAAATAGGCTCTTTTGACGTCTGAAGATGCCCTTTCTCTTTAGCTGCTGTACTGAGTTGAATTTTACCATCTCCAAACTGCAACAGCACATCTCAAGTTCCTTTGCCTGAAACACATTGAACACAAATAGGAAATCTTTCCTAAGAACAGCTGATGGACACTTACTTCTAACTATTGCATCTTTCTTCTCTAGTCCATGATGTGAGATTTTTCCCCCTACACTGTATAATTCAGAGAAAATAATTTAGTTCGAGAAAGGGTAGACTGCTGCTCACTGAGGCAAATTATTTTCCGTATTCTACATAATCCCAGAAATTCTGGCTACTGGAGTAAGTTCTGCTAGTTCATACAGGACCCGAAGGAGATTCTGGAGTCAGGGTTAGTGTATCCCCAGAATGATGGTTCCCTTTTAAAAATTACATCCCAGACCTTTTCAACGCTGTATGTAATAAGGCTTCTATACCCCCAACTCTGTTTTCTCTAGGATGGCAGACAGTTTTTGCAGAATTTCCTTCAGGAAATTTACGAGAATTCTTCTTTTTTAAAATGAAACACAAAACTCTCTTGCCTCCTCCTTAAAACTCATTCTGCTCTTGGCGTCTATGACACATGACTTTCCTGGTTTTCCTCCTTTCTCTCTCCAGACCTAGATACGAATAACCGGTATCACTGGGATGTTCCACAGGCGTTTCAGTTTTCCGTGTCGATGCTTCATAGTGTTCAAAACTGAACACATAGTATTTTTAGGAAGGAGTATCATATTCTTAGTTGCACATAAAAGAAGTTCTCGAGGTTTTACTCATTTTCTCTTCTTCCTAATCTCACGCAGACTCAGAGTTTCATCATCCCCGACTCCACCCCCAGTGCCAACAGCCTCGCTCAAATCTCCATCCTCTATTAGCCATCAGTGGGTTTCTAATTAGTCTCTTTAATTCTCTAATTTTCTCTCTTATGTTCTTCCAACCTGTTGTGTCACCTAATACTAGAGTGATCTTTATTTTTAAAAAAACCTTTCAGCTTGCTCATTGAAAACACTGTAGTCTCTGCTGATTGCACTTAGAATAATATCTTAAATACTTTCCCCGAACTAGCAGGCTTTTTATGACTTTGCCTTTGCCGGTTCCTACAACTTTAATGCAAACTTGGAAGCTCACTTCACTTCACTTGCATTGTTGCCTGTGTGCTTTGTTTCCATTCTTCATTCAGTTCTTCAAATCTAACCCCTCAAACTTTTTCTATGGTTTCAGCTCCTTAAGACAGAGCCTGGGCATGTTCAAAATTTTGACACCCTGCACATTTTATCTAAACAGCGAGTGTATTATTCAGAGGAGCCTGAACATCAGTTGCCATTCAATGAAATTATATCTTTTGATGATAAAATTAAAGTATAAAATCTATTTAATCTACATTTTTTCTTCCTATACCATAAAGTCTTTCTCTATAACTTTGTAAAGCAAGTTGTTATCTGTGGCCAGATAGGACTCATACAGCAGCAGCTCACCTTGCAAAATATTGCAGCTGGGAAAATGAAGGAACAAAAGAAGCCTGGGGATTTGGTGAATTTTACATTGCTTCATTTGCGTTATGCAATTAAATGGCATCTTTTTCACCTTCTCTTTGAGCTCTTTCAAGAAGAGAAGACCATGAAAGCAAGCATTCCATGTGATTTATAGTAGACGAATAAAATGCCTTCTCTCCCTCTCCTCCTTGCCTCTGGAAATATCTAAGTTTATATTTAATTCAGAAGAAGAGAGATTGAAATAGAATGAAGTATTCTGGGCTACCAGTCTCAATCTCAACCTTTTGCTTTATCATTTGAGGACATTTATCAAGTGGCCTTAATTCCACAATATACATTTAATATTTGTACACACGTTCACTGTGTGTTACACACCATGATTATATTTGCATGCTACTCAACATCTTGAAATTGTCCTTTAACTAAAATGTGTTTCCCTAAATTGATCATACGCTCTTTTGAAATTAATGCCCTAAGTAATACAAGGTATTAATTATTTAATTTGCCAATGTCTCAAGTCATTAATTACTAATTAATGTAATGAGCACTTTCTGTATGACAGACACACAGATATTTGAGTAAATTATGCAGGCAACTTAAAAATGAGGAAATACAAATATTTTAAACATGTCTGGAAATTATGTTCAACTTTGAAACTAATCAAATACATTCAAAATTTTATATATATTTTCTATATAATTATTTGGATATTAAATAAACTGAAAAATAATAGAGTTCATGCTTGACAGGGCCAAAAGTAAATGGCATATTTAAATATTACTTGTGTGAAAATCACTTAGTAAAATTCTTTATGAAAGAAAGAAAGCAATATATAATAGGAGTGTGAAATAGCCACAAACTTTGGTTTAAACCAAGTAATGAGACCATGTGCTTAGGAAAGAACTGAAAATACAAAAAAACCCAAAAAACAAAAACAAAAACAAAACACACATTAGAAGATGGTTACTTCAGGGTTTCTCAGTGCAAAAATTAGAAAAAGTTGACCAATAGGGATTTGCATATATTACAGTGCAAAGTGAGAGAAACGTGGTACAAATTTCTGCTTATACTATTGCTCACAATTACATTATATAAATAAAAACTGCATTGAAAAAGGATCAAGGTAACTAACCCAAAATTTAATCAATTTATATATTTTTAGAATAGCACAATTTTAACTAAAATAGATTTTTGCTTTAAATTGGAGAGAGTGAGTTAAATAAACATAGTGTTCGAAATGAAACAAGAAAAACATCTTGAAGCTGGTCTTCTGTTTCTCCCATTCTACACGTTATCCTCAGTCCTGGCACCATATTAACCCTCTTCTGCTTTCCAGAGCGGCTCTCTCTCTCTCTCTCTGGTATTTCTTTTTCAGTGCACTTTACCCATTACATGGTCAAGCCAAAACCTTAGGTGTCACCTTCTTTCTTTTACTATTTCAAATCAGTTATCACCGTTTGTAGATCTAATTTTCTCAATCTCTCTAGAACTTGACTTTTTCTTAAAACCACCAATGCAGTTTTAGTTTAACTGGCCATCATCTTTCACCCAGTCCTGTCTGAACCCACTTATTCTTTGGACTCAAGGATGTCCCACCTCCCTCAGGAATCTAGTTTCCACAATATTGTCAAAGTGATTTTTTTTTAACAACTTGGTATGTTGTTATTAATTTTTGGTCATCTTCTTTCAATGACTCCTTATCATGAACTAGTTACTACCTAAATCATTAGCACGATGTCAGTGGTTGTGTATTCGACCACTTTAGGCAACTTCCTCAAAAAAAACCCTAAACTTATTATAATTTCTTAATGCCACACTCTCTCACAGGGTGTTCATTGGGAAGCGCTTGGTCTTATAAGCATAGGCATGGCTGTTGGTGCCCCAGAAGAATCACAGTAGTAACACGAGCGATCAATGACCACAGGTCACCATAACAGATATGTAATAATGAAAAGTCTGAAATATTGTGAAATTACCGAAATGTGACACAGAGACTCAAAGGGAGTAAATGATATTGGAAAAATGGTGCTGACAGACTTGCAAGGATGCTATAAACCTACAATTCATAAATAATGTAATATCTGTGAAGCACAATAAAGCAGAGCACAGTGAAATGGGCGATGCATGTGTGTGCACACACTGTATCAATTCTGCAAGTTCTATTTAATCTTAAAAGCTGCTTGTTTTATAGGCTTTTGTTTATCATATGTTTAACAACGTTTCTTTTCTTTATATATGTGGAAGCACTTATTTAATATTATGTATCTATAGGCATGACTCATCTATTTGTTGTTTTCTTTGTTCTCACTTAGGATTTTTGTTAGATTACCTGAAAAATGATCTTTTGTTAGGAGTTGTATTCAATGAAACTTTTTTATTTTTTCCTGTGGAACTGCACAGAGCTGTAAGGTTACAGTTTGTTTGGAAAGAAAACCTTTGTATTGTTTGCTTTGCCCTGGTGCCTGCTGGGGCGCTATCATCCCAAATCCCATTTAAAATAAAATCACTATATGAGGTTTTACATATTGTGGCTGTCATGTGAATTTAGCCCAAATCTCAGTGGAGGAACAGCTTGTCACTTTTATTTTTAAGAGTGTTTTCACAATTGAGATAGACAACGATGGCTTCCTCTGAAAGTAGACTGATCTCTATTTCATTGAGGTCATGGCTTTTGAAAGTCTCAGTGTTAGGCAGAAGCATTCTGTCAGATTCTCCTTTTTACATGATTTTTTTTTGCCTAAAATAACTGAAAATACGCAAGCTCAGTATCTTCAGGTTTGGCCAATACTTGCTGGTAAGCTAGTGGTTTCAGAGGCTATGTACAATGTGGGGTTCCACCACGACCTTGCTCTTGACCTCTCAAGATTACCGTCTTTTTTGTCATTTAACTGATTGATTTTCTGAAGCGCTTTGGGTTTTAAGTGACATTTGGTGATGTAATGTTTCCTTCTGGATGATTGTTTATGTTATTTACTGCATCATACAGTCACAGCTGGAAGTCATTCTTTTTCTATTTTAGAAAATATTTATTTTATATATACTTCTTATTTCTGGTATAGCACTGCTCATAAAACTACAAAGATAAAAAATTTGTTATAAATTAATTGTAAATTAAATATTTTAATAAAAAACAAAAATTTTAGACATACATGCAAGCAAAAATAACAGTCCTATTCCTTGAATGACGTATAAAATATGAAAAGTGGGCCTTGAATTATTAAATAAATTGTCAAAAACATTCTTAATGACACTTTTCTAGGCCAACTTTATGGCTCTGTATTCAATATTTTATAGACTATATATACATCATTTAAATAATTTTTTGCATGCATTTTCTAGTTATCATCAGGAGGAAATATTACAGTATGCTTAATCAATGAAGAAAGATTAAATAGAGAAGAAAATTTCAAGTGACAATTAGGGTAGCACTGCGCATTTGTACCACATTCATGTATTTTGGGTCAATAATCATCTCTCTTTGAATTGCATTCAAGGGCAGCTATAGTGCATATCTTAAGTCCTAACTAAAACCAAAAATGGTCATGCTATTAATACAGAGTTAAACTGTATTTTTTTTAAGTGGCTAGTAATCAAATGTTCATTTTTCAGTAATTTAAGTGTTTTCAAGAATTAAGGTATTTATTTTATTAAAATTTTTGCAATAAAAGCATCATAACTCCTTACATATATTACTGCAAAAAGTACAAAATGTATATAAATAAGAAACATGTACTGGTGTGTTTATATTTATATTTAGATATAATTAGACTGTTAAAAGATTAACAAAGTATATATTTACCTAATAAGTGAAAAAATAATTCTACCATCTTTAAAATAAAAATTTAAATTTTGTATACTCTTTCTAAAAATTTTGTTTAACTAATATTCTTCTCTTATGTATACTTACTAAACATTCAATCCAATGTTCAGTTTTAAGTGCATACATAGTTTTATTTAAACATCCATCTATATTTATACAGACTTATGAATCTATTTATAATTCTATATTCAGGAGTAATATGAGTTCTCTTTTTTCTTTCCCTTCTCTTTCCCAGCTTGGTTGAGATTATGTGAATAGTGGGTAAACACATGCATTCCAGCAGATGAACTGAGAAGCTCAAAGCCAAGAAGTAATCATGATTTTGCAGACATTATTGGGCGTTACTTTTACTTGAGCAGTACTAACTTCCTCAGGGCTTCAGCTGATAGTTCACACAAAGAATGTCACAGAGGAGGTGCTTGTATGACCTCATGATTTTGATCAACACATACAGCCTAAACTCTATAAAGGAAATCTCTTTCTGGTTTACTCACAGTTTGCATCTCCCTCAAACTAGGAGACCCAACAAATAAGGACATATGTTTTAAAACTTAGAAGAAAAGACAAAAGGACTATGAAATTCCAGATAAAGGGAAAAAATAACAATAAGGATAATAGGGCTCTGATTATAAAGTGTGAAATAAAATGTCCTAGCTGAAACATGAAAAGGGAAATGTCAAGTTTACTGATATATTATTATTCCTAAAAAAAATATCATTTTATTCAATTTAAATATTCATTCCTTTGTTCTGTCCTTTTTTATCTGCAAATCACAAACTTCTAATTTATTCTCCACTCCCTCCCACTTTTCCCTTTGGTAACCATAAATTTGTTTTCCATGTCTATTAGTCTGTTTCTGCCTTGTAAATAAGTTAATTTAGATTTTTTTTTAGATTCCACACATAACTGATGTTATATGATATTTGTCTTTCTCTGTCTGACTTAATTCACAGAATGACAATCTCTAGGTCCATCCATGTTGCTGCAGATGGCATTATTTCATTCCTTTTTACAGCTGAGTAGTATGCCATTGCATAAATATACCACAGCTTCTTTATCCAGTCATCTGTCAATGGGCATTAAGGTCGTTTCCATGTCTTGGCTGTTGTAAATAGCGCTGCTATGAACATTGGGGTGCAGGTATCTTTTCAAATTACAGTTTTCTCTGGATATGTGCCCAGGAGTAGAATTTCTGGATTATATGGTAACTCAACTTGTAGTTTTTTCATATAAAGTCCTTTGAATATCAAATTTAAGTGAAATAGTGATAACAAATTCTAGAAACTTTCTCTTGATCTAAAACCTCATTTAATTTTTCCATCCATTGTTTGACATGGATATTATCATCCTAAGCTTATAGATAATACCACTGGGCTAAGAAATTTACATTTCTGGTGGTTATTAATCTTTCCTGCAACTATGACCTTTTTCCTACATATTAGATTTGTACTTTGAAATGCCCAATCAAAATCTCCACTTACAGCTTTAATAGTCACTCTAAAAGGCAATACGGGAGCCTTCCCCCTTTTCTGAACTTCCTCTTCTTCAGTCTTTCCTCAGTCAAAAAATGGCTGATTTCTGAAAATTTGGTGTTGTCTTTGATGTCTTTCACTTCAGTGCTTTGACTCTATCTTTGTCCCACCCTGCCCTCACTGGCAGACTAACAGCACATGACATTGGACTTCCCTACAGAGTACATTCTGAATCCAAGAACTTGCCTCACCTCCCCCACTGTCACAGTGCATTAGTGTCACAGCATCACCTCTGAGCTAGTGCCTTGCCACTTTAATAGCCTCAAACCTGAGCCCCTCTCTTTTACTCCCCTCATACTGCAAAGTCTTCATCACACTGGAGCCAGAGTGATTGTTTTGAAATATGAATCTGTTCATGGTACCTCCTGGGGCAAAACACAGCAGTGACTTCCACAAGGGACAACTTCCCAACCGCTTAGCAAAGTGAGCATGTCTCTACAGGAACTCATCTCAGGCAACTCCCCAGCAGCATCTCAGCCACATGGAGTAGTAACTTCCCAAACACAGGCTATGTGTATCTAACTCCATACCTCTCCAATTCCTTTGCATTTTGCCTTAAAATTTTTTCTGTATTGTCACCTGGCTAGCACACCTCACTCCATTTAATTCTTTGCTCAAATATTAACTTATGAGAAGGACCATCCAAGACCTTCTTCTGAAATTCATATTCTTCTTCCAACCCTGGGACACTTTCCTATCTGTTATTACTGCTTACCTTTATCACTATTATATTTTATATTTATTTCTTTACACTCTGCTCTCTCCCACTAGAATGTTATTTCTATGGAAGCAACAGAATTCTTTCTCCTGTCTGGTTCTCTGATTCTGAATACAGTAATTTCTTAAGTGTTAATCTTTATTAAACTTAAATATTATTAACCGTGTTAGCAGACATCCTTCTCAAGATCATTAACCACATTGGCAAAGACATTTTTCCCCCCTTTATAGTAAATTCACACTTGCCATGGATCAGGTCCTGGATATCTCTTGGAAGGTCATTATCCTGTCTACTATATTGATTAAACACAGCATATAAATATAACAGAACCTTGACTCATCTATTTCATATTTGTCTTTCTGAAAAATATGTATGAAGCTGACACTGATATAATGTTGAACTCTAAAATGGTACAACCACTCTGGCAAACAATTTGGCAGTTTCTTAATAAGTTAAAACATATACTTAACCATATGACCTAGCAAATTCATTCTTAGGCGTTTATCTTGGAGAAGTAACAATGTATGTCCATTCAAAAACCTATAAACAAATGTTTTATAGGGGCTGTCTTCTTATTGCCCCAAACTGCAAACGACCTAACTGTCCTTTGACAGGTGAATGGATGAATGAACTGCAGTGTTCACACAATGGAATACTACTCAACAATGAAAAAGAAACAAACTGCGGATTACACAACAAAAATGAATCCCACAGCCATTATGCTGAGGGAAAGTAGCCAGTTTCAAATGGTCCTGGACTGTGTGATTCCATCCATGTGATGTTCTGGAAAAGGCAAAATGATAGAGAAAGAGATGAGATTAAGTGATTGCCCTCTGGTAGGAATGGGGAGAGCATATGACTGCAAACAACCAGCCAAGGGAATTTGGGGAGGGGAGTAAGCTAACTTCCCTGTACCTGGACTGTGAAGGTGGTTACACACATCCATACATGTGTTAAAACTCATGCCACTGTACACCAAAGAGGTAAAAAAGTTAAACCTGACTGTATGTACATTTTAAAACTGTCAACCTTACAGTGTTCCATGATACAGTAATTTATGACGTTGCTAAGGAACGAAGCAATTCTAACAGCTCTGATTGGTAAACATCAGTGATTTACCAATTTAATACATCCAGCCCCTAGTTTGAAAACTGTATTTCAAGTCATCATTTGTTCTTTACTCACTACACACACACACACACACACACACACATTTTCATCCTTTTTTCATAGTAGGGTTAAACTGCATATTAAAGTAGTATCAATTAACTTCAGGACTTGGGAATCAAGAGCATTTGGTAAATATTTTTAATATATTTAAGAACACACTATACTGAATACCTAGGACATCATCTAAAACAACAATGAATGAAAAAGAAACAGGTTTACAAACAACTACATCTCTTACTCACGTTTATGTTTTAGAAAACACTGTACAAACTGATGCTGATTTCTCTGAGTCGGACATTTGAACCCCAGCACAAGTTCTTGCTGACTACCAGCTGTTTCTTCTGACAGCGATGTACCATTGACCTAACTATCCTAGTGGGAGAAAAATGCACAAGTCCCAGTAATAGCAGGAAAGGACTCAGTTCCCTGTGCTTTTTTTTTTTTTCTTTTGCTTTCCTTTTATAAAAGAAAAATACACACACACACACACACACACACACAACCCTGATTTTCTTTTACACCGTATTATCTCAGGCCATCCGGCTTCATTATAGCCCAGTGGAAATTATACATTCCATATAATACTCTGCATTATAGTCAGGGTCAGAAAAGCCTTTTCCCCTCTATTTGAATGGTTTCTACTGCGTGATGCCTTAGTTCTGAATTCAGGAATTTCCTACAATGCCAATTTGCATGAACCCTCAAAAATTACTTATTAACCATGTGAGCAGGTATCTAGGGAATTTTATAAAATGGCCTCAAACTAATATCTGATGTTAGTTTTTAATGTAGATCAGACCCCTATCTTTGTGACCATTTAAAATTCCTATTTCATCAGGCAATGTGAAGACAGAAATGTACCATGGCCTTACAAATGATCAAAACAGGGCCTGAATATTTGTCATATTTGATTAAATAGTATTCAGTTACATAAAAGTCCCTCTTTTACAGCTTTCCTTTGCTCTCATATCCTCTGGTCAGTTTTTTTCCAGATTTTGTGCCCAGCAGTAATACTGTCTTCCTCTTACAAGGCCTAAGCCGACAGTAATGGACTTTAAGCTGATCACCTGCCTTATCTTAAATTGTTCCTTTCTATTTCAGGATTTTCTGAAATCACTAGTGACCTACTACTTGAAAACCACAAACCCTCAACTAATTCCTGACAACGGATTATTTGGAAACTTTATCTGTTGTACCAAAGCAAAAGTGTAATATTTGGAAAACGGGAAACGTTCTTACAGCTTTTGGCATCTTTACCAACTAATAATTTTCTTTCCTTATCTGTTTACTATTTTACCCTTATTCATCCCAATGTTACTATTTTAGAAACCCAGAATAAACATTTCAATCCAATGATATTACCTGTAAATCCAAAGTATTCATAACAGTTCTTTGTTAAGGAAACATAAAAACTTTAAATAACAATAAACAAGAATGCTATATCTAGGGTATTTCCTTTTTATATAGATCAAAAAGGATAATGGAAAATAAAAATGATTTTAAGCATGTTTTATCTTCATTTATTTTCTCTACACACTTCCATTTCCATTTCCAGTGGAATAATCATTTTACAAAACCCGAGTTATCTTTCCAGTAGAAGGAAGAGCCACAGCCTCTTTCCGTGGGAGAGTAGCTGCTGTGTCGGAAGCCATCTCTCACCATCCACGTAGGAGGCTGACTGCTAAATGGTCCATTGAAACGTATACATAGGTTGGTTTCATGTTGCCTCCAAAAGACACCTATCCAAAATACTCAGGTGTTATCCTTTTCAGGTCAACTGGGAATTAATGGGCAAATAAACATTTAAGGACATAGTTGAACTCAGCAACACACCAGTCAACTGGATATAATTGACATCTATAGACTGTTTCATCCCCAAACAGCAGAATGTGCATCCTTCTTAAGCTCACACGGACTATTTATCAAGAGAGATCACACTCAGGCCCATAAAAACACCTTAACAAATTTAAAAGCACAGAAGTGTACCATGTCTGCTCTCAGCCCACGATGGAATTAAACTGGAAATCAATGACAGAAAGATAACTGGAACAAGTCAAACATGTGGAGATGAACAACACCCTTCTGAAGAACACATGGGTAAAAGAGGAGATCTCAAAACAAATTAAAAAATATTTTGCATTAAAGAAAATGAAAACATAAGCTTATCAAGAATAGTGGAGCACAGTTAAAGAGTGCTTCGAAGGACTCACGTCCCTCCCCCATCCTCGCTGCTGCTTTATTGAGATACAACAGACATACACATTGGATAAAGTTAAGGTGTACAATGTAACAATTTGATGTATGTCTGTATTGTGAATTGATTCCCACAATAAGGTTAGTGAACACACTCATCACCTCATATAACTACAATGTTATTTTACAGTAAGAATATTTGAGATTTTTTTCTTTCAGGAACTTTCAAGTACATAAGGCATAAATATTAATTATAATCACCATGCCATAAATTATATCCTCAGAAGTAAATCAGCCTATAACTGGAAGTTTGTACCCTTTGATCACCTTTTCCCCATCTCCCCCCACTCCCCAGCTCCTAGAAACCATCAATCTACTTTGTTTCTAGGAATTTGGCTTCTTTTTTTTTTTTTTTTTTTAAGAATTCCACATACAAGTGATATTATCCAGTAATTGTCTTTCTTTAACTTATTTCCCTTAGCAGAACATCATCAGGGTCCATCTATGTTATCACACATGTCAGGATTTCCTTCTTTCTCATGGTTTAATAGAATACACATATATATGATTCACTCATCTATCAATACCCAAATAGGTTGTTCCCATGTCTGGTTATTGTAAATAATGCCACACTAAACTTTGGGATGGAGATATCTCTTCAAGACAGTGATTTCATTTTCACTGACTATACACCCAGAAATGGGATTGATGGATCATACGTTAGATCCATTTTATTTTATTTTGAGGACACTCCATAGGCTTTTCTGCAGTGGTTGTACCAATTTACATTCTCACCAATAGTTCACAAGGCTTCCTTTTCTCCACATCATTGCCAACACTTGTTATCTCTTGTCTTTTTGGTAATAGTCGTGCTAACAAGTGTGAGGTGATACCACGTGGTCTCCATGTGTATTTCCTTGATGATCAGTGACTTCCTGATGATTAGATTAGTATATTTACATGTACCTTTTGGCCATTTCTATGTCTTCTCTGGAAGAACGTCTATTTAAATTGTTTGCCCATTAAAAAAAATCAGATTATTATGTTTTTTTTTGCCAGTGAGTTATATGAGTTTCTTATATGTTTTGGATATAAATCACTTATCTAATAAACGGTTTGCAAATATTTTCTCCCATTTCTTAGGTTGTCTTTTCATCTTCTTGGTTTCTTTTGCTGTGCAGAAGCTTTTTGATTCGCTGCGGTTCCACTTGTTTATTTATTTTTTTGCTTGTGCCTTTGCTTTCACATTCAAAACCTGTTGCCCAGATAATGTCAAGGTATCTTCCTCTAATTTTTTTTTCAGTTTTTTTTTATTGATTTATAATCATTTTACAATGTTGTGTCAAATTCCAGTAGAGAGCACAATTTTTCCGTTATACATGAACATATATATATTCATTGTCACATTTTTTTTCTCTGCAAGCTACCATAAGATCTTGTGTATATTTCCCTGTGCTATACAGTATAATCTTGTTTATCTATTCTACAATTTTGAAATCCCATCTATCCTTTCCCACCCTCCGCCCCCTTGGCAACCACAAGTTTGTATTCTATGTCTATGAGTCTATTTCTGTTTTGTATTTATGCTTTGTTTTTTCTGTTTTTGTTTTTGTTTTTTTTTTAGATTCCACATATGAGTGATCTCATATGGTATTTTTCTTTCTCTTTCTGGCTTACTTCACTTAGAATGACATTCTCCAGGAGCATCCATGTTGCTGCAAATGGCGTTATGTTGTCAGTTTTTATGGCTGAATAGTATTCCATTGTATAAATATACCACATCTTCTTTATCCAGTCATCCATTGATGGAGATTTAGGCCATCTCCATGTCTTGGCTATTGTAAATAGTGCTGCTAAGAACACTGGGGTGCAGGTGTCATCCTGAAGTAGGGTTCTTCTGGATATATGCCCAGGAACGGGATTCCTGGGTCATATAGTAAGTCTATTTTTTCCTATAGAAGTTCTATGGTTTCATGTTGTATCTTTAAGTCTTTAATCCATCTTGAGTTAAATTTTGTGAATGGTTTAAGATAAGGGTAAAATTTTATTCTTTTGCATGGGGATACCAATTCCCCAACACCTTTTATTAAAGAGACTGTCCTTCCGCCATTGAATGTCCTTGGCTGTTGTGTGAAATATTATTCAAATACATATGGGTGGGTTTATTTCTGGGCTTTCAATTCTGTACCATTGGTCAATGTGTCTGCTTTATGGCAGTGCTATTCTCTTTTGATATAGCAATATAGTTTGAAATAATAGTAATATAGTTTGAAATCAGGAAGTGTGATAACCTCAAGCTATGCTCCTCTTTTTCAAGATTGCTTTGGTTATTTGAGGTCTTTAGTGGTTCCATACAAATTTTAGAATTGTTTTGTCTATTTCTGTGAAAAATGTCACTGGAATTTTGATCAAGATATGCATGAAACTATAAATGGCTTTGGGTAGTAAGAATATTTTTTAAAATGTTCATTCTTTTGGTATGTGAACATGGGAAGTGGACCCATTTATTCATGTCCTCTTCAATTTCTTTCATCAATATTCAGTGTACAAACCTTTTACCTCCTTGGCTAAATTCTAAGTATTTTGTCGATCTTAACGCTATTACAAATTAGATTATTCATTTTGCTTTCTGAGAGTTTGTTGTTTGTGTATAGAAACACAATTGAATTCTGTATGCTGATTTTGTTTTCTGCAACTTTACCGAATTCATTTATTAGTTTTAATAGGAGAAAACCTAGATGACCTTGGGTATGGCAATGACTTTTTAGTTACAACACAGAAGGCATGATAAATGAAAGAAACAATTGAGAAACTGGATTTCATTAAAAGTATAGACTTCTGCTCTGCAAAAGGCAACATCAAGAGAATGAGAAGCCAAACCACAAACTGGGAGAAAATATTTGCAAAAAAAACCCCATATCTGATAAAGAATTGTTATCCAAAATATACAAATAAATTTTAAAACCTAAAAAAAAAAAGAAAAACCTGATTAAAAATTGCCAACTACCTTAACAGCCATCTCAATAAAGAAAATATACAGATGGAAAATTAACACATGTAAAGATGCTCAATATCAGATGTCATCAGGGAGATGCAAAATTAGGCAAAAAGTTATCTCTACGCTCCTATCTGAAAGGTCAAACTCTAGAACACTGACAACACCAAATGCTGGGGAGAATGTGGAGCAACAGGAACTCTCATTCACTGCTGTCGGCATCGTGACACAGAGCAGCCACTTTGGGAGACAGTGCGGTGTCTTCTTACAAATTGAAACATATTCCTACCAGACAATCCATCAATTGCACTTGTTATCCATACAAAGGAGCTCAAGTCTTATGTTCACAAACCTCCTGCACACAGGTGTTTGTAACAGCTTTATTTACAATTGGCAAAACTTGGAAGCAGCCAAGATGTCCCTCAGTAGGTAAATGGATAACACAATGTGGTAGATGGATAAATCTGAGGGATATTATTTGATGTTAAAAATAAGAGGTACCATCAAGCCATGAAAAGAAAAGGAGAAATCTTATATGCATATTACCAACTAAAAGAAGGAAGTCTTAAAAGGCTATATACTGTAGGACCCAAACTACAGGACATTCTGGAAAAGGCAAAACTATGGAGGCAGGAAAAAGATCGGTGGTTTCCAAGGTTTGAAAGGGAAAAGAATACATAGGCAGAGCACAGAGGATTTTTAGGACAATGAAGCAAGTTTGTATGATATGACAATGGTGGATGTAAGTTATTATGCATGTGCCAAAATCCATAAAATACAGAATACCAAGAGTGAACCCTAAAGTAAACCACGGACTTTGGGTGATAAAGATGTGTCAGTGTAGGTTCATGGATGATAACAAATGTACCATGTGGTGCAGGAGGCTGATAGCGGGGGAAGCCATACAGGTGTGGTGCCAGGAGGTATGTGGACACTCTGAAATCTCGGCTCAATTTTGCTGTTAAACTAAAACTGCTCTATTTTCTTATAATAAGCATGTATAAATGATCCATCTAATTTCTAACCTAGTTTCTCACTGTCACATACCTCTGTCACCATTATCGGGCTTATATTAGTCCTGGGCAGCTGTTTGCTAAGTAATTCAAAATTTGCATAAAAATGTAGATTTCCCCCGATTTGTACTGTGATGAGTAGGGAAGCAAAGACAGCCCTCTGGGACAGTAAAAGTGTTCCAATGCAGGTAATCTGAGATTTAGAATCATGAACTTTGTTGGCATTTTGATGACATCCAATTTCATCAGGAACCTATTACTAATGACTAAAGTAAACTGATGTAAAAGTTAATTAATAGGTGAAAAACAGGTGCTGGTGTGCATAGGGAGATGTCAAGCTCATGAAGTCAGGCTAGAGCTTCTCACGTCTGAGGTTCTCCCAGAAATTAACTAACGGTGTTGCCAGCAAAGCAGGAGAACCCCAGGTGCATTATTCTTTGCTCTTTATCATGAAATGTTTCCTTACCTTCTTGAATGTTTTCTGTAAGACCTATTCAATGTTTATAAAATATATCTTTTTGTAAAAATATGCCTATGGTGCAGAATATTAGACATTCATTTGAACTTCTGAGTGTTTACATCTATTTAAGCAGCTCTTGTCTGGAATGGTTGTCTCTCCCCTGGAAATAGAACGGTGTAAATTACAAGGGAGAGATGGGAAGAGCTGAGGAAGAGGAGGCTACAGGCAAGGAGGTTAGTGCAAACTTGCTACTGACCAGATGAGGAACTCAGGACAAGCTCAGACCTCCACAAGTCTCACAGTCTCAATCCATCCCGTCTACACTGGAGGAAATACCGTGAGGGTTAATGAGACAGCAGATGTGAAAGACTGACATGAAAGCCACAGCAAATGCCCACTGTCATCTTCAGAGCTGAGGCTGCCTTTCTTCTCCCTTCCTCTGCTCTGTGTTTCCCAGGAAATTTTGATGCACAGTGGAATGGAATGCAATATACAATGGTGCTCACCTTCCGTTGAAAGTAAAAAGAGCACAGAAATACAGCTTCAACAATGTAATGAATGCTTTACTTGAACTTGTAAAATGCCACTTCATTAAACTGGACTTTCATTTCTGTGAACTGTCTCCTGTGTCAAGTCTAACAATTTAGAAATCAGATACATCTATATACAAAACACATTTTAAATAATAGTATCATTTTTAGGTATTTAGATGATACTGCATTTCTCCAAAACAATTTTTTTTCCATTTCAATTAAAAATCTCTGGAGTGTCATTACATCACCATTGATGTAAGTCCTTATCAACTGCATACCCTGTACTTTACAGATGTTAAGAAGTTACATCTATGGCAAGAGCATTCTGAAAAAAAGTGTTAACAAGTCTGCCTCCCTATCTCTCTTCAGATTAAGAACATTTTTATTGAGGGAGGAGTATAATATGAAAATTACACACTAAATAATTATTCTACAAAACAACAATAAAAAGACTCAAGCTCTGTCTCTCATACAGTTAGTTACAAAGTCTCAGGTAGAAATTGAAACTAAATTTTGGGATATATCTCCTTTTGATCTTAAATTATTTCTATGCATGAGAGATGCCATGATAAATGGAAACTAGAATTTTAATTTTAATTTTAAGAGGTGAATTTAAGGTTAAGGTAATTATAGTCTTCAAAAACAGAAAAGTCTTTATTCCAGTCAAATGCGTAGGAGACCATTCATTTTTTTTTTTTTTTTAATTTTGCAACTGATCTTTGTCATGTTTTGAGACCCTAATACATAGCCCAAATTCAATTTCTACAGCTGGAAACTGAGAAAATTCAGGAGAAAAAGTAGGTGAATTATTCTGGTGACTGGCTTTGCTGCTCAACTCAATTTTAAATATCTGAATCATTTCTACGATTGAAGGAGAGAGATCAGCACAAATGATCTAAATTTCGACCGGGGATATTTTTGATTGACCGCCAGACCCTAAAATGTTCAAAGTAGGAGGCCGTTACTGTCTGCATTTTTTTTTTTTAATACTATAACTTTAAGGGTGTAGAGTGGTCTAAAAAACAATGCAAGGAGTCACACGCAAGGATGGTTCTGTAAAATTTGCCATTTGTATTGTCACAATTTGGAAACTTAAGAAGTAAATGAGGATGAGATCATATTTGATTCATAGTTATATAAATGGCTGAACGAGCAAACGTCAACAAGGGAAAATAGTCGAGCTATTTCTTTGCTCAATACATTCTTGATGGCATTACTAAGCTTTGGAAATCTAACTGCGTATTTTGGTTTTTTTGTTTGTTGGTTGGTTTTTTGGGGGGGAGGAGGTAATTAGAGGGTTTTTTTTAAATTTTTTTTTTTAGAGGAGTTACTGAGGATTGAACCCAAGACCTCGTGCATGCTAAACCTACGCTCTACAACTTGAGCTATACCCATGCCCTTAACTGTGCATTTTGAACTCTAAAAATAAATTAAGTCCCCCAAAAGAGCATAGACAAGAATATAGATTGATTAATTAATTAATTAATTAAAATTTTAAAAAGTCAGTGGGCTGCTAATATGTTTTTCTCGATGCATGTGTGTGTGTTTTCCTTTTGGCAGGAACCCTTAATCTGGATTAGTTAGGTAGTCACAGCTGCTCTCATTGATGCCAGTGCCATCAAAATATGAAAGGTGTTAGAAGAATAATATGAAGAGAGATTGAAAGGACTTAAACACAGTATAACTAATTAGCTAGAAAACTCAACCAGTTCCTGTTTGTTTTCCTTTAATCAACGATTATTTCTCAAAAGCAAATTACACACCAGCTCTTGGGCTGCACACAGTTGAAGCAACTGGTAATTCTATAATAGTCCTGTCTTGAATGAAATTACTGTTTAATTTGGGAAAACAGATAAGGAACTTAAGCTCCATAATTCATATTGGTGGATAGCTGTACCATACAGCCTCTGTTAGAGGAAGTTCTTTTATTTCAGTTATGAATGGGAGGCATTAAGACAAATATCTTCCACATTCATTAATCATATTTGGATACAAAAAGGGCCAGTCCTTTGAACAATATGAATGGACTCTGAAGTAGATAATTACAAATGAGTACCTCTCTACATCATCGTTACCTGCATCTGTGTCTGAAAGTCATCTTTAATGATATCATTGATTGTAAAGCTCACTGTATTCTTAAAGCCCCACCACCTTTGTACTATATTCGAGGGCTATATGCCTAACACATAAGAAAAAGGGCACATTTTGTTTAGAATGTACACATGCTAAATCTGATACTGAAACACATCACAAATATTTGTATAACAATTCCAGAGTCCCTGGGTGGTCATCACGACAATCCTGATTTAAGATATCCTCTACAAAACAACTGCAGCATTGATTGCAACTTCAGTGTTGTAAAAAATTGATAAACAAAAATCTCCATTAAATCGTCGGGAGACCAGCAGGGGGAGCTCTCAGGCCCCGCGATAATCACAGAGCCCAAGAAAGTCTTCTCCTTTTCCTTGGCCAGGACCCAGACAATGTGAAATCATGGACTCTATTTATTACAGCCCCGATGACTTCCTTTTCCCATCTATAAAAGCATTCTCCTTCCCTTGCTGTGCAGGGGACTTACTCATAGCTCACCATGGTTGCAGACCCCAAATTGGGATTCTCTGTTGAACCCAAATAAACCCATCTTTGCTGGAGAAACACCTGGCAGCTGATTTTTTTTTTTTTCCTCCAGGCCAAAATTTGTGTTTAAATATTTTTTGCCAAGCTTGGTCAACTTAAGCTTTCAAGTAGGTAAATTCATGACTGCTTACTTTTTATTGGCTTGGTAATTTATAGGGAATGCAATATTTCATGGTTCTAAAGAAAGTCTGTAGCAAATTCACAAATCCCAAATCCCATAAAAGCATTAGCAGGTAAGGCTGAGAGTCATTTAACCTAAACTGATGTTGCATGGTTTCAAGGGTATTGCCTAGTTATTTCAGCACAGATAAATTAAACTGCTCGTTCAGACCTCTGACCAAGAAGGGAAAAACTAACAACAGCACGACCAACAACAAAAAAACTATTACTTTACCCACTATTACCAAGGTTGTCTCATCAAAATTCAGGTACATGTTTGATCAATTGTTATTTCCTCCATAAATCAGTGTTGTCTTCTATTTCTGAGCGGCATGTTATAGTTATTTAATTATCTATCTATTTATTTTTAATATATTTTATTGAAGTATAGTCAGTTTACAATGTTGTGTCAATTTCTGGTGTACAGCACAATGCTTCAGTCCTACATATACATACATATATTCATTTTTGTATTCTTTTTCACATAAGTTACTAAAAGATATTGAATATAGTTCCCTGTGCTATGCAGCATAGAGTTGTTTATCTATTTTATATATATTAGCTAGTATTTGCAAATTTAGAACTCCTAGTTTATCCCTTCCCTCCCCCTTCCCCTCTGGTAACCATGTTTGTTTTCTATGTCTGTGAGTCTGTTTCTGTTCTGCAAATCAGTTTATTTGTCCTTGTTGTTTAGATTTCACATATAAGTGATATTATGCGGTATTTTTCTTTCTCTTTCTGGCTTACTTCATTTAGAAAGACAATCTCCAGGTCCATCCATGTTGCTGCAAAGGGCATTATTTGATTCATTTTTATGGCTGAGTAGTATTCCCTTGTATAAGTATACCACAACTTATTTATCCAGGCATCTGTTGATGGACATTTAGGTTGTTTCCGTGTCTTGGCTATTGTAAACAGTGCTGCTGTGAACGTTGGGGTGCATGTATCTTTTTGAATTAAGTTTCCCTCTGGATATATGCCAGGAGTGGGATTGCTGGATCACAGGGTAAGTGTATTTTTAGTTTTCTGAGGAACCTTCATACTGTCCTCCATAATGGCTGCACCATACTACATTCCCACCAACAGTGTAGGAGGGTTCCCTTTCCTCCACAGCCTCTCCAGCATTTACCATTTGTGGACTTTTGAATGACGGCCATTCTGTCTAGTGTGAGGTGATACCTCATTGTAGTTTTGATTTGCATTTCTCTGGTAGTTAGCAATATTGAGCATTTTTTCATGTGCCTATTGGCCACTTGTATGTCTTCATTGGAGAATTGCTTGTTTAGGTCTTCTGCTCATTTTTGGAATGGGTTGTTTGTTTTGTTCTTATTAAGTTGTCTATCTATCTATTTAGCTGTCATCTAGCTCTCTGATCTATACTATTGCATCTCTTTACTTTCCCAATTGTAAATGCTTCTCAGATTTTTTCATCTTTTGATATATCCCTAGTGATAAATTTAGCATCTTTTAAAAGTTTTTTAGATTCATCTCTTAATATTTTCTAGGATTGAGTCCAGTATTTTTTCCACTTTAATACATACATGAGTAAAATTGATGAGCAGGGCCATTTATTGATCAAATATTCACTCATATGTAACTATTAGTCTTCCAATTTAAGTCACTTTCTCCTTAAGACTAGTCTTCGTGAGATATTACCTACAGATAATCTTGCACATGTAAATGTTCGACAGGGACATACTTCATATAATTTATTCATTTTACAGGTGAGGACACCTAAGTCCAGCAAGAATAGACCTCATAAAGATATTGATTCATGTAGCCCCTGCACACCAATAGCCACTCAAGTTCATGCTTTCTTTTCCCCCCCAGTTAACCCATTGACTTCATCAAAGTCCAACTGGAAGCATAAATGGGTTTGATGAATATTGGTTAAGACCTTACCCATTTTACTGCAGTAGTGTTGGGACAATTTTCAGACGAACTTTGATGAGGTCAATGGGTTAATGGGGGAAAAACAAGAGACAAGAAAGTATACACTTCTTTTTCTCCTGCTCATCCAACCACACTACTTTTCCCAGCCTCCCTTAAGTGAGGCACAGCCAAGTGACTGAGTTCTGGTCAATGCCACGTGGTAGGGCAAGGTGTTTCCCTTGTAGCCTGGCCCATTAAAGTCCCCCAGGGGGGATCCTCATCCTTTCTGCACTCCCTGGATGACTAAGAGAACCTACAGACCTGCCACAGAGCAGAGCCCTACGGTGGAAGAAGCAGCCCAGGTCTCTGATTATAGCATGGAGTAGAGCCCGCCAACCCCCAAACCCCCAAACAACCCCTACTGGACGAGAGCAGGTGGAAGCAGTCATGGTGCATCCTGTTACGTCGCAGCAGACCTGGGAATTGCTTGTGACAGGAAGTAGCACCCTGGACTAATAAACCTGCACTGATGGTGCCTGTGGGTTACTTTGCATTTTGTTCAGAAGAGGGTTTTGTCAGAGATTCCACTGAGGTGTGCAATCAAGCAAATGCTTTCTGAGTTCAAACATAATGACTATTTCTAATGGATGATGGGTGACAGAAACGTGAAATTGTATTTAATATATACTCGGATTTTAGTAATCAATTGTTGTGCATTTGGCACATAAATTAAGAACTAGTCACACTCTGATTCTGTCTCTGCCTCATTTTATGACTCCAGCCAGACAACAATACACCAAACATCAACAGTGCTACTAAATGCTTCTGACTTGATGTGTTCAGTCATTTTACTCTGTTTTGTCTATGCTGACTTAAAGAGTACTAAACATACCATGTATTTCTCTATAGATGTTTAGTTTCCTATATATTTCAACTGTTGTATCCTTTATTGAAGGAACACAATAAGGCAGGAGGTTTGTAAGTCATACATATGAGGAAATAATTATTAATTTTACCATATTAAATTAATTCATTGATGATTCGTATTTTCTTCATAAAATAATTAACTCAAGATTTCTTTAAAACCCTTCTATGTATACAGCGCATTATCTTATTTTTACCTCTTTTAACAAAGCATTTCATGTAGAGACGAACAGTGTTCTTACATTACAATTGATATTTTTATTTGGATTTCTGATATTAGTTGTACAGGTAATTAGGAATTTATTTATGGATGTGCATGCAAAATGTGTGACTATGTTTATAACTGAGAAGAATAAAAAGTATTTAAATTTGTTTAATCTACAATTAGATACCAGTCTAAGTATCTTAGATTTAGCAAAACTTTAAATAGCGTTTAATGATTATTCATCATAGAGGTGTCTGAATGCTTTTTCTTTAAACAGTATTTAGTTTCATTGAAAGACAGTGATTCTATCTTATAATACAATGGATTCATTTGGATGTTATTCGGCTGGAGAAATCCAGGACAATGATAATTCATGGTTATCCTTGAACATCCCAGTGAAGTAAATACGTTATCTTCCCCAGGAAGTTCATGAAATAAACATGTTATCTAGGAGGATTACAATAACCTTATTGGAGATATAAATACATTTTCCGACTCCTGTTTCTGATGTGAATGGTTGTAATCCAGCCATTTGAAAAATATGATTTTCCACGCTTCTTACTGCTTTCTCTAATCGACTTTCCATGCTTAATACTACCTCTCTCCAATAACCGTAAGATTTTCTTGATAAAAGGAAATTAAAAACTTAGTTGGTTATTTTCATTATAATGAAGGTTCATGTTTTATAATCTGATCTCATAATTTTGAAAAACATTAGCAGATCAGAAAGTCAGTGCCAATAGCACAGATATGAAAGGAGAGATCCCAGTCGTCTAATATGGCTCTGAAGCACGTAAGATTTACAAAATTAAGACACCTCCATGTTTATTCCTCTTGCTCTCTGTGTTCGTAAATGGAAATAAATTCATCTATATGACATGTTTAAAACAAGTTTTGATGAAACCCATTAAGGTGAAAGCTAAAGCCATTCACGTGCCACAACTTACCTGACTGGCACCTACGAGATGTACTTTATTAAGCTATAGGTTGACAGCAGATTGACCTTCAGATGTAAAATGATGTCAAATATTACAAATTCAAGTTTGAATGGATCGTAGTGTAATCATTATGTAAGTCCTATTTCTCTATTAACTATTAATGTGAAACAATCTTTTAAGACTAGTGTTATGTTTTCTTATTTCCAACATTACTTTGAGTAAAATGAGAAAAAAATACAGAAATACTTTGGAACCAGCAAAATTGTCTATAAAATTTAGTTATTAGTAGTCATGGAGATACTCATGTTAGAGAAAATATTAATATTCATCCTCTGTGTCCCTCTGTCCTTCTCTGTCTGTCTCTCTCCTTTGGTTATACAATGAAGCTATATGCTGTGTTTTTAACTGCAAAGCAGCTGGTATCAACAGGGCCCCTAATGATTCTGACTTAATAGATAAATTAGACGCTGCTCCCCTAGACCCTGATGTCTGCTTCAGTCTAAAAATACCATCATTTCCTACTGACCTTGCTCACTCTGATTTTTCATCTTCATAACTATGAATTCCTCAGTCTTTGTATTTTCCGTTGTCAATTCTGTTCCTTGCTGCTTCTGAAGTATTAACTATTCACTTTTTACTTACACTATTTTGATCTTCATTTGTTTTATGTGGTCAAAAATCTCCCTTTTCAACTCACTCATTGTTTCTTCATGTCATCCCTGAAAAATTTACTCCTTTTTTAAGAATTGTATTCCCTTAGTTTTGTTGTTGTCTTTTACACACCCAGAATAGAATTCAGAAAACTTTGTTCTCTTCTTTAAAGACAAAGTGGTATTCTGTTTGCCAGGATATCAGGGCAAGGTCAGAAAAGACAATTTAGTTGCTAAGATAAATGATCTGGTATAGCAATGATAAGAAGGAAAAAAAAAGATGATTTACATATTTGATTTCAAGTCTCCATTCCTCTATTTACTCTAGTTACTAGCTGGTGATCTTGTCTAAGTCATTATCTCGTATAAATAAAATGACCTTTCATAAGTAAAATGTGGATAATATCCCCTTGCTCATGATGATGCTTTGAATTTTTGACAAAAATCACATTTGATGGCATATAGTTAGAAATCAATAAATTATAGATGTCTTATCGAGCTAGTTTGGGGAAAATTTTGAAAAAGAATTCCTTGTACTCCTCACACATATCATGATTGAATTAGCAGCGTACAAACATTGCATAACTTACCCGTTTAGGTAATTTAACACACAGAAATCTGAATATGTCAATGACTACAGAACGTTTTAAGCCCAGCAAGGAGAAAAGAGGGACTTCGTTGACCTCCTACTTACTTTCTGACCTAATCACTTCCTTGACACGCCTTGAGGTTAATGGTATTAATCTTTCTCTCCAACACAGATGTCTACCGTCAAAGAAACCTATTTGAATGACCGACCGTAACTGACAGGGTAGCTTTGACCGTCCCCTGTCCGGGAAGCTTTCCTTCCAGTCCACACCGGCTATCCGTGCTCACGGGTGCATCTAGGTTTGTGTTGTTCCTCGTGTGTGCTTGTTCTCAAACACTTCGCACTCCAGGATCCCACAATTGTAAATTGCTGTTCTTTCGCTTCAATCACGTCATTGTTTGAACAACTACCAGCTTAGACCTTAATGCAACCGATAACTTTCTCATTTTCTACTAACCTTTCAACTTAAATCTGTTTTCATGTGCTTCCCTGTTTTAGTGACAGTCCTGTATAAGCTGAATGTTCATTTTGTTATGCAGGGATAAAAATCACTGATCACATTATTTTAGTTACTAGAATAATTCAGAATTCATACAATTTTGCCATTACTCTAAACATTTTTTCCTTTTTTTTTAAGTTGAAATGCAATCAGTAACAATTTGTCAATTTCCACTCTACAGCCCAGCATCCCAGTCATGCATATGCATACATATATTCATTTTCACTAAAGGTATTACAAGATATTGAATATAGTTCCCCTTGCTATACAGAAGAAATTTGTTTTTGTTTTTTAATCTATTTTTATATATAGTGGCTAATAATTGCCTGGTTTCAAAAAAAGAGACAAAATCTATGTTTGTTCAATATTTTATAACTCTTCTCAGTTTATACTCATTACCCTAGGACACCACCAAAGTGGTTTTCTTTGCCACAGAAATTTAAATCCTAGCTGTCTTTGGATACATAAACCTTTAGAAGTGTGTAGGTTCAAAATATACTAAATATATCTATGCATATATTTTCACAGCTCTTCAAATTTCAAAAATTAACCCCAAGTTAGCTCAAATTATTTCAGATAAAACTTTTACTAAATCTTGGGGGAAATGAGAATGTAGTATGCATGGTACAATGATAGAGCATGCATGAGGTCCTGGGTTCAATCCCCAGTACTGCCATTAAATAAACAAGCAAACAAACAAACAAACTTAATTACTTCCCCTCAAAATAAAAACAGTTTTTCAAAAATGTGCAAAATCAGTAAGACAGCTCAAAAAAAAATTTAAACCCTTAATAAATCTCATACCACACCATAAGTTTTGTTACTAATTTTTACAGATGCGAAACATTGTTAATGATATACAGTAAATTAGAATACTTCTGAATATCATGATTTCTGGAGCCATCTTTCTAACAATTTAAATTAATAGTTAATAGGGGGTTTGTGGGTGTAGCTTAGTGGTAGAGCACATGCTTGATTTGTACAAGGTCCTGGGTTCAATCCCCAGTGCTCCTGTTACAGGGGAGAAAAACAAATGAAAAAACACATAAATTAATAGTTACAGGAGAATATAGCAAGTAGAAATTCTTCAGATTTTCTTCTGGAAAATAGGTCAGGAATTACATAGCATTTTATAGCAATATTTCCTGCTTTACTAAACTTTTAATTAGAAGTATGATTCAAATATTTAAGTACCTCCTAGAAAAATGTTTGTCCTAATGTTGCATCCTCATGCTGCAAATATCCATACCTGCTTCTTGCAAAAAACAAAGAGAAACAATTTTTACATTGATCCAAGTCTGTGTTTTCCCACCATAGCTAACATTGCTGTTTTAACTCTCAGTCACACAGTAACGAAGACGGATGTAAATCCCTGTACAACCATTTACCATCTGGTTAAGCAAATACACTTAAAGATACTTCTGCAGTTGTGATCAAGCGACAGCAGATCTAAGAGCAGAGAGAGCTTGGACTCTAAAGGGAAGATTGTACAGCCGTAGCTGGCATCGTTAGAGACCAATAAAATCTTTATGTTCCGTTTGGATGGCGAGGACCTTGATCAAAGAGAAACTCAAATTGCTAAACAACAAAGAAATGATCCATTTAGCAGTTGCCTTAAAGTTAAGACAGATAATGGAACTTCTAAGTCATAATTAGTTTTTAACACTGGAAAGATGGTTTTCAAGTTCTATATTCTATTCTGATACTTTAAACTCCTCATCTTACAATAATTCTTTGATTATGGTTTTGCTTCATTTTTCTAATGTTGCCATCAATGTCAGCTAAAGGTATTGCATAATCCTTCGCAGCTAAACCACCAGATTGTATTTCATAGCCTTTCCAATTAAATGGCACGATAAGGGAAAAAAATCACTAAATGTCTTTTGCCTAGGAAAAAAATAAGCATATATGCACTTTTGTTTTCTTATCAGGGAATTTGAAACTGTTTCTGAACATCGGCTATTTGTCATGTATTCTGTTAACAGTGAACTCTTACGTAGCTGCATAACGTCTATTAAAATAGAACACAGGAGCACAGTGCACTGCTGACTGATTTGCAGCAAAAACAGTAATCCCTTAGAAATCACCCTTAAGAATTTTCAGTTTCCTAGATTGGCATCAATGCTTTTTAAATAAATTAATAATGGTATTTTTTTTTCTTTCTTCTAAAAATGCAATAATCCCAGTGCCTTAATATTTTAATTATATTCCAGACTGGAGAAGAATACCAACTTTTTAAATTCTGCAAACTTAATATTACTGAGACTTTCCTAGGGAGATGCCTCTAGAGCTTAAATTCTATCCTTTGTGAAAAATATAGGTATGTTTTTAATCCTATTTCTATAGGCTATGTTACAGAATTATCAAAGTCAGGAACTGGTATAGAGTTCTCAGTTTCAGAATTTTATATGGAGAGGGCATTACCATTCACCTAGCTCAGCATTATGGTCAGGGATGAGGGTATTTTTAAGTCTGAGATGAGAGGCTGGATAAAGTCACAGAGTTAGAGGTGGAGTTTAGGGTAATGACAGGCTTCCCTGACTCCAGAGTTCCTCCTTCTCTCCATGATACTATAAAACTACTAGTTCTAATGTATTAGGAAAGAACAAATCTGACTCCCTATTAGATCTGTTCCTTTGGCTTTAACTCTGTTCTGTTTCCTAGGCTCGTTCTGCACCTTTTGTAAAAGAATGTTGCCTGGAGCCTGAAATAGACAGGAGAGCCCGTCCTCAAGGCTCTGACCTTAAGGGTGTAACACTTTCCCATTCACATAAAGATTAAAAGTTGCAGAATAGAAAATAACATTTGTCCTGTTAGAGGTTTACAGGGACACCATGACCTGACCTACGTGGACAGCTGCAAGAACAAAGGATTCCAACACGAAGAAGTCTGCAACAACCAACCACACCCACTTCCCTTTTTAATATAAAAGAGGCCTGTATTCTGACTCGGGGAAGATGATTTTCCAAGACATTAGTTCCCCACTTCTTGATCTGCTGGCTTTTCAAATAAAGTCATTAGTCCTTGCCCCAGTATCTCATCTCCCAATTTATTGGCCTGTCGTGATGTGAGCAGAGTGAGTTTGGACTTGGTAACACTAACTTTAGAAAAATCAGATCTCTTCTTATATGCTCACGTAACTACAGGACCACCACCGATGTCCAATTCACTGCAGTGTCTGAACAATTCCAACGAACGACTATTTTGGTCATTTCAGTGTGTCTGCCTGTGAACAAAGAAACATGTGTTTCTTCCAAATGTGTTTCTGCAGACGCACATGCACACGCACTTGTTTGTGTGGTGCATATTTATACCACGTCTCATGTTGGGCATGAAGTTCCTATGAGGCAGAAAATTATTTTCAAGAATGTGTTCATTGTTTAGTAATGCTCTCTTGGCCATATTAGTGATTGTCAAAAGTAAATCAAAGCCCAGGGAAATCAATCAGAATAGCATCTTATATGTACAGGGCACTTACGTTGTGACCAGGACTGTGCTTTGAGAGTTTCGTTTTTTAGAGTGTTCATTCAGCGCAACCCTGCAGGGTAGGTACTGTTCTTAGCTCCATTTTGCAGATAGGAAAATGGAGGCTCATATGTCTGGCTAACTTGCCCAAGGTCTCAGAGCTAATAATTAGCAGAAGCACAACCAGCAGACATAATCTGACCCCAATGCCTGTTCTCTTAATCACTAGGCCACACTGCATTTCATGAGTATATTTCAAAAGTATATTAGAAATGCCCTTACTTCTGCATGAATAAGAAAAAGATCAGTTGGTATAGTTCTTTCTTTCAAATAAGCATTAATCAAAAAAAAAATACGATTATACATCACGTCCTTTTTTTAGTAACCAGGTTTTAAGTGAGATTTATGATTCACACTTAACTGAGGAGCTCAATTAAGTTACAAGACTTACCACACAGTGAGTATGTAGCAAAGACCAAAATTGAGACCAATCGTTTGATTTTAAGTGCGGAGCTAGTTCAAGAAGAGAAATATGAAACTGAATTTATACAGATGTTTTGCAGTTGCCTGAGCAACTATCCACTGCAGGTGTAACTAGGACACTATATATGATACATCAGAGCAGAAATACAGCAAGCAGCAGAAAATAATAAATTTAATGATTTTAATTCACTTTTAGGGTATACGTAACTCTGTGCCTGCCACTGTGATAAAGGTGTTTACACATCATCCTCTTCAAGCCTCACTAAAGACCATTAGGATTGTTTTTCACATGTCACAGTATTTTTTGCATGTCCTAGTCATTGACCGGAGAAGGACCTAGCTCCTAGGTGGCAGGTGTGGGCTTGGGAACAAGTATTCTTGACCCCAGAAGTTAGACTTTCTAGTGCAGCACAAATAGGAATAATGAGCAGCATATCGCTGCTACCTTTCTATGATTTTTCCCACCAGATATCTGACAATATCAGGCTTTATCAGTGACACAGGACTGCCGCCCGGACCACAAGAGAATACTGGTTTCCTCCTCCTCCTATACAGTCATGGACATAGATAGTTGACACATAGGATCAGTACTTGCCTAGATAATTAAACCATCAAGTGTTAGTTTAGCCTTATCTTTCTGATACATTGTCACGACCTCTGAATTCCATAATGATGCTAAACTCTTAAAAATACTGCCAATAGTTACATAGGTGGTTTTTTGTATCTTCCTTGTTTCGCTACCTGAACTGTTTCTTTCTTTAATTAATGGTAAAACTGATAGATTACATATTTGCAATGATTGATTTACATATACATTTACTTTGACTTTCAATCATTGAAATACACAATATTATTTTGTAGGTGAAAATGGTTGAATATTAGCAATTTCTTATGCTTCAACTGATAATACTATCTTATTTTCTAAAATGTTCATGCTAAACTTGGTTATCAGGTAATAGTTCCTTTAACTGATCTTCACCAGAGTATTAATGCCTTATGAAAATTTTAATTTAAATGCTGGAAAGATGTTTACCACCCCACCCCACCACATACGCCCACAAATTAGACAGTATTAAATCAGCTTAATGCAACTAGGAAAAGTTGATATCTTCCATTTTGTTTTATGTAATATTAGGAATTAGTTTTTATTCCTCAATAAATATAAGTGATTATAATATACCTAATGGAGTTTGTATCTAATAATGCTGCAGGTGTAGAAAATGATGAAACATTAAAATTTTAATATCCTAAACCTGAAAAACTATTACATTTTTTCTAATTAAATAACTAGGCATTTACATAATTTCAAAAGAATTTTTATAAAATATTAAAAATTATAATTTTTATTCCTGAAGGCCTTTTGAATTATAGAGCATTTTATTTTGTATATTCACATTCTACATTTTAATTTCAGAGTGGAAGCATAAATCAATCAACTGAGCAACCATGTACTCTGAAATGTATTGATTTTCTTCCTTAGGTGATTAAGGATTCTAGTGGCATATAGACATATATACAAATATTTTAAAAATAGTATATATCATATTTTTAAAATAAGACATTAAACATTAGAATTCAACTGGATCATACTGGTTATAATATAAAAATATTGAGAGAAAAATTATATATTTCATTCCATTTAATTTATTTGTAACAAGTAATTGGGAGAATACTAACTGTATTGATAGTATTAATAAATATGAATATTAATACTAATACCAATTGAATATACTAATATTAATATTAATACAAATTGAATACTAATTGATATATTCTAATATGTACATTTGAAAGTAATCATTTTTGTATCGAGCCACCAGGTAACTAAAATGTCTAAGCTTTTTGTGGCAAGATTGCTGTACTTATCATAGTGAAAAGCTTTTGTTTTTCAGTAACAGTCTAATATTTAGAAAATGTATGTTCACAGAAAAAGTGAGCACATAGTGCAAAGATATTTATCTGCCCATCAATTCCCACCATTTCCCCTTATTTTTAACCCCTTGCCTTAGTTTGGTGCACTTGTTACATTAATGAACTGACAGTGACACATTATTATATACTGAGGTCTGTAGCTTACATTAAGGCTTACCGTGTGCTGGACAGTTTTATGGGTTTTGGTAAATGCATGATGTCACGTATTCACCATGAGAGTATCACACAGGATGAATAGTTTCAGAGCACTAAAGATCCCCTGTATTTCACCCATTCACCCCTCCTTTCATCTCTAAAACCTTGACAAACCTTAATCCTTTCACTCTCGCAACAGTTTTGACTTTTCCAGACTGGCTTTTTCATTTAACAGCATGCATTTAAGATTCCTTCATGTCTTTTTATGGCTTGATAGCTTATTCCTTTCCACTGTATTAATGTATATGAATGTATTGTATCATGTATTTATTATATTATATCAAATTATTATATTAACATTATAAATATTAAAATATACTAATATATTATAGATATATTTACCTAGTACATATTAAAACATAAAATAAATATAAGTATTATAAATAATTTTTAATTTAATTTATATTTACATTCATATTTACATACACTGATGCATTTATTTTATGGATGTGCCACTGTTTATGTATCTATTCACCTACTGAAGGACATCTTGGTTGCTTCCAGGTTTTGGTGATTATGAATAAAGTTGCTATAAACATTTGCATGCAAATCTTTTTTGGTGTGGGCTTAAGTTTCAACTCAAATAGATGAAAAAGTAGGAACATGGTTAGCAGATCATAGGGTAAAACTGTTCAGCTCTGTAAGAAACTGCCAAACTGTCAGCTAATTGGGCTCAGAGAATTACTGAAATTTTGAAGCAGAGGAAATTATCACAGTAGGGGACACTTCTGACTGTTCTACAGTGATGTTTTTAAAACCTGCATCTATGAACCCAAAGAATACACTTTCTTATCCTTTCCAAGATCAGGTATGAGTTCTCAGGAAGATTTCCAACAATTACTAGTATGCATTTTAAATTTTAAAAATTTAGAGTGCTAATCTATGATTATCATTACTCGCAATAAATCAGATCTGTGGCATCTGCAACGGTTCACAAACCTCCTTTTACTCAGATTGCAGGGAAGGCTAATTCAGGCCTGAGAGCTCAATTACAACCAGCTCTCAAGTGTAAACTGTAATTCTTACATTATCAGACAACTGGAATGTAAAAGCCACTAAGAGGCAGTAATTAAAAGGGTTCAATTTTACGTCAAGGTCAAGTTTGTGTCAAGTCTTTTGGAAAAACGAAAGACAAAAAAAAAAAAAAAAGCAACACCATTTGATATTGTCAATTTGGGGATTTCTTTTATTTATTTTAGTGGTTCTAATAGGTATGTGTTAGGGTCTAATTGTTGCTTCTGTTTCCAATTTCCAAATGAAAAACATGATTTTGAGCCTCTTTCTATACATATTTGCATCTGTTTTCCTTCTTTAGTGAGGAGTCCATCACTGCTCAGCTCTATCCCCCTTTGCAAGTAACAATGCAACAGTTCTCTTTGAGGAAGACGCTCTCCCTGCAACCCGTCCCCTCTTGGAGGCGGTAACTCCATCCTCAGTATCTGAAGGAGGCCCGGCGTAAGCAGCGAGGTGGTGGGCAGGGGTTTGAGACGGGCGCGGGACGCAGCTGTCAGACATGGGGTGCTAACGGGACGCTGTGTGAGAGAGGCCGTCTCCCCTGGGACAGGATCCTGGGGACAGTAAGTCCCAGGTGCTGCAGACTCTGAGAAGTCCACTTCCCGGCGCTCAGGTCCGCAGAGCTGATGCGGAGGAAAACTGAGGCAGGGCATGGGCAGAGGACACATCCGTGGGAAACCATTTGAGCCCCTCTACCCAGCTTGACTCTACTCTTGCGATTTTAACTTTACCGACCACGGAATGTCCTACTTTCCGCTTAATCCAATTCTTCAGATTTGTTGTCACTTACAAAGTGGCAAACAAATACAGTTACACATAAGGTGTCCCTGAAAGGCCTCAAATTCTTCTGCCGGTCGTAGCAGAACTTCCAGAGAAGCATCTGTCTTCCTATTAATTCAGTATTTTAAGCTATTTCTTATTTACTGAACGTCTACTAAATGTCAGATGATGTTCTGGGGTGTGAAGATACAGGGATGAATTATCAATGCCCCTGACTTCACGGACTGTCATTCCAGTGGGGAGGAGACAGAGATAACCAGACAGCATGGGCCGGCAGGTAAGGAAACCAAGGACAAGTGCAGCCAGGCGTCCTGGAGGGAGCACCAAGGAACCTGCATGGAAGAGGCTGTGTATTTAGAGAACGTGTCACCAGTGGTACCCCTGACATTGAACCGGGGACAGCAAAGCAAGGATGCAGAGGATACTGGGGACCACAGCTTTAAACAGAGGCTGAACAGGTGCATCCCGTGGATCACAGAAGGCACGTTTGGGGAAAACCCCATCATACACGAAACACAGAGCCAGAGGAACAACACAAGGAGTGAACAGGAAGTGAAAGACCAGAAATCCCTTGTGGGGGAGGGTATAGTTCAGTGTTAGCGTGCTTACCATGCATGAGGCCCTGGGTTCAGTCCCCAGTACCTCCATTAAATAAATAAACCTAGTTACCTTCCCCCACACCTACCCACCCCGCCCCCCAAAAAAGACCAGAAATAAGGAGAGAAATGTGTGCACACTAAGCCATTTCCTGCGGTGTCTGTGTGCACCTTGAACCCTGAGAAGATGCAGAAGCATCCCAACAGTGGAGCCCTGGCCCTGATCAAGTCCTGCTGGGTTAGTAGTCACTCATCGGTTCTCCTTTGCAAAGAGGTTCTTATGGTTATGCGGTGGCATAAATTGGGAGCTCGAGATTTGCTGATACAAATATATACATAAAATAAACAACAAGTTTATACTGTGTAGCACAGGGAATCCTATTCAATACCTCATAGTAACATGGTGAGAAAGAATATGAAGACAAATGTATGTATGTATATGTATGACTGAAACACGATGCCATACACCTGACATTGACACATTGTAACTGACTATACTTCAATAAAATACATCTATATACAAATAAAAAAGATTCTAGCAATAGTTAAACATGTATGAGAGTTTCTGTGCTGTTTAACTCTTTAGAAACCAGTTAGTCATTTATTTATAACCTGAAAATGTTTTTCTAAACTGCTCTTACTGTCATCTTTCAAAACTTCTGAAGGGATATTCTTGAATATTTATTCTTTTCTTTGTTCCTTCATTTATTCACTACTTATTTACTGAGTTGTTACCTCAAGGCTAGACTTGGCACAGATGGTTTATAAGAAAGAAAATGTCCCTGCCTTCACTGAGTTTACGTTTAATAAGAAAGGCTGACAAAAAACAGAAAGCAAAAATTGCCAGCAAGATTTCTGTTATGTTACTAAGCTGTACTGAATGTGTTCTCTACTTTAAAAATTGCACACATTATACATAAAATGTAAAACCTGCACACATATACATAAAATTAAGTATAAAATACTTAATGCATTTTGAAGAAAAGTATCAAAATATGTTTCGGTATTTTGGACAGGAACCCAAAGGCCCTTGGGTGGCAGTGAGCTCGCTGTGTTTAAACATCAATGAAAACGGGTGTAAGGCTGAAATGAGTGAAAAGTTAGGGATAAAAGTGATGCACTGTAAAGTACAGGTGTTTACCAGATCCTCTGAAACCTAAATTGTGACTCAGAGACTACATATTGTTTGGGGTATTAAAATACATTTTACATCTTTTGAGAGAGAAAGTAACAATCTCATTTGTCTTCTGTAAATTTCATTCTCATCTTTGAAATGGATATGTAGTTATACAGACTGGCGTTAAGGCTGGGTATGTATCAGTTCAACCCCCAAAAAAGGTGAGTGTATAGGTGTAACATTTTTAATCTCTTGTTTCCTTCCTTTTCTAGACATGCTTTGCTATATGTATTCCGATAAGTTTCCTTGCTGAGTTCCTTAAAATACTTAACAACTTAATATTGTTACCAATTATGTTTTACACATGGCAATATTTTGCCTAGTTTTTCATTAAGTTTAATGAAGATTGCATCTTCCTAAAAAAAATTCTGTAAAATCAATTTAATATGTAAAGCCATGCGATATCTAATCTGATAAATGAGAATTCATTCCTTTAAGTCCAATAATTGAAGACAGAGATTCCCATCAACCTGCTTATAGGTACGAATAATCCTTAGCCAAAATATCTTTTTCCTGTTTGCTACAGTCACAGTTTTTTTTTCTTTTTTTAAATCCATCATCTTTTAAATGGTCAGACAAGAGAACAGACACATATTAAAATAACAGACAAAGGCAATAGGGCTAAATTTAAATACAGCAGTGATTTTCCTTCTCTTCAGTGAATTTGTGTCATTAGTTACAGTGAGGCTGAAAGGATTCAAACATAAAACTTTTTAAAAATAATTCCCCAAAGAGTATTTTTGTGGATACACTTCATATTTGCTACTCTCACATCTGGTATCTTACCTTTTGCTAGCTTGCCCACCAATATTAAGATTTTGAAAACTGCTTTTGGATGTTTGAAGGGTAAGATCTAATTAATCAGCAAAGTCAGGCTGCTCGCCCTACAAGAATTGACAGTAGACAATATTAAATGCCTTTTCAGGATTTTTATTGTGGTATTTTTTTAATGAGTGTTAATCCTACAGGATACCAAAACTCAAGCTTTAATACTATTTTTTTCGTGAACTTCATTCATTTTTTTGATCAGGTTATTAAATGTTCTATAACTTTCTGTCATTTTATGTGCCATCACTTTTAACAAATTTTAAAAGTTGCGGTTGATGTGACTGGCCCCAAGTGTCCTTTTCAAATGTAATTTTCATTTCCTTCTGGCATAAAGAGATAATTTAAAAAACCTTTCTTATCTAGATCCCTCAAAAACCATTATAGCTTTGTCCCATAAAAATAAGAAAAATGAGAACCACTTTTTTTCATTCATGTCTTCAAGTATTATTACTGGAAACCACCCTTTCATTTCTTTCTTTCCTCACCATTATTCCTTTTCAAGGATAACTTATTAAAATATCTTGTTATAACTATATTTGAATTTTAGTAAAATGTATTTTTTATCAGTTGCTGTCATACAACAAGAATCTTAGGTATCTCAAGACTTCTTTTTTTAATTCTTATCAAAAGGCAGATAGCTCAATTATTGAAGTCACATTGGATTTTCCCTGAAATTAGACATCAATATTATACTGAGGGTATAGGGAGGATTCCTTGTGGTACTTAGTTACAGGCAATATATCTCTGTTGGGGAAATCATATGTGGATTTCCCAAAGTATATTCAGTCTTTTTTTTCCAAAAGCATGCAAGGCAGAGATCAATCACTGATTAACAGAAATTCAGATACAGCCTGTCCCAAATCCTTTCTGTCTTACTCTGGGCCCCTCATTTACCTTCCAAGTCTCTTGTGCTTTCTTCAATCATGTAAAGATAGAAGGTGAAAGGTAATGTTATGACAATGACAGAAACTGTGTTACTAGAAAAACTCAAGAGCCAAGCTCATGGGAAAAAACAATCAGGAAAAAGAAAACTTACCTTGTCTATCCTAAAACACACTAGGATAGTCCTATAAGGAAAAAAAAAAAAAAATTCACTCCTTTTTTCTATAATCTCAAATTCTAAAACTTTAAGAAATACGTTTTTCTCAACTCTCATTAAGATTCCCCGATTTGTTAACTCAGATACAAGCAAAAAAAAAAAAAAAAAAAAAAAAACCCTGATGAATATCGTCACTTCCAAACTCACAGATCTTGGCACTTAAACATCAGTCTTAGTTTGGAGATGCAGGTGTGCAATATGAATGTGATGATGTCACGTCAGCCTATGGTGAAAAAGAATATGAAACGAATATATGCATGTTCATGCGTGACTGAAGCATTGTGCCGTACACCGGAAATTGACACACCATTGTAAACCTACTATACTTCAATGAAAAAAAATACATATACAGAAAAAAAGACAAAAATATTATTAAGAAATCAAGAGGATCATTTCTTAAACTGGCTCACAATTTAGTTTATTCAAGTGCTTTACGATTTGATAATTATAAATAAGAGGTTTATTTTCTCAAGATTCAATCCATTATTAGTGATGAGAGCTAATTATTTGAAATATCTCATTCATCTTTTCCTCAGAAAAAGAAAATTTTACGGTTGAAACCTTACTTTATTCTAAATAATCTATGCAAAGCAATACTGTTAGTGTTCGGTTTATGTAAATTTCTTTTTTTTTTTTTTTTAAGAGTAAGGGTATGTTTGGCATGCGAGAGAAACTGGACCATAAAAGATGGTTTTTATCCTATCCTTAGAAAAACAAAAATCACAAATAGCCCACAAAACACAAAAAATTTCACTCAATAAAGGAAAAACATAAAGAGGGGAGGGTATATAGCTCAGTGGTAGAGTGCAGGCTTAGCATGCAGGAGGTCCTGGGTTCAATCCCCAGTGCCTTCATTAAATATAAATAAACAAAAAACCTAATAATCTCCCCCCAAAAAAGGTTAAAAAGAGCACAGTAATCTTACTGTAAAGTTAAAGTTTTGTATAAATATGTATATATGTACATATGCATTACTATTTTTAAATTGGCATTTGAATTACTTAATTCTTACCCACTATGAGGAATTTATCATAGGCCTGGGCAGTTGGGTGATATCGTGCCTTAGCAAATCTGATATATAAAAATTCATTTTTAATAAGCCATAAAAATACTATCCTTTTGTCAAGTAATTTTCATTTCATAGGAGATGTTCCTTCACACTGTAGTTCCTTTAACAATTTTTTTGATGATTAAATTAGGTGGAGTTGTGATAGAAATTTTGGCGGACAATAAAATACAGCTGCAATGCAACTCCTTGTGTTCATGTGGTGCTCAGTCAGAAACAACTGAACTTTGTGTGTTTACCTGGAAACGCTGCGCCAAGTCCCAGGTGGTCTGTGCTCAGGAAACAGCCTCTTGAATGGCCTCTTGGTATAATATGAGCTTAAATCAAATGGGTCACATTCACTTTGAGAGAAATGTATTCCCTCAAAATTTGTGAATATGCATGCCTTAGATAAAGTCAAAAAAAAAAAAAAAACAACAAGAAGCTATTTCTCCTGTTGATGTGAAGACTCTGGCCATGCACTGGTAGGTAGGAATAAAGAATGTGACCTTTGCCCCCGAAGTTCAAAATGAGGGAAACGTGGTGGTGTGGACGGCGGATTCATGGCTGAGATTAACCGAGCACAGAGGACACTGATCATTCAAAGTGCAACCAAGCCAAGAGGAGGAGGGCGGACTGGTTTGAGACTGAAGTTTCCTTCAGACTCAGAATGTGGCTGAGACTTGAGTCTTCTGGAGGACCTACCTTCAGACAGTTGTAATGTGTGACTTAACACATGAACTCTGAAATTAGAATCCAGCCTGTGTAAACTTGTGATAACTTCAAAAGGTCAAAAATTCCAGACTCCAAGTCAGTATAGAAGATGGATTTTGTGACAGAAGGATGGAAGAGAGGTGTGAGTGTCCTAAGAATGAGACATATCTAAGTGCCCAGAGAAAATGACAAGGAACCAAGCAGAGTGGAATCTTATGAACACTTACAGATATCATGAATAACAACCATGGCTCTGTAATAGGGAAGAAGAAATCTTATTAGACCTGTTTATTTGGCTCAAACCTTGTGCTCTGTTTCCTGTGCTCAGTCATGCTGGTTCTGCACTTTTTGTAAAAGAATGTTGCCTAGAGCCTGACATAGATAGGACAGCCCATTCTCAAGGCTCCGACCTTTAAGGATATAACATGTTTCCATTCCTATAAAGAATTGCAGAATAGAAAACAACATTTGTCTTGTTGGAGGTTTATAGAGACACCATGACCTGACCCACATGGACAGCTGCAAGAACAAAGAATTCCAACACCAAGAAGTTTGCAACAACCAACCACACTCCTTTTTTAGTATAAAAAGAGCCTGAATTCTGACTTGGGGAAGATGGTTCTCCAGGACACGAGTCTGCCACTTTCTCAGTCTGCTGCCTTTCTGAGTCGTTTATTCCTTGCCCCAACACCTCATCTCCCTATTTATTGGCCTATCATGTGGCGAGCAGAACAAGTTTGTACTCAGTAACAGTTTCTTCTTTGTTGCTAGTTGCTGATGGTCAGGTAAGGAGTCAAACAGCAGGCGAGTGATAAAGGCAAAACGATTGGGGTCACCACAAGTTTTCTATGTCTATGAGTCTGCTTCTGTTTTGTAAATAAGTTCATTTGTCTCTTTTTTGTTTTTTTTAGATTCCACATATAAGTGATATCATATTGTATTTTTTTTTTCATTTTCTTTTTGGCTTACTTCACTTAGTATGTCAGTCTCGAGGTCCATCCATGTTTCTGCAAATGACATTATGTTATTCTTTTTTATGGCTGAGTAGTATTCCATTGTATATATTTATGCTACATTTTCTTTATCCAGTCATCTGTCAATGGACATTTAGGTTAGTTCCATGTCTTGACTATTGTAAATAGTGCTGCTATTAACACTGGGGTACATGTATATTTTTTCCATAGTGGCTTCACCAAATTACAATTGGGGTCAAGTACTTTGGTGGAAAAAAGCTACGTTTTTGAAATAGCTAAAAGCTCTAGCTCAAATTGATCCATTCACTCTAATTTGATTGGAAATAAGGGACTAGAGGGTGCTTTTTATGCACTTAAGAATTTGGTTCTCCTGGGCTTTTCTTAGGAAACAAGGTCAGGAGATTGGGTTATAAATGAGGGCAATGCTGTAGCCTCTTCCAAAGCCACAGTGTAAGGACTTAGTTCCATCAGGGCCACAGCATTCCAGTCTCAAAAGCAATGGGATGGGCCCTGTTGGGACACAGGGGTGAGGAGGACTGGGGGAGGGCTGGGGTGAAAAGAGGCTTTGCCTCTGAGTAACACATTATTTTATCTGCAAGTAAAATTTCTAAATTCCTGGTATGACCTGGAGTCAAATACAGCAACTGTCTGCTCCCTGTGCTTGTAAGGTAAATGTCTGGCTGTCTAGATAAGATTTTTGCCTATTTAAGTATTTATTTTGTGTAGGATTCTGATGGTGAAATAATTAGAATTACATAGTAAGGGCATGGCCGTGTCCTTTTCTTTTCATATATTTAAAGATCTGTTTAAATGACTCTTACTTCCATACCTGCTGCTTCCAGGAGATGTAGATACAGCGGTGCCAAATTTATACAGGAGTCAGTGTGCATGTTTGCAGTGGAATTAATGAACAAAGCAGCTGTAGTGTTATGTACGAGCTGTCTCTGAGCTACGGAGATTGTGCCAATGTGCCGTGTAAATGTTTCCACTTGTTCAAATTTTTAAAGGCCAAAACCATGTGCATTATTATTGAAGCATATTTTTTTCTCCAGGATTTCAAAGTAATTTTGACATAAATTTAATTAAACCCCCACAAACCACTCATGTTTTGTAGACAGTCATCATAGCTTAATACCACAGTGATTATCCTGAGTGCTGGAAAACACACCCCATACCAACCTGCGGGATCTTTCATGTTTCACCGGAAGTGCAGTTGATGTGGGCCATTAGTCTCTCAAGCGAAAAGGAAACAATGATCAGTTTCATTGTCTTATACAGTTAATTTCCAAACATGTATCTGTTTGGAAAGTCAGTCAATCTGGGGGTCCAAAACATGACTGATGGGTTTTGATAAGACATGAAAACTCCCCTCAAGGCTGGAGCTATAATGTTAACATCCTGTGCTTGTTTGAGAGAAGACTGATCAATGTCCAATGACCAGACAGGTACAATGCAAATGAGTAGTTCCCCAAATCTTTCTCCTCCTCATGGTATCTCTTTAGTCAAAAGAGGCCACACACTACATACATGACACTAGGTCCTGAGTTTGTTTAGATACTCGTTGCTTCAGCATACACTGCATCACAAAACATCTCCTGGTCCTTGTCTCAAAGTCAAGTGAAGGACCAGTATCTCTGGTTGTGGGAGTGAAGAGAAGAAGGTTGAAGACGTGAATTCTTACAAAGGAACACTGTCTCCTTATTAAAACTAATATGCAGTAATGTTCAAAGCTGCATGAGTTAAGAGGCAGGATGAAAAGATGAAATTAGTTCTCAACACAATTCTTTTGAGTACTAACGCCCCTGTTGTTGTTTTCTGATTGTCTCATTTCTTTCTTGAATCTTGTTATCAAGATCCCTCCTCTCCTCTTCTAATTTGGACCTCAGACTCCGTAGTAATAAACCGCCAAGAGAAACAACTATAGATCCAAAAATGATGATTGGATGTTATGTGGTACATACTCCCTAGGATAACAAAAATATTCCACTCCAGCAAAGAGCACATAGCTATGTTTCAACATAGAATGATTTCAGTGTATCTAACTATTACAGATGCTAATCTAACGTAATATCGTGAGATTTTCTGGCAACCTGTGAAAAACATCCTTGGTCATTGGTCATTTATCGATTGATCTAGCCACTGGTCTCCACTTAGTTGGCAAAAGTAAGAACTATGTCATCTTCACCTCTGGATACAGCCTTTAGAATGGGTCTGTCACAGGACTGAGTAACAATAAATGATCATCAGCAAACAGTCAAAAAATTACAATTGCTCATGCATACCTATTCACGGCATACATATGCACATATGTCATTTACATTATTATCTGACTCCTTTTGACAAGCGTGTGACACTTTGAACATGTACAAATTAAATCAAGCATATGTAACGTTGTTCCTTTCAATCAACTAGACTAATGCTCAATTAGATTCAAAGGCTTGCGCATTTTCTCAATTTTTATTAGCACTTTCCTCCTTTTTAAGGAAAAAAATGTTTCAAAAAGTGAATTAAATGTCAGAAACCCTGACACCTCCACATTAAGTCTGACTGTATTCCAACATCATTGGGAGCCAGATTGGCTAAAATGTATAGAATAAATAAAATGTTTAAGTGAAGAAATATTTGATAGAAAATAAATGTTTGAGCTGCCTCACGCTTGCAAATAATTTGCTTAACCAAATAAAGCAGTTTCATTTGTCAAAGAGTAATCTCGAAACAATGACTTCTTAATAATGTTGACTTATAGGCTGACCGTGGAATTAATAATAAAATGACATTATATTAGATATGTGTCAAGATAAATTGCCCATCCACATTGTTTTCGAGAGTTATCTGCCCATAGTGATTTTTTTCCCCTTAATAGAAATATTTTGTGTAATGTCCCCATGTCCATCATGGCAACTGCAAATTGATCAGAGAGATGGAAAGCCATTGAAGTTAAGTAGCTATTTTAGGCTTATATGCTTGCCAAATTCCTTGGAAAGGTGCACCCTGGCTAACTAGTCTAAACAGATTTCATTACTGGAAGTTTTACCTAAGAGGCACAGGTGTAAACTTAATACTAGCATTAGGAAGTTAAGCCAAAATGTGTAATACAATGTCTAGGGTGTAAGGATCCATTTTGGTCAATATGCAAACTGAGGCGGAAGATATTCACCAAGAGATCTCTGGATGCTAGAGTAGCAAGCACAGAGATAACAGAATCATACTATCCATTGAGCGAGATGCAAAATATGGTTGTGGACTCTTTCTTCCTACATAATTCTTTTTTTTGTCTTTTTAACATGATGGTACTGGGGATTGAGCCCAGGACCTTGTGCATGCTAAGCATACACTCTACCACTGAGCTATCTCCTCCCCCCATAAGTCTTCCCTGGAGAAATTAAATCCTGGTTCAACCCAGTTCTTCATCTTTTCAATGCCTTACACTAAGCAGCTGACTGTGTTTGTAGAAAAATACACAGCCATGACAGACCACTCTCACTCTAAGTTTACGAGCGGAGATACGACAGCACTCCTGGAAGCCCTGCTGTATCCCCTGGTCCATTCTCTCTCTCCTTGTTTCTTGTTTCACAACCTTTTTCCTTTGTTCTCAAATCACCTAAACTTTCTCCTCTGATGCTTTAAACGGACGCTTTAATTCTTACTTCATTAAGAAATTACAAGCAACCCGATGAAAACAACACACATTTATAGGATGAAATATGTCCTGCTACCCGCACCAGAAAGCATCTATTTTTGCTTTCCTTCTGTTGAGTGGATGAAAAATCCATATTCTCATCTAAAGCGACATCCGCCCCTTGTGCTCTAGGTCCCAGTCTCTCAAGCCCAACCAAAGGCTTTGCTCTGACAATAGTCCCTCTTTCTCTTGTCCTATAAGTTTTCCCTTCTCTGTTTTACTGGTCCTACCTACATGTCCCCCTCCAGATCACGATACATAGATATATGACAGAGACAGAGGCCAAGGCAGAGATGGAGGTATCTCTATATACATCTGCTCTTCTTTAGAGAAACACTCTTCCCATGAGCTTTCTCTGCTTGAACTCTCATGTTCTCAGCCCGTTTTCTCTCTTACCAACTCTTACAAGGTCAGCCATGGCCTTAATCTTTCCAGATAAGTGGTCATTTTTCAATCCCTGTCAGACTTGGTCTTGGTAACATTTAATTCAGCTCACCATTCTGGCCTCCACGAAAAACGTTCTTACTTAGCTTCTGTGTCTCTTCACGCTCTAGGTTTTCCTCCTATATTTCTGCTGACTGTGTGTCTGCCTTATTTGCTCCGCCTCCACTTCCTGGTGGCTGAAGTACAGCAAGGGTCTATCCTCAGCCCTCTTGCTTCCCAGGGTTCACTCATTCATGCTCTAGTTTAACTCAACTGCAGAGTCCTTTGGTCTTGCCTCTTAATTGACGTGCTTCTAACTCCTAAAAAATGTATGTCTCGTGCTCCAAAATCTTCCTTGATTTGTAGACTCATATCCAACTGCATAAATGGCATCCTTCCTTGCTTGCCTAAAAGGGATTTGAATTTAACTGTCCTTAAATGTGTGTGTGTGTGTGCGTGCATGTGTGTGTGTGTATTCCTTACATCCACTTCCAAATGTGAGTCCACCAGTGTTTCACATTTCAGTAGATGATGCCTCAAATTATTTGTTTGCTCAGCTTATTTTTTTATTATTAATAGACTATTTTTAGAGCAGTTTCAGGTTTACAGCAGAATTGAGCAGAAATTACAGAGAGTTTACACATAGCCCTCCCCACCCACACAAATATATTCCCCTACCCTCAACATACCTCATCAGTGTGGCACATCCCTAAAAATCCCTTGTGCTCCATCTGTTCATTCCTCCCTCCTTCCTTTTCCCCATACGCTGGAAACCACGATCTTTTTATTGTTTCTATAGCTTTGCCTTTTCCAGAATATTTCTTTAAATTCCATAAACTCCATGTCCAATCCACAGCAAATTATATCAGACAGTCTGACATGTAAATCTAACGTAAAACACAGTCTTGGCACATCTTTTCTACTAAATGTTCTATAAATGAAATCATTGTACTTGTTTTTCTGTGAATCCACCTAGATTCTCAATGTGTTATTCTGATCTCAATTGTAACTTTTGATTTGGCTGCCTGCCATATTTTGATCTTGCTCCTGGTTCTATCACCCAAGAGTGGCCAACTTGTGACCTCCATCCGTTAAGTGCTGCTCAGAAATATTTCACCTGTGGACTTCTGAGTCACAGTGTTACCATTAAAATGAATGGCACTCACCAGGGAAGACCGAACCGGGACCTAAGTTATTCTGAATCTTTGGGAGGAAAGCTTTGGAAATGGTATCAGTTATTTGAATTTATGTTACCATTTTTTTATATTATAATTTGTGTTAAATTATTATGGATTTGTGAAAATCATTATTGACTTATGGTAGACATAGACCAGGTGAAAATTTCCATTCAGAAATCTGTAGTATTACCACAAAGTTGTATGCTAGGCCAGTCTGTGATTGTCATTTCTTTATAAGTTACTCTTTTATGTTTTAATTCTAACAAAATTTGGAGATGAAGAACTTATCTAGGTTCTATCTATCTATCTATCATCTGTCTATCTATCTATCATCTATCTATCTCTATGTAGACATCTATCTATCTATATACATTTATATAAAGATATATCTATATATAAATCAATCAACTTGTAGTTCCATAATCTTTCTACATATTGTGGACTTCAATTCAGCCTAGTCTATTGGATGAATCTATTGAACAACTTTGATGGTCATTTTTGAGTTCTTTAGAAATGGTCAAGAGGAAAAAGTACTGACAAAATGTAATCGCAACTCATGTCTTGATCTCAGGGTGCACCTTTAGAAAGACTTGATACAAACCATCGGAAATTCATATATTGAGAGAAACAAAGGAACATGACGTGTATCATTCTCCCTGAACACACACCACCCAGAAGACTAACACTCTATTGTATCCACAAAGTTGTTACAAAGTTTACAGTCAGATGATGCTGTGTCGTGAATTAAAACCAACCTGATTGCATATTATTGCACTAAATTAAGTATTTGTTAGTTGAATTGAAAGCGTTTTTATACTTCGCTTAACCAGCATCAAAAGAGCACTGGCTAATTACCTATGCCTTTTTCATTGTGCTGGAAAGAGTCAAATCTCCTTTATTCACTGTGATTTCCTCCAAACGTGTTTTTACATAACTCTCTAGGTGATAACCACATGCAAAGCTTCTTTTCTCATTTAGTTTTACATTTTTATTAGTAGAAAGTTTTCAAATTTTCTGAAAAATCTAGAGGCACCCCTTCGGAAAGGATTGTAGAAGTGAAGTATAAATCAGACTAATGGAGAAAAATTTTCAACTGCATTTTCTAGAACATTTTCTCCTCAATTACACATACTGAGTACCGTCAATGGGAAGTCTTTCACCATCCAGTTTTTGCAAAGAAATACCAAAGAGGAAAAATCATCCACATTGACAAATAACAGTTGTTAAAAATGTTCTTCACTTTGCAAATTAAAGAAATATCACACTGGACATTCGAGAATACGATACTGAGAACATAAACACAATAATTGAAGGTGTCCGTGAGAGGTAATGACTGAGATAATATTTAAATAGCCTCAAGACAGATGACAAATTATTTGCACTAATAAAATGTTCTCATTTTTTCCCATCACTATTGAAGATTGTACTCATAACTATTAATAGAATATTCATATATCCATAGAAAACATGAAATAAAATATTAAACTAAAATATTTATTTTATAAATGGACACTGAAAATGATACATATAGAAATGTACAAAAACAAGATAAGATAAGACTATTCAACTGAAAATTAAATTTAGTTTCTATATGCCATCAAAAAAGGAAAATTTGACAACAAAAAATAAATGCAATAAGAAGTCCACATAGTCTCTAAATTTCTTTGGAGATGTAGGGGAGTCAAATAGCATTGTTACACATCTAATAGATACTCTATTTATAGTATAAGATAAACAAACTAAGTGCAAAATAAGTCAGTGAGATAGCTGACAATGAGGTAAGATTTTTCAAATGTCAATCAGGAACCTAGTAAAAAAGGTGTTCCTAAACTTGAGTTAGTTTTTGTCTTTAAGTATCAGAAAACTTATCACCATCAAGTAGTCTATTGTGAGCTGGCGAATTCAGTTCTGTAATGATTTGACCAGCGTCTCTTTATGCAAGATTATAAATCAAATGTAAACCTAAAAGAAAATGTGTGGCTTCCCAGACTCAAGTTTGAAAATTTAATGCCATCAAATGTTCACAGTTATTGAAGTTTCAGTCTTAAACCCAGTCATTATCTGTCACCGCGTTCTTCTGTTGCCCAAGAACTGTGCTAAATGCATTATTTAATCCTTACAAGTACCACAGTGAGAAATACTGTTTCTAAATAACGTAAAGTATTTACATGGAAATTACTATAAAAAGCAAATTTTTAAAAATCACAGGCAAGTAAGATCTGATGGTATTATAGACTTAAGTAGAAATATTTGGCGCATACGTGCACTAAAAGAGAAGCCAAAATCCCTTGGTTCCTGTCCCAGTGGCATTAACTTACCGTGTGAATGTTGGCAGGCCATTTTTAAACTTTTAGACTTACTGCCTTCTGGCTTGTTATTATAATGAATTAATAATATAATAGTTGTGAAAGCATTTTGACACAAATAATACCCAGTATTTCTCATTTCTCTCTCCCCCGCTCCCTCCCTCTCTCCACAGTTTTTTTTAAATACATTTGTTGGGTGGTCCTAATACTTAAATCACCCTTGATTGGAGCATTTTTTCATATTATATGTGGAATTTATCACATATCTACCATCTATCTATAAATGGAAGATAAACACGTACCATATGTGATGTTTGCAACATCCTTTACAGAGTTTTCAAAAATCAGAGGAGAAACAAACACTTGGTATGATTCTAATAACAAATAGTGAATTTAGGAGTGTACCCATAGCATTGATTCCTAAAGCCTGTTATAGAATGCGTCACACAGAGGATTCTGCAGTTCCTGCTTGATGAGAAGAATGACGGCAGGACTATGTTCTCAACACTGATTAAAAGTTCACTGCAAAATAAATATTAAAAATGAGATACAAAGCGGAGGGTGTAGCTTAAGTGGTAGAGTGCATACTTAGCATGCACGAGGTCCTGGGTTCAATCCCCAGTCCTCCCTCCAAACATAAATAAACCTAATTACCTCCCCCCACCAAATAATGAAAATAAAGAAAAAATTTTAATTAAGGAAAAAAAAAAAAAGAAACACAGCTCAGTTGGTTTTGTCATCCAATCAGAAAAATGTAATAGGGATCTAATGAAATTCAGGGATTAATATAATTTATTTTAAGGTTGTGGGTACAAACTATTCAGAGGCACTAGAGTTTCTGAGTGTCAGCATTCTGGCCTCAAAAGAGTTAATGTACATTTATGATTTGCCACGTTATTCACTTCACCACCCCCTGTAATTCCGTTTGGCCAATCCCGACTGAAAACCAGACAAAACAGAACAGAACAAACCAACCAATCTCTGGGTACCATTTACCAAAGTTGATGTATTTATCAACACAATTATTTTTCATGAAGTGGCACACAAGCCTGCTTAAACATGAAATAGAAGATTTACAAAGGTGCCCTTAAAAAAAAAAAGACACCCTAAAAGCACTTGCAGATTTGCACATGGCATTTACTGATCTAGTTTCAAACATCATTGGCAACCTAGTTTTCTAGCCTATGTTCTATTAAATCCTGCCTTTAAAAAACAATAATAATCAGGTAAAAGGACGAATTAAAAATGGTATGAATATCGCTCCAGATTACCCCGAAGAGAAAGAACACAGTGTCGGCTCTCATTCAAGGAGCGCACAGAGAGCTGTAAAAACCATATTTCCCAAGTTGTTATTGTTTGTGATGCACATTTAAGTGCACACAACATTTGCCTTTATGGCAGCTTTACTCTCAACACAGTCAATGGCAAAAGAGTTTCTGTACAATTGACTTTCTCATAAAACGGTTTGATTCCCTACTCATTTTGGCATAGGCTGTAGCTTGAGTTTCTTATATTCCAGCTTCTAGATCCTGAGTGTGTAAATTCTGCTGCGCGTGACAGACAGACCCGGGGCCGGGCTGAGAGGAATTTTCCTTTGTTATATGTACCCACATGAATCACAGCAGTTAGAAAGCTGTTTAGGGAGGGGGCGGGGCGGGTGGTGATGGGGGAATTAAGACAAAACTCCCATCACAGTGAATAGCTAGGCATTATGTCAAAATAGAAAGTTTTATTCTATGCTAAGCAACACCATAAAGTATTTGATGCCAATAAACAAATTTCACAATATTCTGTATCTCCTGGTAGAGAACTTCTTCATAGTCAAATACATGTGAATAGAAATCATTAGAAAAAAATTATGTTCATCGATGTGTGCTTTATCTAGCATTCCACAAGTCATAAATCACTAAAGAAAATTCTTAGTGAATTCATGTCCATATTTGAGTTAGTAATAGTAAATGCTGAGCCTACTATGAAGGCATTTAAATATTTAATGCTAATAATAAAAAGAAGATATATTGATATTGGTAGAGCTATAGCTATAAATTAGATACATGTGTTGATATAGAGACAGAAATATAGATATAGATGCTTTTAATCTGGACTCAAATCTTAATTTTAAAACAATGAATAGATACACAGAGTCCTATCTGTTTCACGTATTGAATTTATCAGATTTATGTGTGGCACTTATATTCAAGCCTGTGTATTCACCACCACGGCCAAGAAGGTAAGTTCGTAAAGACCTGCAGATATTTTAAAAATTAATTTTAAGGCACTAAAAATCTTTCAAAGCAGAAGTTAACAAACCTTTATTGATAAGATCCAGATAAAACATTTTTTAGCCTCTGCAGGCCATGCTGTCTCTGTTGTAAAGATTCAACTCTCTTTTTGTATTTCAATAGCACCAGGGCCCTAAACTACCAGTGAGACCATGTTCCAATTAAACTTTGCCTAAAAAAAATTAGCAGGGACCTGGACTTGGCCTATAGGTTCTTGTTTACTGATTTCTACCCCAAGATTTTCATAATCACCTTTTGTTAGATCTAAATGTAGCATTGTTTTTAAGGAGGAAAACTTATTCCTGTAATTTTTGTTTTGATTTTTTTCATTTGAAAATATCTACTTAAGTGTAAGTTTATTGCAGTTCTTGAACATAATATTTTGACTGGCTTCTTCCTTTGGGCCATTATTGGGAACAATACAAATTGTTGAAATTCCACAGAAAATATAATCCACAATCACAAGAATTAACTTTAGCCATCACAGTTATCAGGTCTTCAGGTATTCAGAATCTTTTTTATGTCCAAAATTTGGCTAACTGCACACTAATAAGACAAGCAATTTATTGTTTTATTCTATATTATTCACTTCCCTTCTTCTGAAATTAAGTCTTTTTTATGTATTTTAGGTAAACCACCAAAACAAATAAACAAACAGAAGACCCATACATTCTGGGACCTGGGCAATGCGCTAACCCCTGGTAACTCACCCAGATTATATGAATTAAATTGCAATACTACATATGATGGGAAAGCATTTTGAAGCAATCATAGATCTAATAAATATGCTTAGTACAAGTCTGAAAAACAAAGGTGTTTCAAACCACTGTTTCACGAAGTAACTCACAAGGAAGGTGAACTTCCTAACTATATCCAGTTCATCTGTTTCCGTGCAGATTGACGTCTTGAGTTGCATTATGCTAAACCTCCAGCAATAAAGCAGAACATTAAATACACCAGACATTTTTCCCCTTACATGATATTTAATAGTATATCTTTCTGTGTAATCAATTGCTGGTTGTCAGCTGGACAAAACCTCAACATTAAAATATGATTCTAAATGGACTTACTAGCATTAAGTTTACATTATTATTATTTATATAGTTCTGTGATAGCATCGATTTGTGGAACAGTAAAATTCTCACTATACCATTTCAGGTCAGAATCATAGAAAGATACATGCTTCTATGAGTATTAATACACAATGATCATAGAATCAACGTTAGCCATTTATAAAATAGATTAGATGGAAGATGATAATGAACTGAACTTGAAACCAAAGCAACTGCTATTCTTTCTGTAAAAGAAGACAATCTGATATCATCAAATTCTCAGTGTATGTATTCAAGGTGCAGAGAGTTCACTAGGGTAAGGAAATTCTTCTTATAATTTATCTAAGTTGTATCAAGGGCTTCTAGTAGCTACAATGAATACAGAGCATTTCATCTTGTACCATTTGAAAAGCTCTGTGTATCTTTTTTGTTTTTTTTTTTTACCTTGGGAGTGATACTTTATTGATTCTACCAACTTTGAAAAAAAATTAAGTCATTTGAACTTAATTAGTGGGCAAATGAACAACATTATACATTACCATAAATCTAAGCTAAGAATTAAAATATCACACAAGCTTTTAAGGGTAAATATACTTCAGAAACAGTCTGAGAACTTGGAGGTGGAACCAACTAAAGATTAGAAATCACAGGTTGATCACTGACCTATTTGAATGATGGAAATTGTATATATTGAAAATGTTACAATTTCAGTCTGGATGATTGTAACAGAAAAGGACAAATCTGGCTGCATATGAGATCTGTTCCTTTGACTTCAACCCCGGGCTCTGTTCCCTAGGCTTAGTCTTGCTGGTTCTGCACCTTCTGTAAAAGAGTGGTGCCTATAGCCTGACATAGAGAGGAGAGCCCATCCTCAAGGCTCTGACCTCTAAGGATATTAACACTGTTCCATTCCTATAGAGATAAACGTTGCGGAATAGAAAATAACGTTTGTCTTGTTGGAGATTTACAAGGACACCATGATCTAACCCATGTGGACAGCTGCAAGAACAAAGGATTCCAAGAACAAAGAATTCCCACACCAAGAAATTTGCAACAACCAAGCATCCCTCCCTCCCCTTTTTAGTATAAAGGGAGCCTGGATTCTGACTTGGGGAGGATGGTGCTCCAGGACATTAGTCTGACACCTTCTTGGTCTGCTGGCTTTCCGAATAAAGTCGCTATTCCTTGCCCCAACACCTTGTCTCCAGATTTATTGGCCTGTCGTATGGCAAGCTGAACAAGTTTGTAGTTGGTAACATTATGACTATTAATAAGCAAATATTCTCTCCAGTATGAATAAATAAACAAGAAATAAACTTATAAATAAATAAGTGGCATTAAAGATGTTCAGTGATTTATTTATCTAGCATGTTAAAATAATTTGTCAAATAACTAATTCAGCAGTAGTTTTCCATAAGAGTTCCCAATGATTTTGGGTACCATGAAAATAAATACCAGTAACTTTCAAATTTTAAATAATTGTCATCTCGGATTTACTAATTGGGTTTAGCATGAGTTTATCATAGTTATTTCTGTGCATATTTCCAGGTTGCATATAATTTGAATTGTGTGGGGCAAACTGAAGCCATCGTTTTTAATCAGGAAGAAATGGGATGTTATCTCAGCATGGCTTGGCATTCATTCTTCCCTCAATTTTACTCCAGGTGCATTTCACTGGGTGGATTTGGCCTCTGGACTGAATTGGCCACTTGGTGTCCCTAAGAAAAGCACCCTGATTGGGAAGCCATATGGTGCAATGCTGTAAGCTGTATCACACTGTGAGTCATATTTTGGCCGGCTTTGTTCTCACAGCTCAGAATTGTATCTGTGTAAATTTCTACACACTCACTGCTTATAGGTGTCATTAGGCTCACATTTTCTTTCTCTTTTTAAACACTTGCCATAAAAAAGTGTTGCTAGAGTTTAAACTTAAAGGCATCAGTCAAGAAGAGGAAGGAAACAGGAAGGGGGCACGTTGGGCTCACCCCGCATTTACCTTTAAAGAAGCAGTCTTCGTTGTGAACAATGGTAATCTTGTGCTTTTTCAGGCAGGCCGCTCTGTGCACTGCACAGTGGTTTTCATAGAACTCTCCATCAGATCCACACACAGGTTTGTAGTGCCGATTGCAAAGGTCCACGCAGGCGCATTCCGCTTGCCCCGTCTCTCTGCTGAGAACGCAATGCCTTCCCAAACCACAGTATTTGTTTTCACAAGATCCCCAAGGGCCATCCTGAATCAGGAATCCTGAGGACAAAGAACAGAAAATCATTTGGATACTTATGTCCAAATTATATGCTGTGGTCAATGTTTCAAATGAAAAGAACAAAAAAAAAAAGTCTAAGAAAAATATAATATAATCAGGGTTCCATTGTGTTTAGCAGAGAAGGGACTTGTGGCAGAACTAGCAGATGAACGTTTTACAAAATACGTTTGACATTTTCCCCTTCTTTCCTCCTCCTTGAACTCTCACGTCCCAACCCAATGAGGATTATAGTCTTTAAGTACAAGGGCTGAAAAGTCAAACTGCCTCAATTCAAATTCTCTACAACTTACTAGCTTTATGTCTTTGGATAAATTGCTTCTATTTGCCACGTTGTACCACCTTCAATATGGGGTTAAGAGTATAGACCATCTCCTAGAAGTGTAGCAAACGTTGCATGTACTAATCCTCAGAAAGCACAGCCCTGGCACACAGTAAATGTTTAACAAATGTCACATTTCACATTCACAGCATTCCAATAAGAGAAAGGAAATGTCTGTATAGAAGGCAGGAAATAAGGGGGAATAGCAATGAAAAACAGTGTCTTGAAAACTTCTTGTGGGGTTCGAACAGCAGATCCTTTCTTGTCTGACCTTTGCCACTTGGCAATCACAGATGCATTTCTTGAGCAAATGAACAAATCATGAAGAATCTGTCTTGTTATTCAGTCTAACAATCTCCACTGGCATCAGAAAAGTACAGGTGGATCAAATAGTCTTGTACTAAAATCAAACTAAGCGACTTCAGTCCTTTTGCTTTTATGGGTAAATTGGCTTTTCTTGTTTGAGAATGTTATCTAACTGAAAAGTAAAGAAGTCTATATATAAATTTCTCTCTCACCATATATATCTATTTGTGTGTGTATATATATATATTCAGGAATAATATGTACACATATATACATGCATATATATGTGTGCATACATATATTTACTGTCAGTGACAATTATATATTGCAAAAAAAAGAAACAACTTTTGAGTGGTTATAAACTTAAATTATAGTAATTTTATTGGATGCTTAGAGTATATTTTCCGATGATTGGTTTAAAAGCCATCTCTCTACATGACTGCATCATAATGATTGAGAGTATGGATTCTGATCCCAGATTTTAAATCACAGCTCCAACAGTTGCAAACTTCAGAACTTTGGGTGGGTACCTAACCATCTGTAACTCAGTTTCCTCATCTGTAAAAGGAGGATAATTGTATATCCTTGGAGGTTTACTAAGATTAAAGGGCTTGAGAGAGAGAGAGATCAAGATGGTGGAGGAGGAAGAGACAGGGCTCACCACCCCTCACAAACATGTCAAAACTATAAATGCATATAGAGTGACTTTTGCTGAAATCTACCTGGGATGAACAAAACAGCTTTTCTACAACCAAGGCTATAACTAAAGGTTCACATGGAGTCTGATAGGAAGGGAGAAGGGGTCAGGCACAGACCTGCATCCCTGGTGGAGGACATAGAAGAGGAGGGGATACACAGGCTTGGGAATCCTCCCTGGGGAGCAAGGGATTCAAGCTACACGTTAGATACCACAACCTGTGGGTCCAACACCAGAAAAGTGAGTTCTCTAAGCTGGTTTGAAAATGAGCTTCTTGGAAGTCTATAAGGAACCCAGTCTCCGGGCTTAAAGAGCACAGACACAGACTTAATCCTATTCACATCACAGAGGCAGCAGATTGCAACTCCCTGGGGCCCTGGCCAGGCTGCCAGCACTTCCCCAGCACACCCTCAGCCTGCCTACGCTCCTGCTCCAGCCCATCATGCTCCGGTGCTACTACACCCACTACTATGGAGGCTGTCATTGCCAATGGGAGTGTGCACACTCGGAGGGGATGGGGCCAGCTCAGACCCCAGACCAGGGCAGATGCAGTCATTGCCAGCTCATGAGTTCCTGTGCATACTTGAGTGGGGGCAGGGCCAGCTCACTGGTGCGGCACTACATCTGCAGCCCCTACACAAAGCATGTGCACCTGGGGCAAATGTGAAAGCAGCACAGAAGTGCAGCCCCAAGCACTCAGGTGCTCTGCCCCTGCCCTAGTTAGGGCAGTAAGGTCTACTGAGCATAGAAGCAGCCCTGGCTTGCGCCTGGCTCTGGCTCTGGCCTCACCAACTCCAGCCCAACCTCCCAGCAACACACCAAATCCAGAGGACGATGCAACCTGTGCTTCCTTCAGACCTAGCACTCCCACCAGAGCCACAGAACATACCCAGACTGAATAGGGATGCTCCCATGCAAAGACACTCCATCAAGATTGGGGTGGGTAATCTAACTAGCTTTACCAAATTTTATAGAGACAAAGAAATTTAAACAAAAATGAAAAGAAAGGAATGCTTCAAATGAAAGAATAATAACAACAAAACCCCCAAAATATCCTAAAGAAATAGAGAAATGTAATTTACTGATAGAGTTTGAAGCAACAGAAACAAGAAGGCTAACTGAACTGGGGAAAACATAGATGAACAAAGTAAAATTTTAACAAAGAACTGGAACATACAAAAAAGAACCAGTGAGAACTCACGAATTCAATAAATAAAACAAAAAACACAATAGAGGGAATTAACAGCAGACGAGGTGATAAGAACACATAAGTGAGCTGGAAAGTAGAATAATGGAAATCACTCAATAGGAGCAGCAAAAAGAAAAACTTTTTTTTTAAATGAGCATAGTTGAAAGAATCTCTGGGTAAGCATGAGGTGTACAAACATTTATATTATAAGGGGTTGAGAAAGAAAAGAGAGAAAGGATAGAAATATATTTGATCAAATTATGGCTGAAAACTTCCTGAAACTGAAGAAGGAAACAGGTATCCAGGTCAGGAGGCACAGAAGGTCACAAACAACATGAACTCACATATCATAATTAAAATGGCAAAGGTTAAAGACAAAAAGAGAATTCTACAGGCAGCAAGAGGAAAAACAGAGCCACTCACCAGGGAACCCCCATAAGGCTATCAGCTCATTTCTCTGCAGAAACTTTGCTGGTCAGGAGGGATTAACATGATATATTTAAAATATTGAAAGATAAAAGCTGTAACCTAGGAAACTCTACGTAGCAAGTTTATCATTTAGAATTGAAGGATAAAGAGCTTCCCAGATAAGCAAAATCTGAGTTAATCAATATTAAATTGACCTTACAAGCAGTGTTAAAAGTTTCACTTAACAGTGAAAAAGAAAAGGCTACAATAAGAAATAAGAAATTATAGCGTACAAAAAAATTCCACTAGTAAAGGCAAGTATATTGTAAAGGCTGTGAATCAATTACTTAAATAAGCTGTTATGAAGATTAAAAGACAAAAAATTATAAAATCAACTATAGCTGCAATCAGTAGCTAAGAGATAGACATTATGATGTAAAATATGACATCAAAAGCATAGAACATGGTTTGGGGAGTAAAAAAAAACACATAGGTTTTAGAATGTGTTTTTACTTAAATGATTATCAGGTTAAATCAAGTAGATATAGGCCAACAGATATGAATGCCATGGTAACCATAAATCAAAAACCTACAATGGGTATAGAAAAACTAGAGAGAAAGAAATGCAAACACAACTCTGAAGAAAATCATCAAACCACAAAGAAAAAACTAAAAATTAAAAAAAAAAGTAGAAAAAAACCCCACAGAAAATAACAAAATGGCAATAAGTAAATATCTAGAAATAATCACTTTAAATGTCAATGGACTAAATACTCCAATCAAAAGACATAGGCTGGCTAACTGGATAGAAAACAAATGAACAAAAAACAAGACCCATCTATATGCTGCTTTCAGGAGAACCACCTTAGAGCTAAAGACACACAGACTGAAAGTGAGGGGATGGAAAAATATATTCCATGGGAAAATGTAAGCTGGGTAGACTTTTTGTTTTAAAGTAGATTTTAAAGCAAAGTATAAAATAAAGGACAAAGAAGGACATTATGTCATGATAATAAGATCAAAAAAATAAGAGGATATAACGTTTATAAACATATATGCACCTAATATAGGAGTACTTAAATATATAAGGCATAAAGGGAGAAATTGACAATAATACAATTGTAATAGGGGACTTTAAAATCACACTTACATCAATGGATAGATCATCCAGACAAAATTAATACGGAAACAATGGCCTTAAATGACAGATTATAACTGATGGAGTTAGTAGATATACGTAGTGCATTACAGCCCAGAACATCAGAATACACATTCTTTTCCAGTACACATGAAACATTCTCAGGATAGATCACATTCTAGGCCATAAAACAAGTCTAAACAAATTTAAGAGGATAGAAATTCTACCTAGCATCTTTTCCAACCACAAAGGTATGAAACAAAAAACGAATTACAGGAAGAAAAATGAGAAACATACAAGCACATGGAGAATAAACATCATGCTACTAAAAAACCAGTGGGTCAACAAAAGTTATCAAAAAGGAAATTAGAAAATACCTTGATACAAATAAAAATAAAAATACAACTTTTCAAAATGTATAGAACACAGCAAAAACAGTTCAGAGAGGGAAATTGTTAATGATACAGGCCTATCTGGAAAAGAATAAAAATCTCAAATAAACAACCTAACATCTAAAGAAATTAGAAAAAGAAGAACAAAGTCCACATTCAACAGAAGAAAGGAAACAATAAAGATTAGAGAGAAAATAAATGGAGACTTAAAAAAAAATAAAAAGAAAAGTCAGTGAAACCAAGGGCTGTTTCTATAAATAAATAAATAAATAAATAAATAAATAAATAAATAAATAAATGCCTTTAGCCAGACTTAATAATAAAAAAAGTATACCCACATAAACAAAATAAAAATGGAAGGTGATATATTACATCTGATCACAAAAATGCAATCATAAGAGAACATTATGAACAATGATATTCCAGAAATTGTACATCTGGAAGAAATGGATAAATTCTTAGAAACATATATGTCAAGACTGAAGAAGAAGCAATAGATAATCTGAACAGACTGATTTCTAGTATTGAAATTGAGTCAGTGACCAATAAACTGCTGACAAACCAAAATCCAGGATGAGATGTTTTCACAGGGGAATTCTACTTGACTTACTATGTTTCTTTCTCAAACTATTCCAAAAAATGAAGAGGTGAGAACACTCCAAATTCACTCTAGAGGTTACCATTACTTTGATACCAAAACCATACAAAGACACTAAAAATGAAAATTACAGGCCAATATCCCTGATGAATATAGATGCAAAAATCCTCAACAAACTGAATGCAACAATATATAAAAAGGATCATTCACCATGATCAAGTGGGATTTATTTCAAGGATGCAAGAATGGTTCAATATCTGCAAATCAGTCAATGTGCTACACCACGTTAAGAAAACAAAGGATAAAAAGCATATAATCATCTTGATGCATGCAGAAAAGGCATTTGATCAAATTCAACACATATTCATGATAAAAACTGTCAACAAAGTAGATGTTTAAGAAACATTACCTTAACATAATAAAGGCCATTATGACAAACCCACAGCTAGCATCATACTCAGTAGTGAAAACCTGAAAGCTTTTTCTCTAAAATCAGTAAAATCAGGAACAAGACAAAGATAGCCACTCTCATCATTTATATTTAACATAGTATTTGAAGTCCTAGTGACATAAATCAAATAAGAAAAAAGAATTACAAGGCGTTCAAATTGGAAGAGAAGATGTAAAACTATCACTATTTGGAAATGACGTAATACTATATACGGAAAACTCTAAAGTCTCCACCAAAAAAACTAATGAATGAATCCAGTAAAGTTGCAAGATACAAGATTAAGAAACAAAAGTTGGCTTCTTTTCTATACACTAAAAATGAAATATCAAAAAGAGAAAGCAAGAAAATAATCCCATTTACGATAGTATCAAAAAGAATAAACACATAGGAATAAACTTAATCAAGGAGGTGAAGTCTTATACTTTGAAACTATGAGACAATGAGGAAGGAAACTAAAGATGATGCAATGAAATGGAAAAATATCCTGTATTCATATATTGAAAAGAATAATATTGTTGAAATGTCCATACTACGTAAAGCAATGTACAGTTTTAGCATAATCCTTATCAATCTATATACTCATGACATTTTTCACAGAAATAGAACAAATAATCCTAAAATTTATATGGAAGCACAAAATACCCTGAATAGACAAAGCTATCGTGAGAAAAAAGAACAAAACTAAAGGGATCACGTTACCTGACTTCAGATACTACAAAACTAAACTGATCAAAACAATATGATACTGGCACAAAAACAGACACATACATCAATGGCACAGAAGAGTGAGATTAGAAATAAGCTCACACACATATGGCCAATTCATCTATGTTAAAGGAGGCAAAAATATACAATGGGGAAAAGATAGTTTCTTCAATAAGTGGTGTTGGAAAACTGGACAGTGTAGTGACATGTAGAAGAATGAAATTAGAATGTTTTATCACACCTTATACAAAAAATAAACTCAAAGTAGATTAAAGACTTACATGTAAATCAAGAAACCATAAAACTCCTAGAAAAAATCATAGGCAGTACACTCTTCGACATACATATTAGCAATATTTTTTTATCTTTTTCCTTAAGCAAGGGAAACAAAAGCAAAAATAAACAAATGGGACCAAATTACCCTTAAAAGCTTTTGCACAACGAGGAAAACTATCAGCAAAACAAAAGAGCCGCCTACTGAATGAGAGAAGATACTTGCAAATGATATGTCTAGTAAGAGGGTAATATCCAGAATATATGAAGAGCTTATATAATTCAATATCAAAAAAACAAACAACCCAATTAAAAAATGGGCAAAAGATCTGATAGATTTTCCCAAAGATGACATCCAGGTGGCCAACAGGCACATGAAAAGATGCTCAACATTACTAACCATCAGGGGAATGAAAATCAAGACCACAGAGAGATATTACCTCACACTTATCAGAATGGTTATTGTCAAAAACACAATGCATAAAGTTGCGGGGATGTGAAGAAAAGGGAACCCGACCTAACTGTTAGTAGGAGTGTAAATTGGCATATCCCCTATGGAAAACAGTATGGAGGTTCTTCAAATAATTAAAAATAGAATTACCATATGATCCAGAAATTCCACTCCTGGGTATATACCCAGGAAAATTGAAAAAATAATTCCCCCCAAAAAATGCACCCTGATGTTTCTAGCAGCATTATTTACAATATCCAAGATATGGAAGCAAACCAAATGTCCATCGACAGATGAAAGGATAAAGAAGATGAGCATATACATACATATATATATATATTATGGAATATTACTCAGCCATAAAAAATAATGAAATTTTGCTATTTGGAGCAACATGGATAGAACTGAAGGGTATTATGCTTAGTGAAATAAGTCAGATGGAGAAAGACACATGTTATATGCTTTCATTTATATTTGGAATCTAAAAAAATAAAACAAAATAATGACTATAACAAAGCAGAAACAGACTCATAGATGCAGGGAACAAACTAGTAGTTATCAACAAGGGGACGAGGGGAATGGGTTGGGGGTAGGGGATTAAGACATACAACTACTAAGTATAATATAAACAAGATATGAGGATACAATGTACACAGAGAAAATATAGCCAATATTCTATAATAACTTTAAATCTAGCATAATCTATAAAAATATCCAGTCACTATGTTGTACACCTGAAACTAATATGACATTGTAAATCAACCAAACTTCATATGAAGAAAAAAGTCTTGGCAATTCAGCAAGGTAGCAGGTTACAAGATTAACGTTCAAAAATCAGTTGCATTTCTGTATACTAATGATAAATCAACAGAAAAAGAAAGTAAAGAAACAGTCCCCTTTAAAATAGCACCCAAAGTAATAAAATATCTAGGAATAAATCTAACCAAGGAGGTGAAAGAATTTTACACAGAAAACTATAAACCATTGATGAAGGAAATTAAAGTAGACTTTAAAAAATGGAAAGATATCCCATGCTCTTGGATTGGAAGAATCAATATTGTTAAAATGGTCACACTGCCCAAGGCAATCTACAGATTTAATGCAATCCCTATCAAATTACCCAGGACATATTTCACAGAACTAGAACAAATCATAATAAAATTTATATGGAACCACAAAAGACCTAGAATTGCCAAAGCATTACTGAAGAGAAAGAAAGAGGCTGGAGGAGTAACTCTCCCAGACTTCAGACAATACTGTAGAGCTACAGGCATCAAGACAGCATGGTATTGGTACAAAAACAGACATATAGACCAATGGAACAGAATAGAGAGCCCAGAAATGAACCCACAAACTTTTGGTCAACTCATCTTCGACAAAGGAGGCAAGAATATACAATGGAATAAAGACAGTCTCTTCAGCAAATGGTGTTGAGAAAACTGGACAGCAGCATGTAAAACAATGAAGCTAGAACACTCCCTTACACCATAGACAAAAATCAACTCAAAATGGATCAAAGACTTAAACATAAGACAAGATACAATAAACCTCCTAGAGGAAAATATAGGCAAAACATTATCTCACATACATCTCAAAAATGCTCTCCTAGAGCAGTCTACTCAAGCAATGGAAATAAAAGCAAGAATAAACAAATGGGACCTAATGAAACTTACAAGCTTCTGCACAGCAAAGGAAACCGTAAGTAAAACAAAGCAACACCTACAGAATGGGAGAAAATTTTTGCAAATGAAACTGACAAAGGCTTGATCTCCAGAATATATAAGCAGCTCATATGACATAATAAGAAACAAACAAACAACCCAATCCAAAAATGGGCAGAGGATCTAAACAAGCAATTCTCCAAGGAAGACATACAAATGATCAATAGGTACATGAAAAAATGCTCAATATCACTAATTATCAGAGAAATGCAAATCAAACCTACAACGAGGTATCACCTCACACCAGTCAGAATGGCCATCATTCAAATGTCCACAAATGACAAATGCTAGACAGGCTGTAGAGAAAAGGGAACCCTCCTTCACTGCTGGTAGGAACGCAGTTTGGTGCAGCCACTGTGGAAAACAGTATGGAGATTCCTAAGAAGACTAGGAATAGAATTACTGTATGACACAGGAATCCCACTCCTGGGCATATATCCAGAAGGAACTCTACTTCAGGATGACACCTGCGCCCCAATGTTCATAGCAGCATTATTTACAATAGCCAAGACATGGAAACAGCCTAAATGTCCATCAACAGATGACTGGATAAAGAAGCTGTGGTATATTTATACAATGAAATACTACTCAGCCATAAAAACCGACAACATAATGCCATTTGCAGCAACATGGATGCTCCTGGAGAATGTCATTCTAAGTGAATTAAGCCAGAAAGAGAAAGAAAAATACCATATGAGATCGCTTATATGTGGAATCTAAAACCAACCAACCAACAAACAAACAAACAAAGCATAAATACAAAACAGAAATAGACTCACAGACATAGAATACAAACTTGTGGTTGCCAAGGGGGTGGGGGGGTGAGAAGAGAGAGACTGGGATTTCAAAATTGTAGAATAGATAAACAAGATTATACTGTATAGCACAGGGAAATATATACAAGATCTTGTGGTAACTCACAGAGAAAAAAATGTGACAATGAATATATGTATGTTCATGTATAACTGAAAAATTGTGCTCTACACTGGAATTTGACACAACATTGTAAAATGATTATAAACCAATTAAAATGTTAAAAAAAAAAGTCTTGGCATATGTAAAACTCCATTTGTATGTTAGTTATTGTTATTACTATTTTTAGAAACTAGTTTTCATAAGAACAGACATACACAAATAAAAATGTATTTCAATAATCAATTATATTTGTTTTTTAAATAATACCTAAGAGGTATTTTTATGTTCATATAATTATGTGTATTTCCAAATAGAATTTAGAAAAATTAAAATGACAGGAAAAAGGACCAACACTATTAATAGTATAATTAAGAAAATAATTTATAATTTTTGATAGTAGTATAAATTGGAACAAATCTTCTAGAAAACAACTTAAAATTATTTGGTCTCTGACATCATGATCTAATTGTTGAGAAAACATTCTATAACACTTAGAACAAAAAATAAGAAAAAGATTATTTATTGAACCAAGCTTTCCAATGCAGTATTATTTTAAATAACTGATAATGACACTGAAATATTTAGTAGATTTTAAAAAATATATATTAATGCAATTCTTCTTGAAGTCTGGCATTTAGAATGGCCTAGAGAAGTTTTATAACACAGATTCCACCTTCACTTTACCCGAGAAGTTCTGATTCAGTGGATCTGGAGTAAAGCCCCAAATTTATATTTCTAATTTCCCAGGTGATCATGATATTTTTGTTTCTGGGGTCAAACTTTTGGGCCTTTGGCTTAATGAAATCTTAGCTGCTAATTAAAGTAATATAACACAAGCAAAAAACTAGGTAAATAATTATAAAATGTTCTTAAGTGGAAAAGATGAGACATTTAGGTTATGATATAAACCAGACATAAGAATGCAAGTATTTGGATAAAATTAAGAAAATATATGGAAAAATGAACACAATTCATTAGCTAATTGGATATGATACCAGGGAAAATTTTCTACTTTTACATAATTTTTTTAACGTTCAATGCAATACATTAAAAAAGAAAGTCCATAGTTGTGTCAGTTACAACTGTAAAATAATGACTGGTTTCGTTTTGGAAAATCTTTTTTCTCACCCTTATACCAGTACGTATGCCAATTGTTGATCTAATGTTTATAGGATCCAAATTGGGGCTGCCATTATAACACAGTTGTGTTTTGTCTAGTTTTATATCTTGTATTTGTTTATTTCCCTACCATCTTGCTAACAACTAGTTTCTTACTATCAAATAGTTTAAGATTTATCAATTGGGTATTTTATTATTTATAATTGAAGAATGAGATTAAGGTAAAGTGGGTCAAAAGATTATTTTACATTTTTCTGTCACAAACTGAGGACACTAACTGAATCAGTAGAGTTTCCTTTTTGAGGAGGAATAATTTGCCATGAAGTGAGGTCATTTTGGTATATTTAGGTTGGTATATTTCCTAGATTCTCTCTTCTTAAAGTTTTCCTCTTCTGGCCTGTACTCCAGTTCAGAGAGTTGTGTTAGAATGGCCAATAGGACATTTTCTAGAAGTTAATGAACTGTTTTATACTAGCCAGAAGCTGTGTGTTGCATATAGCTGCTATGATTAAAATAAATTTAATTAATTCACATGCAATCCAAAAGAAAGCTCATATTATGTAAATGAACAGCTAGAACATATCCTTTCTGACAGTAATTATCCATGACTAGTGCTGAACGTAAGTTTCAGCTAAGATTAAATCAATTTAATCTGATCAGCACGTCAAAGATCTCTTTCAAGTATACTCAGTCAGATAACACAGGAAGCGAATTTTAATCAAGAACTTATACCCTGCTCTCTCACAACTTGATGAAATGACGTTTGTTCCTCCAAAAGTGCTATATATTCAACAAGTGCAATATTTTGTAACCTCTGCTTTCAGAGCGTTACAAAAATCCCTCGGATTTAAAATAAATGTTACGGAAACATTAAAAGATGAAAGACACCAAATAATAAAGCAAAATCATTCTACGTAATTCTAAAGATGGTCTTTTCAGGTTCTCAATCATGAAGCAATCCTCTTCAAGTGACTTAATATATACTTTATCAAACAGGTTCTTAACAGAGAGTGGATCTAAGCTGAAATAAACTTTAATAAAATTATTATTTTTATGTGCAAGGTGCTATATTAGATGCTATAGAATAGACACAAAGAGCAGTTGTTGACACTTTTCCTAGGGGCTTACAAAGGGCTTAAGTCAGGATAAGGTCCCAATGAGAGAGGCAAAGATTTAGGGACATATTTAGGGATGCAAAGGAGCGTGAGTTGGCTAATAACAGATACGGTCTCACAAATAATGTATCATGTCATGGTGGAAGTTATGTTCCAGGAATGGGTTAGGAGTTCAGAAGACTGACATAGGGATAGACAGGGTATGAAATAAAGGCTGATGCTGGATTTAAAACAGTAACAGCAGAGGGAAGAAAGAACCAGATTTGGATGAGCTAACAACTTCTAATGGTGATATATATATGTATGTGTGTGTGTGTGTGTGTGTGTGTGTGTGTATAATTGATTTAGAGTGCCAAGTAATTTGAGGTGTTAATTCTCTCATAAAAATATATAATGTTTCAGTATGAAATGTTAAATACTATCTTAATTTTGACTTGTTAGAAAGAACAAAGGATTCTGGAGAAAAGGATTATTGTCTTTGCTTTTCCATTACCTATTAGTCTGACCTCTGCCAGGCTGCAATCTCTTTGCTCCAGATGATCAAATGGTAAGATAAAAGGAAACTGATAAACCACCTTTATAGTTACTCTCATCCAAAAAATACTTCCGTTTAAGAATGCTTGGCAAAACAGTTTCTAATAAAAGGTAATGTCTGAGAAGTACATTTAGTAATCTTTCTCTAGAATGCTTAATACTCAAACTTCACCTGCATTTAACAATCCTAGGCTCATAATCCCCTAATTTAAATAAAATTTGCATACCATAGAAATAGCATTAGCTATACAAAATGCAGAATTATTTTTAAGCTAGATTTTCTGAATTGCTTTGTTTATTCAAAGATTTTGTCATTATTTTGTTTTTGTATCATGTTATAGTTACAAAAATGGACTTGAAAGTCTGAGTCCTTTATGTGTATTCCAATTGTTACTACAAATGTGATTTTAGGCTAGTTAGTTAAAGTCACTGCGCCTCAGTTTCCCCACCTAACTGGAACAGAAGAAACTGTGTGTTATTTAAATGAATATGTAAAATGGAGGTAACCATAATCATTATAGTAGCACATGGTTGTTGAGGGGATTAAGTGAGATGACACACTGAAAATGCCTGGCATAGGGTGTTCATAAATGTAGTTATTAAAAAGTATCATTTACTGTAGTTTTGGCACATACAATATATTGGCTCAAGATCATTGGAATAAAGAAAGAACAGCCTTATGACTAGTTTTTGTTACATATTTTGAAATATGTGTTTTCAAATAATGCACCTAAATTTCTCAAGAGTATCCGCTAGATAAGAATTTCCCTCACTTGCAAAAAAAGCAAGCAAGCAAGCAAGCAAGCTCATATTTATTTAATGGAATATTTTGATTTAAAAATAAGAATTTTGGTGACATTTTGCTCCCTATGTATTGTGAAACTGTTAAATTCTTTAAATCCAAAATACAATTTCCCATTGCATACTGTAAACTCTAACAAAACACACTCAGCCCTGGCAAACTTCATGGCTAGTTCAAGTAAATAACCCAAACCTGAGAAGATTGAGCACAGTATGATCTTTTCAGGAGTTTTAATGACTAGGATGTGTATTTCCTGTGGCTAATTTGTAAAGGTGGTCAAAACAAGACTGCCTGACTGTAGGTCTGCCCGGTGGGCCACTGCTGAAACATTGTTTGAACGGTCCCATATCTGCAGTTCAGTGAATCTGGAACCTTTTTCTCCAACTTATTTCAGACAATCCATTGGACTTCTGCAGGCACCTTCATGAAATGCTGCAATCAAATTTATTTTAAAAGAAGTAAAGTTGCAAAAAGATAGGTATAAAAAAGCCTGGGGATTCAGTTAAATTGCATCTATCCAAATTTTAGTTTCTGTTTAGTGCAAATTAGTTTTTCCCAGTGCAGATGATTTTTGATCTGTCATTTCAAAGATTACATGATCTGGGGTCACTAACCAATATGGCAACAATTACTCCTTATTTCCTGGTCTCAACTGCATTATGAGCATTCTAATTATGACAGCTGAACCCTGGAAGAGCTGAAGAAATACTCTCAAAATTCCAGCTTCCACTTGTGACCTTCAATAATAAAATTATTTTTCCATATCATTAATTTTATCCTTTCTAAGTCCCATCTAAGAACCAATATTTCTCTATTAGTATCTCAATATTGTAAACTGTGTTGTACACTGGAAACAAATGCAACATTATAAAGCAACTGTACTTCAATAAAAAAATAAAATAAAATAAAAATTTTAAACTCTAGTCCCCTGAGAACTTAGAATACTTATAACTAATACTTTACCAGATAAAAACACTTTCATCATCTGTATTATTTATGTAGATCGTACAAATGGATCAGAAGCCAAAGAAATCTCACTCTCACAGTTTCCACTAGTGCCTAAAAATGTCTTAACATTATAGATAGGTAGACAGATAGATAGATAGACAAACAGATAAATCATAGGTGAATATATAGTTATTTAAGGCTTTCTTTTAGATATCCCTGATTATTAAAAGCAAAATGTCTGTTCTAAAATGTTTTAATTTAGTGAAGATTTTGAGTGATATTAAAAAGAAGAAAAGCATTTCTTTTGCTTAGTATTTGGGTGCCACTGTCCACTAAGGTGTTGATAGGTATTGTAAAAAAGAAACTAAATTAATTAGCAGCCATTAAAGAAATGCTTTTTATTTTATGTAAGTCTATGCAATGAGAGTAAAGATATATGCTAAATCATCTGTGAGACTAAAAATACTTCAGGCTTTGGAATAAACCCAAAACTTTAAAACACCATGATTTCTTATTAAAGTTTAAAGCAGTATATGGATTTTTCTCACATAAAGTAGATATTTTCACACTGTGATGAAAAATATTAAATACCAAAATAAAAAGTTGAAAGTGAAGATTGATTATAAAAATCAAATTATATAATTGATGATAACTGATCAAATTATAATTTGATTTTAATAAAAGGGTAGATATAACTAAGTAATCTTTAGGTTCTAATACTAACCATTAGAGTGAGACCAGTCATATTGCTAAGAGGGAACTGGGGGAAGACAGGAAGACATAGCTAATTCTGTCATAACTACAGGAATCAATGACTGCTAGAGAAATACTGCTTTTGGTGAATTTAAAAGTTTTCATTTTAAAATTCACTTTCCTAAGTTATTTCAATATACTGAATGTATTTCAAAAAATCATTTTGCTTTAAATGAAAGAGGGTTTTAATGACTTGATTTTATGTTTTTAATTAAGGAATAATTTTTGCAAGCATTTTTAGGTTCACAGCACAATTGAATGGAAAGTACAGAGAGTTTCATAAGCCAGTCACAAAAAGACAAATACGGTAGGATTCCACTTGTATGAGCTTCTTAGAGTTGCCAAAATCATACACATAAAAAAGCATGGAATTTTGACAGGGACCAGGGGAGAGGGGATGGGGAATTCTTGTTTATAGGTACGGAGTTTCAGTTTCGCACAATGAAGAGGGTCCTGGAGCTGGATGGAGGTGATGGTTGCACAACAATACGAATGTACTTAATACCGCTGAACTGTATACATAAATAACAGTTAAGTAGCTTTTATGATATATGCATTTTACCACTAAAAAACTGGAAAAAAATTTTAAGGTCCAGAGATTTCCTAAGTATCTTCTTCTTCCAAAAACACAGCCTTCACCACCATCAAAAAATCTGAGCACCTACCATTTGCAAAAAAAAAAAAAAAAAAAAAAAAAAAAGAGACCTTTACATATTTCCTAAGAATCAATTTATTACAACACCAGAAATTCTATACTTCTCTAAGTAAGTTATAAAACTTCCATCTCAATCATTTTTTTCTCTTTTGACAGTTGAGGCCAGTGTTAGGGAGGGTTTACTGAAACAGCCAGGCACAGGACGTAAATACATGGACCTCAGGTTCAGAACCCACGGTTTATTACTGGTATAATTCTGGTTTCTGTTTTCTTGGTTGCTCAAGCTCTTTGAATATTAAAAAAAAAATTAGGACAAAAGGCACTGTCTCTACACTCCTCAACTCATTTCCTTCACCCTCCCATGTCTCTCCTTCACCATCTGTGATTTAAAACTATTTCATATCTGATTTGCCCAAAAACTTGACACATTCTCTGAATTCTCTTAATGCCCCCAGCTTAGGTGTTTGGAATAAAAGCAGGCTTTTTTCAGCTTTTGATGCCATTAACTTCCCTGAGGTCACAGATACAGATTCAGTCCACTGCTTGAATTGGACAAAGGTCAAGGAGAAAATGTAGACTACAACCTGAGAAGTGGGAAGGGATGAATTTGGGGGTTTGAGATTTACAAATGTTAGCTAGTGTATATAAAAATAGATTTTAAAAAAAGTTTCTTCTGTATAGCACTGGGAACTATGATCAGTATCTTGTAATAATGTTTTAATGAAATAGAATATGAAAACAAATATATGTATGTATATGCATGACTGGGACAATGTGCTGAACACCAGAAATTGACACATCGTAACTGACTATACTTTAATAAAAAAAAATAAGTGGAAGAATATGACCTGAAATGTATTATGTCACCACCATAATGAAAAAATAGGTAACCCAGTCTAGTAGGGTTGTAGAAGGCATTCTAGAAGAGAAAAAAGCTGGCACTGTATAGGAATTGGTCATGTAGAGAAGACACTCATACAAGGAGATTTGGGGCAAAGTTGTGAACAGATGCATAAGGTGATTTAGTGTTGCCAAAGTATGATTGGGATTGTTAAAAGATGCCAGTAATGAATTAGGGAAATGGTACTAGAAGTCCTGAAGGCTATGTTAAGGATATGTTACTGGGGCTATGCATGTTAGTACTTAATAGTTTTAAGAAGGAGTACATGTAGAGGATAGAAAAGAAACCACATGAGTTAGGAAGTTATCCACACCCCCAGTCTAGTTGAAAATCATGTGGGTCAGACCAAGGAAAGAACTATAAAAAAAATTGATTTATGGAATAATATTGAATGAGTTGGAAAAGGAGGATGCAAAAAGGGTAGCTTTGAACATAAAGGAAGGAGCCAAGGCTATAAATAAAATTTTTGTGAAAAGTAATGTCAGCAGTTGAAGGGATTCATAACCAATATTCTTAATATTATTGGAATAATAATAACAACACTAAGCACAAGAACAATAAATAATTGGCTGTGGATAAGTGACACAGCTGAGAATGGAAACCAAATCTCTTTAATTACAGCAATCTGCAAAGTCATGCTGTTTTTCATCAATACTCAATCATCTCACTTGGAAGAGTGGAGGGAAGATCATGGCACTGTTCAGAGCAACGGCCCTACTTGTCCTGTGTGGTGGAAGGATTTGAATGGAGGAGAAGATAAGTAACTCAGAAGAAAGTACTGCACACAGGGTACAAGGAACAGGGTACAAATACAGGAAACCAGGCAAAGTTACATAAATGCTTGCCTGGCAAATCATTTTGTACTTTAATATCACTAACAGTCTAGGAATTAAGTCCAACATAGTCTTTGCTGAAGTGACCATCTATTGTGATGCGTCTCTAATATATATGAAAATAAGAAATTCTCTTTCCATTCCACCCCACTAACAAAGAACTTTTTTTAATGAGAGATTGCCAAGATCATAAATATTTTTTTCAAGATAACTATTTATTATCTCCTTTATATTCATAAGCTCTGATACTTCCCCGCCATTCTCATGGGCCTGAAAATTAAGCTTTATGCAGCAGAAATAAAATTTAAGTATGTTAAAACTAATTATCCTAACAATAAATATAATTATCATATTAGATGTTTAATATATTAGCATTTAAAATCCCATTTTAATAGCATAAGCCCCACTGTGATCTCTAGGTCTTTGGTCTTAACTGATTTTTCTCTATCCTATAGCACAAATATTTTGGTTCTGCCCCATATCACTCTGTTTATTACTTTCTGAAAAAACAATTTGTATTTTAAACTTATTCTATATTTAGGACTTCTACATATTTGGAATCTTCTTTTTTCCACAAAATTAAGTCAGTATTTTTTGTGTATGTGTGTGTGTATATATGTATATGTGTATATACATATATGTATACACACACACATACACATACCATGTGTCTGTCTGTCTGTCTGCCTGTCTGCCTATCTATCTATCTATCTATATCTAAGAGATCCTGTGGCCCTGAAGCCTGAGATACAGAATGAGAGAAGCCCCTGGCAGCCTCCATTCAAATCCTTCCACCACACAGGACAAGTAGGACCGTTGCTCTGAACAGCGCCATGATCTTACCTCTCCACTCTTCCAAGTGAGATGACTGAGTACTGATGAAAAATAGCATGACTTTGCAGATTGGTATAATTAAAGATACTTGCATTCCATTCTCAACTGTGTCACTTATCCACAGCCAATTTTATAGATAGATAGATAGATAGGCACATATTTTATTGAAGTATAGTCAGTTTACAATGTTGTGTCAATTTCTGGTGTGAAATTAATATTTAAATTAATTGCTTAACCAGAAGTTTTTAAATTGTTTTTAAAAATTATTTTATTAATTTTTTTTTAGCTAATTGCATTGTTCTCTTAGCCTTCTGAATATTTTGGTTGTGGTGTCCTTCCCATCACTGGCTTTTGGTTTTTTCAAACCATTGATAAACTCTGTACAAGTTAGTACAACAAAACAGACCAGGACACTACGATACATAAAGAAATATGGTTTTAAATACTTTTTTTTTAAATGTTTTAATTTACATATGATAATCTTCTGCATATACACTGTTAGATCATGTATAATTTGCTTAGATAATAATATTGTTTATCTGTTTCACGTCATTGGCAGACAGGTATGGCAGGCTTGTTGTAAAAGTTAGTTTGTGATCTGGCTCCTCAGTCTCCCTACTCTGCCAACATATCTGGCACCAAGGCTCTTTTCCAGGGCCTTCTCTCATTCTGTATCTCAGGCTTCAGGGCCTCAGGATCCCACTGGACTGATAGTTTATGGTGTTTGCAACTCGGTGATGATCCATGTTTCCTCCCCTTGCCCATCTTCTCCTTTTTTGGTGTAGAGGCTAAATTATAGAACACTTTACATAAACGTAATGCCCTTAGCATACTGTACGCTAAGATACATGCCATGTGCGTAGGCTCACAGGGCACTATATTTTAGTAGGGATGGGATACAATTAAAACAAATACTTTGTAAGGTACAAAAAAAAAAAACCTTGTCACATGGGAGATACAAAGCGATATGATGTTTGGAGGTGGAAGACATTTATTTTGAAGGAAAGTAATAAAAGCTTCCTAATAAAAGTCAGATTTGATCAGGGATTTTTTTTTTAATGGTTAGTCTTTTGACAGGTGGAAATGTGTTGGAAACAGAAGAGCAAAGGGAGACAAAAGAGCAGTATTCTGTGTTTCACAAAACTTGACCCTGCTATCAGTTTTACATCGTCCTTACCAGTGGTTTCAGAGTCATCATTTCCTAAGTGGGTGAGCCCACCATGTTTATTGTCCCAGTTAAGGCCATCTAGCAAAATCTCCTGTATCTCTTCCTAAACTGTTTGTTTCTAAATAATTGCTTATCGTATACTTTCAAAAATTACACATAAAAAAGAACAATATAGCTCTATGTATTTAGTTCTTTGAGTGAGAGTTCTCAAGTAGAAACGAATAAGAAAACATCTCCAAACCAAGTCCCCTTTCTAATGACTACAGTTTATGTACACTGCCTAAAACGTTTCCTGAAGCATTCTTCCTCCTCTGATCTTTTAGCCAATCATATGAAGTAAGTGCTCTTTGTTTCCCGTTTTACAAATAAGGAAGGAATTCGCTCAGAATGGCTACTTAGCATGTCCTAAGTCACAAAGTTGTGAGTGATGACACCAAGTTTCAAACTCAAGTCTATTTGAACACTTAGCAATTATGTGATTCTGCCTGGATGCCATTTCTATTGATTTGTGTGATTCTTGTGGAACATACAGGAGATATGCATTGTAGGCATTTGGAAATGAAAACTTGATCTTAGTAGAAAGCCCAGGAATCTAAGTTTTACAGTCACCTATATAAAATGATAGGTGAAGATATGACTGAATGTTTTGTAAAAAAAAAAAAAAAAGTAAATAAAAGTATACGTAGAAAGGAGAGTTGGAAATACAGCAACTTGGACCTCAGAAGTTTTCCAAGAGGACCAGAAGTATCTTTCCCCTCAGTCATTAAAAAACTGGTAACTTAAAATCCAACAGTAACTTGTTCTGTAACCTTGGCAATTTCCTTGGTTTATTTTTGCTTCCATTTTCTCACGAGTAAAATGGAGATGGTAATGGAACTGATCTTAGTGAGTTACTGTGAATTAAAGCATGTAAATCCTGTAAACTAGTACCTGTCAGATAATGGGCACAACTTTCATGCCAACTGTTACTAACATCAGTATTATCCCTGCTGATGTTGTTGTCGTCAGGTTATTTCATTCTAAAAAGCAAACCAAAAAGTAGGCAATTTTCAAAGGAGTTACAATCCAGAGTTTATGTGCTATGAATACTTACTGAAACAATACGTAACACGATAGACTCCCAGGTTAGCCCACAAACTCTACTTAGTCATGAATGCTTCAATACTATGGGCCCTATTAATGATATTACAGAAGATAAACATTATGTGTAAAGTGTTCTTCGGTAAAATGTGGGCAGCAATTTAACTTTGGATCTCAGGACCATACTTCTTCTACTGTATGAAATGTCCTGTCCAAGTTATGGAAGTAAGAACCCCGGCCAGTTCCTCCTTTGTGACGCTATTTGGCAGGACATTTGTAAGGGGTCATTAAAGAGAAGGATGAGAACGTAAAGATCGTAGGGAGAGAAAACTGTGGAGACAAGTTATTTCTCTCAATTTGATTCCCAATCTTTGTTTCCAGTTCATTCTCTTGGGAACACAGCATCAAGGATGCAGATCTCCCTACCTTTCCTCAACAAGTCAACCATCCCACGTCTTCCTGCAAAAGGCAGTCCTACACTGCTTCTTGTCCATCTGCTTACCAATGGCAGTCTGCACAGACCCAAGGAAGCTGGGGTTACGGAATACGTCTCTGTTATAAAAATTCAGGGTGACATCTAGGGCTGCGTGGTCAGAGCCATTTCTGTAATGACCAGAGAGAAGTAATTAAAGGCTGAATGTTTGGCAGGAACAGTTCAGGAGAAGATGAGGGCTTTTTTCAAGCTGGTGGGTGTCATCTTCTACCTCCTCCATTGCACACGTCTCCGTGCCTTCTGATTCTCAGTCTTTTTGGCCCTAAGTCAGTTTCCCTATACTCAGCTTTCATCCAGTCATGCCCAATTAATAGATTTCCTTCCTAGGTTTCTCAGTGGCCTTGATGGCAACCAATAGGATAAATCTATACATCCTTCACAGAGATTCTTGAGAAAAGCATAGATTTAAAGACCCTCTCTTTAATATTTTATTAAACAAACAAGCAAGCAAGCAAGCAAAAAATAGGAACAATTTCCACCCAACACACAGCTTCCTTTCATGAAACAGAGTTTCTTGATACTTATTTCTTTGGGGAATTGCAGAAATTAAGAAAGCAATGATGTTTCTTTGATGTTTTGCATACATATATGCAATATACCTAAACAGTATGTGTATATGTGTGTAGATAGTCCTCTTACGTACCCTTCTGGTCTACTATGGAATATTGAACACACAAACATCATTTTGCCCCCTCTTTAAATCCTTCAAAACCACTAAAATGAAATTATTTTAAAAGATACATACAAGGATGAGGAGAACTGGAGAACAGACAACAATGAAATACTGGAAGTCTGACAGCACATGGATAAATGGGAACTGACCTACTTGCCCTAAGGAGGCTGACTCCCAACCTTGTAGTGGGTAGAGAACCTTATTTACTGCACAGATGCCTCAAAACATACATACACTCAGCAATACCAAGTACCTTTGGAAATGAAAGCTCAGTGATTGGGAAATAGGGAGGGCTGCTGAAAATTTTTTGAGAAGTGGTTAAATTTCCAGATCCCTTCCACTGTACAACCCTGGGAGAAGTCTAGAGGTTGATTTACTCAGGACACACCCACATGGAAAATGAGGATCATGAGAGGCTGTCATCTGCCCCAGGGCAGTCCATTCCAACACCTGCAAGAATCCGAAGTCACAGGTACCATCTTTAGGCAGATGACTCAAAGACTCTTCTCTAGGGAATTTCATTCTGGGAGTTCCCTAAAACTGATCCACCCAGGTCACCCACAGTGAAGCTTTTGGTTAAAAATCTTACCCAGTGCTCAGAAATTCCAAGTCAGCTTTTGGATATCCTTCTCTTAATCAAAAGCAGGAAGCTATGATTAACTGGACATCTGAGTAAACTATCTAATGTGGAAAATCAGGCCAAAATAAACAAACAGATAAAATAATATGGGATGAGAATATGCAGAGAGAAAAATACTATGAAAACAAATGAAATATTTTTTATTTCTAGGAAGATATACATAATAGTGAATCCTGAATTAATAAGAAAAAAACTTTACAAAAAACAAAAGAGCTATTGGGATTTAAAAACTTGATTGTTAAATTAAAAAAAAAAACTTCAGGAGAAAGTGTGGAAAATAAAGTTAAGAAAATCTTACAGAAAATAAATAAATAGGAAAAAAAAAGATTACACACAGGAAAGAAAATATAAAACAACATAGATATCATTTCCAGAATTCCAAAGTACAAATAATAGAATGTCCAGATGGAGAGGGAAGAAAAACAGATGGTGGGAAAAAATAATTAATAAAATTATTAAACTATTTCCCAGACCTGATGGACATGAGTTGCCAAACTGAGAGATTTCAGCCAGTGCCTAGTAAAATAAACTGAAATAGATTCTTGCCATGACACATAGTGAAATTTTAAAACAGCGAAAACAAAGAGAATGATCTACAGGCTCCCACATGGAAAAAGAAAATGTTCAGCCACACGAAATGGATGAGGAATCAGAATTGCTTCTGAGTTCTCAACAGCCACAGGGAAGCATGAAGGCCACCAGGCAGCGCAGAAGCCTGAAGGGGAAGAACCTTGTGCTGACGAAGTCCCTGCTCCTGCTCTCCCATCCACGTCCCCCTCCTGAGGACGATTCTTCATCTTCAGAGACATTTTTTCTGCTTTGGGGTCCTCCTGGGAGTTGGAGGTACGAATGAAACTTAGAAGCCAAGATATGCAGACCTCTCCCTCTGCTCATATGCCTGCTGGACTTTGTGACCTGGTTCACACTTCAGCCCTACGTGTTACAATCTTCCTGGTCTTGGAGGCATTCCAACACACTGACTTCTCTGAAATCACCTCTCTTTCCTACCCACACACCCTTCTTTCTTTGTCTAACCCACGATCATCCTACAGGTCTCTCCTGACATGTCTTCTCATCTAAGAGGCTCCACCTCCCCCTTCCTTTCCACCCTTCCTTGTCCTACTTTACTGCTACAGTGTCAATGCACTTTTGCAGAATTCTGTGTTTTTTCTCCAAAACATCTAAACAAAATTGTGATTAAAGGATTACATATTGGAATATTTGTTAAATACATTTGTCTCAATACATCTGGGTCCCAAGAGAGCGAAGATATGTGTTAGTTCCGCAACTATATTGTCTGGGGCTGGCAAATTCTCTGGTGAATACTGAACAGTGAACAAATGAATGCTTGATACAAAGTTGATATTGTACTGTATGCAAAAAGATCAAAATGCATCATCAAATGGTACTACATTGTGAAATATTTTAATAAGATATATATGTATACATACATATATATATAGCATTTAAAGTAATATTCAGCAAAAATGATCCTTTTAAAATTCCAGAAGCTGGGCACAAGTTTTACCTATAAGGTATATTATATGAGAAAATTTGTTTTATGAAACACTGGTCCACATCTTCATCTTTGTGTACCATGGCTGATTAAAATGTACTGTTGATAGATTAGAGCAGTAAAAAGTCCAATATTGAAAAATAATAAATATTAGAGTTTATAAAAATATAACATAACTAAAGAAATATTTCAATGTACAGTACATGTCAAAGTGATTGTCTTTGATCTCCATTTTGTGTGAGAACTATAGATGTAAGATAATATAATTGTTGCATTCTTATGAGTAAGTAGTATCTTTAGTTAAAATTTTTGTCTCAAAGGAATAAGTTATTCTCAAACTTAACTTATCTTTTATTGGTGATGTAAGTCATAGAAAAAGTTTTCCAGTAGTTAATTTTAATTTATTAATCAGTAATTTAAAAAATTTTAATTTAAATGTATATTTTTTGCTTTAGTCTTTAACAAAGAGAATACTTAATAATATAAGAATATATTAAGAAACTATAGCCACAGGAAAAGGGAATGACAATGAGCATAGTACATCACCTTCTTAGTTTTAACTGAGACCCTTAATCATATCATCTAAGAGATGCAAAAAACATTGATAACATAATTTAATTATTATGCTGTACAAAATCCTGCCACTTTTTATATAGGAACAGAAAATTGTGGAAATATTTAATAATAAGGATGCATTTGAAAAATAAGTTCATTTTTTTTGCTTAGAATAAATATAAGAAAAGTATGTTTCCATATATTAAATTAGAGTACAGGAATTATAATGAATTCCTAAAATGCATATTCTTGTTAATGTTGGAGTACCTATAACTTGAAATTATATGGGAAATATTTGTAATATGAGAAGCTTTTATTACAGCAGATACATTACTTTATGATTTTTTTAATCCCAAATAATAAAGATAAGACTCAATTCTATTTTAAAGTTATTCAGTCAATGGTTTCAGTCACTTTTCTTCTTTATAACTATTAGCTGATTCTCATCTAGTTGGCACTGAGGCTCATTGAGCTGGTTGACACATTTCATAACTCAGGCATGAAAATGATCATGCAGTGGGAGGACTGTGCAACAGGAGTTGGGTTTTGTTACTTACGAAAGGGAAACACATAGAAATTTTATTGCCAGTTTGGAGAGTGTGGCTCTATTTGACCAGAAATAAACTATCATTCTTAGTTATTGAACCAGCTGTAACACGAGGAAAACTGTGAATCAGAACGGTTAATTTTAAATTTTTGTGCAAGATGACATCAACATTAACAGTGGAGCAGGATATTCTAAGGGCCCATCCTTCCACAGAAACACCAAAATACTGGGCAGAAACTGTCAGAATCTGCTTTATCAGAACTCTGGAAATAGTAAAAATTTAATGGAAACCCAGAGAATACTGAAGCCAGAAAAAGGCAACTTGGAAGTGGTAGAAAATCTCTGTGGCACTTCTGTTTGCTCTTTTTCATCCCCTTTCCCAGGTCTGTTGTAGAGTTGAGGATGTCAGCCATGTTTCCAGATATCCTGGCTCTGAAAATTACAATAATTGGAAATGCAAAATTCACTAGAGGCTTTCAATAGCAGATATTAGTCAGCAGAAGAAAGAATTAGAAAACCTGAAGATAGGTAAATTGAAATTGTCTAGTCTGAAGAAGAAAATGAAAAGGAATAAAGCCTAAGAGAATATGGGGTGCCACCAGATGTGTAAAATATAAATCATGGTAATCTAAGAAGGAGAGGAAGAGAAAAGGGAGCAGAAGAAGAAACTAAGGAAATAATGACAAATTCTTTCTAGAGTTTTAGGTGGGTTTACACATCCAAGGAAGTCCAAGAAAGATAAGCACAAAAATATTCACACTGAAACACATAATCGAACTTTAGAAGATGAAGAGAAAGAATCTTGAAAGAAACAAGAGAAGGGACTTGTTCTTTAAAAGGGATCCTCAGTAAGAATAACAGCTAATTTCTAAGCAGAAACGATGGAGGGCAGAAGGTAGTGGGATGTTAACTTCTGCATGCTGACATGAAGATGCTGACAACCAAGAATTCTGTAGCAGGTAAAACTATCCCTCAAAACTGAAGGAGAAATGAGACATTCTCAGACAGACAAAAGGTGTAGGAGTTCAGTGCTTGTAGACCTGACCTCCAAAGGAAGTCCTCCAGAGAGAAATAAAAGGATATTAGACACTAACTCAGTACCATATCAAGAAATTTTTAAGAATTGGTAAAGGGAACGACACAGGTAAATACAAATGCCAGTATTATTGTATTTTAGGGTGGTATCTTCTTTTCATTTAACTCTACGACACTATAAAGCAAAAACTAATCATTTTAAATATAGATTAATGTGTCTATAGTGAATAAAGATCTAATTTGGGAAAACAACAATATACAGGGTGAGGGACAGAGCTTATGGAATAGTGGGTTTATATGCTATCAAGGCTAAGGTGATATTGATTCACAATGAATAATTATAAGTTTAAGAGATTAAATACAATTTCCAGGGGAACCACCAAGAATGTAACTAAAAATATGCCTGAAAGAAATGAGAAAAGAATCAAAATGATACATTACAAACAACAACAACAAAACAAACAAAAACAAAAAAAACCCAAACCTCATTTGAACACAAAATAAGGCAATGATGGAAGAAATTGGAGGACAAAAAAAAAAAAAAAAAAAAAGACATATGGAAAAACAATAAGAAAATAGAGAAGTAATTGCTTTCTTACTATTCATTACTTTAAATTTAAATGGATTAAACTCTCCCTCAAAAGGCAGAATAGGGAAGGATAGGTGTAAGAATAGGAAAAGAAAAAAGGTGATTCAACTATATGCCATCTATGAGAAATTCACTTTAAAGACACAAATTGAAAATGAAAGGATGGAAAATAATATCTCATGCAGGTAGTAACCAAAAGAGAGATGGGATGGTTATACTATATCAGGCAAAACAGACAGTAAGTCAAAAATTGTTACAGGGGACCAAGAAGGATTTTATATATTGACAGCAGAATTATTTTGTCAAGAAGATAAAGCAATTACAATCGTATCAGCAACAAATGTCAGAGGTCCAAAATATATGAAGCAAACATTGACTGAATTGAAGAGAAAAATTTATGGTTCCAAAATAGTAACTGCATACTTCAACACTCCACTTTTAGTAATGGAAGAAAATAAGTAGACATAAGATCAATAATGAAATAAAAAACTTGCACAACAGAATGAATCAATTAAACCTAATGATCATTTTCAGGAAACTTCACTTCCAAATAGCAGAATATACAATTTTTTCAAGTGTAAATAGAACACTCCCTAGAATAAACCATATGTAAGTCACATGGGTAGTCTCAACACATTAAATAATGGAAATGATCCAAAGTTATCTTCTCCAACCACAGTGGAATAAAACAAGAAATCAATAGCACAGTGGACTATTCACAAAAAATGTAGCAATTAACAACACATTTTTAAACAACTAAAAGATCAAAAAAGAAAACAAAATGGAAATTAAAAATACTTTGAAGTGAATGACAATAAAAACGTAGCATTCTAAACTTTCTGAGATTCAGAAAAAGAAGAGCTAAGAGAGAACCAGGCTATAAATGCCTACATTTAAAAAAAATCTCAAATCAATAACCTAACTACATTTTACAAAACTGGAATAAGAAGAGATAAAGAAACCCAAAGCTATGTATCCATTATGGAAAATGGTATAAAGATTCCTTATAAAACTAAATATAGACATATCATATGATCAAGCAATCCCACTCCTGGGCATATGTCCAAAGGGAATTCTAATTCAAAAAAAAGACACCTTCACCCCAATGTTTACAGCAGCACTGTTTACAACAACCAGGACATGGAAACAACCTAAGTGTTCATCAACAGATGACTGGATAAAGAAGTTGTCATATATTTATATAATGGAATACTACTCAGCCATGAAAAAGAATAAAGCAATGCTATTTGCAGCAACTTCAAAAACTTCCCAACAAGATGAATTCACTGATTACACCTACCAATCATTTTTAAAAACTTACCCACTTATTCTTGAACTTTCTAAAAACAGAAGAGGAAGGAATATATCCTAACTCATTCTATGACGCCAACATTACTCTACTACAAAATCCAAAAAGCTATCACAAGAACAGCAAATCACAGAACAATATCCCTTATGAACACAGATATAAAAATCTTCAACAAAATACTAGTGAATTCAACCCAGCAGCATATTAAGATGATTATGCCTCATAACCAAGTGGGATTTACTCCAAGAATTCAAAGATTTTTCAACATATGAAAACAAATGTAATTCACCATTGCAATAAGTGAAAGAGGGAAACGTGACCATCTCAACTGATGCAAAAAAGCATTGGATAAAATTCAATATGTTTTCATTAAAAAAATAAAACAAACACAAACAAACAAACACTTAACAAACCAGGAATTGAAGGGAATTTCCACAACCTGATAAAGATCATTTACAGAAAAAAAAAAAAAATACTGCTAGCTCATACTGTATGACTGAAAGCGTTCCCCCTAAGATCAGGAACAAAATACGGGTGCTCAGTTTCCCCAATCTACTCAATATTGTACTGAAAGTTCCAGACAGAACAATCTTGGGGAGTAGGGGAGGAAATAAAAGTCATTTAAACTGGAAAGGAAGATGTAACATGCTTATACGTATAAATATCCTAAGGACCTATGGAAAAAAAAAAAAACTATGATAGTTAATAAAAAAATTCAAGAAAGTTACCGGATACAAAATAAACAGAAAAATCAGTATGTTTTTTTTTTTTTTAATAAACTAGCAGTGAGTGAACAATCCAAAATAGAAACAAAATTTTATTTATCTTTTTATTTATCTATTTATCTATTATCTGTTTATTTATTTATCTATTATTCTATTATCTATTTAGCTATTTACCTATTTATCTATTATCTATTTTATATATAGTAGTTTTACCAGTTGGGAACCAAACAGATAAGGAAACAGGAGTGCCTGTGCAAGCTGGACGCCAGCAGCAGGGAACTAATGCAGAAAAGTCTGAAACACTCAGTGGTAGACTTGGGGAATCTGGACGGTCCTGTCTTTCTGTGCTGTTTCTCCCAGGTGAGGCTTTCATTTGTACATTAAGAGAACTTGAGTCTCTCTTTCATGAAAACATTTGTTATTACTGTTAACATAATCTAGCAATGACAGAAGGCTCCTGATAAATCAAAGGAAGGCTACTATTGTCATCGTTTCCAAAGCCAAATGTATATTATAAACAGGTCTCGGGTATTTTCCTCCTGGAATTCAACCACTGTCAAACAACAGAAAGGCTAGTTTTTTAGATCTCCTTTTTTGAGGATGCATTCTATCCACATTTCTTTCCCCTTTCCCAATTTCATAAGCTACATATAAGGAATGAAGTAGTCCTGGAGCAGGAAGGCACAACATTCTTAGACTCTGGAATCAGGAAAAACTAAGAATAAAAAAAAAGATAGAATTCTGAGAGGAGCCTTTAAGGAGAAGTAACAGAGAAAGAGAGAGCTAAGGACATTTTAAAAAATTGCATAACACTTTCACATTATAATTCTAATTTAAAATTTTCTAGTGATCTTTTCCTATTCCGATCAATATCACATATTTATCTGGATAAAATAATTTTTAGCACACGCTGATGCAAAAAAGGATATAACTCAGGCTTACCAAGGGTTTTCTTATAGATTCATCACATATTTCTCCTTGTGCACACTAAATCATTTCAAATTCCTGGATCAGAATTATTTATAAAGCAGTCTGATTTGTAAATTCATTAACTTATTTTTTTTAGCAACATTTCTACGTCTTATGGGCTCCAGCTTTGCCTGGTCATTTCTGAACTTTGAGGCCTAAGTGAATTGTTGTGTACCCATTAATCACTGTTCTCTCACCTCCTCCTATGAAGATGGCTTCAGAAGATATAAAGCTTTACTACAATTTCAAATGACACAGAATTCTGGTGAGAACACTCACATAATGTGTGTTGTTAAGTTAATTAAACAAGGAGACCATTTAGACCGAGGTGGCTTTAATGCCGCAGCGACTTACATAAGCAAAGAAAAATCTAAGTCTGAAAATTCCTCAAAGTTATGAAGTCCAAATGCAAAGAACAACCAATCACAAACAGCCATTGAGGCGCTAGGCTGCAGCCAATCCAATAATGACCTTTTTCTGCTTTCACGTTTTTTCCAAATAATTCTTCCCTCTGGCTCCCTGTGGCTGAGTGCTCCTAACCACTTCTGTTTTGGTGTTGCCCAAACTGAACTGATTTTTACTTATATAAACTCTTAAAATAGTTACTATGTGTCAGTTTATCTTTCATCAATGTGACCCATTTGTTTCTGCGGGGACCTACTGGAAACCTTGGAGTTGGTGTAAATATTATTTTAAGCTGAAGACATTTGAAATTCAACAGATAGAGAATGAAGCCTTCTCTGAGCTTCCCTTAAATGACTAAAGTCTGTAACCTTGGAAATAAGGCTGCCTTAAATCCCCTCTTCAAAGAGGGGTTCACTCTCAGGAGGAAAAACAAGAATAAACCTACCATAAATCCCATCTTCCCAAACAGAAAGACCACTCACACCTGTGTAGACAAGCAGTATAAGAATTTTTTCTCCCCTGTGTTCTCCTAAGAACCCATGCGTCTTTCCTAAAGAAATGTCTCTGTTCTTTCTATACGAGCCTTGTCTTTTTCCCTTTTCCCTACAGCACTAGGTACTTAGACTACTAACTTAAATCATTTAACCAGCCAGCTACTTCTTTTGTTGTCTCCACAGTGCATAGCCTGCATATGTATAACCCTTTTTCTCCTGTCAGTCTCTCTTTTGTCCATTTAATTTGCAGGCCCCCGGTACTCACAATAAGAGGGCAGAGGAAAAGTTGTTTTCCGCTTCTATGATTTTATGCTACTCTCTTAAAAGTCACTGTGCGTTTTAAAACTGAATTATCTCATACAGAATATGTATTGGATTTCAGATATTTTGATGAAATCAGATTGTGAGTGTAAGTTAGTTTTCTTGTATCTTTTGGAAATATTGTCATTGTAATGGAACAGTATCCTGTAATGATTTGATGATTTTGAAAGGCACCTGAGAAAATCAAGTAATTTAAATGGCTAGGCACCATCCTTTGATTTTTGCTTCTGTTTTCATTCTTAACTTAAAGTACTATTAATTGCAAATTCACAAAAATGAGTAAAAATATCCTCATAGCCAATTATGAATCATGTTAGAATATCTTCTGGGGAATCCTCAAACAAAGTGAACAGTCATGAGTCATTTCATCTGCTTAGTTCTTGTTTTAGTTAGTGTTTTCTTTTGCACATTTGCAAAGGAGAGCAAGTGTTTGGACTGTGCTGTTTGCATACAGTTGTAACTAATCTTTGAATGTTAAAAGCTGGATTTGAGGGAACCCTTAGAGTGGAGGCAATATTCAGAACCTAGCCAAAACAGAAAATAGGTTTATTTTGTTATTGCTGCTTTGCTTTGTTTTCAGTGCCACATGCTCTGGTCTGTTGAGAGTAATTTAAGAACAATGGACTTGCCATGTTTCAGAATGACCTTCAAATAAGGATGTTCACACCTTGACCACAGCTAATTTTATGAGGGGAGAGGACACCTAATCCAAACTCTGTTATTTAGACTTTATTTCTAATTTGAAGTTGGAAGCAAGAGACTACTGGATGGTTTCAGGATGTGGTTGGGGGATTCTAACACGCAGAACTGGAGGGTGGGTCATCAGAGCTTCTGCACAGAGCATGGCCTGCTTCCTGCTGAGGGATTAGACAGTGGAAAAGCAGGTGCTATCAGGAAATCCAGTGACGGTGGACTCTGATTCCTGTCCCCACCTGCACATTAAGCACAGTTCTATATCACGCCTCTGGTTGGGTTTATGAGACAAACCCGATTCTAAATTCTCCTGTTCTTATTATTCCTTAAAGCAACTTAATTTCCATTCTTGCAAATACAATTATAAATAACCAAAACTTACATTAATGCAACAATGGAGAAAATGATCTTGATGGTACATTTTGGACACGTGTAACATGTTAGGGTTCAGGTTACCAAGAGGAATACATGATATAAGTGAAGAGAAAAGGTTTACGCCCTGCTCCTTCATAGATATAACAGACCGGGAATTACACAGCACACGCAAAACACTCAAGACTCACGCTCACCTTTAGCCCTCCTGTCTAACAGCTGCGCTCCAGATGTGTAAGCCATGCTTGCTAATTTCTGTTGATATATCTATGGGGTTGCTTTGCTTTATATTATTTAAAAAATTTACCTGCAAAAGTTCATAAAAGACACTGTAGTAATTTAAGATCTACTGAAAAATTAAAATGCACATTTTTTAGCCAGAGAAAAGCTCATTTTAATTTTTAAGCACTATATAGATGACAACCGTGTTAATGCATCTTAGCCTTAGATGTCATATATTTATACTCACACGAATGTACATAAATATGTAGAATACATACAATAGACATAAATGATTGTTCATACTCATAGTTTTGCGTTTATTTTCCTCCAGATTAAATTTTAATCTGCAATGTCTGCTTTTCTTATTTCAACACGGAATTTATTATAAATAGCTGAGGATAATTACTGCTGCAAACAAGATTATATTTCAAACAATTCGTGCGAGAAAAGGGCCAGAGAAACTATTACTGTGGAAATGCTCATGGTCTTTCTGTATTCCCCTTGCTGTTTTCCACCTTCCTCTCTTCCTCAAGAACAGGGTGTGGGCTTGTGGGCACGCGTGTGGGGGATGTTCAGGGTATCGATGATGAAAGGACAGCGTGCGGAAGAGGAAGACGGAAAAGCTCCAAGGCCAAGGTGTCTGAGAAACGCTGGCATGAGAAGGATTCCAGAGACATAGGGGTTGGCTAGAAAATTCAAGAATAGATAGCAGGGCCTTCGGGAAGTGTCCGTGGGGGTTATGAACATAGCTGGTGTTGGTCAGACTGGTCCTACTTGTTTCTGACAGAAACAGCACACTCTAGATGCACACAGAACAGAGTATCTGGCTGCTGGAACTCAGAGCCCCGGGTTGATCCTGGTTTTAGGCGCAGCTCTTTTCAGGTCTGCATCAGTGTCATCACGAATGTTGTTCTTACCCTCAAGCCGTTTTCCTTATTGTTGGCCTCATCTTCTGTAATAGCCCGTCCCCCCAGCAGCCATGATGATTCCAGGCTGCTATGGATGTTCATGGAGCTAACCAGCATCTTATCTCAGGAGAGGTGATACCATCCTCTGGGACATCAGTGCCTTCCAAAGGTTTCTAACTGGCCCTGATTGGATCATGCCCCATCCATGGATTAACCCATATGTCCCAAAAAAGAGGTAACCTCACAGGTCAGGTGGGGTGACCTCCACTTCTCACTCTTTACAGTAAAATGTGGACAGGTTGCTAAATAACTTTACCAGATTAACAAAGGAAACTTCCAAAATTAATTTATTATAGTGCAGGGAAAAAAAAAAAGCATTGCATTGCCTTTTAATGGTCTTGAGACAGAAGTAAAGAAAGGAATCCCTTTTTAATTACTTTTTCTCTTTATCTATGCTGATTTACATTACTTGAGACATGGAGTGGTTTATCACTTGAAAATAATTGTTATATACATAATGTAAAGACAACACTAAACTGGACCAAAAGGAAGGATTTTGTGAAGCATTAACATTTTGGGGGACATCTGGGATAGGAATCACATAGCAATGAGAATGAGGAATAAAATTATCTTTCAGGAAGGCGGGAATTAATTTCTAATCTCACACAGTAATTTATTTCTCTCTAAACATATTTGGAGATACTACAAATCTGTACCTATTTAGCTTATTTTGGGATAGAATTTATATATTATTAAGTGCATAGGTCTCAAATATTCAATTTTCACAGTATTATATACTCAGTATCAACAGTACCCATGTCAAGATAAGCCAAGTTCACTTCTGAACTTTCCTGTCAATTTCCAAGTTCAACTCCCCAGCCCAGGGAGAAGCATCCTTCTGTTTCTGTCTGGACAGAGTATCTAGTGCCCATAACACTCTTAGGGCTCCGTGGAAAGGTTTTGATTTATTTTAAATTGGATAGGGAAAGTGAACTTCAGGTAGAAAGGAATGCTAGATACTACTTTTCATTATACAAGAAGAATCATAAGGCACAATCTTTTTTTTTTTGCATAAGGGAAAGAGCCCATTGAGGCAAACGTGTTTAGTGCCACAGAGTCATAATGCAGCCCTGATTTCTAGAAAAAAAGCTTCGTCTGCTTTGGACCTCGTGGAAATGAAATCAATCATACAGAATGTACTCTTTCTATGGAGTTTTGCTGAGAACTACCCATGTTACTATGTAAAGTATCTGTTCTTCAATTTTTAGTGCTGAGTAGTATTCCGTTACATGAGTATATGGATATCCACGTGCCCACCCACCTGCAGATGGGTACTTGAGTTGTTTCCTGTTCTGGGATATTACAAATAAAGCTGTGATGAATGTTCATGTCTTTGTAGGAATATGCTTTCATTTCTGAGGTAGATGCCTAGTAGTGGCATTGCTTTGTCATAAGGTAGGTTGATGTTTAATTGTATAAAATACCGCCAAGCTGTTATGCAAAGTGACTTACTATATTACACTCTCACGTGCGAGTTCCACATGCTACGTCTTTGCTAAATCATGTTCTTGTCATTGATCTTGATTTTAGCCATTCTGATGCATGTGGGATGCTATTTCATTGTTGTTTTAATTTTAAGTTTCCTGATGAATAATAATGTTGAACCTCTTTAAATGTACTTATTGGCCATTTATATGCTTGCTTTCCAAAGTTTCCGTTCAAGTCTTTTGTCCATATTTATTGGGTCATATATCATTATATACCGCTTTTTAGAAGTTCTGTATATACTCCTTTGGCAGTTATATATGTTGTGTGGGTGTGTGGGTATCATATTGTGCCTTGCCAATGCCTGTCAATTTCCTTAATGGAGAGTTTTGATTAACAGAATTTTTCTTTTTTATGACGTCTTCTTTCTTTTTTTTTTTTTTCCACTCAAAGAGTTTCGTCCAGCCTAGGTGTGATGAGTTTCCATCTAAGTTTTAGAATCATATTGCAATTTCTACAAAAACATGTCTTCTGGTATTTGGATTGAGCCTTATTTAAATCTGTAGATCAATCTGAGAAAAACGAACATTACAACAATATTGTGTTTTCTAATCCATGCATTTGGTCTGCCTCTCCCTCCTTCAGGATTTCCATAAAGATGCCTTTCAGTGCTTTTCTTAGATTCATTAGACTTACACTTATTTATTTAATGTAAAACTGTTGTTAATGCTGTTTTATTTGATTTCTAATTGAGAAAGAAATAGAGAAAGAAATAGAAATTGATCAGTCTTTTCCGTTACTCTCTGTGTCTCTGTTTTCTGCTACCCTCTGTGCCTTAAAATCTAGGTTTTGATCAGCTTGTGTTACTTTCTTGCTCTTGTTTTAAATCAGTCTCATAGTGTGAGGAATGTTTTCAGTTTTTGTCCTTCGAAAAGTAGTTTTTACTACTTTCCATTTTTGACTGATATTTTTTTGCAAGCAATTGAAGTCTAGGTGGACAGTTTAATGAATTTTTAAATTTTCACTCATTTATTTTGTATTTGGCCTTTTAAAGATGTTGTTCCATTGTATTCTGACCTGCATACTTTCTGATGACAACTCAGCTGTGTCTCTTGTTGCTTTTCATGTGTCCCCTAGATTCTTCCTCCGGAAGCTTGTGTTACCTTCCCATTGATGCTGCAGCAAATCACCACAAACTGGGTGGCTTCAACATCACAGATCAGTTCTCTTACAATTCTAGAAATCAGAAGTCAGAAATGGTCTTATTGGGTTAAAACTAAGGCACTGGCAGTGCTATGTGCCTTCTGGAGGTTCTAGAGAAAAATCTGCCTCTGGTACCATCTAGAGATGCCTGTGTTTCTTGGCCTGTGGCTCCCTGCTCCACCTTCAAGGTCAGCAACACAGCATCTTCCAGTCCCTCTCCCCTCTCTGTTCTGTTCTCTTTCTCTGACTCTCCCTTTTGTCTGCCTGTTTCCCTGTTGAGTTCCTTTGTGGTTATACTGAGCCCACCTGGATAGTCTAGGATAATCTCCCCATATTCATGCCCTTCACAGGATTAATTGCATCAGTAAAGTTCCTTTTGCCATGTAAGGCTCTGGAGATGAGGATGTGGATGTCTCTGGGGAGTTAGTCTTCAGTTTATACACAGCGATTTACAAATTTTCTCTTTATATTTGATTTTCTTCAATTTGTCATTGGATATGCCTGGGCACAGCTTTATGTTCTTCCTCCTGCATAATGTTTGCTGTGACTCTTGAGTCTGTGGGTTAAGGTCTTTTACCATTTTTTTTTTTTAAATCCTAGCATTATGTCATCATTCTTTTTCCCTCTTCCAATTTTTCTCTTTCCTTTTAGACTTCAGTTTATACATTAGAACATTTCTTATTGTTACACAGACCTCAAATGTTTTATCTAAAGTCATTATCATTCTGTATTTTTCTACATGTTTTAGATCATTTTAAAAATCAGTATTTAAGTTCACTGATCCTTTACTCCCCCGTGTCCATTTGTATGACATCCACACTGAATTTTTTTTTAATAACATCTCCATTTGGATTTTTTTTAATAGTTGATGTTCTCTGCTTCAATTCTTAATCTGCTCACTCAAGTCATTTTCTTTTCTGCTGTATCTTTTAACATATTTATCACAAGCCTTTAAAATTCTCTGTTAAGTCTAGTACCTGGGCCATCTCTGCATCTGCCTCTATTAACAGTTTCATCTCTGAAGGATGTTACATTTTATAACTCCTTTCTCATATCTCATCATTTAAAAAGTTAAGGCAAAAATGTGATAAATAACATGACCTTAAAAAATGGTCCCCCCCACTCTCTGTCTCAATGATAATGTGGGTCTCTGAGCCAGTGAGTCTGATGTTGAGAAGTTCTAGGCGAGGCTGACACTGTGGTTCGACTGAATTCAGTACTGATGTGGCACATCCTTCTCAGCAGAACTTGGGCTCTTAGTAGAAAGGACATGGTGAAAAATCCCTCTTGATATACAGCACAGTCCCAATGTGCTTAACCATGGGGGATTCGGCTCTCAGGGGTTTGGGACACCCAGGAAGACTGTTTGCTTTCTACTCCTGCGTCTGGCTTTACGGATTCAGGTGTTCTCTTTCTTGCTCTCTCCTCTGCCCTGAGCCCATCCTTTGAAGGGCTGTGGTCCACCATTCAGCGAAAGCCGGGAATGCCTGAGAGAACTCCTCTCCACTCTCCTCTTCTGCCGCCACCCTCAGCTGCAGGGCCTCAGGCTCTGAGAAGACTCGGTGCACCTCGGAGGCATCGTCATAAGCTCCTCTGCTGCCCGCCTGCAGCCGCCACGCCCAGCATTTCCCAGGGGTCAGGATGCTGACCTGGAAGCATCTCTTAACAGGCCTATCCTGCCCTCAGTGTTCGGCAGCCACAGCCTCCCAGAGACTGGAGGCACAGAGCGCCTCAGAATGGTTCTGCTCAATGGTCCTGCCCCCAGCCTTCGATGGGCTCCCAGGGCCTCAGGAAGATTCGCTCCCTTCACTCTTCTGCTCTGTCCCTTTCCTTTGGCCGCAACTCCAGTTCTCAGTGAAGACTCTGGAAAGGGTTAGCAGGTAGGTGGAGACTTGCTTGGAGGTTGGGTCCCTTTGGGCTTCTCAACCATCACTGTAGACAACACTTGGCTATTACTATCATCATCATCATTATTATATTTTCATTTTGCCTTGTATCTCCTTACTCTCTTTGGTGAGTTCCTCCTCCTCCTTCCACTGCACCAGGAATGGAAGCAGACTTAGCTTTCTTCTCTCCTAGGAGGAACCGGTCACGTCACAGGTTTTAGTTTACTAAGATTTCCGAATGCAATCTTACATCTCTGGCGGGTTTTTAAAACTATGATTTTGTCAGTTATGTGGCTTTTTCTCATTATTACAGTGAAAGTAATATTGTTTTGCCACATTCTCTGTCTTACTTTAAAGCAGAAGTCTGCAATGTTTGATATTAAATGTGTAGTGACTAGTCCTGAGCTGAAGGCATATCTTCCAAATTAACTTAACTACTAATATTTAAATTATTTTATCCATTAAATACATTAGAAAGTGTAGTGTAAGTGAAGTTTAAAAGTCAAATGCCATTACGTATTAAGATCCATAACTTTTGACTAAAGAATCTTACAGTACTTTTTTCTGCAAAATGGTTGAAATATATTTTGAGATTTTAAACTTATCTGTTTGGTGTCTGTAAATTTTCATATAGTATATCCTTACATGGGAATACAATTTTATTTTTAAACAGAATTATGTGTTTTTTAGAATAATAGCAGTAGAACAATAAAGACATTTTCATAGAAATGTTTTAATTAACATAAACCTAAACTCAATTCATATGAATAGAAAAAGATTTAGATGCAGCTACAACCAAATTCACTGATTTCTCATTTAGTTAAAATATACAGCCTTCAAGGTATTACACGTTTATTCTTTGAAGTAATGAATATATAAGCCCCTTGACAGAACATTAAATTAAAAATAATCTCTGAACAAAGAAAGCTTTACAGACATATAATCTAACTTGACAAATAACTAAGGGGGTTTAAGAGTTGAAAGTGGCGAGATAATGGATCTTCCTTTCAATGTGACATGTCCATCTCACAAGTCTTTGATCAGACTTTCAGGTACTGTTCTCATCTCTTTCTTTTTGATAGAAAAGACTGTTGACATTTGTCAGACACAATCAATAGTTCTGCTTTTGACCTTATTGAAAACTATGCCTCAGGAGGAACTTGAGATGGAAAGTGAGAGAGAAGATGAAAATTCCGACAAGGAAAAGCAGTGGGACAGGACGCAGTGTTTTCCAAGGGGCTATTACAGACAGACTTGAGATCTCTGGAAGGTAATTTAACCCATCATGTAATAAGAAAGAAAGAAAAAATACTGCAGAGTGCTTTTTGCTCAAACCTTGAGAAATATCTCAGAGTTGCAGTTAAGTTTTCTTTTGGCCATCAGATAGACACTTAGCATAAGAAATCAACTCTTTGGATTTAAACAGTATTCTTATGCAGTGAAGAGATCGCACCTGGCCTTGACAATAAACATGATTAAGGTCTTAGGTTCATTTTTAAATTCAATAAAATAATTATATTCATCCACTTATTTAGCAAAGGACATTTATTTAGAAAGGAATTCCTAGACATGGTACTAAGCTAAGGAAGAAAATGATCAAGCTGTTGACATGTTGTAGTTTCTATCAGACCAGGTAAGCAGTCTCAAGGTTAACTGCTTCTGAAAATAGTGTTGTATTTAGCCATTACAGTCATAACTGTAAGAACTATCATTTTATTAAAAACACCACCATGTCCAAAAAGATGATGGGTTTACAGAGAATTAAGCCCACATTAAATTACCTGATTATTTACTATTGGCTCAGGGCAAGGTTCCCCATCTTCGTGAGTATAAGGGACAACTCTTAAAAATGACTTACACAGTTGACTGCCTGAAGGCCCTGAAGATAGATGGATGATCAAAGGGTTAGTTTAGTTCTCATTCTTCCCTTAAGAATCTATTATCGCAGGCAACCTAAGTAGGTCGTTCAGAGCATACTTTAAAAATATGGCTCTGGGTTCCCTATATTCAGAAGAGTTGTTGTCTAATTTATGGTCTAATGTGTGAGTCTGTGGACTCAATTCAAGTACACTACTTCAAGATTTGTACTGTAACTTTACAACTAACTCATCTAAATCTTAGTACGAATTGATAACCATAAAATATAAATATTCTGAAATTTTTAAATGTATAACTTTATATTTAACACTATATTCCATTAACTTTTGACTAGTCATGCTTAAATAATTGGAAAAATATAGAAAACTTATTTTAGGATAATACATTTATTTTATACAGAAGACGGTATATAACAGACATTGCTAACTTATAAGCTGTATGTGTTCATATTAGTCCACATGTTAGTCTTATATTTCACAGAAATGACAAACTTCTTTATGTAGGTAGGTTAAGTTTGCCTTGATGCAGTCAAAAAACAATCATTTTATGTCATTTTGATAAAATTGCAATTTTAGGTCATCACAAAATTACCAAATGAATCTTTTGAAAAATTGGGTAGAGATATTTTAAATCCAGAGGGAAAAACAAGAAAATTGTTTCACTTTGTGTATCTCAAACCCTGTAGTTATCCCACAGAGAATTTTTTCCAATGATTTTCAAATATTTTCTATATAATTATAAGATATATAACTTGGTAGCATCTGGTAGCAGTTTGAAAAGTGCATTTAATTTGAGGTTGTTTTTTCCAAAAGGACTATGCCCTGTACTGACAAAGTAAATTATTCTTTTGTATCTAAGGAACAATTACAAAAATTGATTAGGTACCTAAACACAAAGGAAACTGTAACTAATTCCATAATGTGGAATTTCTCCATAGCATATTATTTGACCTCAAAGCAATAACAAGGTAAATAAATAATGAAAAAAAAATCCAGAAGTAATTAAAGCACATTTTAAAAACCCCAAAAAACTATTCTACATAAATTTTGTCTTAAATAATAATAAAAACAAAAATTTCCATACCTCTAATTAATACATTAAAAATTTCCTCTAGTTTCTCAAATTTATGGAATACAGTTGTAATATCTCTTTTAATGTCCCTGTGTATTGATTTAATTATCTCTGTCACATGCTGGTTTTGACTGACTGCTATTTCTTCTCATGCTTGTTATCCTTTCCTGATTATTCATGTGTCTAGTGAATTTTGATTGGATAGAAGGCATTGCAAACTCTACCTTCTTGGGTGCTTGATGTTTGTATTAATATAAATGTTACTGAGTTTTTTTTCTGGGATGAAATTAAGTTACTTGGAAACAGTTTGATCCTTTTCTAACTTGCTTTCAAGCTTTTATAATGGGGTTCAGAATAGTATTTAAGCCAGTGCTAATTTTGACTCATTTCTCAGGCAAGACAAGATTTCTCAGGACTCTCCCCAATACGCCACTTGTTGAATTGTGAAGTATTCTACTTCGGATGTTGGACAAACTAGGAAATATTCCTAGTCCTGTAAGCTCCAGGATTATTCCCTCTGGTTCTTCTCCGGCCACAGACCATTTTCTCACATGTTTGCGCTGCTCAGAACTCAGCTGAAGCCTGATGGAAGAATTTCTGCAGATGCCCAGATGTCCAATTTTTTTTTTTCTCTGTGCAGTTCTTTCCTTTTCAGTACTTTATCCTTTAAACTCCAGTTGTGTTAGCTTCCCTCAAATCCAACTCTGTCTCCCCAGTTCTCTTTTTAAGCTTCTCTCCTTGTGCCATGGTGTGGAAACTTCCCAGTCTATGAATTCTACAAGCTTAGTTCTCACACTGTTGATTTCCTGACTCCCAGGGATCACTGTTCATTAGCTGATGCTCAATGCCTTAAAACTATTTTTAAATATATTTTGTCCTGATTTTTGAGTTGTTTCAGGTAGAAGGCTATTCCTTCATCTTAGAAGCACAAATCTCATAATAGAGTTTGAACTTTTACTCTTATAAAACTATTATTTTATGCTTGGTGACAAGAACTTTAATGGTTAGCAAAGACTTATAACTTTTAAATACATGTATCCATTTCATTGATTCTAAGGTGCACATATTCCCACATTTTAACATAGATGCAATAATTTATAGGATTTCATTTTTTATTTGTAGTATCAAAATAAAGTCTGACAATTAATGACATTCTCTGTTCAGTGCAGTTGGTTATAAATCCTTTAGGTAGATAATTCTTAATTACTTAATGCATACTAATTATATTTTCATGTTTAAAATATGTAGACCCTTACATAACAGAAATTCTACTGACGATCAAGATAATGGAAACAACGGCATGAAATTCTGTCAAGCTTTTAAATGAATGTATTTTAATAATATCAACAATTTCTAACTCCCTTAATAAAAAGTAACGTATGTATGAGAAATATCGTGCACTCAGATTAGGTATGTTTCTCAGTATAGAGGGGGTTTGGGAGACTGTTTTCAATAACGTGTCTTCCCTGCAGAGTTACGTGCCTCACAATTCACTGGGTGAGAATTAGCCATCTGAGGGAGCTCACTCAGAGGTGTGCTATTGAATTATCCTTTAACACAAACAGTAATTCACAAAATGGTGTTCTGGTTGCCTGGGAGAATGAACTATGCCTTAAATTTACATCTAGGGAGCCGTTTATACAGAAGACCAATTCTGGCTTCTTGTGTGCTCAGCATGACAAAGCTAACGTTTCCAAGTCTTCCCAGACCCCAAACTTAACCACACTGAAACACCAAATCAAGCGAAGTAAGGCAGATAAACATTTATTATCTACTGTGTAATTAAATAAAAGTAACTTTTGACATTCGACTGTTCAGTGAGCTATTTGCTTTTTCAAAAATGTTTATTTCTATGCTAAAATAGAAGTAGACTGAAATGTACAGAATTTTAACATATTCTAACCAATGAAAGGTATATATAGAGTCAGGGCCAAAAATCAGTGCCAACATAGTTCTTGCTAATATGTTTGGTCATTATGTAGAAATATTTATACCTGGCTTAAATAATTTATTTCAAATTACTTAACTATAATGCTCTTCCTGTATATATCAATGCTTACTGTTGATTTCAAGACAGAAGTGAACCTCCTGCTAAACTATCTGCTTCCCACCAAATGCAAGCCAGATACCACCCTAAAATAAAAAGAAGACCCTGAGAAGATGATTCAAAGCAATAATCATTTTAGAAGGTTCAGATATGGATGGGAAAACCTAGCTAACAATTCAATATTGGAAAGTCTTGAGTCTGTGAAAGAAAAATACTGCAAACCACATCAGTAAACAAAGAATGCTGAAGCCATCAAGTCATCTAGGCTGCCAGCACCCCCGAGTGAAGACAAGCCTGCAGCCTGGCCTCTGCAGCCACTCCCAGTGGTGCCCTCTGAGGGGACTCAGAATAAGAAAGGACAGGGTACTGGCCCTAGATGGCTAGGTGCTTGTCAAAGGGATGAATTCAATGAGCCCAAATGTTTGCTCTCTCCTATACATAGAAAAGCACTAAATTCTTCAACTTGAGATGTCTGATTTTCTTAGTTAACAAGTAATCTTTTAATGTTCCAACTACCTGGTCTTTGTTGTAAAGCTCCTATGTATCCTAGCTCCTCCCTACCTCTTCGGAGCAGTCCCTCAGAGCCATCTGAGAGGCTGTCATCCCAGCTCGAGTCCTCCCTCCAAATAAAACATAACTCTCAACTTTTAAGCTGTGCATTTATTTCAGTCGACAAGTCACACAGAAAATAAGTCAGGGAGCGTAGTGAGTTCATTTTCAAGTGAATACGAAAACGTTTAAATTTAAATTGTCGTTCGACATATATCTCATTAAATATAAGGATCTGGTGCAGATTTCTGATGCACACTCTTTTGATCATGTATTTTTAATTTGTTCTATTTTTTATTGTCATAAAGGAAAGCAGAGGGATAACTCTGGTTATAATAGGGTTTTCAATTTTAAATGATACCGCTGCTTAGTTACTAACAACTGGAATACTTGCCCCCAAAGAGGTAATGAGCAAATAAGTAATATGTACTGTGCTTCACCTTGAAATATTTAATCTTTAATTCAGGGTCTTTATTGATGAGACATCATTTCATATAAACTGAAATTCTCTTAATCCAGGAAACTATGATTTCATTCCAAAAAACAACAGTTAGTGACAAATTTCTCCACAGAACAGAACAATGTCAGTGTCTCCAAAGTTAAAGGTATGATGTTACACAGTTTTTTAAAAATTGTAAAACCCAGTTAGTCCCTGAATATTAATTTTAAAAAAAAGTTGACCTTCCCCCAACCTCAATTAGCAATTGTATCCTGGTCCTGATCACTAGTACATGACCTAATTTCACCACAATACTTTTTAAAATTCATAAAATGGATATAGTCATTGTAGAATTTGATTGCTCAAATTAGGTAAACTCACATAACTTTAAACAAATAAACTGCTAACTAGTTTAATATACACTTTACTTATGATAAATATAGTGATATGTGATCACTATGTTATTACAAATACATTATCATATAATGTGTATTTATTGCAACAGAATCTTTTCATTTTTTGAAAAATGTCCCGCTCACAAAATAATAAAAAATGAGTAAAATCTAATAAGCCATGTACTTTTCTGTGTACCCTACTTTCAAATATAAAACCTTTTATAATAGTAAATACAATATTAAATTTGAAAAGATTAATCTAAGAAAATTACAGAATAAAATTTGATGATTTATGTAAATATTCCCAAATAGATTGGAAGCTCCATGAAAAGAGTTCAGCTTACTGTTTAAATATGTCACCTCAGAACCTAGCATTGCTCTTGTTGTGTAACTATTTTTCTATAAATTAGAACACATTTTCGGCTTGCTAATCTAGCCAAGACTGCTCCCTTACTGAAATATAACATATCTCCTTCCCTCTGCCGGAACACTCCAGAACACGCTAATTTTGTACATTCCTGTGAACTCAGAGGAGTAATTGTCCATCCTGCTCTTTGAAAATGGAATTGCAGGCATTGTATAATAGCATTTTCTATGATTACCTTTACTGTTGATTATCTGTCATTTAATTTTCATAAGTTGATACCCCGTCCTTTGAGCTCCTCTGAGGCAGGCACCATGAATTAAATTCAATTTTGTCACTGAGACAGCTTATTAACTGAGTCTTTAACACTCTTTAAACCACTATTTAGGTAATCACTAAGTGCAATTTTCAGGCATGTTCATAGAACTAAAGAACTTTTATTTCCCAAGGCACTTGAAGGACTATCATTTAAACACATTCATTTCCCAGTTAAGGAAAATTGATGTAAAAGTTTTATGTGCCGGATTTGTGATTTTGAGTTCAGGATCCATTTTCCTTTCTCCCAACGAGCCCCCTATTATTACAATTATGGACAAAATGACTATTCCTCTAAAAATGGAGTCTTGCCAGTAACAGTAGTATATATTTTCATAAGTGTATATATACATGTATATATATATGTATATATACACACACACATATGCATATATGTCTCTGTGTGTGTGTGTAATTAATAAGCATTGGTAATTGCTATTTACAAATAATTATTTGAAATACTATTTGCATATATGTTTAGAACCCAGTGAAGGAGTATTTTAATTTATAAGGATATTTTAAGGGAGGAAACAAATGTGTGTGTGTGCGTGTGTGTGTGTGTGTGTGTTGGTGTAAGCTGTATTTCAGGAGGTAAGTCTTATTATGAAAGGGGTGGCTTATGCTTTGGGGTTAGAACTAAGTTTGAATTCCAGCCAAGCCACTTGCTATGTGAGCTGTATTTTGTTAAGCCCCAATTTACCACTACTGGGGAACACAGTAACTATCCTACAGATTTGCTGTCAATTTAAATGAAATTATTCAAGTAACATGTTATGCAGAACACCTGAATACATGAGTGTTTCTGTTATCTTTTTCCTTGAACTTCCTTGTAATTGAATTTTAAATAACTGTGAAATAGAATATCTCCCCTTGTTCTAGCAAGTTTCCAGTCACCCGCAATCCACAAAAATATTCTTTGTCAACATGATACAGGTTTTAAAATCCCCTACCTACTGTATATGCTTCTAAGAAGGGTAGTTTTAAGAAGATGGTTTTGAATTTTCAGAAGTGGAAACAGTTAAGGCATTCATAGCTATCTGCCTCAATTGTAGGGTTATTTATTGCACGTAATGCATGCAAAACTGAAATATTGCAGTCGTCTTGGTGTCTTCTTAGATAATTTAATCCCCCTCTAATATATTTCCAATTTAAAAAGACTCAAACAGAGTGAAAGTAACAAATTATGATATATGCTTGAACACTCATATAAAGAAAATCGTAACAAACAATGGGACTTATTTAAACCACAGTCTTCTATGAACTGGCCATTTCTAATGCCTGACCTTTGGTGAGAGATTGATGTCTTTTGGTAGAGAGTTCCTTAGATTTATTTTTTTATAAAAATCTGTCCAACTATTGTTGTTTTTAACATAATGTGCATACATATTATTAACAATGAATGGCCTTGTCTAAGTATTAATTGATACTATGCTATGTTGAACACATTGAAAAGGCATTTTCCCTGTTCGCGCCTGACACGCGTCTAATTGTAAAATACACTGAGTGGTGATTTAAATCATTTCCGAACCGACCAAAACACTTGGGAAATTGGATGTAATAGTGATCTTATGAGAGTACTTGCATTTAGCAAGATATCTCCAGAAATTATGAATTTTATACAGATTTGTATTACTGGGACAAAGGATTTCAGAGAAGATAATATAGAGTAATTTTAAGTAATATCCTTTTTTTTATCTATTTTCATTTAAGCATTATGAATATTACATATTAACTATTTACATTTGCAGTGATCCGTGCCCCTATTGAATTCTAACGTGACCGCGAAATAGTTGTAAATAAAAATACTGCATTGAAGGTGGCTTTTATTGTTATTTGAAGACCGTCTCTGAGAGTATGTTCTGGATTGGCAGTCATCTGACTGAGGTGGAAAATTTCAAGTCAGGTTTCACCTCTAGCAGAAAATGACATCTTCACACTCCAGCACACTGATATTGGTTTCTGATTATTTAATTAACAACCAATTTATCAAATTCTTTATTAGATTCTACAGAGCTTTGCAGCAGCTCCTTAAATGTGGTTTACAATGTACATGTAGATTGTTATGGTTTTTCTTTCAAAACCACACAGCACAGTCAGGCTACGTTGCAAGGAATTAAAGAATATAAAATTTTAGCTCAAAGCCTAAGGAGTAGCTTAGTTATTTATTATTTACCTCGGGGAATCTCAGGTTCTTGCATGCAGCAAAGAGGGAGATTTAATAACATCAAAGGTTAACTATTTTAAAGACCCCCTGTGGTCTTTCTTTTTCTGTTACCACAGGAAATCATCTGCCAGGTTTTTGGTCCATTTACTGTGCTCTTCTATGAAATCAGGTAATATTTAATTTATAATGTTTGCCTCATTCTCAGCCTATAAATATTAATGGCTTCCTGTGTTTGCCTTCTAGGACGCAACATGACAGAGAAATTTGTGAAACAGGATTTCTGACTTCTAGTTATAACAGTTACATTTTGGAACCAAACACTTCCTAATTTTATAACACATATGGTCACAATTCTTGAGGATTTTTTTCCTGAGCTCCTGGAAAAGTAGGATAATTTTTTATAACAAATAAGACCCTCCTTACTTAGTGGTTCATCGTTATGTTGCTTCATTTTATTTTAGAGCTGGATAACGCTTATTTAATTAATGAGAAAACACTGAGAGTTGATATAAAACTGTTAAGATATCTTCTCAGGGGTTGGGGGGAGGGTTCAATCCCCAGTACCTCCATCATAAATGAGTCAACAAACAAACAAACAAACCTAATTACCTCCCCTTAAAAAAAAAATCTTCGAAAACATTATCACAGCTAAAGAAGAACTGATTACTGGTAAGCATTGACAAAGTTTTTTTAATTTTTTTTTTTAATGGAGGTACTGGGGATTGAACCTGGGACCTCATGCTTGCTGAGCATGCACTCTGCCACTGAGTTAGACCCATCCTCCTACATTAATTGTTCTGCATATTTTTTGAAAACACATGTTATCCACACGAAAGTTGAATTTTTTTATTACACGGGAATCCTTCCTATGTCTACTGGGTCCACTCCCTTTGTTATTTGATCATAATTTCCATGCAACATCCATGGTCCCTTTTTAAAAATATATTGAGTCTCAGCCCATGACCCACCCTCTAGACACTTTTCTGAGTGTTCTAACTTTGTTGAAGTAGAGGGTGAGTCTACCCTTGTTTATTTCAGGGAGTTAGATCTTCTAGCAATCTCATTCTGAGCCCAAGAAAGACTCAAAGACTTTTGGTAACTCCACCTTGGAAGAGCAAATGGAATTTTTGTCTGGTCTAGACAAGAGGCGAATATTGACTGCTGTCTCATTTTTAGATTCAATATAATTAATAATTCATTTAACATCCTTTCTGAGAGCAAAGTTGGTGGTAGCTCAGAGTCTCAGGGAAGACCAGGTGGGATTTGTCTTGAGACAGGAATTGGCTCTGCCCAGCAGAAATACATCTGGAAGGAACGTGACCTACATATCTACTATAGAAGCCATTATTATTTTTTTTCTTTTGCTTCCTACTCTCCTTAGAATATTTAAATGTGTCAGAAGGTGTTAATTCTGCTTAATATTGAACAAAGCAGTTCTCAGGCCCTTTTTCAGACCATGCTGATGGAGGCATTTAAGGAAAGGAAAAATGATGAGGGTTATCATTTTCTACTGGTAAGTATATTTAGAAATTTGACTTAGCTGCCTTGGAAACGTTTCTCTTTTGACCAATTACTGGTAGATTACAGATAATCTGCCACAGTTTATAATGTTCCCACCTACTTAGTTTATTAATTTAGGGATTATTGAGTAACCAGGTAGATGAGGGGCAACACACCTAGGACTCAATACATTTTAGTACACATGTGTGTATGTGTATTTCTTATTTCATGTGTGAGCATGTGTGAATGGATGTGTGTAATTTTCTTATTGCCACAGAGATAACAGAGCTGCCATAAAATCCTGCAGTAGGAAACATGGAGCAACAACAAGAAAACATATGTACTTTCTTTGATTCATGCTAAGCAGATGAATGAGATTGTGGAAACTGAAATTCCGGTTCATACAGACATTTGGCTTACAGCTCTACAGTTGGAAAAGATCTCTCCTTGTTTTGCTGATCTCTAGCTGTCCATTCCAGGTTCCACTAACTTCCTCACTTGTGTAGCTAAGTATAAAAAGAAACACGACATGCATTATTCAGGCAGTCTTTTTGAAGACATTTTCATAAGCACTTAAGGAAATATTTTAAAAGAGGTAGTTATTCGCTGAATTGTCTTCATCCACAAGATTCATATTTTGAAGTCCTGAGCCCTAATATTCAGAATGTGATTTCATTTAAAGATAGGGTCTTTCCAAAGGTTATTAAGTCAAAATGAGGTCATTATGTGAACCCTTATCCGATATGACTGGCATTCTTGGAAGAAAAGGATATTTGGACACAGTGATGGACAAAGGGACACCAATGTGAAGACACAAGGAGGTGGCCATCCACAAGCCAAGGAAAGATCCCTAGATGGGGTCCTTCCCTCATGGCCTTCCAAAGGAGCCAACCCTACTGACACCTTATCTTGAACTTCTAGCCTCCAGAACTTTGAAAAAATAAATTTCTGTTGTTTAAGCAACCTAGTCTGTGGTCTTTTGTTACACAGCCCAGCAAACTAACACAGAATCTCTTCCTTATTTTCCCATCCTGATTCTATTTGGCTGCATCAATATCTAGATCTTACAGTGGAAATATTTTGCACAAGATGGACTTAGTGACAAGCTACGTTAGCCCTAATAAACCTGCTAAACTTCTATACATAAAAATAATGAAAGATAAACTGACTCATTTTCTATCTCCCCGCCAGCTTGTCATTATTTATACACAATAAGTTACCATCTAATCCTCATGAGTTCAGTGTCATTGATGAAACACTAGAAACTGCTCTCTAAACATCAAGCAAGAATTACATCATTAAAACACAATAAAACAGAGTACGTTCCAGGATGTCCTCTTTTGACTCATATCTGAATGGTCTGATAACAACTTGAAGAAAGTAACTTAATGAATAAGAAAACTATTTTTTCCTACACAAACATTCTTGTATTTATTTCAGGTTTTCAAGTTTCTCAACAGATGATTGATTCTCTACAAGTGACACAAATGAGCTATTTTAAAACTAAAGTTTTCCTTAATCATTCCATAATTTTTATTTTTTGTAAAAAACAGTTTCACACAAAGTTGACCATTTAATGTGACTCATAGATATACAATGTTATAGTATTACTCAAATATAAGAATTTGAAGTAAACATTTTAGTTTTAGTTTAGTTTAGCTGAGATAGTCAACTAGATACACCTACCTCAAAATGTTCCAGGCTAGGGTCACAGCTGTTAAAGGATACTGGACACATAATTGCCGTGTACTGTTAAGAAGGTCCACTTTATGAAATTTCCTTTTGAATAATCTTGAGGGTTATTGAGCTAGAAAGGAGACAAATATCCTGTCTCCATATACCCTCAACTAAACTAAACCAATACTTTCCTCAACAACAAAAAAAAACTAACAACAATCAAAAACAAAATCAAAAAAAAAAAAAAAAAAGGAAAAGGAAAGGAGAGAAAGAAAGAGAAGGGAAGGAAAGGAAAAGAAAAAGGGAAAGGAATGAAATTAAAGGAAGGGGAAAAAAAAGAACCCTAAGGAGAGGAAGTTAAAAAGGAGGACGGTCTCAGACCTAAGGAAAAGGGGAAAAAAATTTAATTATAGAAAGTAACTTTGTAAGTTGTTGATCTGTTAAACGATGTGAAGATATAAGAGACAAATACAACAAGCAGATATGACAGACAGACAGACACAACATGGAGACATAACAGACAAAAAAAATGCTCACACTAATATCTGGGTAACATAGTTTGTGCTAATATTAACTACCTCAAGTTTGTGTGCCTGACACACAGTGAGGCTAAACAAACGTAAACATCAGAGTGTGGAGCAGAGAAAGGTTGATTGCAGGGCTGAGCAAGGAGGATGGGATGGCTTCTACCCAAGAAAAGCCTGAACTCCCCGAAGGGTTTCAGCAAAGCATGTTTAAAGGCAGGTGTATGATCAGCTCATACACAGTTCTCTGATTGGTTGATGTACGAGAGGAGACATTAAGGTCGTAAGGTGGCAGCTGCCAGCTGGCACTGCTTTGAGCATGGTTGGTGGTCTCCCGAGTCTGGCACAGCTCAGAAAATTTGAGTTCTCCATGATACAAGAACGTGTCTGACATCACACACCCCCTGGCCACCTAGTTTTCCCTTGACTGTCTGAACCACAGCGACTCCACTTTGACTTTCAAGTGCATCCCCCTCCTCCAGGCCAAAGCAGGTGTGCAATACATGTCTTGCAGGCCACAAAACAGGCCACTTTGGTTGCCAAAGTTTAAGTTAAACTATGTATAAGCCAGAACGACTTCCCCACACCTCAGTATGTGCAGGTTTTCCCATCATTTCCCCTTTTGATTGCAAAGTAGAAAAAGCACTCATGATCAAAATATTAGTCCCTCATTGCTGGGGTGAGGGCTCCCGCTCCAGGTTCAGAGCATGTCCCTCGGTGCTGGGGCTCCTTTCTATTTGCCTACTTATCCACGTGGAGGCAAAGTTAGCCAGGTGTTGTGAACAGGCTCAGAGGCATGTTAATGGGGACACACTTTACAGGCCATACATTTCGTCACTTCCACCCCATTGTTACACAAGCGTAGTGCGTGTGCTTTTAGCAACAGACACAGAGCAGGCACTGCTGTGCACCAGTGAGAGGTTGTGCTGCGACAGCTCCACCAGAGAATTCTCTCTCTAGCCTAAACACTGGGGGCAACAGTGTGGTTGGAAATAAAACAATGACTTTCAATATTGATAGGAAGACAAATATCTTATAAAAAATTCGATTAGAAAATATAGATTAAAAGCCAGTAATGTTTCAGACAAAACTAAAAAAAAAAAAAAAATCATAACTGTATCCACCAGTTCACTCAATCCTCTGTAATCAATCCTTTTTGTTAAGTTTTGTGAAATCAGAGTTTTCATTAGACTTTGAAAATATCTTATCCAGCTCAACAGTATGATTTAAAAGAAACCCGTACTTGTCAAAAAGTCCTTTCTATCAATCTTATTAAAGATGAAGCAGCTTTGCAAAACATCAGCTTAACTGCCTATGAGTGACAAAACCTAAAAAGGCAAGGCTCAAGATCTGGTTACAAAGTTTCTGACTTAATCAAGCTTAATCAAGTTGCTGTGGCATACAGCCTTGTAAGATAACAACTGAAATTATGACTGACAGCATTATACCAGGATGCATCTAAATTTCAAAAACCTTACATCACTTCCAGAACATCTATCTTAGTAACATTTATACATATCGTATAATCTGAGGAGACTCATCACTCCTTTGACAATGTCATGTAATGTAACATACCAACAATCCCACTTAGTTTAATATTTTCCTCTGAGATGTCTCAGGGGTCCTCTCAAGCATCCCAAAGTTAGCTGAAGTCAAAAGAACTTTGATTAGATTTTGATAGGAAGTTTGTCAACAACATCAAAAAATTTCACACAGTCTGTAATCAGAAGCGTTCTAAGTAAACTTGTTCTCTTAACAGAGAGAAATCAAATCTAGTCCTGCACTGGTCTACTTTTAATAGCAAAATCCATTTGTCTACTTAAATTTAATCTCATTTCAGCCCAATCATGCACAAAACTCCTTTTTCAGGGGTTCCTTTTTAAAAATTTTCCCTTAACAAAATGCAATTCCATTCCTCATACTTTTCATTCAAAACATATATCCTACTTTTTTACTGTGTAGTGAAACGTTGCCTTTATTCATTTTAGTAGCTTTAATGATATATTTAAATTAAAATATATTTAACAACTCTTAAAAACCTTAATTTCTAGTGAAAACCAAGAAGTAAACAATTATAAACTGTCTTTTACATTAGCATTCTGTAGATTGGCAAACTTAAGTTCCAATAATAATTTCCATGAGCATGTGCTTTTTATAGAAAATATCATATTTACTAATAGTCCTAACCACATTTAGTTTAGTAAAGGGAAGACAATATTTAGTAAATAATGTTCCAATATCTTATTTTGGGGGGGAATCACCTAGCTATTCAATAAACTTCCATCATTTAATTTAAGTTAGCACAACTCTAAAATTTCAAGTTACCCAATATCTAGAGAGATCATTTTCAGGTAGACATTAACTAAAACAGAATTATATCTAAAGAGTTCAGTCAAAAGATTTTATGTTATTTGCATTTAATTGACTTATAAGAATTTTGTCAGAATTTTGTCAAGAACTTTGTCATACCAAGGTAGTTGAATTTTTTTTTTTCTTCTGTCAAACTCAGAACAGAAACAACATAAACCTATTGGCTTTCAGTAAACCCAGGTGTAATAAAAGATGTGTCTTGGTGTTGATTATACCAACAAACTTAAGCTAGCATTAATGTCCATATTAATTTGGTATTGAGTATTTCCTAGATCACATGAGCTCTTTTACATGCTTTTACGTAAAGACAGACAGAAGTAGAGATCAACTTTTCTCCTTGAGTTTAAAAAAATTTTTTTTCCTTGAGAGCCCAGGTAGATCATTTATAGGTCAAAGGCACAGAAAGAGAAATGCGAATTCCTCCTCTAATGGCTTGTACAGAACTCAATCATCTTGGCTAATTTCAGGGATTTTTTTTTTCTTCCAGTTCCCAAATATCCACTTCAGTTTAAAGAAATAATAATAGTAGATAATAATATTGATATCATCTCTCACATTCATGTGCCTCACTTTCAACAAAACAAAGACAAGAGAACAGGATTTGGACTCAGGAAGCAAGACACACATACACGCGCGATAAAAGCCAAACTCCAAAAGGCCCCTTTTCATATAATAACAGAGCACTGAGGGTCATTGTTCTCCAGGTCTCAGGGAGTACTCAGCTCACACAGTGTTCCAATAAAAACATCATTTTCTTTCATTTATGGGAGCAGAGCTGAAGATTCCCCAGTTTTGCGAGTTACACTCTAGGAGGACTGTATATAAGATGAAACACAGTTCTGATTATCTACACTTCAATCAATCAAACAATCCAAAGTGGTCTCTCAGGGTCACAGTTCCTCATCCCCAAAAGGGACATACCCAACCAATGGCCCATCAATCTGAAAGGGGAGAACCCCAACCAATATCCATCAGAGATGGAGCTGAATGAAAGACCGAGGCTAGAGAAAGGGGAAGTCCCAGCCGACGCTCCACCACCGATGAGGCCAGTGCAACAGGGGGGACACCCCGGTGTCCTCACACGTGGGCCCTGTTAGTCAAAGACGTCTCAGCCGCGGCCCCTGCAAGTACTGACACGCATGTACAAACAACAAACGTGGTCCCCCAAACAAAAGTTCAGGCGAGGTGCAGCCTGAAAATTCCACTTCCTCTCCCAGATGGAGATCTTTAAACAGATGGGCCCAGCTCCTGAAAGAGGACGGACCCAGAAGGGCTCACTCCTTGCAAGGGAAGGAGCCCGGATAGAGCAGCCAGAATTTTCCATCTTGTGCAAGTCAGAGTGGCTCACCCCAAAACCAGACACATAAAACAAAACAACAAATAAGCTACAGTCACACAGACAACCCATCTGAGGAGGCGTCACTGAAAACTTCCATCCACTCCCAGATGGGAGGCCTGCAAACAGAGCAGCTCAGCTCCCCAAAGAGACACACCCCCAGGGACCCCCTTCCTGGAGGGAACGAGCCCAGACAGTGGAGAGAAGCCCCAGCCTGCGCGGGCTGGAGCCACTCACCGCCGGTGACACCGAGTGTGGGCGCAGCTCCGGACATTTTCAGGCTCCAAACAGACTCGTGCTGTGGGAGAGGGTACCTCCCGGTTCCCCGGAGGGAAGTGAGCTCCGGCTGCTGCTGGGACCAGGGAAGGATGGCCCCAGAAGGGCACAGACTCCTTTGCTGGCTTCATGAAAATTGTTACCGAAGGCAAGTTCATGTGCCGTGTGAGGTCAAACAAATGGAAATACTGGAGTTTGGAGCAGAGAAAGGTTTATTGCAGGTCAGAGCACAGAGAATAAGTAACTCATGCTCCCCCAAAACCCTGAACTCCCAGAAGTGTTTGAGCAAAGCCCATTTAAAGGCAGGTGAGGGAGGGGCGGGGGTCGCAGGGTACGTGATCACCTTGTGCACAATTCTGACTGGTTGATGTAGAGGGAACAGGGTGGTCAGCTCTATCAACCCCTGGGCGCCAGGAGGTCTGGGGGCCACGTGCTCTCCACCATTAAGTAGTTCATTTCTTCCATCAGGTGGTGGTTTTTAGCATCTGAAACACTCAGGAAATATGCGTGAGATACTATTATCAGGGCACCTCAGAGAGGAGCTGCAGCAGAGGGCACGGGGGAGGTCTGTCCTGGGAAGGCTCCACAGGGTCCTGCTGGGTTACACTAATTTGACTTTTCTTTTTTAAAACCGTTAATCACTGGAAGCAACTGATTTAAAAAACCTCCTTATTTAAGTGTCTGTTCTGAAAAAAAAGTTGTTAAAAAAAAGGTCTTCCAGACAAATCTTTTTCTTTTAAAAAAAAATTTATTAGGTTAGGCTTGCCGTTTTGTTTTGTTTTGTTTTGTTTTGTTTTTTTGGGGGGAGGTAACTACATGTATGTATGTATGTATGTATGTATTTTTAATGGAGGTACCAGGGAATAAACCCAGGACCTCGTGCACGCTAAGCAGGTGCTCTACCACTGAGCTTTATCCTCCCCCCAAGAGAAATCTTAATAATGAGAATACTTTATGCTGAACAGAAGAATTTTCCCAAGGAAGAGTTTGCCTTTAAGCATCTTCTGTGCTTATGAATGTTTCAAGGAAAAAATGCTTCTTTCTCTGCTGTTTGTTTGAAGGATATCCGAACTGATTAAAAAAAAAAGTTTGATGTATTTCTGATTTTTGAAAATACCCTGATTTCTCTTGAGTTTGGCAGATATGGTAATTAGTTTATTTCCCTGACTGTCAGTTTCCTCATCTGTAAAATGTATTGTTCTTAGAGTTAAATTAATGATGCAAACAGAGTTCAGTGTCTGAGACAAATGTTACCGAAAAGTAGGTTAAGGAAGAAATATACCTTCATTATTAGTTAAGTAAGTGGGAAAAATTAAACACAAGTGTAAAAGGTAAATGCAATATTTTTGAAAAGGTGTCATTCTCATCATTCTCACCCTTGAAATATGTGACATAGTCTATAAAAGAGACAAAAGCACATATAGTTGAAAAGTAGTGTGTTTATAAATCAAGTAGTTACATTACTTCATATGTGGAGCACACATAAGGGGAAATTCAAAAGAAAATCTGTGATTTTTCTCACAGCAGGTATTTCAAACAGAAATTCCCCACTGAATATCTGACTATCCATTTGGGAAGAGGATATTAAAAGTAGGTAATCTGGGCTTTAGAAGGACCCTCAGAGACATTCTAAGACAACCATTCATTTGATATTTTAATCTCCTTCAAAGCATCTTAGCCAAGCAACCATTCATCTATGTTTGAACACCTGTTGTGACAAGCAATACCACAAATTCCCTGCCAAGACTGTCTCTAGCATCTCCATTATTCAAAGCTAATATTTGGTTTCTATAGAGCCAAATGCATTTCCTTTAGCCTCTTCTTAGTAATCCTTTTGGACATTAAAAGAGAGGAAAAGTCCTTCTTGTCATAACTGACTTTAAATAAGCAAAGACAATTATTTTGCTTCCCACTAAAACTCACACACAATGTATACACACACACACACTCATACACAAAACACACACACACTCAGACTTTCTCTTTTTCAAGAGAAGTGTGTAAAGATCAGGAACTTATGAATTGGCTGTGAAGCTTTGCAATCACTGGCATCCTCTGTACAAGTTCTAAGATTGGGGGAAGGAGTAGGGGCTTTATCATTTGAAAGTATAGGGCCACATACATATATGAAGAAAGTACTCCATGGTGAGAACTGGAAGAAGGTAGTTATCAGTTAACCTATTCTGGCATATGGCCTATTTATAGGAGAGGGTGAGTTTAATTCATACTTTTTTTTCTGATACTTTACTGTTCTGTTTCCCTTCCCTACATTTCTCAAGCCGTTTTGTCTACCCAAGTGTAGGAACAAACATATTTTACTGGGTCTTACAAAAAATCTTGGCCAAGACGTTTACAGGTTTAAGATTACAAAATATTTACCAAGGTTTTGATCAGAATTTTGTGATCTACACAAATTTGACAAGCATTTCTTCTATAATCCAAAAAGATACAATAATACAGTTTCACAAATGTCTAAGTACCTTTCATTTTGCATTTCTTTTGAAAGGAATACATTTATAAGAATATACTTTAATGTATTTGGGCCAAATTTATCACTGGGAGAAATGAACTAAAGTCATAAATATAGAAGATGTGCAATTGACTATCACAGTTGGTTCTTTCAAGATACTTGGCCCCTAGGAGATGAAAGAATGACATTTGCTTGGGGGACTTACTTCAAAGTAGCAAAATAGCATATAGTTGAAGACATAAAGAGGGACAGTCTGACGTGGTGCGCTGTTGATGGAGACAATGATAACTCAATGAAAGTTTGCAGAAACGATCAATACATCTTATAAATATCTTCTCCCTAATAATAAAAGTCTAACTTAGAGTAGGCATGAGTCACCCAGTTGGAATGCAGACTAAAATTAAAATAATTGAGATTATGTTTATAGTCTATAGAGCAGTGTGTTCAAAGAGCAGAGAATAAGACCAAAAATAATAGATCCCTGCGCCCAAAGAAATGAACAGTCAATGACAGATGGACCAAGGATACTTGTTTGCAGACTTCAGCTTTTGGGGGAGAAGGTAAAAATAAAAGTCAAGACTGTCTAAGTGAGGACAGAAATCTGTCTATAGAATCCTAGAAAGGAACGAGACTGTAGTAAGATAAAGAGCAGAATATGTTAGGGAGCAGAGAGATCAACATATTAATGTAGATATTCCATTTTAGAAGAAATCGAGTTATTATACTTCCTGCTGAGTGGGAAGTTAGGCCTAAGGGAAGGAAAATGCAGTGATAGAGTATTCCTCAAAGTCTAAAACAATCTCATTCTCTATTTCCTTTTTTTTTAACTTTTTTTTATTGAGTTATAGTCATTTTACAATGTTGTGTCCAATTCCAGTGTAGAGCACAATTTTTCAGTTATACATGAACATGCATATATTCATTGTCACATTTTTTTCACTGTGAGCAACCACAGGATCTTGTATGTATTTCCCTGTGCTGTACAGTATAATCTTGTTTATCTATTCTACATTTTGAAATCCCAGTCTGTCCCTTCCCACCCTCCGCCCCCTTGGCAACCACACGTTTTGTATTCTATGTCTATAATCGAAGAATTCAGCAAGGTAGCAGGTTACAAAGTCAGTTGCATTTCTTTCTCTATTTCACTGACTCTAAAACACAACCAAGTGTATAACAATGGTGCAACCTTTATTTCCAGAGCAACAAAGAATGGTAACACCTACTATTACAGATGTAATGTAGGATACCACAGGGAAAGACGAGACAGGAGAGGAAATCTTAGTCTCAGGATGGGTAAGGGCATTTTTAAAATTTTTTATTTTAATGAGGTTGACTTATGAGCCTAATCTTAAGGAAAAACAAAAAAAATAGGAGAAGTGAAAAAGGAATGGGAGGTGATGATAATGTATGCAGAGGAAATGAGGGAGGATTAGAGAGGACATAAAAGGGATGGTATATGTTTGAAAAAACTGCAATTAGCTTAATTTTAATATTCATAGAGTGTAGATTCAATGCAGGAAAAGAGAAAGAGAGATAGAGAGCCAGTATGACCTGAAGAGGTTGGGGGGACCACAGTCTTGAGTTCCAGGCTCAGAAATCTCAGCTGGATTCGATGGAAATTCAGGAAAATTATGTGATTAAAAAAAAATTACGAACAGTTGCATTAAAGTAGAAGATATTTTCTGAGTGGAGAAGAATTAAATAAAAGATTGTTTTGTATGATGAAAACAGTCCAGATGGAGAAGATGAGGACTTGGGTAGGATTATGGTAGTAGGAACAGAAAGGTTAAGAATAGATTTTAAAAACAATAAGCATTGACAATCACAGGGTGCCTTCTGTATTTGGCAAATTGATCTTGACTGTATCAATACCATTTTCCAGGATGGTAAGGGACCCTTTGCAATATGGAAACACCTTGATTGATTCTAAACAGCACTGAATTTGGATTTAGGAAGAAAAGAGCAAGGAGAATAATAGAGATTTCTGAGCTATAATATTTTGAAATATAACATTGTGGTGACAACTGAAGTTTTATTATGGCACGTTGCGTTTCTTTCAAGACACACATTTTCAAACATACTTAATTCACCTAAAATTCTATTGTTTATCTTTCAGGAATCTGGTGTCCAGATTGAATGAAAAAGGAAATAAAAAGCAAAACATTGCCTTATGGAGAAGGCATCTGTGCAGTGAGAAACAAGAGTTTTTTCCATCCTGAACAAAAGCTCTCTCAGGCTGGAATGTTGAGCAGAAAGTTTTCTAAAAGGCACAAAATTTTAATCCTGGTTTAAGAACGAGGCCATTGCAATCAGAATATTAGAAATAAGATTCCCATAGGAAAGCATGGAAATATTCAGAATAGAGCCTCTGAAATGCAAACAGAGCAACATGATTTCAATAGATGATTGGAAATTAATTTATATTCTAAGCAGCTCTGCCTGATTCAGTTATATTTGAACAATGAAATTCAAGTGACTCATGTAGAAATTAGAATTAATACCTGGCAAGGATTCTATTTCGTTCGTGTACTCTCCGTAAGCAATGCAATTACATAAAAAGGGAGTTGGTTCATCGTTAAGAAATGACTTTTCCATCTGGGCCTGTGAATTATTTTACTCGGAAACAATAATAATTTCCTACTAATGCATATGTCAATTACTGCCATAATATCATAATAGCAATGGCAAATATAAAGTGCTTGTTTATTTTTTAATGTTCATTCATATAAAAGGACTCACACTGGAGATCTCATGAGAAAAACAGAGTGGTGTTCTCAAATCAGATAGCATCTGATAACTTATTGTCCATCATTTTAAAAATGCTCTTTTTAATAGATCATAAACTGTGAAATATCAGAAACTTCATATAGTTCTACTTTAAGATATGAGAAGTTAATTTGACAAATCCCACATTAAAGCATTCCTAAGCTACTTTTTAGGGGTTCTAACATTTTTCATAGAATCTGGATGATTTAAGAGGTACCTATTAATTATGTTCACAATTTCTCTCTGTAAGGAGCCCAGGGAGCCATCCTCATACATGAATATACTATTAGAAGGTGGCCAGAAACATGGAATAAGCATCGTGATTGGCTTAAAAGTCTTGGGGAAAATATTTAAATCAGTAATATGGGTTTATTTTCTGAAAACTATAAATCTCCTGAGTTTAAATATGAGAACAAAAAAGACATCAGTCACAGTCTATCGATTGACATAAACAAGGCAAAAATCCTAGTTATAAACTGTGCATGTCTCAAACAAAAAAAAAAATAAACAATAATATAAACACTGGTTTATATCTCAGAAATACTAACATCTTTCCTTCAATTCATTGTTAAGTGTTCTTTTTTATAAATTTTTAAACACTTTTTTTACTGAGTTACAGTCATTTTACAATGTTGTGTCAAATTCCAGTGTAGAGCACAATTTTTAAGTTATACATGAACATACATATATTCATTCATGTTTTTTTTTTCCTCTGTGAGCTACCGTAAGATCTTGTATATATTTCCCTGTGCTATACAGTATAATCTTGTTTATCTATTCTGCATATGCCTGTCAGTATCTACAAATTTTGAACTCCCAGTCTGTCCCTTCCAACCCCCCTCCCCCTTGGCAACAACAAGTTTGTATTCTATGTCTATGAGTCGGTTTCTGTTTTGTATTTATGTTCTTTTTTTAGATTCCACATATGAGTGATTTATATGGCATTTTTCTTTCTCTTTATGGCTTACTTCACTTAGAATGACATTCTCCAGGAACATCCATGTTGCTGCAAATGGCGTTATGTTGTTGGTTTTTATGGCTGAATAGTATTCCATTGTATAAATATACCACTTCTTCTTTATCCAGTCATCTGTTGATGGACATTTAGGCTGTTTCCATGTCTTGGCTATTGTAAATATTGCTGCTATGAACATTGGGGCACAGGTGTCATTTTGAAGTAGGGTTCCTTCTGGATATATGCCCAGGAGTGGGATTATTGGGTCATATGGTAAATTTATTCCTAGTCTTCTTAGGAATCTCCATACTGTTTTCCACAGTGGCTGCACCAAACTGCATTCCCACCAGAAGTGAAGGAGGGTTCCCTTTTCTCCACAGTCTCTCCAGCATTTGTCCATTTGTGGACATTTGAATGATGGCCATTCTGACTGGTGTGAGGTGATACCTCATTGTAGTTCTGATTTGCATTTCTCTGATAATTAGTGATATTGAGCATTTTTTCATGTGGCTATTGATCATTTGTTTTTCTTCCTTGGAAAATTGGTTGTTTAGGTCTTCTGCCCATTTTTGGATTGGGTTTTTTTGTCTTTTTTTTATTGAGTCATATGAGCTGCTTATATATTCTGGAGATCAAGCCTTTGTCAGTTTCATTTGCGAAAATTTTCTCCCATTCCATAGGTTGTCGTTTTGTTTGCTTATGGTTTCCTTTGCTGTGCAGAATCTTGTAATTTTATTTAGGTCCCATTTGTTTATTCTTGTTTTTATTTCTATTGCTTGGGCAGACTGCCCTAGGAGAAACTTTTTGAGATGTATGTGAGATAATGTTTTGCCTATATTTTCTTCTAGGAGGTTTATTGTATCTTGTCTTATGTTTAAACCTTTGATCCATTTTGAGTTTATTTTTGTCTATGGTGTAAGGGAGTGTTCTAGCTTCATTGATTTACATGCTGCTGTCCAGTTTTCCCAACACCATTTGCTGACGAGACTGTCTTTATTCCATTGTATATTCTTGCCTCCTTTGTTGAAGATCAGTTGACCAAAAGTTTGTGGGTCCATTTCTGGGCTCTCTATTCTGTTCCATTGGTCTATGGATCGGTTTTTGTACCAATACCATGCTGTTTTTATTACTGTAGCTTTATAGTATTGTCTGAAGTCTGGGAGAGTTATTCCTCTGGCCGCTATCTTTTCTTCAGTAATGCTATGGCAATTCTAGTTCTTTTGTGATTCCATATAAATTTTAATATGATTTGTTCTAGTTCTGTGAAATATGTCCTGGGTAATTTGATAGGGATTGCATTAAATCTGTAGATTGCCTTGGGCAGTGTGACCATTTTAACAATGTTGATTCTTACAATCCAGGAGCATGGGATATCTTTCCATTTTTTTAAGTCTTCTTTAATTTCCTTCATCAGTGTATTATAGTTTTCCATGTATAAGTCTTCCACCTCCTTGGTTAGCTTTATTCCTAGGTATTTTATTACTTTGGGTGCTATTTTAAAAGGGATTGTTTCTTTACTTTCTTTTTCTGTTGATTCATCGTTAGTGTACAGAAATGCAACTGATTTTTGAACATTAATCTTGTAACCTACTACCTTGCTGAATTCTTCGATTATTTCTAGTAGTTTTCCTGTAGACCTTTTAGGGTTTTCTGTATATAATATCATGTCATCTGCATATAGTGACACTTTTACCTCTTCTTTCCCAATTTGGATCCCTTTGATCTCTCTCTCTTGCCTGATTGCTGTGGCTAGGACTTCCAAGACTATGTTGACTAGGAGTGGTGAGAGTGGGCAGCCTTGCCTTGTCTCAGATTTTAGTGGGAAGCTTTTGAGTTTTTCACTGTTGAGCACTATGCTGGCTCTAGGCTTGTCATATATAGCTTTTATTATGTTGAGATATGTTCCCTCTATACCCACTTTGGTGAGAGTTTTTATCATAAATGGGTGTTGAATTTCATCAAATGCTTTTCTGCATCTATTGAGATGACCATGTGGTTTCTGTCCTTTCTCTTGTTGATATGATGTATTACATTGATTGATTTGTGTATGTTGAACCACGCTTGTGTCCCTGGGATGAACCCCACTTGGTCATGATGTATAATCTTTTTTATGTGCTGTTGGATTCTATTTGCTAATATTTTGGTGAGGATTTTGGCATCTATGTTCATCAGTGATATTGGTCTGTAATTCTCTTTTTTGGTAGTGTCTTTGCCTGGTTTTGGTATCAGGGTGATGGTGTCTTCATAGAATGAGTTTGGGAGTATTCCCTCCTTTTCAATCTTCTGGAAGAGTTTGAGAAGGACTGGTATGTGTTCTTCTTTGTATGTTTGGTAGAATGCCCTGGTGAAGCCGTCCGGTCCTGGACTTTTATTTGTAGGGAGATTTTTTTATTGCTATTTTGGTTTCATTTCTAGTGATTGGTTTGTTCAAATGGTCAGTTTCTTCTTGATTCAGTCTTGGTGGACAGTATGTTTCCAGAAACTTGTCCATCTCCTCTAGGTTATCCAGTTTGGTTCCATATAGTTTTTCATAATATTCTCATATGATATTCTGTATTTCTATTTTGTTTGTTGTAATTTCTCCATTTTCCTTCCTTATTTTGCTTATTTGTGCTCTCTCTTTTTTCTTCTTTGTGAGTTTGGCCAGAGGTTTGTTGATTTTCTTTACTCTTTCAAAAAAACATATTTTTGTTTGATTTTTCTATGGTTTTTTAAATCTCTGTTTTATTTATTTCCTCCCTGATCTTTATTTCCTTCCTTCTGCTGACTTTTGGGGTTTTTTGCTCTTCTTTTTCTAATCCTTTTAGCTGGTGGGTTAAATTGTTTATTTGAGATTGTTCTTCTTTTTTGAGAAAGGCCTGTATTGCTATAAACTTCCCTCCTAGTATAAATTTTATTTTTTATTGAAGTGTAGTTGATTTACAATGTTAGTTTCAGGTACATAGAAAAGCGATTCAGTTATACATACACATATCCACATATATATATATATATTTTATCACATTGTTTCCCATTATATGTTACTATAAGACTTTGATTACAGTTCTCTGTGCTATACAATAGGTCCTTATTGTTTATATATTTTATACATAGTAATGTGTATCTGTTAATCAATCCCCAACTCCTAATTTATCCCTCACTCCCTTTCCTCTTTGGTAACCACAGTTTTTTTCTACGTCTGTGAGTCTATTTTTGGTTTGTAAATAAAAGTTGTATCATTTTCTTTTAGATTCCACATATAAAAGATATCATATTGTATTTGTCTTTCTCTGTCTGACTTACTTCACTTAATATGATAATCTCTAAGTCTATCCATGTTTCTGTAAATGGCATTATTTCATTATTTTTATGGTTGAGTAGTATTATATTGTATATACACTATTAAATATTCTTGAACTCATTCCCACACCCTTACCTTATCCAACCATTAGTAAGTTGATGATGTTTTCTAATTATCTCAATAATCTTTCTATACTGTCTTCCATCACTTGTAGCTGTATCAACTCAAAGTTAACGTGGTGCACAGACTACAGGTTCCTCAGCGGTCCCTGCCTGCTGGTGTTCATCACTTGCATACTACCTCCTGTCTGCCCCTCCCTCCCTGGGTGATTGTGGGAGGAAACAGTGACTTGATTCTTGCCAACAGAATGTAAGGAAGCAACCTAAGTGTCCATTGACAGATGACTGGATAAACAAGATGCGGTGTATTTATACCATGGGATACTACTCAGCCATAAAAAAGAATGAAATAAAGCCATTTTCAGCAACATGGATGGACCTAGAGATTATCTTAAATATTAAGTGAAATCAGACAGAGAAAGACAAATATGACATCACTTATTTGTGGAATTCCCCCAAAAATGTTACAAATGAACTTATTTAAAAAACAGAAACAGACTCACAGACTTAGAAAACAAACTATGCTTACCAAAGAGGAAAAGGGAGAGGAGGGATAAATTAAGTTTAGGATTAACAGATACACACTACTCCATATAAAACAGCACAGGGAACTATATTCAATATCTTGTAAAAACTTACAATGGAAAAGAATCTGAAAAAGAACATATATACATATATATGAATCACCTTGCTGTATACTTCAAACTAACACAACATTGCAAACCAAATATACCTCAATAAGAAGTGTAAAAACAGAAAGTGGGGAATGTATTAGGATACTGTAAGATCTGACATCTGTCTCATTAGCAGATCTTTCACGAGAGAGATACAGAGTCAGAGGATCCAGTGAAACCTAGCCCTGACTTCTGACTCACAGAAACTGAGTCAAAAAGTAGATAGAAATGTGTTTCATTTTAAGCTTCTACGTACGTGACCCTTCATTACCAAAGACAGATAACACAGTTACCATCACACTCACCTGGGCTTCTCGTAGTTTAATAGCTTCTCCTCTGGCACCATCCCAAACCCTCTACACCACTCAGCAATGAAACGAAACCCCAATCCCAGTACCTACTATCTTTTCCCAACCACCTTGAGTCCTCCCTTTAATGGTTTCTCCATAAGAAATGCATGTGTCCTTAATATGGCCTCAAAAACTTACATGCGTGGCCGTTCCCTATTTCTCTAGTCTCTGATAATTCTCCCCAGATAATACTTTGGGGATCCTCTTATTGGCCATGCAGTCAAATTCAGGAAATAATTTTCTAAAATGCCTCATCTTTTGTATTACTTATTGAATGTTATCTTTCATGGTAGTTTTAATTGCACCAATATAACCATGACAAAGAACAGTGATTTGAGCATAATTATTTTATATCAAATGAAGCTATGATGTCTGTAAAGCTGTCCCTGGTCCCTAGGTCAGGCCCTATTCTGTTAAATATTTTGACAATATGTGTAGGAGAAACTAGAAGTAGTATACAATTAATTTAAATAGCACAAAATTAGAGGGAATAGTCAATGGATGGAAAAATAAAGTATTTCAAAATATTCAGTGAACAAAACTGTGGCTCACTTTCTTCACTGGCAATGAGAAAGTCTTCATTCTCTATGTACATAATATGTTATGTTATACTTATATAACTTATATAAGGTCATAAAGAAGATTAAATGAGTTTACATGTGGAAAGCACTCAGTTTTACGTCTACTACAAAGTAAGTATTCAAAATGATTTTTTTAAGTGTTCAAAATGCAATTCAGTACAATGCAAAGTACTCCCACTTGTGATAGTTTTAGGGAACTTAGAGTACTAAGGAGGAAACCTCCCTCCAATTTTGATAACCAGAGTCGGGAAACCAGTGTTCATAGCAGCACTATTTCCAATAGCCAAGACATGGAAACAATCTAAATGTTCATCAACAGATGCCTGGATAAAGAAGATGTGGTATATTTATACAATGGAATACTATTCAACCATAAAAAATAACAAAATAATGCCATTTGCAGGCAACATGGATGGACCTGGAGATCATCATTCTAAGTGAAGTAAGCCAGAAAGAGAAAGAAAAATACCATAAGATATCACTTATACACGGAATCTTAAAAAAGAAAAGAAAAGAAAAGAAACCAATGAACTTATTTACAAAACAGAAACAGACTTACAGACATAGAGAACAAACTTATGCTTACCAGAGGGGAAAGCGGGTGGGAAGGGATAAATTGGGAGTTCAAGATTTGTGGACACTAACTACTATACATAAAATAGTTCAACAAGTTTCTTCTGTATAGCCCAGAGAACTATAGCAATACTTGTACTAACCTATAATGGAAAAGAATATGTAAAGGAGTATATGTATGTATATGTATGGCTGAAACATTATGCTCAGCACCAGAAATTGATGCAACATTGCAAATGGACTATACTGCAATAAAAAAAAAAAAAAAGAGTGGGGGGGAATTTTAACTGTGTGTGTTGTGTAAGACCCAACTTCTAACACTGAACAAGCAAAGAAAGGCAGGGATCAAATTGGAGTCACTTAATGACCTCTTCTATCATTTCATCTTTGCCCACATTCATCCCAAGTGGAAAATCTCAGACTATGAACACATTCTCCTTTGAAATAAAGATGGAGGAATATGGGGAAGGGGCATTGGTATTGTTACTTCTTGCTTTGTTCCCCACAGCCAATCATAAAGGCTTCTCTTTGATGGTCTTTGTACACATAGAGTGATTCATTCAAAATAGGCATAAGGGCTGTTAAAGGAAGAATGGGATAAACTGTTTCTCCTAATATAAACATTAACATTTATTGGTAAAGGATCCAGGCATGAGTAGTTTGTATGATATCTGTCAAGTGATTTTAAGGCACAGCTAAGTGAGAAATTTGCATAAGTCAAGTTAACCCCATGGGACCTAGAGAGCAGAAGGAAAAAAGTCTTTGAGATACATGAGAATTACAAATTCATCCAAAAGTTTCCATGGTTCAAACTTTATTACTATCAAGATAACCAATCTCTGAAAATAGACACCATCTTTTTTGATTTAATTGATGACTATTCTGGGCTACCTTTGTTTGGTGCATTCACAGAAGGGCAGTTTTAAAGTCTCAATCATAAGTTAATCTTTTGCTAATGGGCCAGAATTCACCAAAGTAGAATGAGGTAAACCAGAAGGTTCCATTGCTATAATATCCTTTATTAATCTATATCCCAGTGAGGGACTGAGAATCCATAGTGCTTATGTGTCTGTTTACATCACCACAAAGATTTACCATAAAAAAATCTGTGAGATACTTTGATGCTCTCATGACAATGCAGAATCCACTAATAACTCCTGTTATTGTCCTGACAGTATCAAATTGAAACTAGTTGTGTTGGCCTTTCCACTTTTACTTACATTGTAAACATCCAGAGGCAACCTACTGTGCCTGTTTAATGTGGTTTGTACACAACAGCCATTGAAAATAATGGCTAATAAGAGTTCTTATTAATAATTCACAAATCATGATAATTTGCTAGACCTAAATGGTGTTATTCATGCCTCGCTGAAGTAAATCAGAATACCAAATAGTCAGCTGCATATTTATACGCGTATGCTCAATCTTGTGAAGCTATTGATTATAAAATGTTGATGTTTTCTGAAGTGTTAAAATAACCCTCAATAAAAAAAAGAAAAACCTTTCAGCGGACACTGATGGCTAGTCTGAGATACTTATTCTTTTGTCTCAATCACATTAAGCTGACTGATACACTTTATTTTCATGCAAAAAATAATACATCCCTCATGTTTTATTATTCACAATCTAAGAGCAGTTTTACATTTCAACAATGCCCTATACTATGTATCGTCTATACATCCATCTATTCTATCTATCTGTGCATTTGAAAGTAAGCTGTGATGTCATGAAAATCATCTCTAAATATTTCAGCACATATCTGCTATGAATAAGGACAGATTTCTATATAACACAGCATTATTGTAACACTAAATATAATTGATATTAATTTAATAATATCATGTAATATATAGTCTCTACCTGTTTTCCAACTTATCCAAGATTTTTTTTTTTTTGCATCTAGAATGTAATCAACCTTTGGTGTTTATCTTCTGTTTCTTTTCCTGTAGAACAGCACTGTCATTTAGTGTGTGTTTTGAAGACTATGGGACATGCTACTTGTCTTCTAGAATATCTTACATTCCATATTAGCCTACTGGTTTCTCATAATTAAATTTAAATCTATTTTTGGGGACAAGATTACCATGCAGGTGATATTAGGCACTTACTGCATTATATTAGGAGCTATGTAATATCAGGTTGTTCCTTTTCTGATGATTTTGCTGTATCTCTTAATTTAAATGGTAACAGCACTATCTCATCATTCACTAGGTGTATTATTTTCTCTCTAAACCAAAAAAGTAATCTGCATTGAAATATTTGAGTATGAATACCCTGAAGTCCACCAAACGTTCAGACTATTAATTGGATAGATCTATCTAATCTTTAGTAGATTGAGTCATGGGAAAGTTGTTCATTGTTTGGATCTGCATTGGTCATGAGGCTTACTCTGGCCACAGAGATGTCAGTGGAGGTGAAGAAATCACGCTTCAATGTCCTTGTTCAGTTGGGCTTATTCTTTCACACTCCTGCCTGTCACCACAAGAAGAATGTGACCTTGAAGAGCTACTGGACCGAGAGAAAGAGAAATACATAAGGTTGATCTGAACCCAATATATAGCCTAGAGTAAACATATCTGAAGGAGAAATAAATGTTCTTTGTGCATGCAAAGACTGTATGAGAATGGAATATATAACATGCATGGATGATCTTTACTTGTAGAAATTTTGGGTTTCAAAAAATAATGATTCTCTAATTTTTCTTTCCTTCCATACTTATTAACTTGCCTTTAAAAACTCTCTCTCTCCTTGTTTTTTTATGAGTCTCTATGGATTCAAATATTTTTTATTCAATAGGTTATAATTTATTTACATCATTATTCCTTTTAAAATTTAAATTATGTCAAACTGTACAGGGGAATGCCCTCACCACTATTGTGTTCCTTGCATATGACCCTGTTGTCTCTGAACACTTCTTTGCTTTCTGTGATAAGAGCATATTCACTGCTGCCCAGACGTGGGGTCACCCATTTCTCAGAGATCTCTGACCCACGTTAGTGAGAGATGCTCTTTAAACATAGGGATGTAGACTCTAGCCTCAGTCTTACTATGGGCGATTGCTTCCAGTCACACTGGAGGACAAAGCTAAGGTTATATACACATATAATTCATGATTTCACACAGATGCCTCCAATGCAAATCCAACATTATGCATTTTTCCTACCTAAAGGCCAAACTCTTCCAAGAAAAATTACTTGAATTATTTCCCACCCCACACAAAAAAAGAAAGAAATAAGAAAGTTTAAGGAACTGACTGCATTGTCAAGAAACAGATGGATTTAAAATGAAACGCTGGGAAAGAAGGAGCAGCTGCTTAAGATCAAAGAACAAATGACAAGTTACATCCACAGGCACCTGTTCTTTTGTTTTCTTTATTCCTAAACATGGCAGGGTTTTTTTTTTTTTTTTTCTCTCCCCTCCCATTTGTCTTTTTCTTTGCTCATTATAACTCCCTCCGAACATTTTCATCTTCCCTATCTTTCTTTTTATAGTCTTCAATTTAATCTTTTGTTTCTCATTTGTCATCTGTAACATGTGGAAATTAGAAGAGAGTGAGTGGTATTTTTTATGCTCTGACTTGGTCTCTAAATTTATCTATTCAAGACACCAGTCCCTTTTCTTACAAAAAAAAAAAAAATCCACAAAAGGAATTTAATAATAAGCCTAATGTGGTTGTACTTTCTTCAAGTAATTTTTGCAAAACTTAGCAAGAATAAAATCTCTGCGCTTTTTTTTTTTCTGCCAAAAGCAAATGAACACTTTATAGTTCTAAGATATATAATTCCTGAAAAGTCAGTGTAGGAAAAGATTTGAGGAGGCAACCAAGTAAATCACATGTGTTACCTCTTTACTAAAAGACAGATCTAAAACCCTAGCTCCCGCAATTGAAATTCGCTATCGTGCACAGCACACATTCTACACCAGAAGTTAGATCCATTAAAAGATAATGAAAATGCTTTACTGTTATAATGCTGATCTGGCATTTTATAGTAACTTTCCCATAAGAAATCAGAGTAGTGAACAGACTTCCAGAGATTATCTAACAAAGCCCTTTGCTTTTTGATATTCTACAACCCCAAAATGTAACACTTTCATGTTGTCATGACGTTGTTTAATTCAGAATTATTGATTTAATTCTGGAAGTGTGGGTAACTGTTATAAAATAGCACTTAGACTATATATATGTCAGATTTCTCCCATATTTTCTTCTTATACCCTAGTAATAAGCCATTATACTTCCTTTTCTTTTCATAATGATATGTAATTATAGTGTCACCTCAGAGCATGTAACTAGTTGATCCAGATGACACTTTGTAGCAATGTAAGTTTGGATTGTCCCTCTCAGTTCCTTGGAATTGGTTTTCATCTTGACATTTTAGTGTTTAAACATATTCTTTACCTTTTCATTCTTCTTTTTGCATATATATGTTAGGCATTAGACATTAAATGAGTTCTTAATTAATATGTACTTTATGTATTTAAATTGAACATTTATATAATGATTGTGAACACAATCAATATATGTCAAAATCTGTAGATAACCTCAAAGTTGGTCCTGATTTTCTTCAGTTAGAAATAGCTATATGTTGAAATAAAGTATATTTAACTTTTATAAAATCTTCAAAAAAACCCAAGCTCATTAATTCTGATTGATTTCTCTTTGATTCATGGAAGTTTTAGAGTCCACTTTACGATGCCTGTGGCTCTAGTTGGTACTCAAGATTGAATTTGAGCTACAGCAGTTCTGTGGAAGGGCAGGCTCTGATTTTTGAGTATTACCAGTGCCTTCACAAATAGCAACAGAAATGACACCAAACTGAGACCTGGTCTGGGTCAGGAAAAGAAGATGGGTGAAGACGTCGCCTCGTGAGAATGAACTGCATGGACGGGATCTGCCTGTTGATTTATTTGTTTGGATTAAGACTTGTTTCCTAGAAATGTTGTGGGTCCTCCTCCCACTGACTGTATTCACAGGAAGTTGAGACCAAATTTGTAAAAATGTCTGTTGTAAGGATGAAGAGGCACCCAGCAATTAGAAAACAGAAGCGTTCTCTGTGTACAACTGCCATTTCCTACAACACAGCGACCGACATGGAAAACAGAGTTGTGCTTAGGACAGAGAACGTTCTCCCTCTCCTGGCCCTTTGCTGAATTCTGCAGACTTCTTTGTATTTGTGGCCATATATGTATTAAATATTACTTTGTTTAGGAAATGCTATCCACATACCTTTAAAAGACTGCCTTTTCAAATACCCGAATAATATTTCAGTTGACATCCGTGACATGGAAATAGAGTGTTAATTTATATCCACAGTAATTATGGCCTTATATATTCAACTACGGTCCATTTTGATGATAAATTAAGAAAAGTTACAAAAGCAACTGCCACCTTCTTCACTCATTAACTCTTTAGAAAATACTCCCCTTACACCATACACAAAAATCAACTCAAAATGGATCAAAGACTTAAATATAAGACAATATACAATAAACCTTCTAGAGGAAAATATAGGCAAAACATTATCTGACATACATCTCAAAAATTTTCTCCTAGAAGAAATAAAAGCAAGAATAAACAAATGGGACCTAATGAAACTTACAAGCTTCTGCACAGCAAAGGAAACCAGAAATAAAACAAAAAGACAACCTACGGAATGGGAGAAAATTTTTGCAAGTGAAACCGACAAAGGCTTGATCTCCAGAATATATAAGCAGCTCATACAACTCAATAAGAAGAAAATAAACAACCCAGTCCAAAAATGGACAGAAGACCTAAACAAGCAATTCTCCAAGGAAGACATACAAATGATCAATAGGCACATGAAAAAATGCTCACTATCACTAACTATCAGAGAAATGCAAATCAAAACTACAATGAGGTATCACCTCACACCAGTCAGAATGGCCATCATTTGAAAGTCCACAAATGACAAATGCTGGAGAGGCTGTGGAGAAAGGGGAACCCTCCTACACTGCTGGTGGGAATGCAGTTTGGTGCAGCCACTGTGGAAAATGGTATGGAGATTCCTCAAAAGACTAGGAATAAATTTACCGTATGACCCAGGAATCCCACTCCTGGGCTTATATCCAGAAGGAACACTACTTCAGGATGACACCTGCACCCCAACGTTCATAGCAGCATTATTTACAGTAGTCAAGGCATGGAAACAGCCTAAATGTCCATCAACAGATGACTGGATAAAGAAGAAGTGGTATATTTATACAATGGAATATTATTCAGCCATAAAAACTGACAACATAATGCCATTTGCAGCAACATGGATGTTCCTGGAGAATGTCATTCTAGTGAAGCAAGCCAGAAAGAGAAAGAAAAAATACCATATGAGATCGCTCATATGTGGAATCTAAAAATAAACAAACAAACAAAGAAACAAAGCATAAATACAGAACAGAAATAGACTCATAGACATAGAATACAGACTTGTGGTTGCCAAGGGGGTGGGGGGTGGGAAGAGATAGACTGGGATTTCAAAATTGTAGAATAGATAAACAAGATTATACTGTATAGCACAGGGAAATACATACAAGATCTTATGGTAGCTCACAGAGAAAGGAATGTGACAATGAATATATATATGTTCATGTATAATTGAAAAATTGTGCTCTACACTGGAATTTGACACAACATTGTAAAATGATTATAAATCAAAAAAAAATACTCATGGCCTACTTCTTAGGACTGCGTAATATTCTTTTGAATTTCTTGAGAATTTGATATTGCTTACAATACATTAATTGTATTATAACAATAGATAAGATCTATTACAGAAAAAAAGATACTATACTATGCACTCAGTTGCCATCAAAATACACAGTTCATTCCCCAGATTTTGGAAGCTTCTACAATGTTGTATTATTCAAACGTAACTCAAATACTAAACTTTGGCATTTGAATCTTTGAAAAAAAAGAGGATATTCTTAGAGCAAGCACTAAGTTAATCAAAAGGATCATGAAACATATCCATTTTGCATGCATTGCACTGACAAATTAGGATAAAACTGGGGGAAAAACACTTTCAAGAAGGTTTTTACAACATGCAAAAGAATGATCTCTTAAGGAAACCACACATTGTACACATCAATTGTAAGGGGTATATTTTTCAAAACTTGTGTCTGTGGTTTGAGATTCACAGTTGCTATTTTAGCATTCATGTGAAATGTTTCAAGTCTTAGAGAGTTTTAAATATCTATACATTTCATGAAAATTACAGAGGAAGGATTAAAATTGGAACTCAGGACATTCATTTACACATCAAGAGTATGAGATCTATCTTATTCATTTACTCCAGGATCATATTGTTTACCAGTTTAACTTTGGGGCATGCAAAACAAACTTCTTAAAACCACAGAATACAAAATCACATAATTTGGATTAAAATATGCTGTCATGGTTAATCTCATGTAATTGACAAGCATCCCTAGAAAAATTTCTTATAAAATAACTTCAGAGTCGACCTCCCTGTAAAACTGTTCTCTTCTATTTCCTTTTACTCTTTTTCAAGACAATACCCAAGGTCTAAATCCTTTCATTTTCGTATCTAATAAACATATTTCCCCTAAAGTTTTCATAATGAAGTTTAGAGGAATTCTACTCTAAATAATACAATATTCTATAACATTGTGAAAAATATTTAACTCCTATTTTATATCCCATACCATGCTATTTTAAAATGTGTGTTTCTCTCTACTCTTTTTTTTAAATTTCTAGAGTCAAAATTACCAAGAATGTTTTTCTAACCAAGTAATAGGTAAAGTGAAATAGATAAAATCAATTAGGGTTACATGCTTCAAGTTCATCTTCTGCAATTCTTTACTTTTTTTTCTTTTTCTCTGAGGTTTTCTGCTATAGATTTCACCTCACTTTTTGATATTTCAAACACTTATTCTTGACAGATACTATATCAATAATTAGCACTTAAGTGTGAATGTTTTACCTTTATTAATACGATAAAAATATTTCTTAATTTGCCAACTGTTTGTAGGTAAAACTTAATAAGGAGGATTAACAAGTATAGCAGAAATAATCCTACTCACTTTAGAATCAGGTTTCTGTAATGCTATTAACTGTTTTTAACTGACTTTTGTTTCCAGATCCTCAGTTATTTCCAAATGATTACAATAATATTAACGATAATCAATTGTCCTTATTTTAATATTAAAGAATACGATCAAAATATCGTAGTGTGTTCACTACTCCAGCAATGGTTCTGCAAATTTGATCATGTATCAAAAAAACTAGGACAGCTTTTATTTTATTTTTTCACCCTGTGCTATACAGTAGAAACTTGGTGTTAGGACAGCTTTTACAAAACTAGATTCTTTGGCCCCTTCTCAGAACCACTAAATCAAAATCTTGAGTAACAGGTTAAAGAGTCACTCTCTCTTCCTCTCTCTCTAACATTTTTCTGAGTGATTCTTACATTTACCCAAGATTACTTTACTTGTAAACCAAATACGCCCTCAGAATTGTTTAAATGTACTGTTGCTTTCATATCTCATTATAAAACAACAACTATATTTTAAGGTTCTACAATCTCACTATCAAGGATATTAACATTCTGGAAACTTCATGAAAAACTGTTTTTTTGTTAGCAAGAATATCTTATAAAATGTATTTTTATTGAAACATCTTATAGTAACTTATGGTTAAAAAGAATATGAAAATGAATACATGTATGTTCCTATATGACTGAAGTATCGTTCTGTATACCAGAAATTGACACAACATTGTAAACTGACTATACTTCACTAAAAAAGCTTTATTAACGTTATGAATCACTTTAAGAAATAGTGCACATTTTGGGAAAAACTTCATTTGTAAGACCAATTTGTGGTTTACCCAATTATTCCATCTATTAATATTGCATGATGTGGACAAAAAAATTTGACTGGCATTTCAGTAAATGATGAGCATTACCTGCCATCAAGCCATCAGGCACTGCAGTGCCCCACCCTCTGCCAATCCCCCAACATGGTGCCCCCTGAGGGGACTCAGGATGGAGAAAAACAGGGTTCTGTCCCTAGATGGTTAAGATGCATATCAAAGGAAGGATTTTAATGAGCCCAGACCCTTGCATCTTCCTGTACATCCAAAAACACCAAAGTCATTGACGTGTGATGTCCTTTTCGTGATTAGCAGCAATCTTTTGATGTTCAGCTACATATTTTTTTTTTTTTTCAGCAAAAACTCCTCTATCTCCTGGCTCCTCCCTTAGCTCTTACAAGTTCCTTGGAACAGTCTGAGAGGCTGGATCCCAAGCCATGGTCCTCAGCAAAGCCACCAAATTAGACATAATTCTCAAATTTGAGGTCGTGGGTTTTGTTGTTGACAATGGTTTCACCACACATTTAAGTTGTAAATACAAATAAATTTGTTTCTGAATCAAGTAACTTTCTTAAAAATATAATTGACTTAGAATTTCATCGAAATAAAGACTAGCTAAACTTTTTGATTATGATGGTGGATTTAATTTTGAACTGCACCTATAATTTTAAATATCCATATATCACTAGGTAAACACTTAATATCACTTAGTTTTGATGGCACCTTATACTTGCCTTCTCAAAAATTAAATGAGATTGAAATTATTGGAGGGAAGGGAAGTGTAATTCTATGAATATCTGCATACAGATTATCTATTGTTACCCACATGCCTGCATCCTATGTATATCTAATAATTTGAATGCTATGTAGCTATGCATATAAACCATATTATTTAAATATGCATTCCTTTGAGAGGTAATGTCCTCTTAAAACTACTTTCTCTAGTATTACTTCGCCTAGTATTACATGTGTAACTGTCACAATTTATTTAAACATCACCTCTTTGTAAAGTTTTTCACATTTTTCCCCTGCAAATGCCACTGTGCTCCTCTCAGGCTCCAAAAGGCTTTTGGACCAAACATAATTCAGTCACATTATGATTTTTTGGAACACATTTTCCCCTTAGAATATGAAGTATTTGAAAGTAGGGCATGGGAACTTTAACAATTGCTGCCTTAGGTTTTACCAAAGGTCACGGTATTTGTAAACACTACATAAATATTTGTGTAAAGAACGAAGAGTGAAAGACATTAGAGGAATAAATGTCCTGCCTAAATGAGTTTTTAAAGTTAATAATTGAGGGATTTTGCAGTTGTTTCCAATGCAGAAATAGCTTCATTGACGTCTTAGTTTCTAGAATGAGATGACTGAATGGAGGCCAGATTTTTCAGCAGAAAAGCTTTCTGAAAAGTAGAGGGCGTGAGGTGATGGACAGACAGAGGCCAGAAAGAAGGGTGGATGGAAATATCGTGCCTGGCATTCCTGGTTCCAGTCTGCCTTTAGTTCTTTCTGTCTAAGTAACCGCTGAAGACAAGAATCAGATGTAACTTATGAAATTTGGGGAATTAACTACAGATCAATCATAAGCCTTGAAAGATGAACCCTAAAAACATGATATTTGGATACTAAAAGTTGTGAAACTGGCTTTGGCGCCTGAGGGAGAGAGGAGCCTTGACCTTCAGTCATTCCAGGGGGCACACACACAATGAAAACCTTCCAGCCCCAACCTCTCCCCTTCTCCACCCCTCCTATTCCCTCATCAAGCCCATGCATTAAATTTTATGCAGAGGAAACCTGATCCAAAACACAATCCCGGTTTCTTTTTGTATTACCTCTATCTTTCTGCCTTATGGCTCACAGAGGTTTTGTTACAGTGGTGGCTGAATTTATTTGTCTTCACAGAATCATTTCTGTAACCCAAATAAGTGTGTCTCTTCCAGTTGGTTTTCAGAGACAGTAACAAAGTAGTGAGGAAGATATTTTGGAAAGGCAGGAAAAGGAGAAAAAAGTTTTTACATACTTAAAGGATTTAAGTAGGCTTCTAAATCTTAAGTAACAATTTAAATACTATATAATATGAGAATTCAGTGAATTTACCAAGCCTAACAGATGAAGTCAGAATTAGAAGGAATATTCCTACTCAAAGACTCCAGAAAGTTCTAACTTGCAGGCTGAAACTTGCTAACAGAGAAGGGCTTCATACCTGAGTGTACCTTTAATTAAAATAATCCCTGTGCAAGAGGTTGGCCACCTTCAGCTTGGCTTTGAGAGGTCAATAAAGCTTAGACTAACAAACCGTATTAAAATTCAGGATTTGCCTGCTCCAACTTATTTATCACTTTACAGACTTAAAAAGTGAACCTAAGAGAAGGAAAGAAACTTAACTCTAAGGCATTTCAGTTGGAAATTTTAAACTAAGGGTAAAAAGAGCAAACTAGACATTTTATTGAATGAGAATATGCACGATTGAATTAAAAGCCACTAAAAGAGCAACAGAGGAAACTCAATGACAGTTGAAAGATGCTTCTAGTATCAAATTAGCTGTAGCATGTTCTTTTGATTTCACAAAATTGGAAAAGGTAAATAGAATCTCCAGAAAGTGGGCAAGTTTCATCTCAGGAGGTAATTAACAAGATTTCTCTGTTTTCATGGCCTACAAACCCCAAAATATAGAGGTCACAAATAACCAAGCAGACAAAGGGATCTCTTGTATTTAGGCTGATAGAGTCACTGAAAACAGAAGATGGAACATTTACAAACAAAACGGTGATACAGAGCAAAGCAACACCAAAAAATCCAGAATGTGTGTAAATAAATTATAGTGACAGTGCTTCCCAAAGAGATGCTCAATCTCAAAAGGAAGAAAATTCTATAGAAAATAAAGCTTGAAAAATAATTTATTAACTAAAAACTGCCATATTATAATTTTCAAAAGACGCTAGCTGGCTTTATTAAAATATGAGAATCTCAACACCCAGGAAGGCAAACTCCTTCAACGCATACACTTTTGAAATTAAAAAAAAGTCAAGAATATGATGAAACTACTGAAAAGTTCTTTCCTCATACATCCAAAAGTTTATGAACAAAAGATGTTATTTCTTAGATATTTTAGTTTTTTCCCTTTTCTGGTGAAGTTTTAAAAATTAAGCTATATATAAAACGTTAAGTCAGTTTTTAATTGAAAGTTGCAGCAGAACTAATTCTAATAATGAAATAACCCCTGACAGCAAGTCTTTGAATCATTAGAGGATTTCCAGACAATTTCTTATGAATGCAAACAAGATAATCATAGAAGTGTGTATCAAGTAGCCCTTTCTTCAAACACTAGTGGTCATGCATATTCAACAGAATGCAAATATTGACTTTTCTGATAGCAAGTGGATCAGATTGAAACGTGTCTGCTGGGGAACTGTAATCATTCTGCGGAATGTGGCCATGACCTTCACACCCCCTATGCCGAGGATGTATTCCACTTGAATCTCTGATTCTGCTAACCTTTAAACAGTTTCCACAACTTGAGAAATAAAACAGACATCTGGAAAAGGGCAGTCTTTGCCAGCACAGTAAAGGCTTGGAAGAAATCAACGGGCCTCGCTCGTGTCTCGTAATGTTTCTCGGGAGATCCAAGCCAAAAAAGCCTAAGGTTGCAATTGACTTCTCAAAAAGACAAAGTGCATGTGAAAAGCTTTCCTCCTCTGAGTAAACTGAGAAGAGAATAGAAAAGGTCAGCCAATTGTATGCTAAATAATCAATAACTACTGGAAATATACTAGTCAGATTAAAGTATTTAATGTTTCAAGGAGGAAAATACCCTAGTACTTTTCAATCAAGATATTGTTAAAAATATTACAGCATGTTTCACATTTCATGAACATGGACTTATCATGCTCCAAATACCAGTTAAAGCAGAGCTATAGAATCAAAGCTTTAAAAAATATGGCTAACTGGACTGGGACATAGTGCTGTACACCAGAAACTGACACATTGTAACTGACTACATACATCAATTAAAATTTTTAAAAATATGGCTAACTGTATATTGACTTTTATCCATGTGTTCTAACAAGGTAAAAACAAGCACTACCTCATTGAAATATTAAATGCATTACGTGCCAGTCCAATGTCAAAAGGTTACTTACAGCATGATTTCATTCATCTGTTACCCTGAAGAGGTGACATACAGGGACAGAAATGACATCAACGGGGAAGGTTTGGCTTTGGGGGAAAAGCATGAGGGAGTATGTTTAGCTGATGGATCTGTCTAGTGTCTTGATTTTGGTGGCAATTTCAAGATGCTAAACAGGTCTTAAAACTCATAGATTTGTGCATAAAAATAGGAAGTAAGACATTTAATTATATGTGTGTGGATAGAGAGAGATTTAGGCATAGATATTGACATAGATATTATTAGATATCTATTCATATATCTCTTGATTGTGTTGATAAGCCTTGTATGTATGAATATATTGTCAAACTCATAGAGCAAATCTTCCACATAGATGTTTACAGAAGCTTTATTCATAACAGTCAAAACTTGGAAGCACCCAATGTGTCCTTCAGTAGGGGTATGGATAAATAAACTATGGTCCATCCAGACAATGGATTATTAATCAGCACTAAAAAGAAATAAGTTATCAAGCCATGAAAAGATAAGGAGGAAATTTAAATGCATATTACTAAACAGAAAAAGCCAGCCAGTCTTAGAAGGCTACACACTGTATGATTCTAACTGTATAAATCTGGAAAAGGCATAACTGTAGAGACACTAAAAAGATGAGTGATTGTCAAGGGTTACAGGGGAGCAAGGGATGTACAGGCAGAGCACAGAGGAATTTTACAGCAGTGAAAACACTCTGTATGAAACCTTAATGGTGGATAAATGTTATTTTAAAAAACCCTCATAAACACCCATAACTGAATTATACCTTGATAAACTTTTGAAATTATATTACACGCATTTAGATGTATAGGAAATAACTTTGGAGACGCTATTGCTAGAAATTAAAGTCAAATTCAAATATTCAAAATAAAACCCCAAGAGGAAATTCAGATACTTTACAGTCTGGTGGCTCCTGTTCTAACAAGTGATGATGGTTTCTTGTTCAGTCCACTGTGTTTTAAGAATGTAGACAATATAAACCATCTTAAAGCAGTTTCTATGTGACTGTCATTTCATAATAAGATTATAATATGCTGGATTTTTGGCAGGAAAGATATATTGGGCTACATACAAAACGCCTTCTTTATCAAAACACTTGAAGCAGAAGTACTCAATTTTGTTTATTTTTTTGTTTTTTGATGCATTTTCAAAGAAAATGATGTTATAAAATTAAGATCAATAAAGTTACTTAAATTTTAAACACTTTAAATATGAATAAATTATTAAGTGATACTTTCTTAAGAACATAAGTATGATAAAATTTTGTTAATCTAAAAAATAAAAATATATCAATTATTCTTCTTTTATAAATTTACATATAAATTATACAACTATTATGTAAATTTCTTTTTATTACAACTCATTAAGAAATGCAATGAGAAACACAAACAGATGTCAAAATTTATAGGATGATAAGTACTACACTGAAAGGGTATTTAGCTTTTATCTTAAAGTTCAATCTTGTTCTTTTCCTGAGTACACATTTTTAGCTTAATTCCTTATGAAGCATCATAATGCTAGTTAAAAATGAATTGAATTGACAACTCGCTCCTAAGCGCCTTCCAGTGAATGAAATATGTGAGATTCAGTGAATGAAAAAGTTTCAGATTGAATCATAGCTGCCAAATGGTCACTCTTTCTAGCTAGGTGTTAGGTGTGCATGCCCAAACTTGCTGTCTCCACTTACCTAGAAATCAGGATAGAGCAGTGACTTGCAGCATGTTAGCAGTGGGGTCCCAGAAGTGACTGAATGGAAAAGGCTTTATTAGAAAAAAAAATTCTCCAGATGTGGACCAAATTCCCAACGCTAATTTCCTAGCAAAACTTATTACACTGTTATTGATTTGGAAAAACCATCAAGGCATACAAATAAAAGGACTATTAATATATTCAAATGGAAAATACTACATCTTGATTTTATATAATTTTGCATTTTATTTTCATGTAAGTCAGTTCACATAATGCATTGGTATCTCTAATACCTACTGAATAATCAATGTTGTTTTATAATCTGCACCCAATTTTATACCTAGGATAACTAATCTTTGGGAAAGCAGAAAAAAACTGAGAAGAAGAAACTTCTTGAAGAAGTTGGAGTACCAAAGTTGTGAACCCATTCAGTGGCTCCAGCACCGACTATCCTCAACTCTATGTATGTCCTTTCTCTCACTAAGTTCAACATTTCTAATGGAAGATTATTATTTGGAGAGACTTTTTCAAGTCTTCAATCAAATATTTAAAGATAGAAATATAAGGCAAGCCCTACATTATTAACTCATTAAAATATTCATATGCTAATATTCCATCAACAAGATGTACAGCAGTGACCCAAAAAGATGGAATCCATGTCCTCAGGTAACTCACATTTTAGAGAGGAAGGCAGACATTAATGGGATAAGCAAACAAAATATAGAGTTTCTCAGAAAGTGATAAGGCCACGATGAAAAAGAAAGCAGGGTAGAGAAGTGACAGTATGAGAAGAAAGGGAAGTTTCAGTTTTTAATAGAAGAGTCAGAGAAGACCTCATGGAGAAGGTGGCCTGTAAGCACAGACATCAGTGTCATAAGGAATAAACCACATGGAGAACTGGGAAAGAGGGCTTCAGAAAGAGGGCGGATGGAGTGCAAAGACCCGAGGAAGAGAGGGCCTGATCTGTTCTTGCTCAAGAAGCAGCAAGGAAAACAAAAACAAACAAACAAAGGATAAATACAAAACAGAAACAGACTCATAGAATACAAACTTGTGGTTGCCAAGGGGACGGAGGGAGGGAAGGGATAGACGGGATTTCAAAATTGTAGGATAGATAAACAAGATTATACTGTATAGCACAGGGAAATACATACAAGATCTTCTGGTAGCTCACAGAGAAAAAAAATGTGACAATGAAAATATATATGTTCATGTATAACTGAAAAGTTGTGCTCTACCCTGGAATTTGACACAACATTGTAAAATGATTATTAATCAAAAAAAAAAAAAAAAAAAGCAGCAAGGAGGGGCGGTGTGGCGGGAGCTGCACGAGTGAAAAGAAATAGTGCTGGTTGAGGTCTGAGAGCTGGAGGCAGGTTCACCCCCCGCGGGGCCTTGTGAATAATTTTGGGTCTTTGGCCATTACACAGGCAGCATGACACAAGAGTGGATTGAGCAGAGGAGCAACTTTATCCAAATCATCCTGGATGCTGGATTGAGAAGAGTTTGAAGGGAAGAAAGGGCAGGCACGAAGTGAATGACGGGGGTAAACTTCCCAGCAGAGATGATAGGGGTGTTGACAAAAGCAGAGGTGTGAGGCAACTTGAATCACCTTTATACTGTTAACTAATTTATGACAAAGGAGGCAAGAATATACAATGGGGAAAAGACAGCTTTTTCAGTAAATGGTGTTAGAACGCTGGATAGCTTTGTGCAAAACAATCAAACTATTTTCTCACAACACATACAAAAATAAACTCAAAATGGATTAAAGACTTAAATGTAAACCCTGAAACCACAAAACTCCTAAAAGAAAACATAAGCAGTACACTCTTTGACTTTGGTCTTAGTAAAAGTATTTCGGATATGTCTCCTCAGGCAAGAAAAATAAAAGCAAAAATAAACAAACGGGACCTAATCAAACTCAAAAGCTTTTGCACAGTGAAAGAAACTATCAACAAAAAAGCAACCTACTGAATGGGGGAAGATATTTGTAAATGATATATCCAAGAAGGGGTTAAAATCCATAATAAAACAAAGAACTTAGGTAACACAACATTAAAAACAAACAACCCATTTAAAAAGTGGGCAGAAGACCTGAATGGACATTTTTTAAAAAAAGATATACAGATGGCCAACAGACACATGAAAAGATGCTCAACATCACTCTTCATTAGGGGAATGCAAATCAAAACCATGAGATATCACCTCACATCTGTCAGAATGGCTATCATCAAAAAAGACAACAAATAACAAGTGTTGATGAGGAAGGATATGAAGAAAAGGGAACCCTCGTATGCTGTTGGTGGGAACATAAATTGGTACAGTTACTACAGAAAACTGCATGGAGATTCCTCAAAAAATTAAAAATAGGACTATCATATAATCTAGCGATCTCACATCTGGGCATTTACCCAAAGGAAATAAAAGATATTAATTGGAAAAGATATATGTACTTCCATATTCACTGCAGGATTATTTACAGTAACCAAAGTATGGAAGCATCCTAAGTGTCCATCCATAGCCAAGTAGATAAAGAAGATGAGGTCTGCATAGATTTATATACGTACATATACACATACATGCACACACACATTTATGTACACAATGGAATTTACTCAGCCATAAAAAAAAATACATTTTGCCCTTTATGACAACATGGAAAACATGGATGGACCTAGAGATTATCATATTAAAGGGAAGCAAGTCAGACAGAGAAAGACAAATAACATATGATCTCACTTATACGTGGAATCTAAAATATAAGACAAAAGAAAACAAAAAGGAAACAAAATGAAAACAGACTCAGATACAGCGAACAAACAGGTGGTTGCCAGAAGCAAGGGGGGAATGGAGGATAAGCAAAAGAGGTGCAGTGGATTAAGAGGTAAAAACCTCTAGTTATATAATAAATAAGCCATTGGGATGTAATATACAGCATAAAGCACCTAATCAGTGGCATTGTAATAGCTTTGTGTGGGGACACATGATGCTCAAACTTAGCATAGTGATAATTTCACAACGTATGCAAGTATCAACCTTTATGTAGTACACATGACAGTAAGGTAATAATATTGTGTGTTTATTAAATTTCAATTACAAATAAATAAAAATTTGAATATTTGTATAAAATAAAGACTTTTTTTAAAAACCGGAATTAAGTGCAAATTTTATATAATTTATTTTACATTTGAATAAGTGCATAGCTTTTCTCATTTGAGTTATTACAAAAAAATTGTACTACTAACAAAAAAATGAAATCCTAAACTGGACTTTTCTTCTTTAACGATATAAAAATCTAGCAGTTACTATCGTAACCACGTGATCAAATGTAACATCCTTAGTAACGGGATAAATTGTCATGATATGATTCTTGATGTGATGTTATCAAAAGTATATAATATATACAGTATTCTTACCAAAATGTTTAATGTGAATATAATCACAAGAGAACAACCAGATGTAGATGGTGGAACATTCTCTACAATAATTAACTTTGAACTCATCTACAAAACAGAAACAGACACACAGACATAGTCACAGTCTTAACGGTTACTAGGGGAAAGGGGCTGGGAAGGGATAAATTTTGAAGTCTGAGATTTGCAGTTGATAACCATTATATGTAAAAAAGGTAAAAGAAATTCTTCTGTATAGCACAGGGAACTATATTCAATATCTTATAATAACCTTTAATGAAAAAGAATATGAAAACAAATATATGTATGTATGTGCATGACTGGGGCATTGTGCTGTACACCAGAAATTGACACATTGTAACTGAGTATACTTCAAAAAAAATCTTAATACTGTCAAAGAGAAACAAGAGAGGGGAATATGCTAGATTAAAAGAAACCAAAGACCTATGACAAACATGTGTAATGTATAATCTGACTGGACCCTGATTAAAATAACTGCAGTAAAGGATATTTTGTAGACAATTAGGCAAAAAAGATTACAGTTTCTTAGGCCTACCCTTACTGTAAGTTTAGGAAGGGAAACCATATGCTCACTCTTTAGTTAAAAATAATGATGATGGTAAATAGCGTTGATGCTTTGTGTGCTGTATGCCAGGCGAATCGGGTACAACTGTGTGCACTTTTACAGGCACAGCACTGGTTACTCATAACCACTCTTATCGGATAAAATTGAAATTACTTCCTGTTACAAAGAAGGAAAATGAGAAGTGACTTCCCCAATTTCACAGAGTGAGGAGGCAATGGAATCAGGATTCCAAATCAGACAGGCAAACGCCAGAGCCTACACTTGGCTTGCTATGAATCTGTCAGATCTTTATGTATTACCTACATCCTTTGGTTGACCCAACTCCTCTGAACAAACGCTCTCTTAGTACAGAAAGCGAAGATAGTTCTTATCAGCCTTAAGCAGATGGACCAGTGTAATTCACCTGTCAGAACCCAAGAATATGGGAATTAACACTCTGACCAGTACTCTTGTACGAAAGATGGTGTTATCGCATCAAAAATACGAATTAGGAGAGAGACCACTAATGAATTATTAATTTATATTCTCAAAATATTTCTCTAAATACATTGGCAGTTTCCCAAATATCTATTAACATGTAGTGAGCTTTTTATGTGGTTGGGTGTATATCCCTTTTAATGTAATGAAAACACACTGCTTCTCTGAGGTAGCCAGGAGAACTCTCTGGGGATTCATACCCCTCTTCAGATCACCCATCGGAGTCTTACGGCCTGTTGCTCTCCTAAAAAGACCATCTGCTACTCAGTCACCTCGTAAGGCTATAAAACCACTTTATTAGCAAGACAAAAGTACACAGGAGTTAGCCGTGACAGAATTATTTGCTAATTAAGGCCCCCAAAAACCAGAGAGGTAAAGCCTGGGCTCTAGGAAAAGGTGACTTTTGCTAATGAATTCAATCCTGAGAACAACAGTATGGAGTAGCAACTACAATCTCCATTATCGATCATGTTAACTAAGACTCAAAGGTAATACGTACGTTGTCCAAGGTAATATATCCTGCCCGCGACTACATGTGAACCATGAACTATCTGACTTCCGTGGGCGGCCTGGGGGTGCCTTGAACTAGGGCTGCTCACCAGTGGAATCTCAGCAAAATTACTCTTTAGAACTTGCTTTTCTTTCTGGCTCCATTGTCACAATGTGTGGCAAATATCCAGGCACTTGGAAGCCATCTATGGTATCTCTTCCTGCTCCCTCACATCCAAACATCCCCTGCTGATAACTCTTAACTCTTCCAGATCTCTTAAACCCTCTCCCTCTGCTCAGACTTCATCGCCACTGCCATAATTTAGGCGTTCATGTTTCACACAACTGCCTGCTCCCTCGCCGGCCTTCTCTGTCTCCTTCATTCAGTCCGTGCTCCATATAGCTGCTGATGCCATCTTTCTAACATAGCAAAATAACCATATCAAGAGTCATTTAATGGCCTTTGCCCACAGCATCATATTTTTCTTGCATCCCAGTGCATCCTGTTGTGTACCACCTAGCAGGCACTCTCCCCACTTTGGACCCAATGGCCCAGATTACTGTTTGATACACATGCCAACCTTATTTGCTTCCTGAAATCACTGCAATATAGATTTATATTTTTTCCTGTCTTAAAAGTTTCATTATAAATAAGGAACTCATCTGTATTTTAAGAAGGATAGCTATTGCTAATTAGAAAATATTTTTAACATTGCAAACATCGCTCTCTTGCGATAGATGTTATGACAAGGAAATCTTCTTTTTATAGTTAAAAATATGTACCACATTTTAGTAGGCAATTATATTTAACGTGTGAAATCACCACTCTGATAAAATTTATGTGAGTATAGTCAAAACACATGCTAATTAGATCTTTCATGGGATGAGTCAGACAGATGTATATTGTGTTTTTATTTCATAGTTTTACAATGTTTTATTTAACTTTTTATTATTACCTTGGTGAAGAGCAAATAAAGTGGCTAAATCTACTTTTTAGAATTATTTTGAACGAATAAGGTCCTCAGAGACGGAAAGATAAAGATATTTAGAAACATAATTTTCATCACGTAACTTATTTGATGAATTAAACACAATTTATCTTTTGTATAAAAATTTTATATTTTAATAGATTTTCTTTATTTTTAGAATATATCAAGATGTGTATCAGAGATGATTTCATAGTGTCCTTTTTTTTCATTTTTTTTTTTTTCAGATTCCACATGTGAGTGATATCACATGGTATTTTTCTTTCTCTTTCTGGCTCCCTTCACTTAGAATGACGATCGCCAGGTCCATCCATGTTCTTGCAAATGGCATTATTTTATTATTTTTTATAGTTAGCAGAGATAGTAAACAATTTTATGGCTACCTAGAAGAGGGGGTGAGAAAAGCTAAATTTGGGGATTTGAGATTCAAAAATGTTAGCCACTATATATAAAAATAGACTAAAAAAGGTTTCTTCTGTATAGCACAGGGAACTATGTTCAATATCTTGTAATAACTTTTAATGAAAAAATATGAAAATGAATATATGTGTGTATATGCATGACTGGGACATCGCAATTTTCCTTACAGTATATATTCAATATATGTAGCTGAAAGACAATTTGATTGAATTGCTTTTGGATTAATAACCAGCCAATTCAGACAATTGATTCATTCATGCAAACAGAGCCTTAAATGGTTAGATCATTGGCCTTTTGTACTATACAAAAGGAATTATACAGGGAAATTTAATCATAAATTTGCTTTTGGAGGGTATATACTTAAGTCATACACACACACACACACACACACATATATATGCATTTTTTATATCCTGGGAAAACAAAATATGTACTATTGTATTTACGTATTAAACAAAAAATAGCTTTCTTATAAAGGAATATAAAGATTTAAAAATTGATTTGTCAAACATTCAGGTGATTAAACATAGACAAAAGGCATAGGAGAGATATTATTCCATTACTTCAAAGCTCACGACATTTAAAAAAAATATTAACAAATTGGGCGCCAGTTAAGAAGGTAAATGGTGAAGGAGTAGCAAATTGGGAAATAATTTTGTGAATTCAAATTTTACCAATATAAGTGGAATAAGTACTTTTTTAGTAAATAGTAAATAGTACAGGAAATAAATCATAACAGTCCAATCCTTAATGGGAAATATTTACAACACAATATTAAGCTCTAAATTTATATTTACATTGCTCCTGCTTTACAGATGTATTTTGAAATAAATGTTATGTTGTTTATTTCATAGGATATTTACTTTTCAGCATGTATATCTAAAAATATTTCCCACATCAAGTGTCAAGTATATTATTTAAAATAATGATTTAGATAAGGTGCTGGGTGATCTATGGCTTTTGGATTTTGATCCTGGCTTCACTCAAATTTGTGTTTTTTCTTAGGTAAAATATCTCTGATTTTCCTGTGAATTACCCTATTTTTTTAAGTATGAGATTCTATAAATGATAGGAATTTGTGACCTCTAGTCTGATGTTGAAGTTTATTACCATGATGTCTAATAAGTAGATAAAACTTTCATCCCGTTATGTAATCCAAGATAGGCTGTTACAAAAAATACAGAAAAAGAGTATCTTTAAATACTCTATTTCTTCTGGCCATCTTAATTTTAAGGAAAAAAATAAAAACATTAAAAATGTAAGAGTGAGAATAAAATATCACCTGTTTTGCTTGGATGCAAAGCAGATGCGAATAATTGAAAAAAATCTTCAGAGAGCAACAGAAGAAAATAAATGAGGTGACAGTTAAACTGAAAATACTTTCAGGAACTCATGGCTTTAAAATTTTCCTTCTTAGTCTCTGAAATAACCCCCAAGGGGTATAACCCTGCCTGTAAGTGGTAATCACATGTGATGATCATGTTAATAACGGTACCTCATTAAAGGAATTAGGCCTCCTATCCGAGCAAGTTATTCCGGATCCTGGAGGAAGAAATTAACAGGGGCTGAAAATATTATTTCAGTGAAAAACAATGCTGTTTTCAGAAATGTCTAGGATAATGTCAAAGATGGCTAAGAGGCTAGATTTTTTAATTCATAATGGTGTTAAAAAAAAAGGAAAAGAAAAGAAAAAAAGAATATAAATTGTGCTAACAGAGAAATGGGGTGGGGAGGGATAAATTGAGAGTTCAAGATTTGCAGATACTACTATATATAAACTAGATAAATGACAAGTTTCTACTGTATAGCACAGGGAACTATATTCAATACATTGCAGTAACCGATAATGAAAAAGAATATGAAAAGGAATATATGCATGTATAAGTGCGCCTGAAACATTGTGCTGTACACCAGAAATTGACACATTGTAAACTGACTATACTTCAATAAAAAAAAAAGTACATGTAGGTACTTAGAAAAAAGAGAATTTCATAGAGCATATGTGTTTTTAGTACTGTTTACAAAATAATTGATGACATATTGATCAAAATGAGCTATGAGAATTCTATAAAAATATGTCCAATATTTAAGTCATTAATATGTTTTTGTTAACATTTCAAGTTTTTAGACCTGTTCAAGTTTTAGTGAAGATTAATTATAAAGACATTAATTTATTTTACTTTCACGCTGAAATAAATATGAAGGTAGCTATTTAAGATAAAGATTATGCCGTAATAAAGAAGCATCCTGGACAATAATCTCACGAAGAAGTATGAGGTTATTGTCCAGGATGTTTTATAATGCAATCACTACAGTGATATGTACAGAATGTAAATATATAAAAATAAAGTCTATTATTAAAAGTGCATGATAAATTTTAAAAAAATGTGTTACCTGACTATATGGAAAAATGCCATGCCATATGGATCAAAAGTTACAATTTATTTGTTCTATTTAAAATACTGATAGAAAATGAACAACTAACAGTTCCCTGAAAGTAAAGTTAAATGTTGAAAATGCAACATAAACTTTAATCTGGTAATACAAATTGATATTGATGAGAAAACAAATTCACTTTGAAATCTTCTGCTTTTGTATGTAGTAAATCTCTTTCTCATTAGTTGTATGCAGTAAATATTTTATGATGTCACTAAGATATTTGTACTCATCAGCAAATCGATTGTCTTAAAGTGTCTAACAGGAAGAGAATCCCCCTCTTCTGGGAAAATTACAATGCCTTACACACGCACAAATGATCATTTGGATATGACACTTTCATGCAGCTGAATTACCTCCATGATAGCCAGCAAATTTCCTTTATGCTGCAATTATATCTTAATTTTTGAAATGAAAAATTCAAGTGTAATCCGTTAAGTCTTAGAAACGTAATAGCCCTACATAAAAGAATGATGTAAAAAAGCACATCCCCTGTCATTCTTCCTTAGACAATTCACATGGGAACCATCAAAGTCAGCTCGAAGTCTAGTCAAGAGTCAGAAAAGGTTGCAGAGGTCAAATTCAGCTCTGATTTCCCAAGTAAATCACATGTAGACTTTTAAACACAGGTAACCATTTTTGCTGGTTTCTTCAGGCAGCATAAGGTCAACCTGTATTAAGTGATTGAAGATTGGAACTGATTCTAATGAGGTGGTCTGAGGTGCTGGATTTGAAGTTCTTGTGCTTGGGGGCTATCAGGAGAGCAGATGCCAGGAGGTTTGACTTCTGTTAGCATCAGCCAAAATCCCTGTGCGTGCACTCATGCCTGCCAGGCACAAAGACTCGAGCATCCGTAAGGTTGAATAGTTCATGCTTTAGATTGAAGATTGAATATTTTCCTTTATTATTGTACCACTTATAGTCATAAAATAACTGAACACACTGTATTTCTTACACTTTTTTAAAATTTAAACTTCTGTGAAATAAAACAGCAAAGCTAAGGTAGTATTATTGGATGATGGTCCAAAATCACCTCTGTACAATGAATGACCTTTCTAATCGACTGGGAGACTGAGAAATTGTGTTACTAACATAAATGCTATTATTTTCTAAAGAGAAGGTCATAATTGTAAACTATATTACAGGGATTGTGGAAGTAGATATAAAATAGGACTCAAAGGAATATCAATCCTTGGTCCAAAATAAGGAAACACCAAAATAAAGACAGACACAGAGAAAGAGAGAGACCTGGGAATGTCTGCAAAGAGATTAAAGCTGTAAGTGTTGTAAGTGAGAGTAAACATCCAATTATGTAAAAATAATGAAATCTGATATCTTGTGGGTTCAGATCTCCTAGAAACTGTAAGTGGATCAGCAAGCACGATTCTTAATTTGATTTCAAAAAATATCCAAACAACCACAACAGCAAGAAGTCCCGAGATTTTGTAATTTTGAATTTCATGAAAACAGACAAATAAGAATGATCTGCTACCAATTATTACCTACCCACCCTGGGCCAGGAACTGAATGCCTTAGTCCCACCCCCTTATCCACCGGAATGTGGGAAACTGCACATAGTACCAAATCTTTCATATACTGTGATTTTTTTTTTCCATTCTATCTGGCATGGACCTTATATAGGGTGGATACACTGGACAAAGTGTTGAATCGTGGCTCCAGAGGGACTGAGGGGGGTGGTGTGAAATTTCATCACATCACTGAGAATGGTATGAAATTTAAAACTTAAGAATTGTTTATTTCTAGAATTTTCCATTTAATATTTTTTTGTCCTGTACTGTTGACCCTGGCTAACTAAAATCATGGAAAAAGCTAAACTTCAGATTAGTGAGGACTGCCATACTGCATTTTACATCTTTATCAGATTCATATTTTTAACAAAGGGAAACTCCTTGTATATATCGTATACAATGCAAGACTGCGATCCAGATAAGATATTAAAAATGGTGGATTCCCTTCAGGAAGAAAAAAGTCAGTGTTTTATAGGTGTGTCTCACTGTTTTCTATGTGCATCTCCTTAATGCATTCATTTTTTACAACAAGCTTATAAGGCAATTGGTAGCACTCCCTCCTGTATCGATGAAGAACGTCATATGTAAGGAGTGGAACTGAGCAGACATTTAGTAACTTGCAAGGACTGTGAAAAGAAGGTTATCATTGAATAGAAGCTAAGAGTCACACGGTCATGAATTTGAATGACAACGAAGTCACTCGCTGGCCATTAGATCTTAGACACATTGCATCGTTTCCATGAGTTTTACTTTTCATCATTGTACATGAAGGGTCTGATAGCAAATTCGTATGTGGGAACTGTCGGTCAGATTAACATGTTCAAGGCTCCTTCTGATCCGGGCATATGCCTGTGTGTGTGTCTGTGTACAGAGAAATAGATGCAAAACATCCAAGAAGTGGGGTACACATTTGATGCTTCAAGAAATGGTAGCGCTGTTACTGTTAGCGCCAGGATTCAAGCCCGAGGTTATTTTCACACCACAGCCATTGTTCTCGCGGCATTAGTGCGAAAGCCGCAAGCTTCTCATTCTCTTGCTGCTTTGATAGAGATTAAAAAAAGGGATTTATTCCCCTTTACTTTTATTTTTATATAAAATTCTGTATGTTGTTTCAGACATTGTGGTGGTTCCAAGAAGTATGACACTGCCTATCCATTAGGGAGATAATTTTTAGATTACAAGGGTAATCATAATTGTATAAAGTTCCAAGATAAAATTGAAACTGCCTACTGTTTTCTTTAAAAATGTATCATTATTTTGTTTGATCAATTGAGTTAGAAAGTTAGCATTTCATATAGGAAAACTATCTAAATCAATGATATGCAAAAATTTCACGTTGGGACCAACCTCTCAATAACCACAGAGAGACTGATGTTTTATGATTTAATGTGCAGCTTTTATAACTTCTATGTCGGCTTCATTGCACAGCTTTAATTAGCACACTAACACAGAAATATTGATTCAAAATAATTTCAGAGGAAAAGATTGACTTTAAAATCAGTAAAAATCCTTTCCCCAAATCCAGCGTGCCATCCCACGGTTGACGGGTGCTCATATTTCACGTATAAGATTAGTGGAAACTTCCTCTCGTCAACCCTCCAGCCTCAGCACAGGCGATCCATAGGACAGAGACTCGCCCAGGGGTGTTCATTCCATGTTGTCTTGTCCTGCCAATGATTTAATTACAGTTGCTGTTTTCACTTTGTTAACTATGAGATTATATATATTTTGTTAGCAATCCTATTGACTAACAAATGGCTACAAATGCAAAAATCCAGTGCACTGTGGTTTGCTTCCAGCTACGTTCTGTCGTAGTCGTAGTCACACATGAGAACACCAGATTCTAGTTCTAGACACATAGAGATGCAATAGAATTAGTCAAAATAGTGGCAACCTACCGCATAGACCCAAATATATGTGCTTTGTGTGAAGTCTTTCCCTATTACATCAGAGAGCTTCTCTTCTGTCTTACTGCAGGATTATGCTACATTGGTAATCACCTCCCAAATTATTATTACAGTTATTTGTTTCCATGTCTTTTCCTTCCATCGACCTTGGGTTGTTAAAGATCACTTAGAGGAGACATGGTGGGGGGAGGGTATAGCTCAAGTGGTAGAGCACATGCTCGGCATGCACGAGGTCTTGGGTTCAATCCCCAGGGCCTCCATTTAAAAAATAATTAAATAAGTAGATCTAATTAACTTACTCCCCACCCCCTCAAAAAAAAATTAAAAAAATTTTTGGCAGGGGTCACTCATCATCTTTTTCATCTTGACTTTTCTATCACAGTATCTGTCAAGAAGTAATAATACGTTACATTTACATTTGCACTGACTGCGGTTCAGATGTTGGTCACTCACTATTCCATTTCCTAGCAACAACTCTAAGGCAGGAACTGCCATGTCCACCTAAAAGACGGGAAACTAAAGCACAGCAACCGAAGTCATTCAGAATTTACATTCAGGTGATTGGCTTTGAAATTTGGCATCTCAGCCATTACGGTATGCAGTCTTAGCAGATTTGCTTCTAAACACGTGAATGCTTAGGGAAAACAGGAAGGGAAATAAAAGAAAAGAAGACAGAAGGAAAAGAAGGAAAGAAAGAAAGAGAGTAAGAAGATAGCTGGTCAATAAGGCAGCAAGGTAGGGAGGAAAGAATAGTATTTAACTTGTGCGTTCAATGGTGAAGACAGAATAAACGGTATGATTACTATCCATAAGAGTGACCCATTTAATATGTATTTTATATATACACATATATAACTTAAATGTAAAATCTTTATGCACAAATAAATGCAATATTTCATTAAATTATATGCATGCAAATTACATATAACATTTTATTCATTTAACACTTATAAGAATAAAGTGCTTTTTCATATATTACTTCATTTTTTACTCTACCCCCCCATTAATCCTATGGCTATAGGTAATTCATGTATTATTGCGATTATTTGGCAAGTGAGAATAGCCTTGAATAAATGAAATGAGTCTTCTGGAAACAGCTTGGGAGCAAAATCAAGAAGAGAAGCATTAGATCTATTTGGAAAGCCAGGAAAAGATTGTTTTATCTTTTCTCTACCACTTAATAGTGGCATTATTTGGCAAATTACGTCACTTATCCACATTTTGTGTTCTTCACCTTATGAAATAGACCTTACTATTTCTTTTTTCCTAAGTTCTGGACACATGGATCTAAGTTCCCTGCTCTACACGTTCCTTCACCTGGATAGCACACAGCGTAAACTCACACATCCTCAATGGAGCTTGTGTTACTCCTTTTGCTCCTGGCGGTCTTCTCCAACCTGCGTCATTGCATCGGTTGGTGCATCCTTGAACAGATGAATGACAGATACAATCAGGTGATTGAGCAAGCTCGCCAGGGAGGGAGTTCAGTGAGAGGACCAGTGAGATGGAGACTGGGAAACCAAGAAACTTTGAGAGGACAGGAAAGCCAGTGAAAGAGGAGAGGGAGGAGCAGAGAAAGTAATGGGGTTGGGGGAGATCCTACAATCATCGGCTCTTTCTTGTTTCAGCTCAGTCACCTCCTTCATCTTGTGACGCTGAGGAACACCGATACTGGTGAGTGCCAGGCACACCTCTAACCCCTTTCTATCCATGACCACGTGACTCCCCCTGTGACATGGGGGGACAGGTACTGTTTACACCTCCACCAGGGCAGAGACAGACTCAGTAACTGTCCTGAGCAAATGCTTCTAGTAAGTGGATTTAAACCCAGAAACCCTCTCCCTTATTCCTTTGTACACAGCTCCTTTTGCCTGTATCCACAATTTTAATTCTACAAGTTGTGCTGTTGTCATGTTTTGGTCTTAAATTGTGTATATGAACATACACATCTCCTCCCCAACCACCGCAGCCACCCTCCCAATGCACACACAAAGTTAACTGGCTGCAGTTATATATACATCTTGAGCATTATGAGTTTCCATTGCATAAATCAAACTTAACACAGGCTTTAATTTTTGACTAATGTAGATAAAGACTCTAAAAGAGATAAGATGCTGCAGTGCCCCATGGGAAAGGCTAACATTATATTTCTGTATAATTTTTAATTATTTGGATAGATTCTTGCGGTGTTTTATCATTATCACATATAATTTTATTATTGATAAGACTTGTATCTTTAATACATGTTTTAAAAAAGTTTTCCATCATTTCTTCTAAACATAATTAACGATTTAGATCCCCTGCAAACTCAGGAAAAAAAAAATCAAAGACATTGGGGTAATAGTAGAATTTGAAAAATAATTTTCTGACCTTTTTTTTGGAGAGTGATGTTTAAAAAAATGAGAGCCAGATAAATAAATACATTATATAAAAATTTAGATAATACATGTTCTCTGTGGGTATTTTTGTGAGAAAAAAATTATATGTTGTTATTAACAAGTAAAAAATGCTGTGATTAATGTCAATTTTTCTATGTTTCTACAGTAGAATGATTATTCATGAATCAGAATCACTGTTCCTTTGCTAACAGGAAAAGAACCATATTTCCTAAGTACCAGTGTTGTTTGTTGCTCTAAGTGACTTAATAATAAGCCAAAACAATTTCTTTTGTTTTGCCATGCTTAGGTTATTTTCCAAGTATGGTTCCTGCTTTGAAAATTATTCAATTCCTATGGCTCCTAAACAACATTACAATTTTCTATTTTTGTGGTAGATTTTTTTTTCCAAATAATGCACAGTGACAAAAAACAATGAAATAGTCTCATGGGTCTGGGAAGGGATTGCTCAAGTCTTTAAATTATTAGATCAGTAAGTATTACTTTTTGAACTATAAAATAAGTCACCTGCTAACATCCCATGTCAGTCCTTGGGATATTTCGGCTTTCTGAGAGCCGATAAGAATCTTATTTTCAGATGGTGAGGCACTAACCTTAAGACCCATGACTTACTTTCCAACAGTATCTTTTAATGCTTTAGAATATTTAATTTCAGCTAATTTTGGTAAAAAGAGAGCTGTTTGATAAAGGATGGTTGTTTGATTAAAGATGTTTCAATAGGAAAGTCATATTTTACTTTTCTTTTAATCTAGAGATGGTTTATAACTCGTGCACTATTCTCCTGACAGGGACAGAAAAATCTTGTTTGATGTTCCTGTTTTGTAGAAATAATGGTGTAATCACTGTGACATTTGCTCATATTTTACAGGAATAAACAATGAGTTATTGAATGCAAGTTTCATCTGTGTTCCAGGAGACAGACACCATTAATTACCCCAAAGACAGTGAAATAGGTAGGAAAAAGGCTGGGCTCTATCCTCCTTCACTTGAATGGCTTTAGGCCATTCTCTCCTTTTTTTAATATTTAATATGGAGGATGACTTGACTAAACTTGGGACTGATTTACACAGTTCTCCTCGAGGATAGTAATTTGTATTGTAGTATATTAAATTAAACAGGCGTAGTTACTCAAGAAGCTATTGGCATGCAAGCATTTTTCCCTTCTACTTAGCTTACATAAAGAGATTTGATTATGTAGAGAGATTAAATTGAAAAGAAAAAAACACACAAATAAAAGAGGGAACATTTTAAAAATTGACCTTTGATTGACAGAAGCTTCTAACATCCCACACAGTGTCCAATAATTACATTTAAACTACTAGTTAGCAGTAGCTGCGTCTCTTTTAGCAAAGCTGTCTCTGAGATGCCATTCCTGTGACAATAATCAGAAGTGACAGCCTCGTCCACCTTTTATGATAATGCGGCACACAGCCTTGTTAATCTGACCCACTGAAATAAATGAAAAACATACTTGTGCCCTGGTATAACTGTCGGCAGCAGTATTTTAGCAGGCTTCATTTGTACTTCACTCTAACATCCCCTCTCAAGTCTGATGTAAACGTTAACCAGAGCTGGCACTATTCATAATGAGCTTGGATCGGGGGGTGGGGGGGCAGAGAAGAGTACTTGGGGTGAACCAGCACGTGACCTTAAATGTCAGTGAAGTGTCGCGGTTCCTTGGAAAAGCAAAAAGCCCAAAAGGATACCATAATTGTTCCAGTAAGAACTTGCAAAATGCAAAAGGCTACCATGATAAAATACGCCACGAGAAAAGCACCCCTTGGGTTCATATTTCAAGGTTATATGAGCGCTGATTGCCCTTTAAATTACCAGGAGACAATATAAGAGAAAAATACTACATCTTAATATGTAATTAATAATATTTAAAAGCATTAACTCATAGACGTGAAGGTAATGGGTGGCATACAAATAAAAATAATAAAACTGCTATCCACAGAAAGTAAGGATTACGAGTTTTATTCCTACATTATTCTGTGCGTGCATAAACATTTCAAAATCAGTTAGTGTTTTGTGTTTCTTCCTATGTGCATTATAGAAATCATCTTTCAACTCAACGTACTTCTGACCAGTTTTCTACAAATTAGGTACGGTGGTGGCAAGCTATAAAGATGAAAAGTAGGATTCTTTTTTGGTGTTCAGCTTTCGATGGGAAATTTTAAACACATTTGCTTGGTATTTTTTTGTTTCTTTACTTTTCGATTGTTTGGTTTGAGGAAATGGAACCTATTACATCTTTGGACAATTTTCCTGTCTTTTTACTCATACAGAATATAAACGGAAGTGGTGAGATTCTGAACCGTTTCTTGGTGCTTTGTCCCTCCTTGTAGGTTAATTTGGTTTTTATAGAGTTCAACCCACTGAACTTAGGAGTTTAGCAGATGACATTATTTCAAAGTAACAAGCTTGTATCATGCAACATATCTCAAACCTTTTTCTCTATTTTCTAATGCATTTGTAAACCAACAAAATCATAAACGTATCAAAGCACCTTGAGGTGGTGATGAATTATTGATAAAGATCATGGGCAAGTTAAAAAGGATGTGTAGTTCTGCTTAATAATATGTCTGTCATGCTAAGGAGGAAAAATGAGAGAGAAACATAGGAGAAACACATCCCATACCATACAGCTCACCTATTTAAAGGGGACAATTTAGTGACTTTCCGTTGTAGCCACAGGATTGTACAACAATCCCTAAAATTTTAGAACCTTTTCATCACCGCAAAAAAGAAGCCCAATGCCTATTTGCAGTCATTTCCCATCTTTCCTCTTATCTCTCTTGCCTGAGTCAACCACTAACATACTCTCTGTCCTTATAGACTTGCCAATTCTGGATATTTCATATAAATGCAACCATATAAGATTTTTGTGTCTGGCTTCTTTCATTAGTATAATGTGGTCAAAGTTCATCCATCCAAGTATCAGTTCTTCATTCCTTTTTTGTTACAGAATAATATTCCACTGTACGATGGCAAGTTTGTTCATCCGTTTATCAGTTGATGAACATTTGGATTGCTTCAGTTTTTTCTTTTTTTGCTATTATGTGTAGCACAGCTATGAACATTTGTGTACAAATTTTGCCTGGACATATGTTTTTATTCCTCTTGGGTATACACCTAGGAGTTCCATGGCTGGACCATATGGTAACTCTGAGTTTAATTAATTGGATTTGGGGGAATTGTGCATAGCCCAGAAAAAGCCAGAAACACCAGAACAGTTTGTAGATCCTCCAGGAGGAAAGAACACATCTGTTTCACTGCCTTCTTTCTTGGCTGTCGTGTTATGGGAGTCATGCAGTGATGCCTGGAAGACTGGGGTTCCAAGTTCGGGGAGCTCTCACGCCAGATACTCAATGCCACTCTTCTGCTGAGCCGCCATACTTTTTATCTCCAAATCACTAAGATTTCCATCCTCAGGCTGCCATACCTCGGTTACATGCCAAAGATCTGACTAGAATTTTTCTGGAATAATCTCCCCACAAATTGGCTCCTAGTCCAGAGACCAGATTTCCAAAGTAAAACCAGAACATATGGTTGACATATGGGCCAACAGCAGGACCGAATATTGAAAATCATATTTCCCTAAAATTTTGGAGACATAATTCTCCCTCCGTTTCCTGGCTTCCCTCTGCCTCGCCCTCTCTGGGAACCTGCCTCCTCATTATTTCACTCTCTTAACTTAGACTGCCTTTCAGTTGTGCTGTCTGCTTGGCGTGTGTGTCTCTTTTATGAATACTTCTCAAGCTCTGCCCATTTTTCAAGCACCATATCAAACCTCACTCTTCCAAAAGCCTTCTGAAAATCCGCCATTTGTTACTCCTCTGCAGTCTCATGTATTCTGTTATGACATTTCTTCCCCCTGTGTATTTTTGACTTTCCTAGTAGACCTCAAGCATCCGGAAGACAGGAAAAATAATTTATGAGTTTGCATTTTTGGTGTGCCTAGGGGAGTATTCTGTGTTTACACTGAGTTTAATAAGTCTGTGGATTCTATATCCCCATGAGATGTCTGGGCCACACTACCTAGGGCATCTCAAATATTGATACACACTTGCAGGAACCCTCTGTGGGGGAGAGTATCTCTGGAAGGCAGCAGATTGAATGAGACAAAAACTTCAATATCACCTTTCAGGTTAGGCTAAGAGAAACAGTATATTTATCTGAAGAATATGCCACTCGCAGAAATCTTGATGATTTTCCAGAGGGAAAAGCACTGAATTTTAATAAACATTCTCCCAACTTTCCAGATTATCAGCACGTGACTCTCCTGCCTTGGTGAGCATCTTGCCGCGATATCTGAACAAGATGTACAGACTCTTCAAGTGAACATTGATGATTAATAAAACAGAAAAGCACAGTTAAAACTGAAGTTAAGTCACCCCAATTTTTTTCAATCGTAACTCAAAACACTCCAATTATTTCTTCAATGAAGAAAACTCTGTGGCAAAGCATCAACTAAAAGTATCAATTAAAAGTCCTAAGCAAATAAATTTTCATCTCTACCCTGCTCATGAATTTTGGTAGAAAAATCCCCACTTGACCAAAGTTGAAAATCTCATAGAAAGTTTTATCCTTTAGTGAAATTATATAGGAAACTATTTAAATACGTCAAATGCATTTCAAGTGAATATCAAGTATCTGAGCGGTTAATAATATTATATTGGGCACTTGGAGACTTTTCCCAGAGTGGATGAAGAATCGTGCTTTTTCACCTTCTTCCTCTATATGATATGATATTTCATTAGAATTTTTAAATTTTAGAGTATTTTGAATTGTATTCACTAAAGTGTAACCTCTCAGGATAGTTTCACAAAAAGCTATTACAGTCTAAACGTTCCCTACGGCCACTTCAATAGTCATTCTGTCCCCCTGAGATTTGGGGAAGGACAGCGCGGAAGACCAGAGGGCAGAGATGAGGTGGAGGAACATTCTCCCTCTCAGGACGCACCTCCCACAAGAGGAACTCCACTCCACTAACATAACACTCCTGGCACCTGTCACTCAGGAGAAGGGCTGATGGGAGAGTTGAATTGGGGAGAAAAACTAGATTTGTTCTGTTTAGTCCTTTTTTTTTTTATTTTTTGAAGATTATTCTCTACTCTCCACTATTTAGATTGACTTACAGTTTGGGATCATGGCACACGGTTCTCCATCAGGCATTGGTAAACAAGAGTCTTTTTTTGTTTTAAATTTTTTGGGGGAGGTCATTAGGTTTAATGATTTATGTATCATTTTGAATGGAGGTACTAGGGATTGAACCCAGGACCACGAGCATGTTAAGCATGTGCTCTACCACTGAGCTGTTCCCTCCCTTGTAAACAAGGGTCTTATGTTTCTTCTGTTTGTTTTTGCAGAGGCTTAGATTGGGTTATGCAAAGGAACTTTAAGTTGTCAACAGCCTTAAACCAAACATCTGTGATTGATTTTTCTGCCTTGGCTGGCCATCCCAGTTTATGAAGGACTTGTCCACTAGCAATTTCTAAAAGAGATTGAAAGACATCCCTGCAAACACCAGACCATAAGCAAAGGTGCACTGACCTTGACAAAGACATGGGGCATCCTGGGTTTAAGCAAAGCAGAAGTTACACGGAGCTCAGAAGCCAAAATGCACTGTATGTGAGCAGAAAATGCCACAGCACACTCAAAGCCTCACAGGCTTTCGAAAGAGGCAGTGTCCGTGGGTCCTGGCTCCGAGTGTATCTGTGGCAGCTTGGTGGCACCCCACTCCCCGTGCATGTGTGAAGGCAGTGAGTACCTGGGAGATACTATCGGGGCTACAGAGGTGTGAGTCATCAGATTTAACTGAAGCAAGAGTTCAACTGGATGGAAAAGGGCACCTTCCTATACGCCTGCCATTTAGACTTTATAGAGCAAAACAGTTTTTCCTACTTGCACCACGATTTTCAGTCTACCTGCCTGGAATGCCTTTTATATTTCAAGGCAGCTGGATTCCAAGCATACTCGTAACACTAAAGACGCTCAGGTTTTAATTATTATTGTCAGGCTTAGATTTGATGCTTCGAATCTCATTTTATACTCAGGGCTAAAGAAGAGAGTGTGGAAGAACACTAAGCTTGGATTCAGGGACTTAATCCACATGCCTGAGGTCTGAAATGGAATAAAATAGTGTTAGGTAATGAAGTTACATGTTATCCAGGGATTTGCTGTGCTTTGAGGGAACATGTTTGATAAATTCGCAGAATTGAGACCACACAAAACCACATGGCAAAAAAAGCGGGGTGTGGCAGGAAGGCAGGCGGGATGATGATAGATTCAGTCCATGCTGCGGTTAGTCGGCAAAATCTCCTGGGTGGGATTGTCCAAGCCAAGAAAGTGAAGGTGTACAAGATTTGTTTGAACAGCACATGCAGTTGGCAAACACAGAACAAACAAGTTGAAATCTTAAAAAGCAAACAAACAAACAAAAATCTCTGGATGGAAACAAATGGATGCTAACAGAAGCAAGGCATTTGGATCCAGGAAATTATTATCTCTTTACATGGTAGAGAAGGGAAGAAAGCAACTTTATAAACAGGTCACAATGGCTTTTCTAAAAAGAGAAGAGTATGAGTTGGGAAATGAAACAACTGACATTGTCTTCCATTATGGTGTGAAATATGTCTGCTAGAAATCCCACTCAAGATCTATAGAGAAGATGTGGTATACATACACAATGGACTATTACTCAGCCATAAAAAGGAATGGAATTTTGCCATTCGCAACAACATGAATGGACCCGGAGGGCATCATGCTTAGTGAAATAAGTCAGAGAAAGGCAAACACTGCATGTTTTCACTTATGAGTGGAACAACAACAACAACAACAAAAACAAAGGAATGAATATAACAAAACAGAAGCAAACTCACAGATACAGAGAATGAACTAGTGATTACCAGTGGGGATAAGGAAGAGGAGGGACAAGGTAGGGGGTAGGGGAGTAATAGGTACAAACTACTATGTATAAAACAAGCAAGATACAATGATGTAATGAACACCACAGGGAATGCTGCTAACTGATATTTTATAATAACTTTAAATGGAGTATAATCTATGAGAATTTTGAATCACTATGATGTGCACCTGATACTAATTTAATATTATATATTTCGACCTTACTTTAATAATAAAAAATCTAAAACATTAAAAATCTGAGGAGTGGCAGTGACTGGGAAAACAACTCTTGGCTGCATTCTCACTATGTTCTTAGTGCAAACTTTCCGAAGCATTAAAAGGCCAGCTTGGTAAGAACACCACATCTGTGACTCTCCAATATCCTCCTTTTCCTATGTTACTTTTTCCCCTACAACCCCTAGGGATTTATTCACCATAAAACATCAGCACATAAGCTTTTCCAAAGGCTCTGCTTTTAGAGGAAATTCCGTTAAGACAAGAAATTAAAAGGTGCTTAATATGCTGGATGAGAAACAAAATTACATAAATTAAGACTTGCCAAAGCTGTTTCATTGTGTATTTCCAGACTTCAAAAGAAGGTGGCCATGTCTCAACAGCCATTATCTGAGAAAGCAGAGTGTTAAGAGATTACTCGTATCCCAGACGCGGGAAACTCTCCGCCTTAATTAATCCCCTGATGAAAGTCTTTTCTGGTTGAAATTGCTTTCAAAGTTCATGGACCGTGGGCCCCGGCGCAGAGTAACAGGAGTCCTGGAGTGACTGAAGCATTGCACGCGTTCCCTCTACGGTCTCATTTCCTCAGATAACGAGGTTGTATTTTGGTCTTTGCCAGACCTGAATCTTAGGCTCTGAAGAATTAATTCTGAGTGGAATAACTTTGGGTTCTAGAAATGAGCCACTTTAGAAAACCTCTTGGATGAGAATGCAGATGTTGCCAGTCCTTGGGCTCTCTGCCAAAATGACTTGACTTGAATCTCATTGAGATTCTGCGTTTGTGGGGGGACCACGGCCACCCCAGGGAACACGGACACCCAGCTGCTGCTGCTCAGTGAAGCTGCCTCAGCACCAGGCTGGTGCATCCTCAGGTCTCCTGCTGAGCAGGATGAAAAATGGGGAAAACTCTATTTTCTCTAGATTTACAGGACCTGGGTAATTGATTTTTTTTTTTTTAATTTTCATTCTTTGGACTCTTAGTGTCTTTGGATTTCAACTTACATAGGGATGTATTCTTCTGATTAAATTTCTTTAATAGCTTCCACAGGCTTCAAGTAAGAATGAGATTTATCATTGTATTTGAGGTATTTCTACGTTCTTGGCCATTTTTGGAGTCTCTAAAGTTATATAATCTCAATATGGAACTTTGGGTGAAATGTAGTTCACAACACGGCTGTGCTTAATTTGGGAAGTGAAAGAGAATTGGAATGGATTTCCAGATTTGAAGGGAGTAGTCTTAAGTTATTTTTTGAATCCCATTTCAGCGTCTTCTGGGGACAAAATCTACACCAGCCATCAGACCATTAGTAGTTCTGGTCAATACGGAGTTTGTGACTTCACAAAGTCCTGTAACTATCCCAGTAAATTCCAAGGACGATGCTCACATTGCAGATTGAATGTAAATTTAGTAATTTAGCCAAATGGTTGAAAGGTAAAGTTTACAAAAATCTGGATGGACAGGGTGGATGTCCTCTCTGCTCCTATGATCTAGTAAATTTCCCTTCAAGTCAGTGTGTGCCACTGCCTGTGAGTTACCCGTGCAGGCTCCTACCTCTGGGTTGGGAATCACGGGACCTGTGGTGTGCAGGCTACATACCAGATGGGCTGTATGATATAAGCCTGCAGATTACCTGCCAGCAAATTCTCTCCAGATGGACCAGACAACAGCCAAATTCTTTGCAACATTTCTACCTGACCTTGATCTTGTTTTGTTTTGTTTTCAGATAAATTCACTGAAGACTCAGAGCCCTAAGACAAAAGTGAAAACATGTTTTCTTTGACAAAGTGTCTCCTGATATTTCCAAATTCCATTACATCATACTAAGATCATTACACAAGATATCTGTTACCAAAGAGGTGACCATGCAGGGGGACATTGTGTTGGACATGCAGTAGATGCACTGAGACTCAGTATGCGGCTTCCACTGCCATTGTGAAGAGCAGTTGGAAACAGGCTAATCTCGGAACACCCAAACCGTCAGTCTGCTGGAAGGCATAGTTTTCTGTACTTTATCACTATTTATTTTCATACTTCCAGCAGACCACTTACTAAGTCAGCGTAATTAGATCAATGGAGGATGGGGTCAGCGAGAACTGTAAAATATGTTAGAGGGGGAGACAACCGTGGACAGCACTTTTTCCTAACGTATAAAGCTTGGGTAACAAGTTATGATACCGATGTTTTTCAAAACGTGATTGTATCTCACGTAAACCATTGTTTTTGTAACAGGGAAGAGCAAATCTGACTCCAGATTGGATCTGTTTCTTGTACCTTAACCTTTATATTCTACTGCTTTTGCCACAATTAAGACTGTGAAATGCACCAGGTATCCCATCCTCAAGGCTCTGACCTTTAAGGGTATAATGCTTTTCTGTTTGTATCGACGTAAAAAGTTGTAGAACAGAGAATAACATTTGTCTTACCGGCGGTTTAAAGGAACATCATAACCTGACCTACTTGGGCAGTTGTAAGAACAAAGGATTCCTACCCCCAGGAAATTTGCAACAACCAACCGTACTCCTCCCCTTTCAATATGAAGAAAGTCTGAATTCAAACTCAGGTAAGGTGGTCCTTTGGAACACTAGTCCACCATCTTCTCGGTCTGCTGGCTTTCTAAATAAAGTTGCTGCTTCTTGCCCGAACAACTCACCTCTCAGTTTATTGGCCTGTCATGCAGCGAGCACTTTGAGCTTGGACTCAGAAATACTTTCAAATACAGTTGCCTCTTCTTTAGATTCCCCAGTGCAAATCTCCTACTCATTGTAAGTTTCTTAAGTGGTATTTTCCAACCCATTCTACCTTCTCTGGCAGAGCTGGGTGGGGTGAGGCACTTAAGCTCCTGCCTTGAGCACCTGATTTGGGAGGATGCCCCAGCACCCTTCTTTGGCTGTTCCCTTCTAAGCAAGGCAAGCAGTTCAAGGGGCGAAGTGTAAGTGTGGGAGTTGCTATCTTTTGGGACTTCTTTGGAAGGATTGGACCCTAGAATCCCCGAATAAAGAACCTGAACTTGCTTCCTGGACCTACATAGCAAAGACTGTTTTTTTTTTTTTAATTTTCAAAAGAGGTAATAGGGTGGAAAGGGCATGCAAGTAGGGGAGAAGAAGAGGACAGACCATGGTGTATGGGGAGTGGGGGGAGGGCTTTATTTGCACTCTTGGTCCACGACCCACAAACGTTAGAATCCAACCTGTTTAAAACTTGCATGAAGCAAGACTGTGCAAGTGAATATAGGTTTAACCAAATTTCATAGGATTTACATAGTTAGACTACTGTTTTCCATTTAATTTCTCAAAATCCTATTGGCAGTGAACGTTGTCATGGATTGGTGACAGTACTTTGAGAACTGTTTTATCTGTGGATGATTATTATTTGGCAGCATGATGAGCGACAGTAACTCTTAAATAATTATGAGATGCTCTTGCTGATATATTTAGTGCATCGCGGAAACCACAGTGCAGCTTAGGTTATTTCTCCCTTCATCCTTGTTGCCACTGAAGCCTGCTTACCTGAATTTCGTTTGTGTCCACCTGTATAATATTTCTCCATTTTGTTTCTAGTAATTTTACATTTCTTTAATTAAAAAAAAAAAAAACAGACGAGTGCCATCTGCCTGTTCAGTGTTCCTTCTCAACTTCCAGAAAACTTGAGAAAGCATTCTAAATAAATGTAGACCCAGTTACTGTTCTCTCATCCCCTCAGCTAACACTCAGATTGAAGGTGCTGCATAAAGTCCTTTCTTTTACTTCAATCTGGGCAGATCTGTCTTTCCCACTAACTACCCCCATCTATTCCATGCTGAATAACCTTTTAAATAATAAAGCATGGAAACAGGTAAACAATCTGTTCAAAGTCTAAATGGCCCACATATTATTTATTGTGTGGCTGCAGTAATTGCTCTACTGATATTTATTTATTTAAAAAAAAATTGGAGGGCTTGGAGGGGAGGTAATTAGGTATTATTTATTTAGATGGAGGTACTGGGGATTGAACTCAGGACCTCATGTATGCTAAGCATGCGCTCTACCACTGAGCTATACCCTCCCGCTGATTTACTGGCATTTAAATATCTTTATCCTAATCAAAGACTTACACAACTTTCTGTTGTTGGATTTGTAGCCTTCGATGATATTCCTCAAACTATTTTGGTTTGTACATTTGATTTTGTCAATCAACCATGAAGGATGCTTTTTCTCTCTGCCTCTGAAATTTGCTCCCTTTTATTATATGGCACATGTTTTCCCTCAGCTGGGGAAAATGGAATTTTAAGTAGTCCATGTAGAATCCTTAAAGTGTCTTATAAAATAAAAGCAATTTGAGCCAATCCCAAATTCATGTATCTTACTCATTAAAAAGTTAGCTGAACATAACATATGATTCAAATTCCAATTCATTTTTTAATTTGTAATGAAAATAGGATTCTACATTTGTAAGCTTCAACTCTTGAAATTAAATGAAATTTTTATAATGCAACAATAAATGTAAAAAGTTAATAACAGACTACACCACATTGTTTTTCTAGATTATATACTTTAAAAGGGAATATATCTGCTATTGTTTAGACATAGAACAGTGATAAGAGTAGTTAATTTGGAGAATAAACAATGCATCACATTCCTGCTTAGAAATAGTCCAAATAATTCACTGTGTATTGCATTAAATGCTTTTATGTGAAAGTAACTAGTATTTGTAACTGAATGTGTTTTCTAATTCATTCATCACTTATTCACAAGTATTTGCTAAATACCTTTTATGAAGGATGCACCTGCCAAGGTTTTAAGAGAGGTACAAATCTGGGTCAGTCTTGATTTTAACCACAAAGTCACTGGCTTGTGTGTGTGAGTGTGTGTGCGTGCGTGCGCGTGTCAGTGAGGGATAATACACAGAGGATTTTCAAAAGGTGGAAAAGGATTTAAATTTTATATCTTTATATATCTAAGTATGTATAAAGCTATATAAATTTATTTTAAATATAGTTCATTTATATATGAACTTGTGGAAATTATAGTTATAACTGATATTTAATACTATATATAATATGGTCATTATATATGCATATCTATGTATATTCATAAACTATGATTTAGATTTAATTAATATTCGTTGACTAGGAGATTCCAGGTAACGTGTTAAGTACGTCTCATATATGTTGTTAGAGTCATTATCTTATTTGGCCTTAGCAAAGAAAACTATTTAAAAATCCCAAATTATATATGAGAAAATTTAAAGAGAAATGAAAAAAATATGTACAATTTAAACATCTTTTTCAATTTGAACAAATAACACTACACACTGATCTCTTGAGTAACCAGGGTCATGGACACAAGCCTATGGATAAACTCACATTGTGGATAAAACTAACTACTTAAGTTGTTGAAAATGCGGATTTAAAGTAAATCTGTTCAGTTACAATTAAATCCAGTATTTAGAAAAATAGGTGATTAAGTTCAGTGTCGTAAATGATACTGATGTTGGAAAGTATCCTTTTCCTTAAAACAGGTATCTTCTGCTCCCATCCAAGATGGCTTGTAATATATTTATTAAACAATTCCTTGAATCTTAGTTCAGAGGTCAAATCACCCAGTAAGTTGTAATGATAGTGTTTAAGCTAAGAGTTCTTGAGTGTTAACTATGTGCTGGAAGTGTTCCAAGTACTACTATACGCAGTCATAGTTCATGCGCACAACAGAACAGTTAGATGGATGCTATTGGTTGTCTGTCTTTTAGGGCAGACACAGTCAAGGCTCGGGCTAACGAGGAGGTGTGCCTGCAGTCCCCGGGCTAGTGAGGACCCCAGCCAGGGTCCGACCCAGGCATTGGACTGGATCACACCGCACTGCGATTTGACTCTGCTTAACCAGACACCAGAGAATGAAGTTACCTCCAACTCAGTGAAAAAAAAAAAAAAACACACACACACACACACACAAAGAACAAATAAACAAAAAAGTGTTTCACACAAAAATTATGCTTTTTCAGCACATGTATGTCATGTGCTCTTTGCTGATTGACCCAAATGATGATTGCCTTATCAGACACCTCAAAGAGGTAAATTAATGTTTCCATTTTGTTTTCTTTTATAATTGAAATTGCAGTAAATAAAATTAATCTTTTACTTTTTATATCACAGAGCAATTTTTTTTATTTTATGGCAAAAGTTTAAAAGTTTTTCTCCCATTTAATTCATTCAACCTGTCTACAATTTTATTGGCATGAATTTTTCACTTAGATTCTGACATTTAAATAATTAACCTATTTATTCAATTTGGGGGGGGGGCTGGGAACTTTCTATCTTACAATGGACACAATGTGATTTATATTGGTTACTATGCAGTTTCAAACAATGAACACATTCTCAGATTTAGACTTATCCAAAAAGAGAAAGGTTTCACTGGCTTACACATGCAGAAGGATGCTTACAGATAATTGTGACATCAGTAACCCTGAATAAAAGCAGTAAGTTTATTTTCAATTATTTATTTATGTATTTATTAATTCATTCATTTAATTTTTGCAGTAAGTTTATTTTAAATGAAGCTTCAAACATTTATTAGATGTATAATTTTGCATGAGTTGTTTAACTTTTAAGATTCATTTCCCTTACATGTAAACGTGTGTCTAGTTCTCTGGGCTTTTTTATAGACATATTAAGGTGAGAAATAAATCTATGAATAGGTATGTGGTACATGGTAAGAAACTGATCGATTTTAGCTCTTCTATTAATTTTCTTACAACAAACACAACAAAAGAAATACACAAACAGAAACTAAATCACATCTATGACAACCTACTCTTGTGATTGTATTAATTATATTATTTACATAAATCTTTTATATTATATGATCTATCAGATCATATAATTCATAATATTGTATATTATTATGTATTATATATATTATATATTAGTGTGTCTATATTAACATTTTATATTAGCATTACATGTATCGTTTATATAATATCCTTCATACTAAGATTTTTTTAAGAAGACAATTGGAACACTTTGTATTAAAAATTACAATGAGATAATAATGTTCTATCAATGCCTGTGAGAGGAGAAATGGTTGCATAATAGAGCAGAAGAATAATCACACAGAAAACTGAGAAAAGCGATGATACCCATAGACACTGACTGTGCGTTCTAAGTCAACCTGTCAAAGCCCTGCTGCTTCTCTTTCCTGAGGAAATAAAACAGTGGAGACCAAACAGAGCCAAGGAATGACGTGGAGTCCTTTTCTTTTATGGATTCATGAGGATTACATAATGAAATTAACACTTAATTCCCATGATTCAGAGCCAGTGGGAAGAGATTTGAGGGCAAGCCTAAAAGCTTTGTAGTTTTTCTCTGGATGTATGCCCAGGAGTCGGATTGCTGGATCACAGAGTAAGTCTATTTTTAGTTTTTTAAGGAACCTCCATACTGTCCTCCTAAGTGGCTGCACCAGTTTACATTCTTGTAATGAGCCGTAATGGAAAAGAAACTGAATATATATATATAATGTGTGTGTATATATATATATGTATATGTATATGTATAACTGTATTGCTTTGCTGGATACCTGAAACTAACACTGCAAACCAATTACACTTTAATAAAAAATAAGAATAAAAAAATGAGCACAGTAAAAAAAAAAAAAAAAGAGAGAGAGAGATGTATTTTGCATAACTGGAAATAATTTCTAGTGTAAGGTTTGACAGCTTGGTAGGAGGGTAATTTCAAGGTAGCAGTGGTTTAACCTCTCCAGGATGGAGTTTATCCTTATGTGTTGCCTGGATTCGAATTTTCCAGCTCTATCTACCCTTCTGCCTCCACCACTCATTAGTATTGGTGTCTCACCCAAAGTTTCAGGCAGGAGCTGAGATAGAGATGGTTAGTGGAAGAGAGGAGAAGAAAAGCTGCCTGTACTTTTTATGGGACTTTAGATTTTTTTTTTTTTTTTTTTTGAAAGTAGCACTATCCTGTGGCATGGGCAGGTTTCCTAGGAGCTGCAGCCTAACATCCAGGAAGACACTGTATTTTTCCTGTTTTGTCCACTACTATATCTCCAGGACCAGAACTGTATTTGGCACATATTTGATGCTCAACACAAAAGACTGAAGAGTTTGAATAAGTGACTGTATGAGCCATCATTATGTCTGACTTGAGAACTCCTACTGTTACACTTGCCAGCTACATAGGACCATCTCCTTTTACATTTTCCTGAACAATATATGTATATTTTTTTCTGCAATTTGATTTTAACAGCTGGTGCCTCCTGGCTGTTGTTGCCTGCGTCAGCTTTGCAGATTGGTTTTCTTCTGGAGTCTTTCCCAAAGATCTGGCAAATAGATCTCTGATAATCCCTTGGCACCTGACTTTTTCCATACCAGATCCCTAGGCTGGATGGATGTATCGATCAAGACTTTGCTACAGACAGCAGTATCTGAACTATTTAATTTAAGTGAAAGATCTTTATGAAAGGATATAGGAAATAGCGCACAGGACTGAAGAAAAGGGTCGTATACTAAGCTTTTAGAAATAACTTCTAAAACCCATCAGAACTGGAATGCCAAAGGGTTGCTGCCTTTGCCATCATCCGGACCAACCCTCAACAGGAAGTTATCCCCCTAGTGGCGAGATTCGGAACTACACCACCTTTGCCGTTATCCGGGAAAGGAACATTTCTCCCCAACCCACCAAACTGTCCTTGTGTTCCAACAGGAGTTTCATACAAGGATAATGCTTGCATGAATTTGATTAGAGAAACCTAAAATAGACTCAGAAAGCTAACTGCAAGGGAATCTGGGAAATGAAGCTCTCAATTTCCTAGACTCTGTAAAAAGTCTATAAAAAGAAAGCATGCTAATTGGGGCTTAAAATGGTTGTTGAGTGAACCAATTCACAGAATCCACCACAGAGTCTTTGCAAAGTTTTGAGAAACAAGCGTATACATGAAAACTTCCAAAAGAAGAATACTGGGAGTTTTATTTGCAGAAATATATGCATGTAAAATTTTTCTGAATTCACACATACCAAACTGTTAATGACGGTCATTTTTAGACAGATAGATTATCAGTAAAATGTACTCTCTTCTTAGTATATAATATTCTTCTGAGAGTTATATAATACACGGAAAGCACTTAGCAGAAGAGCTAGCAATAAAAAAGTACTCATAAACGTTAACTATTCATATCTATATACACACACGCACATATATATAAAGCAAGATAAAGCAACTGAAGCAACTTACGTAGGTGAATCACTGTGAATTACTGTAATTTTTCTTTTTAACTTCTGAATTTGATTTTTTAAATGATGACACATTAACTTTCTGGAGAGAAAAAAATATACGTGTATTTCTCTATGCATCCATCTATAGGCTGTATGTTTATGTAATTCTTTTACCTTCAAAGCAAATTCAGAAACATGCCCCTTCCATGAAACATCAACAGAGAGGCTGTAAATAGGTGAGCCGGATAGATGCTCTATTGTACATTCACTTGCAGCCTAGAGGGTAACACCCTCTCTCAAATTCCTCTCTCAAATTACTCTCTGAATGAGAATGATGGCAATGGTGGTGGCAATTATAAAGGTTTATTGGGTACCTTTTTGTGCTCCTACCACTCTAAGTTCTCTGAGAGAAAATTCTTCATGAGTCTCTTGCATTACTGCATGTCTTGAGAGAAGAGACACTTTTTTATTTATTATTTCAGACTTGACTTTTTTTACCCCATATTGAAGTGCAGTTGGTTTACAATGTTGTGTTAATTTCTGGTGTACAACACAGTGATTCAGTTATACGTATATATATTCCTTTTCATATTCATTTTCATTATAGGCTATTACAAGATATCGAATATAGTTCCCTATGCTATGCAGTAGGACCTTGTTGTTTATCTCTTTTATAACATATAGTGTGTATCTGCAAATTGTGATCTCCTAATTTTCTTTTCAGGGATTTTGAATGGTGAATATCCTTAGAAATAGAAAGAGTACCTCCCTCTGGAACTGGAAGCAAGTGTGCTTACTTGTCAGGTGTAATAATAACACATCTCTCTGCAGTCAAATGTCAGGTGCACTTCCTGTCCATTATAAAACGCCTGGGTTTCCTAAGCTGGGCAGGTGGGGGTGGTGGTTCTCTCCTGGAAAGCAAACTGTTGCACTTGCAGGCATCACGTGGTCCTCTTCCCGTCACCCCATTGGGATCGGCCCAAGTCCTGGTACTCTGGCTACTTTTACGGCCGGGAGGAAGTAACTGTTCTTTTGCTTCTGAAATGGAAGCCTAATGACTTCTGCCAGCATCCAGAAGAGTGAGGCTCACTTGCTAATTAGTTGGTGAAGAGGGTAAAATCTCAGACTGTTCCCCATAAGTGCTCTGTATTTAATAAATCATTAAATCGTCAGAACAAACTCATCAGGAAGGGAATGTTATTATGCCATTTTAGGGGTAATACAAGTGGGGACATTATTCTATGAAGGTCAGATAATTTTCCATAGTCACACAGGTCTAGTGGCAGACCCAGGATAGAAGCTCACTGTGGTCCTAGAGCCTAAGTGCTCAGGCACCAAGCAAAACTGATTTCATATCATCGTGCAGCTCTCAGGTTTTGCTCTGCTTGTTGTAAGGGGAAAAATGGAATCATGATTTCAGAAAATGGAAGAAAAACTTGCAGCTTATCAAACTGGAAAACTGCTGAGCTTGTACCCAGTATTTCTCAATGCTGTACCTATTAATCAGTATTAGCCTTCTGTCTAGCCTGGGCGATAGCCTCACACATGCATTATTTTTGCCACTGTAGGAGTGAAGAACAAATCTGACTTCATAGTAGATCTGTTCCTTTGGCTCTAACCCTGTGCTCTGTTTCCTGTGCTGAATCATGCTGGTTCTGCAAGTTTTGTAATAGAATGTTGCCTAGAGCCTGAAATAGACAGGAGAGCCCATTCTTAAGGCTCTGATCTTTAAGGGTTAATACTTTCCCATTCATATAGAGATAAAAAGTTGCAGAATAGAAAATAACAATTGTCTTGTTGGAGATTTACAGGGACACCATGACCTGACCCAGGTGGACAGCTACAAGAACAAAGAATTCTGACACCAAGAAATTTGCAACAACCAGCCACACCCTCCTGCCCTTTTTAGAGTAAAAGGAGCCTGAATTTTGACTTAGGAAAGAGGGTTCTCTGGGACATCAGTTTCCCATCTTCTTTGTCTGCTGGCTTTCTGAATAAGGTCACTATTCCTTGCCCCAACACCTCATCTCCCAATTAACTGGCCTGTCGTGCGGCCAGCAGAATGAGTTTGGACTTGATAACACCACCAAATTTTCTACCAATACTTTTCTAGTTTCAAATTACTCTATGAATCCATTCTGGTGTGTACTGATGTCTCCTTTGTTTCTCATCAGCCTCACGTGAATATTTAAATATCTGTAATTCACTGAGCCCCCACAACCTGGAATATCTTCCCTCATTTTTCACTTCCCTTATTCCTCCCTGTTCTTCTAGACAAGATCTTCTCCCCCTATAAGAAGAAAATGCAAGTCTTTTTTAAAAGTCCATTCCCACATTCCCTCCCCACACTTCACCTTCCCTGGGAGCTTACATAGCATTCTGTGCCTTTACCAAATGATCTATCACACTTTTTTGGTGACTGCGTTTGTCTGTCCTAAGCCCTAGCTCCCAAACTCACAGCTAGTATTACTTGCCTCCTTGAGGCCAAAACTTGTTCCTTAATCTTAATTTCCCTGGCTTCTAACTTCATTTCTAATATTTAAATTCCCAAATGTTGGTTAGATGAGGCTTTGTTATTGAATACAACTGTACTTACCATATCTTCTTTTCTGAATTCTTGGGGCAGGCTAACCTGAACACAATATTTCTAACAGCAAGCGGCAATTTCTAATTGAAGCAATAGTTAGTTAACTTTTAAATCAGTGGGTTACATTAGTTTTTTAAAAGTTCTCATGAATTTCTTCAAATTTAATAGAAGCCCTTAAAACATAAATTCATACCATCAGAACATATAATCTTCTATCTGTGTTTATGTTCAAAGCAAGGTCCACTGCATTGCTCTATACTTTTTCTTCCATGCAACCTCATGCATCTTGACCGGGACCCGGTAAGAACATTAGTCTAAGAAATATGACAGGCCACCTGGAGATTATTTTATATCTTCCAGTAGGGAAAATATGTGGATTTTAATTTAGAATTATATAAAATAATGAGGCAAAATAAAATCAATGCATCTTGACCTCTAATCTTAACATTTTGTAAATTAAACCTTTTTTTAAAAAAATTAATGTCTACCATGGATGTAACTCGAAAATAATTATAGACATTGCAAAACATGTTGAGATAAGAACTCACATAAACCAAGAACTTTTCATTGCACTCTAAAGGGTTCTGTACTTTACCTCATTTAATCCTTAAAGCAGCTCTTGGCAGTATATTTATATTACAGGAGAGAAAAGGAGATTAAGAGTCCTAAAGTGGGGAGATATATAATTGAGCTTAATGTGCTGAGTCTAAACCCCATGATATATCCTGAAAAGTGTTACATAAATCAGTGCTTCTGAGAATGTGGTTCATGTAACTCTAACGCTTGGAATGATAATAGCTCTTTCCTGAAAGGTGGCTGAGCAGAGAGGAAGAAAGAGATCTTTGGTTAAATACAATGGAAATGCTTAATAAAGCAAATGCATGCATTGCTAGAGGATTATGTAAAATTTCACAATATCACAGGGCATATTTGACCAGAGTTTTTCCTTATTCTTCAATGTCCAGTGGATCAGAAATCCTGTCCACCAATTTAAGGAACAAGGATAGTTAATTTTAGTAGAATGATAGGCATTATTTTCCAGTAAAAACATTTATAGCTTTTTATCTAAATCATTATTATTACCCATATAATGACTTAAAACTGTGAAATACCATTTATAGATATTTAAAAGGGAAATTATATGATCTTTGACATAATAGGTAAAACTTCAAATTAACTAATCTATCACAGTCTAATCCATCACAATCCGACAAAGAAATGCATGTCTACTTTGCCTCATAGAAGTCATTGAACATAACATCACTTACAGAGTCAAAAATTATCTTTACATAAAATGTATATCCTTCATAATTTAAAAAAAATTGAAAAAAAATATGAAATATTAAAAATGACTACATTGAATGTTAGGTTGAGACCTTGGGTAAAAAAGAAGACATATATATTTTTTAAAAAGTCAAGTAAATATAGTTTATTTAATAAACTCAAATGTCATGTTTAATTGACAGGGGAGACAAAGCAAAAAGGGAAAACTCACAGACCATACAGTTGTTCATTGGAAGATAAGACAGTCTTTTGCCAAAAAGAAAAAAAAAGTCATGTTCACATGACCATTACAAAAATTATTCTTTCACAAAGGCTAACCAGTTAATTGCACGTAAGTGAAGATACTGCTGTAAGCTAAATAAATGAAGCCATAAAACACATTTCGGTTAATATTACTAGAAATTTCTTGAAACATGATATTCAGCTATTTCAGGAGACAGCATGTGAAGTTAAAAAAAAATCTTTTGGAAACCATTGAACTCTGTTAAGAGTCTAGAATAAAGATATTTTGTATTCATGATTGAAGGGAAGACCAGGGCTGGGATGTTAGTGAGCAGGTTAAAAAAAAAACAAAGAAGGAAAAAAAAGAAAAATGATAATAAACTATGTAAAGAAAAGCCTGAACAGAGAAAATATTTGCAAAGGATGCGACTGACAAGGGCTTATTTTCTAGAATATATAAACAGCTCATACAACTTAATAACAAAAAAACAAACAACCCAATCCAAAAATGGGCAGACCTAAACAAGCATTTTTCCAATACTCAGTATCACTAATTATCAGAGAAATGCAAATCAAAATTTCGATGAGGTATCAGTTCATACCAGTCAGAATGGCCATCTTTCAAAAGTCCACAAAAGATAAATGCTGGAGAGGGTATAGAGAAAAGGGAACCCTCCTACATTGTTGGTGGGAGTGTAGTTTGGGGCAGCCACTATGGAGAACAGTATGGAGAGTCCCCAAAAAACTAAACTTACCATATATGATCCAGCAATTCCCCCTACTGGTCATATATCTGGAGAGATCTTTAATTGGAAAAGATATATGCACCTCAATGTTCATAGCAGCACTATTTACAGTAGCCAAGACATGGAAACAACCTAAATGTCCATCAACAGATGACTGGATAAATAAGATGTGGTGTATTTATACAATGCACTACTACTCAGCCATAAAGAAGAGCTAAATAATGCCATTTACAGCAACATGGATGGACCTGGAGTTCATCATTCTAAGTGAAGTAAGCCAGACAGAGAAAGACAAATACCATATGATACCACTCATATGTGGAATCTAAAAAAAATAGACACAGATGAACTTATTTACAAAACAGAAACAAACTCACATAGAAAACAAACTTATGGTTACTAGGTGGAGAGGGGTTTGGAAGGGATAAATTGGAAGTTTGAGATTTGCAGATACTAACTACTGGATATAAAATAAACAATAGGGTCCTATTGTGTAGCACAGGGAACCATATTCAATATCTTGTAGTAACCTATAATGAAAAAGAAATGAAATCTATGTATATGTATGTATGGCTGAAACATTGTGCTGCACACCAGAAATCAACACAACATTGTAATCTGATTATACTTCATTAAAAAAAAAGAAAAGAAAAAAAAGAGAAAAACCTGAACAATATTTATTTGATATTACACGCAGCATTAAATCATTATTTCTTAAAAAAATCAAATCCAGTAATTCTGGGTTGTTTTCCCAACCTCATCAAACCTATTACACCCCCTTTTTTTTCCCTATTACACCTTGATTTCTTTTAAATAGCACTGCCTCCTGATGGGCAAAGGGAGCTGCAAAATTAATCATCCTGAAACCAAAATCAATGGCCCGTTGAAGGAAAGTATATACTGGTATCCTTGTGAAAACTAGAGAATGTATGTAACACGGATGGGGAAAGACAATGTATAATATACACTGAGCCCTTCTTGGCATAAATGAGACACAGAATCAGATCCTTTTGGAAACCTCTTCTGGTCAATGATAATATTACCTTTAGGTGGGAAGGACTTTTGTCTTCCTGTTTGCTGTGGGAGGAGATCATGAGACAAGATCTTCTAAAACTGGACCAAGTTGCATAAATGAGTTTCTTTAAAGAATGGAGCATGGATAATACCTTAATTCCCTGAGAAGTTATTACTTACAGTGAAATTCCTACTTAAAATTTATTCAGGAGGACATTTGGGGACATCATTTTAGGTTATCTGTAGTGAATATATTTCCATTCATTCTTTTTTTTTTTCTTTTATGGAGTTATACATTAGGACTTAAATTGTTATACGTTTGAAAGTTTGTCCAAGTAACTATGACTGTCTTGCGTATATAATGGCTTCCAGAATTTGCATCTATGTGTTGTTTTTGTCTCAAAGACTCTACTCACTTTAACACAAGAACTCACAAAATATAACTCACATAAAGAGACTTGACACTTTTTTTCTAATAGTGGAAGATCAGAAATGCAACAGATTTCAGCTAATAAAATCAGAAAAGTCTGGCAATGTGTTTGCAATAATTGGAAATCACATTTTTAATTGCTTACTCTGCAATCAATTTGTATTTATATTGTTAAGTTAGGAATAGAGCAAAATGGATTTAGATATTTGAGGGGCTCATGTTAGTAATTAGAGTGGCCAGTCGGTCACTACTAAGCTGTGTATATATGACATTGATGTTTTGCTGCAAGGTGCAATAATTACTCATAAGAATGTATTTGACCCCATCTAATTTCAAAAGTGCATTTAAAAAAGAAACAAATAGAGTGGAAACAGAATTGTTCTGATATAATGCAACCAGTGCGGCATAAAATATATATAAAGTAATTATCGTTTCTTCACAACCTTTTACAACATTAAATTATTTTTTAAGAATTATTATCACACGTCTGCTCTAGGTGTACTTGTCAGGGGTTTATCCAACATCACAGTTCGCCAAAAGCAAGCAAATGAGCGAAGAAGCCAGTCCTTCAGTGGACATTTTCTAGAGGTGAGTTTTCTTATCTCTTAGGCACTTGGACTTTCTAAGGATTGTATAAATAACTATGGACTCGGATGGTCCAACACCACAGTTTTCATAAATCCAGTAAATGGTTATTTGTCTCAGCAATAACTTTCTGAACTGAATACCACGGAACCTAACATTCATAACGCATGATATTGTAATCCATTAAAAAATATAGTGACTCTGAATTTCATTTAATGGTAAGAATTTCCATTGCAGGTATGACTTGCTGTGCTGGCTCTATTTTATTTCTTAAACATAAAGAAATGCAACAATTAGAACAGTCTCATACATGGCTCATCTACATGATTTACCATCTTTCTGTTTTATATGATCTTTTCATTTGTTAATATATTCAGTGGCTTTAATGAACAAGAATTTGAAGATCAGTTTCTATCCCCTCACCGTCCCTGACCTGGAAGGAGTGAACTGACCTCAGAAAGTCAGGGAATTTGGGTTAAAGAGCCCTGAATATTCAGGCAGCCCAAATTAGGCGTTTAGCATTCCAATCTCATAGCAACGCCCCTTCTGCCCAATGGAAATATATATATCCCTGTATATCTGACTATTTTTAGTGCTCTCAGTTGCCAATCTGGTGATGTAGGAAATAACAGAGAATCTGAATGTATGAGTGTATAAAAAGTACATAGAAAAGCGCTTGTATGTGCATTTGTGTGTAGAAAGACTGCAGGCTTCATAATTCTGTAACAGCATCTATTGTCTCACATTCTTTTAATTTGATGAAGTATGGTCTTACATAATATTTTCTGTTATTGTTCAGTATACATGAGAATGCATGTACCATAGGAAGAGAAACTGTGCAGCTTACCTTTTCGTATACACAAATGTATCTGACATAATATTTACCATGTGGAATCCTGTTGAGAATTACAGAGTTTTGAAGGATGCGTAATTGTAATAATAGCATTGTCCAATGTCCTTATAGAAGTATAAACATCAGAATTTCAAACAGGCAGGAACTTTTGATATTACAGGCTGTGTTAGGCTAATATTTACCATAAAAGAGGAATCACTTCTGGAAGTGTTAAGTCGTTTGTGAAAGATCACAAGTATTTGGTGAACAAGCTGACATGAGCCTTACATCTGTCCCTTAGAATGTTACCAGGTTGCATGTACCATGATCTAATTTTTTTTCTTAAAGTTACAAAGTACTGAGCAGTTTTTATATAAATTAGCAGTATAAAAATATTTGTAAGCATGACATTAAAGAAAAATCATGCATAGACAATAAAACTCATATGTGTCAAATCCATGAAAATGTAGAAAGCATTTCTAAAAACAGTATGGTAAATTTACCTAATGTACAATTGGTGATTGATTAAAGTATGACCCCTTTTAAGACAGAGCAAAAACGATAATATTGATCTGAATTATTTGCTTTGGATATGATTTCTCAAAATGCTGACATACTTGGATGCTCATTGTTGCCTATAATGTGTGCCTGAGGATGAAAATGAGATAATATATGTAAAAAGCTCAGCAGAGCATCTGACATTATTAGACATTTGCCAAAGACACATGTTCATAACATGTAAATGACTAGCACGAAACACACTTTAGTCCTCAGTGTCCCGCCAGCGTAGACTCTTAACAACAATATAGCTAGTGATGAAAGGGCAACATACTTTGTTTTATCAGATCTGAATGCGAGAAGCCAAGAACATCCAGCTGAGAAGAGAGGAGGGAAAACTGTGTGATAAAAGCTATTGGATCTTTTTGGTGAATGGATAAACATTCTTTTATTGGCAGAACGAGGGCAAAGATGATCCTGAGGTAACGCCACAGTGTAACCAGGTGCAAACTTTCCACAGTGATTTAATCCTTCTAATTGTAGTAAAACTTCAAACCATTTTGGCAAATTAAAGACTCAATTACGTTGACAGAATTTTGAAGCTATTTGTAAAGTGAGGCTTATTTAAAATTTCCTCAGAAACTGTTACTGTTTTATCACTTAAGACCTCTGGAGAGATGCTCTTAAATAGGCCTGAATAAACCAAACAGAAATTTAAAAACTCCCCTGAGAAATCGTGGCAGAGGATAACTGATTTGTTGTGCTCCTTAAGAGTAGAACTATTCTTCAAAAGAAATCATTTCTTGATAATATTTATAAAATTCTCAATGGGTTTTAAACCCACAATGCACTTCATTTTAACATATCAGCCTGTCCCTGGAGAACAGAGTGAAATATGGCTTCCTGGGTAGTCCATCCTTCTTGCACACCCATGGGACCGTCTTCATTTTTCTGCTATAATCTTTAATGTAACTTTCAGGAAGGGTATCTTAAACAAGTGTAAACCTCAGAATTGTGTACTAAATAGAGATTAGTCTGTCTCATTGAATAATAGGCAATATTAAGGTGGAAATGAGTTGGAGAATCCAATAACATACTGACTACTGAACCGAAATTCACCTTGTTAGTGGAATTCCATATAAATATCATTTTAGAATATGTAACATATGGATTTGTATGCTATCTCAAAATAACAATAGAATAAGAGCATGTACAAGTGTCAAATAATCACTGATAGAATTGCAAGTTTCCAAACATTTCAACATTTATCTCCATGTACACAGAAAAAACACAGATTGATTTTCATTGGCGTGCTTTGCCAGTTAATGTAATTTCAGGTCACTGGTATCTTGAGGTTGGAATTGCTATTTTAAGCAGAAATAGGCACCAAATGCAGAAAATTAGAAGATTAAAGGCTCTCTGTATACATGCTTGACAGTGCAATAAACGTGTTCTAGCAAATGAGATTACCGATTAATCAGGAAATCCAGAGAATTACTGGCTGAGAATTGGTTATTAACATCAAGTGAGGGTACAGCTCACAATTCAACTATTAATGATGAGGAAATGTACAGTATTTAATTTTCAGAATTTTTTGTTATCTAATAATGGGTAAACTATTGCTTTTATGACTCAGATTTTTCCTCTCAGTCTTGCTTTAACACATTTAAATGGCTATTCATAGTTTCCAGTAAGATAATGTTTCAGGCTGATTCCCATAAATATTCAAGAAAAAAATTAGATTTATTCTAAGCAGAGGGAGGCATTAAGTCCTAATGCAACCATGTATCTCTGATTTACTTACACCTCGGTGGTCTAGAAGACATTATGTGAGCGTTCTGAGACATGAGTCAGCCAATAGCAATGAAAGCTGTGACAAACATCATCTTGACAATTTTATTACGTTATAAAAGAAAACACGTTCCTAGAGGGTGGCTGGAAAAACAGAATTTGTACTACTTCAGACGATATAATTTATGTACTCCAAGACAATCAGGTATCAAAAACAAAGCTATACTAAACTTATGTCAATTATAGCAAAATTATAAATATGATTTAAGATTAATCTGAAACACGAGGCCCTTCATGAAAAGGAAGATGTGCACTCAGTATGCTTAAAATGCATACATCATTTGAATGAACATCACACAGCCCATCTCGGAATAGAAATTCCCTTTGGCAACACAGAAATACAAAACTTTGAGTTAATATGAGTGTTTTGAGGATAAATAAGGATAATGATTTCACATATAAAATAACAATTCATGTTTCAGTTTGCTGAAAGAAAACACAATCTGGGAATTCCTGGAAGGACAGTCTTACATAATTCACTTGAATAAAACATACCTAGCAAAATAAGAAAGCATGAATTTTTATATTCTTCAGTAATATAGACACAGATGATCAAACAAGGGGGGAAAATGGTGGCACTCAGTCAGTTGTGGGATAATGTGCAGAGATAGTTATAGTTGAACTTGTGAAAAGCAATCATGACTGGTATTATCATTAATGTAGAGACCCTCAGGGGTACAACTGCCCTTTTATCATTTCAGGAGTACGTGTGACCTTTGTAACTTCTCCACAGTCATGTTTTAAATTTATTTGTATAGAAGTCTAAAAAAAAAGTAATAAATATGTTTCCTTATGCAAAAATGATGGAATAAAACAGGGCAATTGTGCTTTGCTCCAGTCAGGCTCTGTCCTAGGACACATTTGGGAAGGGTCAGGTGGATGAGTGTCTAAAATGAAGACTAAGGGCCAGTGCCTGAATGGAAAGGCCAGAAAGAGTAAGCTGGAACAACCTGTGAAGTTCTATCATTATGATCCGCTGGAGCACACACTCAGGGTGACGTTTTACCGAAGGATTACAATCTACTTAGAGTAATTCACCATCTCAGTGAATGTATTTCAAAAGTTAGGATTGTCTTCATGGGGAAAAGAGCCTCCTTATGTCTGACTAGCATTGACACTATGCCAGATGAAATGTTATCTCCAACTATTAAGATATAAATAAACATTTTCTTGCTTTTTCAGAGAAAATAAAAGGAGATGGCAGTGACTAAATTGTTGGTTCTCCACAAAACATATTTTGAGAAGATTCGTTTGCTAACTCTGGACGTGACAGAACACCAACTCTTAGGGACAATGCTTGGTGAAGGATGGCAATGGGGACAGCTCAGGGGATAAACAGAAATTTGTCTTGAGGTTTCCAAAAGCACTACATGAAGAAAGGAAATTTTAAGAGAGAATCTTCGATGGCCTTGGGGGAATTCCCAGAGGGTTCACAATGGTTTTAAAATTATACTGAAGATTTTGAAGTTTCATTGTTTTTTCATGTTTAACTATATTTTCAAAGTAGCATCAAATCTGTTTTTTTTTTCTTCTATACTTAAATAAATGTATAATAATCTTAAAGCAGTCATTACTTACCTTTGATTCTGGAACTTTCTTGACTTTTTTCCTGCTGGAATTAAAACAAAAAGAGGTCAAAATTTGTAAGAATTTGATCAACAATCTGATATAAAACATCACTATAACTAAAGACTTGTTAAAATATTTTGTTGTATGTTTAGCCAGGAGTCATTGTAACACAATTCTCACCTTAAAAATATTTTATACACATTTTTTTTATTAGAGTAGTAATCATTCTTAGTGGATATAAATTTTTTTTCTAAGAAACCAATACATATAAGAAATCAATGCATATAATATAATAAGAATTTATAAATAAATGGCTAATGAATAATAATCATTATGCCTCTCAAATGCCTTGGTCTGTTCCATTTAATTCCAACAGATATTGAATGACATCTTCAAAATTTGCTTTCAGAGTCTTTACATTAATCATAAATGGTGAGAAAAAAAAGTTTAGGGGCAAACAATGAAGAATTCACTAAAAATAACAAAAGATGTTTCAACTGTCTTCCCTTCAGTTTAGCTTAGAATTGGTCCCTGTCTCACTTATCTGAGGCTAAAGTTGACAACAATTCTATTATTTATTCAAAGCTGCTTCAGTCAGACCTGTCTGTCAATTTGACATACTCCTTATTAGTTCCCAGGCAACCACAGAAGAATTAGCTTGCGTTCAAGTTTTTAAGTAGAAATTGTGCACTCTATAACTTCTCAATTAACATTCAAGCACAATTTACTCTGTCTAAAAGTTTCAGGGTCTCATACTAAAAATAATTCTGAAATATGCTTCTAATAAAAATTATATATTTAGCTGCAGAATTGTATGAATGTCAATAAATTTTGGTAAAATGTGTAAACATAGTAAAAAAAACATACAAAACGTATTTTGCTGCAAGCATTCACCTAGTCAGATTTCAGGAATAAAAAATGTATATTGACAAATGTATATTTATTGAATCAGCTAACCCAATGTATGAGTCTACTGGACTTTAATACTTTGTGTTCTAAGGCTGTTATCCTAACCCATCCAACCTTTGTGTTTAAATTCCATACTGTCCTTTGTTAACTAATTTATTTCTTCCAGTTCTGATTTATTTTTAATTTAGAGTATCTGTTGTTCATTTAAACTAAAATTTAAATATAAATTACTTGTTTTAAAACTACCTTATTTTTTCAAAATTATAGGGCAAGCACACTTAAATTTTCCAAATAGATACTAATGAAAAAAAATCTTTCTCTGTCTCTCTGTCTCTGTATCCCTTCCTTTTTTGCCATTCATTCATTCATTTAGTCATTCATTCTTTCAACAGATTTGTATCGATCACTTTTATGTGCCAGACACTGTTCCAGGTGATAAAACTCTAAAGGATGAACAAAATAGAAAAAAATGATTTCCGTATGGAAACTAACTATGATATAAATGGTAATCAATTCTGCTTAGAAAAAGATACACCATAGAAGGTGGTAGTGTGGCGTGACTGCCTGCAATTTTATCCAAGTCTACCATGATAATAATTTTTGAGTAAAATTCTGACTGAGATGAAAGAATGATCTCGGCACATATCTGGGGAAAACATGTTCATGAGAGAAAAAAAATTGCAAATTGCCTGAGATACAAGAGGTCTTGGTGTTGTCAAAAATACCAAGGAGACCTGTGTGGCAGGCAGGTGGTGGGAGGGGAGTTTAGGGGGAAGTGCAATAACGGAGGTAACAGGGGCAGACAGACCAGCACCGGGCTAACTGATTACTTCTTCAGCTTTTGCACTGAGAGAGCTGAACAAAACATTGTTTCTACTCAGGGGAGTCACATCATCTGAGTGACATTTCAGTAGACTCATTCTGGCTGTTGAGAATAGTTTGAACAGGGCAAGGATAAAATTAGAGGGACCAGTAGAAGGTCTTGCAGGAATCCTGGTGGGAGGTGATAATAACTTGGAATGAATGGTGTGGTACCAACGGAGCTAGAATATCAGTTAGAGCTGGAAAGATTTGTTGATAGAATGTTGTGGATGTGAGACAGAACAGACAAGGGTGATCTCAAGCGTCTAAGCCCCTAGAAGAATGGCATTACCTCTAAGATAAGAAAGATGGCCAAATAAGAAACACGTTTATACCTCCTTCGCTTGCCTTCTAGAATTGTTCCATTTTGTGAAATTTTCTCTTGTTATCTGGCTATGCCTGTTTTAGCTCATTTGCTGATTCTTCCTAGTCTCCTCAATTTCTCAATACTAGATTTCCAGACACTGAGCCCTGATGTTTCTTCCACATACCTCATTCCTTGGGTGATCTCACCTAGTCTTCCAGCCTTAAGTGCAATCCTTTGCCTAGGGACTCTCAAATTTATATCTCTAGCCAATCCTTATCCCTTAGCTTCAGATTCATACTGAAGTGTATTCTTGACATCTCTATTTGGATATCTAATAACAACCTACCTGTCACGTCTAAAACCAAACTCTGACTGTCCCTTACTTCTTTGACCATCTTTCTCATCTGCCCCATCTTCTTCATCTCTCTGTCCTTCTGGTTGCTCAGACACTTAAAGTAATCTTGGTCTATTCTGTCTCTTAAGAGTGAAGAGCCTGAAATTTTCATGGGTTTGATATTTGACTCTGATTTTACTTTGAATACTACTTTGAAGAGGCAATGTAGGCTGATGGTCAAAATGTCTAAAACTTTTGGAAGGTCCTTCAACAAACATATAAATTTAGAAATCACCAGCCTATGTTTAAATCATCAGTACTGCATTTGGAGAACATACAGTAGAGTTGAATGATCTAGAACTGAATACTGTAAACAACATAAGAAAACTATAATGTCAAATTAGTCAAAGAGAATAGGAGGGTGGACAAGTTATAGGAGCACAAACAGGAGAGCATGGAATCATGGCATACTAGGGAATGTATTATATAAGAGAGAAATTTTCAATAATGGGGAATTCTTTTGATAGCTCAAGTACAATTATGTGTAAGACAATGCCAATCTCTTGTATTGACATAGATGGAATCACTGACTTCAAAGAAAACTTATTTTTGGTGGTATTGGGCCTGGAAGTAAAATTGAAGTTAGTCAAGGAAGGAGAAGGTGATTGAGAAATGTGTGATGTGGTGAAAATGGGATGGGAGAACATGACTGGGAAAGAAAGTTCTGGGATGGTGTGTAGCTGAACATAAAGCAAAGTCTGCAGAGATGTGTTTGCTTTTGCTCATTTGCTGTTTTGTTTTATTTTGTATAAATTTAGAATATGTTATTTATATCAGTGAGAATTTAGACTGTCTAAATGATAGGAGATACATAATAGAAATGGAGAGAATTCAGATAAAAGGGAGAGCTGATTAGACTGTATTTATAAGGTTATTGAAAAGGTAGATGTTATATAGAATATAAGTGGGGACAAAATTTAGTTAGAAGGAGAACCGGTTTCTCTGCAATAACTGGTGGGCATAGGAAAGCATGGTTATAGGTGCCGGAGGTTTGCGGGTTTGACCTGTCGAATTGAACGCTGTGCAGTTTGGGATGATTTATTTTCTTTATGCAATGGAAGGAAAGTTGGCTGAGTGGTAGAGTAGGAGGGTTTGTCAGAAATTTGAGGAGATAGAGTAGACTTTCAACCTATTGGTTTTTGTGAGAGGAGTAAAAGAGCTTGGTGTTGATGGAAGCCTAATTGAGTTTGTCTGTCATAAATATGCAGTGATATTGATCTAAGCCTTACTTTAGCAAGAGTCAAATAGGCTTAGCACTCACTGATGTCAGTATTTTATTATGTTCTTTTCTTCAACCCCAATTCTCTATTTGTACAATTGTACATAATTATAAATTACCAATGAAATATTTTAAAATATTCTACAAATGGGAAATGCTTCAGAAGCCTGTATTTAAATATATGTGTATATATGAATTTAATATATTATAAAAATGTAAAATTCATATGTATGTCATACATAGAAAAACATATATGTATTTAGGATTTTCAAAGTCAAAACTGTTCCAACTTGTTTCTATGACTAAAATATTGCATATTCACTTGGTAATATATATTTTCCACAATTTTATTTTATAAACTGTTACCTCATATTTCAAGTGTTAATTTTGAAATGAGGAAATATTAAGAAAATTGGAATTACTGAATTATGTGAGAACTCTTAAGAAGTTGGAAATATTTGTTACCCTGGCTGTGTGATACATTTGAGAAACAATCTTACGCCAGGAAATCTTAGGTCTTGTCCATAAGAGTAGAATGTCAATCTCTTGGTATAACTCAATTTTAATATTCTTTCAAAAGATTTTCTGATAAAGTGATCTTGTCTTAATTGAATAAATATATACTTGGCCACATATAGAAGCTAAATAATAGCAAATGATCTGTGCTTTACTTTGTACCATATCATTTCTTAGAAGAATCCCAACGTACTATATTGATTACATAAATAAACTCCATGAAATCCAGCCCAAAGGTAGAAATGGGCAAATAGATTCTTGCAGGCAGTATGTTAAAGATTAGCAAAGATAATCTGGACAGAAGTATGGATTCAGAGAAAACACATGATCGTAAGGTATGATCTCTTTAAAGTTAAAAAAAATATATAATAAATGGAACTGAGCTAAGTCAGGGTAAAATTAAGTCTAGTTGGAAGCAATAATTTTTAAAGGAGATATGGTGGTCCCTGAAGCATCTAGGCAAATTAAAATATACCCAAATAACATCAATACACAGGCAGCTAGTCCTTTAAGGGGACAGAATGTTATCAACCTGGACGATCTTATTGAGCATTTCTTATCCAGCATTTGGATTTTGGTATGACATTTATTAACATCTGATGATGGCTATATCATTAAAAATTGACTTCTTATAGTCAAACACTAAAACTAAATATATGGCCACCATTTCTTCAGACATAGTTTACCGGATACCTTCCATCTCACTACTCTCTGGGTAGAGACAAAACTACCTAAATGCTAAGCACTTCCTCCTCATCATAACAACACTGAGTTATAAACATCAGATCATCTGTGACTTGCCCTTCCATTCCATGCTGAAATCACTCTAAGGAAAAGGCAGGGACCCTACACAGGAGATACCCATGGATACTCTTTTTTTTTATTGCATATGTATGAGGTTAGATAAATGGGACTACTTATGTGCCCTTTGGTCATTGCCAGGAATCCCACAGGGTCTTCACACTGAGAGATGAGGAAAGAAACAAGTGCAGGTAGAATTGAGTTGGTTCCTTAAAAAAGTAAACCGATTCTCTCTTTCATTTTGAGAGAGTTCTTTTAGTCTTTCAGCAGATTATTCATGAGCATAATTTATCTATACTACATGAAGGAAGTGTATAGAATGCAAGAATCTTTCCACCTTTCATGCAAGAGTGATGAAGAAAATATTTCTGGGTTGCTATTTTTTTTCTCAGCTCATGGGACTCAGGTCATTAATAAAAAGCATATGGTAAGGTCATGGTAACTAACATGGTAATTAACATGGTAATATTAAAAAAGAAGTTATTTTCTTCTTAAGGATTCCTGCTCATTCCAAACATAACATTCTTTGGTTGAACAGGTGGCATAGGCTGAGTAACCATAGACCTCACCTCTCCTTTTAGGGGGGAGAAAGGTATTTTTATTTATTTATTTTTCTTTGCCTAAAGTGTGCAATGAAGTGCACTCAAACTGTGCTTAGGTTGACCATATGCTGGAAAAAAAGCAACTTCTGTCATGGGATTTAAGACAAATCAAATGTATGCAAGAGTTTTACTAGTGTATTAAATAAAGCCCATAATGAATCAACTAAACTTAAAATTTTTAAATGAACAAAAGTTACAACTATGTTGGTAGTAGCCAAAAGTAACGTGTCCTAGTTGAGCGAATCTTGCCCTCAATTCATAAGATCCACACTTTTTCTTGAAGTAAACTGATGTCATCATTCACCAAAGGTGGCCATATATGTATGTGAATATCTGCTTTATATAAACACTATGGAAGCTCAGGTAAATGTGTGTAATTTTAAGTTAACGACTTAAGACCAATAGAAAATAGAGAATGGATGGAAAGAAAATATATATAAGTATAAATTTTAGTGGCAAACATACATAAAAATAAAGTTTAATAATTTTAGAAGTTTAAAATTCCTAGTTTATATTCCTTCTCAGAACTCTTCCCTTCTCCTTGATGTAAATAATAATTGTTTTCCATACAACTGCCACCAAACAAAATTTGTGGAGTGCTAATTTACAGCAGCTTACTCATGTTCAATAAATAGTTGTTTAATATTTCCATGTGCTTGGTGGTGAAAATATACAATATTAAAGATTTTTAAAATATGTATTAGAGGTATTCAGTAATATGGGTTGTAAATTCATGGAAGTTTGGAAGAGAGACCATTTCAGTAGAGCCAGTCCACCACAATCTTGTAAGAAATCTTTTCCATGCCATTATGATACAAGCACACCCATGAACACGTGAACTTCCTCCCCAGGGACTCAAACACACACACACACACACACACACACACACACACACACACACACACGCACACACACAGAGGCATGCACATTCTTTCCCAAAGCGTACTTTGTTGGTGACAATTTAATTATAAATTGCCTGGAAAATAAGAGGTAATGGCAATCAGAATGCAGTATATCTGGCCTCCTAAATCTTGGGTTTATCTATGTATTTTTGCTAAACTGTAATAGTGAATTTTCAGTCTTACTTAGTTTAATCACAACCTTCTTATCTTTTATTTAAAATGATTTACCTTGGAATGTGAATCATGTTTCTGATTTAATGTCACCTCCTTAATAAGCCTCAGTCCCTAACCATTCTCCCTAAAACAACACCCCCATTTCTATTTGATTTTTTTAGCTTTTTATTCATTTCTCAGAGAAGTTACTACTTCCTGGAATACTGTGTATTTCTTTGTGCATGGTATGTTCCCTTTACAAGAATGTATGTTCCATGAGTCTTAACTGGTATATCCACAGTGTCTAGAACTATCTAGCACCATTCTTAACAGAGTGTCTGAATTCTAGACCTTAACAGTCTGGTGTAAGGACAGGCAAAACACACACACACACACACACACACACACACACACATACACAAAGTGAAATAAAATGTGACATTCAGTAGTGGAATTATGTATAAAATCTAGACAGTAAGTTCAAGGGAACAACATGTTTGCTCTTCACCTAGGCAGGTGAAGGATGCTCTGGGAATGCAGAGGATTGTGGAATACACAGAGAGAAGATGAAGTTGTGAAAATAAGTAGTTGATCTTTACAGCAAAAGGAAGAGGAGGATTCTGTGCAGAAGACACAGCATGGACAACATCACGGACCCATGAGAATGCACGGTAAGACTGAAAAATCACCAGTGGTGTTTGTGGTAGTGCAGAATTGGGATGGTAAACTTATTCAGTAGAGTTGGCCAACTTGTATGTTTCAGCTGTCTTATGAAATGAAAGTAATTTTCTTTTTTTAAAGAAATGGCATCAGATATATTAACAGTCGAACATATGCATAAAATTTGATTAAAATATTTGCTATGGAGAAGGAGAGCAAGAGAGAGAGAGACCTAGCTCTACAGAGACATTGAAAATATAAACTTTAAAAGCGATGACTATCCATCTACAGCTACGTCTCTTCTGGCTTAATTGTTGATGTGATGTCATTAATTCCCAAGTCAAAAATCATAGTTGCTTCTTAGTGTAGATTCCTATCATATTTGATGTTTTATAGGATTTTAAGATAAGATAAAGAGAACTTGTCATTGGATTGATGGATAGTCTCAATATTACTTCAGATTCTGAATCCCATAAGCAAGGTTTCAAGAGAGACATGCACAGGATTTAAAAAAAAAATTCAAAATAGAACTGAATTTGCTCACCAAATTTCTCTGATAGTCAATCATACTTGTATTATACTTTTATGACATACATGGTAATTTTAAATATTATCTTTAGAAGTTTTATAATGGAAATTGATTTGTATTTACATTTAAAATAAAATCAGTGATTACTATAGGAGAGATATAATTAATTGCATTCATGGTTTAAATCTAATTGTAAACATCAAAGTTTTTTTTTTGTCTGATTGTATGTGTGTGTGTGTGTTCAAGGAAAATGGATAAGACACATGAATAAACAGTTACTACATATTGTGTCAAATACAATCAATAAGAATTTGCCCAAAGTGCCTCAGAGGATACCTTTGGTTGATTGACTCATGAAAGACATAAATAAACAGGATCTTAAAAGGTGAGCATTTAATTAGGTGAAGGAATTATGCTATACAGGGCAGAAAAATAGCACGGCAACATGAGGAATTAGGTAGTGATATGTTCTATATTGGAAATATCACAAAGACTCATAAGCAGAGTAGATAATGAAAATAATCAAAAGGAAAATTATACAAAAAAAGCCACCACACAGTAAAACATACACAAGCACTTCTCTTCATATTAAAGTATACAATTTTTCATTTATTTCACAATAAATATATATTTGAGGTTTTTTTTAAATGCTAGAAGAAAATGCTCTTTTACCTACCTTATAATCTTAAGATAAAAATGACCTGTCTAGGATGCTACAGAAAGGAGAAAACCATAATTGGAAAGGTGATAACTACAATGAGTTACAACAGAATAACCATGAAATTGTAAAAGAGGACATCAAAATCATGAAGGGTGGGAGAGGGGAGCAAGAAAATATAGATTTTTTTGTTGTTGTTCTTTATAAGATGAGTTTGAGATTATAACACTATCAGTTTAAAATGAACAGATATACTAATGTGTTAATAGATGTACAAAACATGGTGACTACAAGCCAAAACTTAAAATACAGTCACAAAAACTAAAAAGAAATCAAGATAATGCAAAGGAAAATTATCAAACCACAAAAAGAAAAAGAAAAAGAAAGGAACAAAGAGGAAATTGCAAAACTGAGTTCAAAATGGCAATAAAGACACATCAATCAATAATTACTGTAAATGTCAATGGACTAAATGTTCCAATAAAAAGACATAGAGTGGCAGACTGGATAATAAAACAAGAACCTACAATTTGCTACACACAAGAGACACACTTTAGGGAGAAGAACACACATAGATTGAAAGTGAGAGGATGGAAAAAGATATTCCATGCAGATGGGAATGACAAGAAAGCTGGAGCAGCAACACTGATTTCAGACATAATATACTCTAAAACAAAAGCCAGAAAGAAAGCTAAAGAAGGACACTATATAATGATTAAAGGAGCAATACAAGATGAGGATATTCACTCATTAACATATATGCACCCAGTATAGGAACACTTAAATACATAAAGCAAATACTAACAGATATAAAGGTAGAAATTGATGGAAACACAAACATAGTTGGAAAATTTAACACCCCATTAACATCACTGGACAAATCTTCCAGACAGAAAATTAATAAAGCAACAGAAAAACTAAATGATACAATAGAATGAATGCACTTGGTTGATATTTTCAGAACACTGTATCTCCCAAAAATAGAATATACATTCTTTTCAAGTGCACACGGAAGATTTTCTAGGATAGATCATGCACTTCGGAACAAAAGAAGCCTTAACAAATTTAAGAAGATAGAAATTATTTTAGCATCTTTTCTGACCACAATACCATGAAACTAGAAATAAACAGAAAAACAAAGGGAAAAAAAATTAAGACAGCATGGAGATTAAACAACACACTACAAAAAACAAACAAACAAACAAACAAAAAAACCACAATGGGTCAATGATGAAATCAAAGAAGAAATCAAAAACTACTTTGAGACAAATGACAATGAGAACCCAACCACACAAAATTTATGAGATGCAACAAAAGCAGTCCTAAGAAGGGAGTTCATAGCAATACAGGCCATCCTCAAGAAAGAACAATATCAAATAAACAATGTAATCTACCAGCTGAAAGAATCAGAGAAAGAAGAACAAACAAAACCAAAAATCAGCAGCAGGGAGGAAATAATAAAGATCAGGAAGGAAATAAATAGAGATTAAAAAAAATAGAAAAAATCAATCAAATCAAAAGCTGTTTTTTTGATAGAGTAAACAAAAGTGCAAACCACTCACCAGGCTCACCAAGAAGAGAAAAGACAGAGCACAAATAAACAAAATGAGAAAGGTAAAATAGAGAAATTACAACCAACATGGCAGAAATACAAAATATCATACAAGAATACTATGAACAATTTTATAGAAACAAATTAGATACCGTAGAAGAAATGAACAAGTTTCTGGAAACATACAGTCCACCAAGATTGAATCAAGAAGAAACTGACCACTTGAACAAACCGATCACTAGAAATGAAATCGAATTAGCAATGAAAAACCTCCCTGCAAACAAAAGTCTAGGACCAGATAGCTTCACTGGGAAATCTACTAAACATACAAAGAACAATTCATACCAGTCCTTCTCAAACTCCTGCAGAAGACTGAAAAGGAGGAAGTACTCCCAAACTCATTCTATGAAGCCACCATCACCCAGACAGAGACACTACCAAAAAAGAAAATTACAGGCCAATATCACTGATGAACATAGATGCAAAAATCCTAAACAAAATATTAGCAAACAGAATCCAGCAGCACATAAAAAAAGATCATACAACATGATCCAGTTGGGTTCATCCCAGGAACATAAAGCTGCATGAACAAATGCAAATCAATCAGTGTGATACACCATATCATCAAGAGAAAGGACAAAAATCACATGATCATCTCAATAGATGCAGAAAAAGCATTTGATAAAATTCAACACCCATTTATGATAAAAACCCTTACCAAAGTGGGTATAGAGGGAACATATCTCAACATAATAAAAGCTACTTATGACAAACCTACAGCCAGCATAGTACTCAATGGTGAAAAACCGAAAACCTTCCCATTAAAATCTTGGGCAGGGTTGTCCACTCTCATCACTTCTATTCAACATAGTCTTGGAAGTCTTAACGACAGCAATTGGGCAAGAAAAAGAAATAAAGGGAATACAAATTGAGAAAGAAGAAGTAAAATTGTCACTATATGTAGATGACATGATGCTATATATAGAAAACCCTAAAAGCTCCACACAGAAACTACTAGAGCTGATAAAAGAATTCAGCAACGTAGCAGGATACAAGATTAATGTACGAAAATCAGTTGCATTTCTTTACACTAAAGATGAATTGATAGGAATAGAAAGTAAAGAAAAAATCCCCTTTAAAATTGTACCCAAAACAATAAAATACGTAGGAATAAATCTGACCTAGGAGTTAAAAGACTTATACATGGAGAAGCACAAAACATTGATTGAGGAAATTAAAGAAGACCTAAAGAAATGGAAAGATATCCCATGCTCTTGAATTGGAAGAATCAATATTGTTAAAATGGCCATACTGCCCAAAGCAATCTACAGATTTAATGCAATTCCTATCAAATTACCCAGGACATTTATCACAGAACTAGAATAAATCATATTAAAATTTATATGGAATCACAAAAAGCCCAGAATTGCCAAAGCAATATTGAAGAAAAAGAGCAAAGATAGAGGAATAACCCTCCCAGACTTCAGACAATACTACTACAGAGCTACAGGAATCAAAACAGCATGGTATTGATACAAAAACAGACATATGGATGAATGAAACAGAACAGAGTGCAGAAATGAACCCAAAACTTTTGGTCAATTAATCTTTGACAAAGCAGGCAAGAACATACAATGGAATAAAGACAGTCTCTTCAGCAAATGGTGTTGGGAAAACTGGACAGCTGCATGTAAGTCAATGAAGTTAGAATATTCCCTCACACCATACACAAAAATAAACTCAAAATGGCTTAAAGACTTAAACATAAGACAAGTCACAATAAACCTCCTAGAAGAAAACATAGGCAAAACATTATTGCACATAAATGTTAGCAATGTTCTCCTAGGGCAGTCTACCCAAGCAATAGAAATAAAAGCAAAAATTAACAAATTGGACCTAATTAAACTTATAAGCTTATGCAGAGCAAAGGAAACCATAAGCAAAACAAAACGACAACTTATGGAATGGGAGAAAATATTTGCAAAAGATGAAACTGACAAAGGCTTGATCTCCAGAACATACAAGCAGCTCATGACTTAGTAAGAAAAAAACAAACAACCCAATCCAAAAATAGGCAGAAGACTTAAACAAGCAATTCTCCAATGAAGACATACAAATAGCCAATAGGCACATGAAAAAATGCTCAGTATCACTAATTATCAGAGAAATGCAAATCAAAACTACAATGAGGTATCACCTCACACCAAATGGATAATGCATATTCTAATGACTTTCAGATCCTTTATGCATGTATCTCATTTTTGTGTGAAGAAGTTTGATATGTGATTGGAAGTTATCTATTCTATGATCATGTTACCACTTCCAGGTATTGATACTAAACTACTCTGTCTTTAGATTGAGGTTTGTTTGGAAAATACATAACCAGCATTGTGTCACCAGACAGGGACTAAATATGGAGAACAATAAAGTTCTGATCTCAGAAGTTCACATTCTATTTGGAGAGACTGATACCTTTTATTACATAATAATGATAAAGCATTTATAGAATGATGTGAAAACAAGAATGAGAGGGGCAATTGTCTACTGACTATGGGATAAAGGGAGAAATCACTGTGAAAATGAATTTAAAGAATTCAAGCTAAGATTTAAAGGTAAGATTTAAAGAATGACAAAACAATTTTCTGGGAAAAAGAGCTTTAAGCTATGCTAAGACACAGAGTTGTAAACTATTTAATCCTTTGGGAGGAACTCTGAATAGTTCAGCATAGCTCAACTCTATACTTCTTTAGACATGAGAATTACATAAAAATATATTCAAAACATTCTCTTCTATTTTCAGAAGAAAATTTATGCCCACTTAATATTATAGTTACTTGGTAAAGAGTCATACAAATTAAAGTAAATAATCATAGCAGTTTTTACAGTGTGTTTTTGGAGTGTGAAAAATAATGATGATTTTCCTAACACAAATCACTAATTAAAGGATTTGGAATAAATAAAAAATGTAAGTCACTAATTAATTAGTGATTTTGACACAGAAATTGGTGAGGTATGATTTAAAATGCAAATGTTTACATTAGAATTCTTTCCATTTTATGTTTATCCCTCAGTAGATTGGGATTTGTAATTTATTACGTCTACAAGTGGATCATAAGTAATAATTGTCATAGGAATTTAATGATTTGATTTTTAAATTTCCCATGATCTGGAGCATGTAGTATGCTTTTTCAAGGAATTTAAATTTACAGAGACTATCTGTAACTCACATTTATTGTGGAGAATATACTTTGTCCATAAAACTATATCCTGCAATGTAGAAAATATAATCACCTGTAGCCAGGTATTGCAGGTAAACCCAAACTACTATAAGATATTCTCGGTGCAAGTAACCAAGGCCACCAAGTCTTGGGGAAATAAGCAGAAGGAGGTCAGTAGCATGGAGTCGAAGTATAAACACACCGACTGAGCTCCCAGTAGGCAGAGAGTTGGTTGCAAGGGTCTATGAAAGCTAGATTAGGGAATACAAATGAAGGAGAAGAAAAAGGGGGATGAGAAGGAGGAATAGGAGGGTGAGGAGGAGGAAGGAGGTAGAGGAGGAAGAGGAGAAGAGATTAAAACACTTACATCGGTCTTACTAGGTGGCAAGCAGTTTCTGAGTTCTTTACACGTATCATCTCATCTGAGGTTACCGAAGTCATGGTCTAGCTTCCCCTACTTTCATGCTCAACCTGTGGGCTCATGACAGCCTCTAGGAGTTGACGACCATGACATGTACAACAGCATTTTCAAGCAAATTACATAAGATTGGAAGCAAAACCATGAGCTAACCTGCTGTTATTAAAGGAAGAGCTGCCCAGTTGGGCTGTCCTGAAATAAGTGGAAGAATATCTGATAGGATTTTCACTCGTGCTTATGCAGGCAGGTGACTGTAATGTTAGCCTCATTTTAACCAAAGGGTAAGTGAGGCTTAGGGCCTTGTGTTTATACGAGTTTACTATTTTCAGCTTTATTAGGAAATAATCGACAAATATAATTGGGAGTATTTAAAGTGTACAACCTGATGATATTATATGTATTTACAAAAACATACATACTATGGAATGATTACCAAAATCAAGAGATTAACACATTCATCACATCACATGTTGAATTCTTTTTGTGAGTGGTGAGAATGTTTAAGATCTCTCTGAGACTTTCAAGTACAGTCATCCCTTGGGATCTGCTCAGGATTGGCTCCAGGACCCCCAAGGATACCAAAATCTATGGATGCTCAAGTTCCTTATAAAAATGACACAATACAGTTGGCCCTCCGTATCCATGGTTCCACATCTGGAGATGTGAAGGATCGACTGTATACAAAATGGCATTATCAAATATAGTCATTTAGATCCTCAGAACTTCATCTTATAATAACTTTTTATGTCTGTCCTTTCACCTACATCTCCCCAATTCTTCTTTCCCTAATAATTGGCAACAAGCATGCTATTTTTTGTTTCCATGAAATTGGCTTTTTAAAAATATTCTGCATACTTTTTATTGAAGTACATTCAGTTACATTTTGTCAATTTCTGGTGTACAGCACAATGTCCTAGGCATGCATATACATACATATATTCATTTTCATATTCTTTTCATTAAAGGTTGTTACAAGATAGTAAACATAGTTCCCAGTGCTATACAGAGGGAACTTTTTAAAATCTATTTTTATATATAGTGGCTAACATTTGTAAATCCCAAACTCCCAAATTTATCCCTTCCCACCTCCGTTCCCTGGTAATCATACATTGGGATAATACTCAGCCATAAAAAAGAATATAGAAACATGGATGGACCTAGAGATCATTGTCCTAAGTGAAGTGAGCCAGGAAAAGAAAGAAAAATACCATATAATATCACTCATGTGTGGAATCTAAAAAAAAAGAATTAAAAGAATAAAAAGGACACTATGAACTCAAAACAGAAACAGACTCGCAGACACAGTAAATAGTATTCTGCATATTGATGATACTTTACAGTATTTGTCTTTCTCCTCCTGGCTTATTTCACATAGCATAATGCCTTTCAATTTCAACAGTGTTGTCCTAAATGGCAAGATTTCCACTTTTTAATGGCTGAATATTATTTCATGTTCAGTAACTATTCATCTGCCCATGAACACTTAGGCTGTTTCTGCCTGGGGTATTGTGAATAACGCTAAAAGAACACAGGGGTACAGATATCTCTTTAAGAGAGTAATTTATTTTCCTTCAGATATACACCCAGAAGTGGGATTGCAATATCATACCATAGGTCTATTTTAAGTTTTTTGAAGAAATCTCTACTGTTTTCTACAGTGTCTGCAGCAATTTATATTCCCACCAATAATGCACTAGGGTTGCCTTTTCTCCACATCTTCTCAATACTTGTTATATTTTGTCTCTTTGATACCAGCCATTATGACAAGTGTGAGATCACATCTGTTTGTGCTTTTTTTTTTTTTTTTTTTCTGATTTCTGTTTCCCTGATGATTAGTGACGCTGAGTGCCTTTTTAGGTACCAGTTGGCTATTTGGATGTATTCTTTAGAAAAATGTCTATTTACTTTCTCTGTCCATTTTATATTGGATGATTTACTTTTTTGTTATTGATTTATATGAGTTCTTTATATATTTTTGCTATTAACCCTTAATCAGATATATGATTTACAAGTATTTTCTCCCATTCTGTAGGTTGCCTTTTAAATTTATTGGCTGTTTCATTTGATGTGCAGAAGCTTTTTTTGTTTGATGTAGTCCTACTTGTTTATTTTTGCTTTTGTTGCTTATTCTTTTGGTATTATTTCCAAAAATAATATTTTCCCTATGTTTTCTTCTAGTAGTTTTACTGTTTCAGAACTCTTTAATCTATTTTAAGTTAATTTTTATGAGTATTGTAAAATAGAAGACAGTTTTATTTTTCTGCATATGAATATCCAGTTTTCCAAGCACCATTTACTGAAGAGGCTACCCTTTTCCTGTTGTGTGTTCCAGGTTCCCTTGTCAAAAATTAGTTGACCTCATATGTGTAGGTTTATTTTGGGGCTCTTGATTCTGTTCCACTGGTCCATGTGCTTATTTTTATGCCAGCACCATATTGTGTTGGTTACTTTAGCTTTGTAACATAGTTTGAAATTAGGTGTAAAGGCTTCAGCTTTGTTCTTTCTTCTCAAGATCGTTATGGTTATTTGAGATCTTTTGTGGTTTCCTACAAATGTTAGGATAGATTTTTTTTTTAATCTGTGGAAAATGCCATTGGAATTTTGATAGAGAATGCATTGAATTGATGATTTCTTTGGATAACATTGACATTTTCACAATATTAATTCTTCTATGCCAAGAACACAAGCTGTCTTTCCATTTATTTGTGTCTACTTCAGTTTCTTTCATCTGTGTCTTGTAGCTTTCAGTGTCTAGGTGTTTCACTTCCTTGGTTAAGTGTATTCCTAAGCATTTTATTGCTTTTAATGCTGTTGTAAATGGGATTGCTTGCTCTCTCCTAGCTTGCAAGGTTTCTGCTGAGCAATAGTCTTTTTGAAGTTCTCTTGTATATGATGAATTTTTTTTCTATTACTTCTTTCAAAATTATTTCTCTGTGTTTGATTTTTGAGGGTTTAATTATAATGGGTCTTGATGATGATCTCTGAGTTGACTCTATTTGGAGATTTTTGAGCTTCATGTACTTGGATGGCTGTATCTCTCCCCAGATCTGGAAAGCTTTCAACGATATTTTTTTAAAAAATAAGTTTTATGTCCCTTTCTCCCTCTCCCTTTTCTTTCTAGGACTTCTATAACACAAATATTGTTTTTTTTTTAATGGTGTTGCATAATTCACCTAGGCTTTCTTTCTCTTTTTTATTCTTCTTTTTTTTCTCATATGGCTCAATAATATCAGGAGACCTGTCTTCAAATTCACAGATTCTTTTTACTGCTTGATCAAGCCTGCTACTGAAGCTCTCTGGTGACTTTTTTATTTTTATTCATTATTTTCTTCAGCTCCAGATTTCTGTTTGTTTCTTTTCTATGATTTCTGTCTCTTTGTTGAATTACTCATTTGGTTCATGTGTTTGTTTACTGAGTTCACTGCCTTATCTGTGTTCCTTTACATCTCACTGAGCTTCCTTAAAATCATTATTTTGAATGATTTTTCGGGTACCTGGCAGATCTCATTACTTTGGGGTCAGCTACTGCAAAATTATTGTGTGCCTTTGACCGTGTCATGGTTCCTTCCTTTTTCATGTTTCCATTAGCTTCACACTGATGCTTGTTTATTTGAAAGAGCAGTCACCAATTCCAGCCTTTCCAGACTGGGTTCAGTGTGGAAATACTTTCACTTGAACGTGATTACAAGGGTACTGGCTGAGCGGGTACAGTGTTTTGGTTCCAGGGAGGTCACATGAAATTCCATCAGCCTAGGTTAATGTTGGCAAAATCAGTGGGTGTTCTTCTGTTGCCAAGCCTACAGAGGTTCTGTGGATGGCAGTGGTAACTTGGGCTATTTCAGTCCTCAGAGGTGAAGGCTTAGAGCCCCCTTATTCTTTTTCACCCATGGGAGGATGTTCTAGCCTTGGGGATCCATCTTGGCGCCAGGTCTAGCACATTAGCACTGAGAATAGCAGTGAAGCTCGGGTCCTGGGACCAGGTGCACATAGAACTTCCAAAGTGCCTGACTCCTGGGGTGTAAACACACTTGCTGCAGTGGTGGTGTCAGTGTCTGAGGTCCAGGAGGGTGCCAGTCTCCTATGGAATCAGGGTCTGGGTCTCTGGGACCCACTGCAGTGACTCATGCTGTTGCAGGGGATGAGGGAAGATGTTGCAGTGGCAAGGTCCTGGGTTAACAGAGTACAGTGGTGGTGGCTTGTGCCTAGGGGACAGAGTGCAGGAGCAGCATGCTCTGGGGAAGTTGGGTCAAAGTCCTGACCCCAGCCCCAGGAGACAATTGCAGAACAGTAGCCACTCAGCTCCAGTAATGATGAGTCCAAGTCACAACCTGGGACTCCAACCACAGAGCTGCAGCAGTGCAGACTGGAGATGGTGGGTCAAAGCTGAAGCCTAGGACCTGGGGTAATCATGGAACAGCAGAAGCTTACCCCAGTGATGGCGGAACGAAGCTGTAACTCAGAATTCCAGTGGCCAGTCACACAGGTGCAACAGCACAGCCACAGTGACGGCAGATCAAAGCCTTGCTTTAGAACCTGGGCTGGGTGAGGAGGGAGGGTGCAGAGCAGCAGTGCCGGTCCTGTGTGTATGTAGTGAGGCACTGTGCTGTTCCAATCCTGGGAGCAGGGCACAGCAGTGAGGCAGTGAGTGGGGCCTCCAGAGAGCAGACACAGAGGCAGGAGCCCTGGACATCTCCATCAGCTGAGTCCACTGCCGGAGAAGACTTTGAGGGTCTTCAGTAGCAAAGGCTTTAGATATCCACGGCAGTGAGGCTTGTATGGGATAAAAAACTTCCAAGTACCCAAATACCTCTTGGAGCTGAGCTGCTCTGGACTGAAGGATGCAGATAAAATATTTCTTACGTTTTTCTGTGTGGCCATCCTCAGATTTTGGTTTCTGCTGCTCCTTTTCTAGAGCTCCTTTCCCAGAGCTACTTTCATCAGTTCATAGTCATTTATTTATTGTTTCTGGGGGCGAAGGGCCGCGGAACCTCCTAGCCCTCCATCTTGCTGACGTCACCTCCTGTTTACAATTGTTATCAAAGCCTCTTCCCTCAAAAAACTCACAGTCTCCTCTGAAGGATGAAAACAGGCAAGACACAGAATACGTAAAATCTCAGAATAGTTTACAGATGACACTTAATAGCATATTACAGACCAAGGCACAACCTGGGTGGTCAACAGTAACTCTGATCTCCCCACTGCTGCTAGTATTATTTTCTCCCCGCTCTGGAAAACACATCAGCTTCATAAATACATTTCGTATTATACACACACATATCTAAATCTGACAATTAAAACCTTATTGACTCCATAGGCATATTATTTTCTTCCCACTAGATATTCTGGGGAAAAAAAGTCTTCTCAGAGATACAGGGTCCAAAAGCAGAGGAGGTAGCTGGAAACTGACACTGAAACATTGAGTGTCTGTCCCACTCAGTACACCCTATGTGGGGACATGGACAAATGATCTTGGAACAGTGCAAATGGAAGTGTCAGAACTGAGATGTTGGCATAATATTAAACCCTTGAAATGGACTGGGGACATGTATTTTCAACTGGTACCACCTGCTGATTCTTTGTGAGAATATACAAAGATAAGATTAAAACATGCAAGTAAGAGACTACAAAATATAATAAACCATTGGGAAGATCAGAGATTAATTGGTGCAGGTGACCAATTAAGAGTGATGGAAAGAAGGACTGAGGGAAATCTTTGGAGATTTGCTCTTGCTTCCACCTCTACCTAGCGACAAAAATCTTATTAATGCCCTTTCCAATGGTACCATAACACATATGTCTGCAGCAAAACCCCCAAAGCCCACTGCCCACAGGATACTCTCAGTGCAGCCCAAACCCCCAGCTGGCGTAGGCTGGCTGATTATATATTCTTGCTCATGTAATTCTTTATCTACTGTATTTCAAAATCACGAAGATTTATGGATTGCAGTCTAAGGGCATTAGACCTACACAAAGCTCTTCCTTTCGAAGTGTTAAAAGGTAAACTTCTCAGTATAGGAGCTCAGGGAATATTTGTAGCACCTGGAAGATCAGAGACCTTCTTTGGTGCCTAAGGATTTTAACTCTGTGACCTCTTTCTCTCAAATCAAATCAGGATTAACAGAGAACAGTGCCTGACTATCTGCCCTTCTCAACTTAGATAACATCTTCCCATTGGAACATGATTTTGCAGATCAAAACAACTAGTCACCTTAGAAGTACAATTACTAAAATAGTTGAACTCAAATACAATTACTGGAAGGTCCATCAAAGGCAAAATAGACAACATAAACCATGTGAAATAATTACAATTTTAAAATAAACATGATGGGCATATTGAAGAAAATGTTTTAGTAAGTGAAATAATAAGTAATCATAGAGAAAAAACTAAGTAGATATATCAAATATAAAAAATATAATAGTTGAAATGATGAAGTGAGAAATGAATTAAAAAGCAGGATGAAGGAAACTCAACGGTTAGTGAAGTGTAGACTTAATTAAGACAAAAAATCCTGAAAAGAGAGTTAGAAAATCTATCAATGATGCTAAGTGATATAAGTCTTCTAAGTAGTAATGCCATCGACTGTTGATAGGAATTCCAGGAAAAACAGCAATCTAAAAATGAACGCAGAAAAGAGTAGAAGAAATAGTGAAAATGCATTATCCACAATGTTCAATTAGTCTAGAATCAAGAGAGCTTAAAAAGTATTAATTAGGATATAAGAAGAAATTTAAAACTACTTGCATTGAGTGAAATAGAAAGAGATCAATGACAAAGGCATATAACATGTATGTATATATAGCATGTATATATAAGTATATATATTTAAATTCCATAAAGAGTAATAATAATAATAATAATAATAATAATAATAATAATAATATAATTATATAGATACCAGACTTCTCAATAGCAATGTACTTGTAATAAGACAATGGAATGTTTTATATTACTAAGTTTATTTCTTAACATTTATGTGTGAGTTCATAATAAAATATCCTTAGGCATAAGGGTGGCAAAAAAAAATAGCTTCAATATTTTCAGTTGTCAATAATTCAGCAGAATTCTCCACTGTATGACTTTCTTTCTTCTTTCACTTTGAAAGTCACTCTTTGAGAAAATATTTTATTAAGATGAGAGAAAAGACTCCAGAAGAATTACAAAGAAAATAACCTCATGACATCAGATATATTGTTGCCTAAATAACAAGGACTTAAAAAAGAAAAAGGAAATAAAAACTAGTTCTTAAGGTAAAGGGAGAGATACTGACTACCAACTTGCTGTGTTTTGGGAGGAGAGGCAGAATTAAACAAAGGGGTTTGAGTCTAATCTAAATAAAATGTGTGTTGTTCTATGGGAAGATATAAATATTAAGGAAATTAATAAATCAATAAATAGAATATAAATCTGAGTTTTAAGTATGGATTTCCTACAATAATGATTAAAACCAAATGATAACATTTAGACCAATTCAAGAAAATGATGCCTATACAATGAAAGAAAAAAGTAAAATGAACAAAAAAGTACAGTAAAACACATATGAAATATAAACAGCAGATAGCAAAAACAAAACCAAATGTAGGAGTAATAAATAATAATTGAAAATGGTTTAAATTAACCATTTAAAATTCTGATGGGTCAAAAAATAAGGTCTAGCAATATGCTGTCTTCAGGAAGTGCTTAAAAGACAAAAATGTCCAGTTACATCTATCTATTCAAATAAGAACAAAAAGATATTTGACATGGCAATACTAGACTCTGAGATCACATGCTTGTAAAAAAAAATATGGCAAATATGGTGACGGTATTAGAGAAAAATTATAGTCGTAACAGGAAGCATAGAACAAGAAGATAGAACCATCATCAACACATATTCATCTAGTAGACTTATCACTGAATTAATGTATAAATTAATTATATAAAATCATGATTCAGTGGCGAGATAAGCAATATATATATACAAATAAACAAGTGGGCCAACAAGCGGTGGTGTGGTCTTTAACAACATCCCAGAAACCGAACATTCAAGCAAGGCACAGTCTGAGCCATGAGATCTAAAAAGAACCCGCTCAAGCTATTAGAGAGGTAAAGAATCCTGTACACAATGAAGACAACATGCATTGTTTTAAAGCACGCATGTCACACTTATAACAACTGAATATGTATTAGGTCATAAATGGAGCATCATAAAAACCGATGGGAAAATTATGCATATAATTTTACCAGATAATAATCAGCAATGTTGGAATAATAACAAAATGATGCTGAAATTAGTACCCTGTAACCAGAATCTAAATAATGGATTACTAAACCATCTTTCGATTAAAAAGGAAACCATGAAATGATTCTGAAATATTTAGATTGAAGCAAAGGAAATCACTGCATGACAAAATGCATGGAGCGCTCGAAAAACAACTTTTGGAGGAAATTTATTGCTTTAATTATCAGGAAATAAGAAAGGTTATAAAATTCAAACCACGCATTCAACTTAAGAGGTTAAAACATAGCTGCAGCACAAACAAAAAGGAACAAGAAGGGTAGGTATCAGGGAAATACAGAACAAAAAGAAATAAAGAATATAAACAAAATTTAAATTGGGACTTTCTTTTTGTGAAGATGAATAAGACAAATGCTTTGCAAGACTGAATTGAAAAGTAAAAGAATGTTAAGAGTAAACAAAATGTGGTATGAAGAAAATTGGAAATACAGAAAACTAAGATTTAATGTAAAGTGTACTGAAATAGTATATTCTAATATGTCTCATCTAATAATTGTATATGTAAATGATATATTTCTGGAAAAAATGCAAAATATCATAATAGTATAGTATTTTTATTTACCTCTGCATAGGTAAGTAAAATTTTTTTAAAAACACCACCACAAATACAAACAAAACAACAGAAATGCCTGAAATTGCCATGAAAAATCTCTCTTCCGAAATCCAAAGACCCGAATACTTTAGCAGATGAGTTCTACTATATGTTTAGGAAATAAATGTTTCATATATTAGAAACAATTTTCAAGAAAACATAAAATGACAAAAGATGCACTACTTTTTTGTTGAGACTAGAGCAATCAAGTAAAAACAATTTTCTGCAAACAATATACTATAAACGCTTAGAAATTCTCACAAGTTCCATAAGGCACAGGGTAGCAGGATGGCCATTACGGCGTTGTTTGTGGTAAAAGGCACTGGTGGCAGCTGACGTGGTCATCACTAGGAGACCTGATTTGTGAAGACTGGGCGTTCAACAAATAGAAACAATAATCAAATGTCGTGAAAGATCTTAAAAACAAAGTACTGAACAAGAAATTAATCAATGGCACAAGAACAAAAGCAATGCTTTTTATGTGAATTCAAAACACAAAAACACAAGAATATACAGGTTTATGAGAGTACGCACAGAGAAAACTTAGTCATCGAACAAATTAAACTGGTTGACATAGGGAAAGAGTTAAATAGAGAATGAAGATAAAAAGACAGAGCGATTGATACAATGGTGGGTAAATGATTGGTAGGTACATAGATGATTGGCAGGTAGGTAGATAAACACACAGATACATACTCATAGAGAGAAAAAAATAAAAAGATAATTCATTTCACTAGATGAGGATAACAGGTACTTAACATGCCTTAATTAGCTGTTTTGTATGGAATTCAAACAGAAGAGATGCGTACATACATATCCACATAATTTTTTAAAAAATAAGATCTTTAGCAAGTAGAAGCAACGATGGAATATGCCATTTCTAGGCTGAGCTCTAGCTGGGGGAAGATAATTTCCTTCGTATCCGTAACTATGGGCATGTCCTCATAAAGATTTGAAATGCAAATTTATATCACTGATATGGCCATCAAAACTCAAGAAATAAATTTAAAGTGTTTGTACTTTGGTAAAGCTTTAAGATCCTTAAAGCAGAGAGGTTTTCATATCTGGTAATCTGTGTTCTTGGCTCATGACTGACAAGGTTCTCAAAGACAGGAATTAAAAGAACAGAATCTCAGAATCCAAACTGCCATTTATGTCATGTGAATGTCAGTGGAAGCAAAAATAGACTAGCTAGGCTGTCCCATGTCTCAACCATTGGGGTTACTGGACATAGAATATAAAATGAAGAGATTAAAATATTTAAGGAGATGCAGAGAATTAGAGACATACAAGTAAGGGGTGGGACCCTTTTAAATGTGTACCGAGCTAATTAAAAATTGTAATAGAAAAGAACAAATCTGACTCCATATTAGATCTGTTCCTTTGGCTTTAACCCTGTGTCCTGTTTTCTAGGCTTGGTCTTGCTAGCTCTGCACTCATGTAAAGATAACAAGTTGCAGAATAGAGAATAACATTTGTTTTGTGGTTTACAGGGACACCATGAGCTGGCCCACGTGACAGCTGTGGGAACAGGTAATTCCAACACCAAGAAGTTTGCAACAACAAACCACACCCCCAACTCCCCCCACCTTTTTTTTTTTTGTATAAAGGGAGCCTATATTCTGGGGGAGGATGGTTCTCCAAGACATTAATCTGCCGTCCTCTCGGTCTGCTGGCTTTCCTAATAAAGTCGCTATTCCTTGCCCCAATACTTCGTCTCCCGATTTATTGGCCTGTCGTGCGGTGAGCAGAACGAGTTTGGACTTGGTAACAAAATGACCTAACTAGTTAACAGGTTGAACAGCACCAAGCTGAAGAATTGGAGAAGCGGAAGACAAATCTGAACAGCTCAACCAAAGAAACTGGAATCAACGCAGCTGACTGCCACCAGATGTCATCAGAAATACTACTGTTTGACAACATGTGTAGAGTTATTTGTGAATATCAACTAGATTTGGATATGCAGATATATTGTGAAGTAGCAAACCCACTTTTGATAATGTATACTAGAGTAATGTCTGCATACGTGCTTTTGGAAAAATGTATCAGAATGCTCCTAGCAACAACTGTAATAAAAATCTGAAACAAACTATCCTTCATCTGGTAAATGTGGCATATTTATAAGTGGAGTATTAATTATAGAGGAAATAAATAAATTGAAGCTATTGAAATCATTATGATTAAATAAAATGTTACAATTCTGTAACATTTTCTAACACATAAAATCACTATCATTTATCAACATATCCATATATATTAAACTTGCAAAGAATACAATGGGAGTGCTTAACACAAAATTCAAGGAAAACACTTTCTTCTTTTAAATTTTATTTTCTATTGAATTGTAGTTGATCGACAATGTTAGTTTCAGGTGTACAGCAAAGAGATTCAGTTATACATATACATATATACATTTTTTCTTTTCAGATTGTTATTATAAGAAATTGAATATAGTTCTCTGTGTTGTATAGTAGGTCCTTGTTGTTTATCTATTTTATATATAGTAATGTGTACCTGTTAATCCCAAACTCCTGATTTATCTCTCCCTTTCCCTTTCACCTTTGGGAACCATAATTTGTTTTCTATGTCTGTGAGTCTGAAATTTGTAATTTTAAAAAACTCATCCAAGTAAGTAGAATAGTATAACGCTTTTAAAGAGGTAATTAAGTAAGGAATATCGTTGGGAAGAGGTACAGAGGGGCTTAAACAATATTTTTGCTATCTTATTTCTTTCTTTGACAACCCCCATAGGGGCTTATTCAATTATTTTTATATGTTATTGTATATCAGAATTATTTTCTAATGAGTGATAGGAAAAGAATTTATCTAAATGCCAAATTCCAACAAACTAAACTAAAAAGACAACTTAAAACATCTTTTGTGAATTTCATTATCACAGAGGAAATACGTTGATGCATGGAGACTTGATATCATGTGTCTGCACAGGTGTATGATTGAAACTGCTGCTTCATATAAAAGGCCGTGTGCAGCAGGTTGCAAATAGGTCCTGAGGGGATGGAGTGTGTGGACCACCTGCCCGATTAGCACCGTGGCTGAGCCGAGCTGACAAGCAGCTTCTATTTTTATCTAATCTTTAAATTCCAGGAACCTCACTTCACTAAACCATAGCTTTCTAGTGGGACTGGACAAGCTTTCCATCTGTTAGTCCTTCCTAACCTGGATTTCCCTCAAGGGCTCTACTGATAGATGGTTAGTATTTCTGATAAACTCTTCACATCCTCTGACATTACATTATTGGGAAAACAAAACAAAACAAAACAAAACAAATAACTCCACAGAGCTAAAATTTAAGCAGAACAAGTATCTTGAAATAATTTAAAAAATTATTCATATTATCAAAAACTCACTGCAAGAAGATTTAAGAATTAATATAGATTCTTTATAAATTCTTATACATTTTTAAGATTTATAATTACAAAAATTATCCAAGATTTATTATACAAAAAGTATGTTCTATTATTTTTAATGTTTTTGCCTTATGCACAATATAGACCTGTATGCAAAGTTAAATATATTTACAACTACTTGAGCTATTTTGCTTGAAGAAACAATAAAAATGCATCTTTGAGGTTACGAAACATGCCTACAATTGCTCTTTAAATGTTAACTTTAATTTCACTTTGTATTCCATCCATTTTTATATTTGGGAAGATATAATGCTGGGGTATTGGCAATGAGAACGTAGTATGCCACAAACACATTCTGAAATAGTGGGACGTATTATGAGAAAATTTCAGTATTTAGCCAATTACAGGTGTGTGCATTCTTAATTGATTCCATTAATAGTTATAAGCTAGAGAAGGTACATATATACTTGTGAAGCTTGGAACAGGTAATGAGACACATGAGGGGGAGGGTGGTGTAGATCAGGGTCCTTTATGTGTTGTTCTGGGACATCAGTGTTGAGGAAGATGTTCCAAGAGTTAGGGACAAGGCTAGACTGGAATTATAAACCTTTCATCTAAATCAGTGGCCATAAAAGAAAGCAAAGGTATCAAGTGACAGGGAAATAGATCAAATGTTTATGTTGGTTTTCCAAAAGTGAGAATACATCTGATCAACTTCAGATTTTCAACTTGTCGTCTATTCAATTAGAGTATTATTTGAACATTTTTAGGTTGACATACAATTTAAATGGATTAGATTTCTAAACTAATATAAGGGGGATACACTACTTTGTGTCAAAGAATAAAGTCTTTGAATAAAGTCAAAGAATAAAGAAGGTGTGATATATTCACACTCTTAGTTAAGAGAGAAAAATCAATTAGCCTACAGTCTTTCAAGGTTACAATTCATTATTACATCTAAAACAATGCATAACTGTATCGGAAAGCAAGTTCATTAGTTCTTCACTCTTTGAACAGGTGTGATTCTATCGATTTGAAATTTAAGGAACAACATCTCAAGATCATTGAGGAAATCTTTTTAAAATAAGGTAGAAATCTTATAAACTTCTTAAATAGTTAGAAAGCTACATGCATATCTTTCAAATAACAGTCAAAATTTCTAAAAGTGTGAGAAGGTAACAAACGTCTGAGACAATCTAAAACTATTTGGTATTGGAACCCCAACAGGTGCTGAGTGGCTAATACTTGTGATGCAACAGGAGTGAAGGAGGAAAAGAAAAAGGCCAGGAGTCATGTGTTAATTTCTTACACTCATTGGTAGTCAGAGATTTTCAGTTCTCACAATGGAAAAATTAGCCCCAGAACTTCAGGCATAATTGAAATCATAATACATTCTTATATGTGCGTGCTGTGGTTGGGTTAAAGTATTCACATTTCAAACTTTTGTGAAGTCAAATAAAAATCAAGATGCAGGAGAATAATCTAATTAGATTCAAAGCTGTCAAATTTAGCCTCATTGGAAATTGAGAAGTAGATGGAAATGAACATAATATCAGTTACTGCGTATTTATTGAGGTCTATGTAAGATCATCAGTATTGTCATGTACAAACCACCTTCTGTTTCAGATGCCTGTTAATACCATATTGGTCTGCCAAGTCAGTGCATGAAGAATCACAATGGTCAGGAGAAGTCAAGAGCCACAGTGGAATGGGAAAGCTAATAATAGCCTGTAAATAGCATAATCTGTAACTCAGAAAAATAGGAAATGGTTATGTCTATAAACATGGAGAGAACAGGGCAAGATCACGCTCAAATTTTAAGGGGACTATAGGGAATGATTGGGCTACAAAGAAGGTCGAGGTTAAGAGATCAGAAACATCCACACAGATGTCTGAATTGTGCACGAAGGTCACAGGTCTGGAAAAAAAAATTCGTATTTCTCAAATTTTGAGTGTGCATAAGAATCACTGGGGAACTTGTTAAACTGAAGACTTCCTTAAATTTCACTTTAAGAGGAGTGAATGAATTCAGTATGCTTCATCTAAAATATCTTTAAAATAAATTCTTCCTAGGAGCCTTTTCTTATACTTTCTCTCAAAATCATGTTGGAAACGTAGAATAAAAACACATCATAATTGAAGTTTACATTCAGTTGGTTTGTGTTTATTGGGGGATTCAATTAATTCTTTATACTCAGTTCTGCCCTTTGTTCTCTTGTCCCTAAACATTTTTCACTCCAAGACTTTCTTAAAAATTGTTGTTGAAAAATTTTGTAAAATTGTAGAATAGTGGTCTCATGCTAGATTTGTACTCAAATTGGTGGAACGGTGGCTGAAACTATAAGCACCATGTTACAGCAGACCCTCTGTGACTCACAGTGAGCGTCTTTGAGTTTTGGAACGGTGATTGGATTTCTCTAAAATAATTTCAGAGTTAGTTTCTGATAAGAATAAAACTAGCTTTATAATATACAAGGCTATGTAAGCTTCTAAATACATTATAACTCTTTTTTTTTTTTTTTTTTTTAGATAACCCTCATTTACTTCAGTTTTTATACTGTGATATTGGTCATTTTCAGACCTGAGTTATATCTGGCATCATTTCAAGTTTCAATAAGCATTGTTCTTACAAGCTGTCCTCCTATAAAGACAGGATAATTTACGCTATTTAGCAGATTGAGCTACGTAACACGATGACATTCGAAGTCAGAAGATGACTGTGAAAAAGTCAGTGGCTGTGATGACCATCTTTCAACCATAAAACAAGTTTCCAAGTGGCTGGAATCCCACATTCAGCCACATGGAGACAGTGAACTCTAAAAATTCCTACAACACAGTGGAAATACCCATTCTGGCCACTTTCTCTAAAATATTCAGGATTGAAATTCTCCTTTTACCGTATCAGTGTGGAAAAAAGGTGATAGTTATAGTTATTTTTCCTGCTTGATGTGGAATGACTTTATTTTTAACTGATAGCTATAAAGTAATTGTTTTAAGGTGTTGGTTTTCAATGTCCCAAACAAAACAAAAAAAAAATCTGTGGCCATACCCTAGACAAGTTTTCCAGTCTATCCAAATCCCATCTTGACTAACTTCGCTTTAGAAAAGAACTTTGTAATCCTGGAGTTTCTCAATTGGCACCATAATGCTCTTATTTTATTTCTTAAACCAGCTTCTGCCCTAGGTTTTCCTCTCAGGACATGAGAACTCTAGGCGCTGTTTTTGTTCTTGTTTGGTCATAGGCCTCCCTCCTGTTTCATTTTTTTCAACTCCTCTCATTTGGTCTTTGATTTTTATAAGTTTTTGCTTTTTAAAAATATTATTGCCTTTCATGAGATGCTTTATCAAGAGGTATATTATGTATCTTATTTACATCCTGTGACACATTTTTGAAAATATTTAAGGACATTTTTCAACATACCTGACCACAATTAACATCATGAAAGGTAAAGTGCTTGTTCAGAGATTCAGGATCATTATGTTGCTTTTGGCTTAGTTCAATTCCTATTAGAATTTCCTAAAGTAAGTTGAAACCTTCTTTTCTTAGTACCTGCTTTACCTGCCTTAGTAAATGCAGATAATACACACACTATATTTTCCCTCTTTTAAGTTTCTTCTGGGAACAATTTACATTCACACACTTGACATTTCCCATCCTCATTTCATATCAATCTCCATATACTGTTGAAGTAAGAAATCAATGTGGGATTGATTATTAATCAGTATAATTAAATATCTAATAATATTTTGATCTTCCTCATATACTCTTTTATAATTAAAAGGTATGTTACAATAAAGTTTACTTAAAGAATGCTTAACAGTATGTATTTTTACTCATACAACTTAGTTGCATAATTGAGCCTTTTTTTGTGCACACTAAGCAATATTTTCAAAGCGTTCATGTTTTCTAAAAAAGAATGATGATAATAATAATAAAAGCCATACACTTCTCTTCTAATAAATTTTGCAAATGGTCCTCAAATCAAGTTTCTCCATAAACAAAATGTTGTCTAGTCGGATTCTCTCCAGTTTCTTATAAAAGATACTGATAGTCTGTTGTCTTAAGTTTGCATAATTCATCTATTTATTATTTGTGTTATATGCTACTATTTTAAATTGTGCTTTTTCCCTTTTCTTTTCAAATAGTATTCTAAATGCCCTCCCTTGTGATCCTACTGACTCTTCCAGTTCCTTTGTTACATCTTAACATCATTTAATCGCCCACATGTCCTTAACTCTTCTGAGATTAGTCCTTTAACTATGATGTGGTTATCATTGTTTGCTTTTGTTATCTCACTCCATTATTTTCACTTCATTCTTTTCTTCTCCTGTCTATCATCCATAAAATTATGAACTATTTTTTGACGTACTGGTTTCCCATCTGTTTTTAATCTTTGAATAACAAAGACTCTTTCCAATGCAGTTGTTATAAACTTCTTTTACATAAGGAAACTTTCACATTCCTTATTTTCTAAATATAAAACCATGATTGCATTTAAATTTCAAAAAGCCTGTTTTAATGGCTTCCTGAGTTTTATTGATAGTCTGTATTGATCAATGTGCTGTATCAACTAAAACTCTTCGTATTGAATGAAAGGACACAGTAAACTCATCCTTCCAAATCTTATATTGTGTAATAAAAATGCTAAATTTAGATGCTAACTTTTAAAAGAAAAACAATATGTAACATTATATTTGAGAATTAGCTATCTTAAATTTGGCCTGGACAGTTAAGTCATTTAATTTTCTTTTTCCTGAAATCTCATTGATTTGCTATTGTTTGATTAAACTAACTGCCATCTCTTAAAATAATTCTATTTCTTTATCCTCTAAAACAATACATGCCTTTGAAAGATTTGAATTTGGACAATTATGCTTTCTTAATTCATCTCTCTGGAATTAATCAAGGTTCCAATTTCACAAAACTTTTCTGGGAAATTACTCTTATTACTTATGAAGTGAAGTCTGAAAGTGAAACTCTCCTTGAAAGTGTTTTTTTCTGTCCTGTCTCCAGTTTTTCTCTTCTGTTCTTCCTGGAGACTTGTGTACACTTTCTAAATTCACCTTTCATCCTGTAGATCCAGTGAAAAATAGACTAAAAAATTAAGAAACACATTTTCTTCCCTTTCCCTTGCTCAATATTTACCTTAATTACTTTTTCTAGATTTTTTTCTTTCTTAATTATTCAACTATATCTCTATTGGCATATTCATTTTTCTCTTGGTTTCCTTGTTTAAATTTCTTTAACAGCTTTTAATATGACAACAGGCCTTTCTGCAACCCTCAGATCTATTGTTTTCCTCTTAAAATAGGCATGTAACCTACTGATGAAGAATTCTTAATTAAAAGTAACCTATGGGGTACTTGCATGATATTTTCCTGATTGCCTCTGGGTCTTGTTGCTGGAGGGGTGAACTTTTATCAATAGATGGTATATGTGATGGTTAATGTTCTATGTCAACTTGACTGGGCCATACAGGGTGCCCACACATTTGATCAAACATTTTTCTGGGTTTGTCTGTGAGGGTGTTTCTGGATGAGAGTAACATTAGAATCAGTAAACTGAGGAAAGCAGATTGCTCTCCCTAATGTGGGTGGGCCTTGCCCAATCAGTTGAAGACATGAATAGACTGAAAAGACTAAGAGGGAAGTCCTCCTGCTTGACCACATGAGCTGGGATATTGGTCTTTACCTGCCTTTGGACTTGATTGAAATATTGGTTTTCCGTGGGTCTCAAGCCTGTTAGCTCTCAGACTGGAATCACCCATTGGCTTTCCTGGGTCTCCAGCTACCAACTGCAGATCTTGGGGCATCTCAGCCTCCTATAACTGTGTGAGCCAATTCCTTATAGTAAGTCTCAATCTCTCTCTCTTCTTCACATATTTGAAAGCATCAATTTTAGATACTTATTGTGTAAAATTATCCTGCCCTCTTGAAGAATCCACTCCTTTATCATTATGAAATGCTTTTGTTTTTCCCCAGTAAAATATACTTTACCCTGAAATCAGCTTTGTCTTACAGTGATAATGCTAGACTAGCTTTTTTCTTTAATTCATGTTACCATGTGATATCTTTTTCCATCCTTTAACTTTTAATCTATTTGGATATTTACACTTAGAGTGCATTTTATAGGCAGCATATAATTATCTCTGGTCTTTTTATCCAATCTGACAATCTCTGCCTTTGAATTTTGATATTTTGACAATTTACATTTAATGTGATTATTAATGGACTTAGATTGGAATCTGTTTTCTCACTATCTTTTACATCTGTATCTTCTGTGGTTTGTTTACCTTCATTTTATTCTTCCTCCTTTTTGATTAACTGAGCATCCTTGCTGTCCTTTTATCTTCTTTGTAAGGTGTTGATTTGCCCTCTGTTTATCTTCTTTGGTAAGGTGTTCTTTCAGATATTTTGCCCAATTTTAATTGGGTTGTTTGTTTCTTATTGTTGCATTTTAAGAATTCTTTAACTATTTAGCTACAAGTCCTTTATCAGATATGTCTTTGCAAATATCTCTCCCAGTCTGTGGCTTGTCTTCCCAGTCTCTGACAGTGTCCTTTGAAGAGCACACATTTTTAATTTTAATGAAGTCTAGCTTATCAATTATTTCTCTCATAGATCATGCCTTTGATGTTGTAAATAAAAAGTCATTGCTATACAGAATATATATATTCTAGGTTTTCTCCTTTGTTAACTTCTAGGAGCTTTGTAGTTTAGTATTTTTCATTTAAGTCTATATTCTATTTTGCATTAACTTCTTCCTTATTACCTACAATTCTTCCACTTTTTAAAATTTGTATTGGTCCTTTGAGGATTATAGTACACAGATTTAACATATCTGTGTCCACTTTGAAGCCAAATTATGTCATCTTGCATAGTATATCTGTTTTAAATAATAGTGTTTTCATTTCTTAAAAATAAACTTTTTTTTCCCCAGAGTTGTATCATATAATGGGAATACAAGGAAAATAAACAAAAGAGTGGAATTTGTGGAAAGGTTCACCTGTTTCCTATTCCTCCCATGTAACCACATCTGCCTGTAAATTATCCCTTAAGACTTTTCTTGGTCTCATTTTTTTCTGAGGTTGGCTTATCAAAGAAGATTTCCTTGGCATACTTTAGAAAGACATGATTGAGCAATTCCTCTCAGCACAATCATAATTCATTCCAAGGAAATGTGCACTAACATTTATGAAAATTATTCATTTCCTAAAACCTCTTACTTTTTTGGTTTCTAACATCTATAATTTCTAAATATTCTACCAATTGTACTTCAGTGTAAACCTTAGAAAGAGGAAATGGCAGTAAATAAAAGAATTGACACTGAGAGAAAGCCCAACTGTCTCAATTTGACTTGATGAAAAGCAAGGTGATGTTGGAGAGGTACGTTCTGAGTATAAAAATAAAATTGAGCAACACATGAGTTTTTACATATAACATTGGTTTATAAGAAATCAGTAGCTAAGAAGGATATCAGGGCTCAAACTCAATTTCCCTACCCCCCGGTTTCACTACTTCTTTTATTTATACTGTGCTTAAAACATATCTAAACTGAACCAAAACAATTAAATTAGCATCTTTCGATGTTAGATTTTTTAACCCCAGAATTAGGTGAGGCTTAGCATCAGTTTTGATGAACTGGCATGGTTACTAGATATTATATATGCCATGAGGATATTGTAATATCAATATCCACAGCAAGTGATCAAGGAAGCTTTGGTGCAAAGGAATCTTAATAGATGGAGGAAATATGCAGGAGTCTTAAGTCAAATAGCTGGTCTTTATAATTTTTTTTCAATAATGTCAGTTTAATTGACATTAGTTCAACAGACTAAATGATGCACAGTTAATAAGGAATATCTAATCAGAGCTCACGATATTACTTTCACCTCTAAATAATCAAACTGCAAGTGTTTATTTATTAAAGTAAATAGTTTTTTCCCACCACTACATACAGAGGACAAGGATAAAACCTTACTAAGAGAATTCCAATTATAATTATTCTTCCAAAATGCAGAGATACAATATAATTAAAATGTTGAAATGAAATATATAATAAATTATTTATAATGGAAGATAACTTTGTTCTTAAATTTATTAAGAATCTATAAGGGAAAATCTCTTAAATTAAGAAATGAATTCAAAAGTAATTATTCATTTTTTACTACTAATTCAATAAATAAATATATGACATGATTTTGTGTCTAAATATTAATTTAGTTCTATAAGCAGAGCTGTTTTATAGTTATATAATATAGGTACCCCTCAGTGAAAATGATTTTACCAGTGCAATTGCATTTTGACACAACAGCAAACACTTGCTATGGGTAATGTAATACAGTTGGAATCTAAGATCCAGTTACAACATAGTTGGCATGTTTAAGTTTAGAATGTGTGATGGTTAGTTTTATGTTTCAACTTGCTGGGCCAAGGGGTGCTCAGATATTCAGTCCGACATTATTCTGGGTGTTTCCATAAGGGTGTTTTTGGGGGAAAAGCATTTAAATAGGTAGAGTCACTAAAGCAGACTGCTCTCTAGTGTGGGTGGGCCTCATCCAATCAGTTGAAGGGCTGACTAGAACAAAAAAGTTGACTGTCTTCAGGAAGAGAGAATTTCTCTGGCTTGAGTCTCTTAAATCTGGGACTTTTTGTTTTAATTGCCTTTGGACTTGAACTGCAACCTTGACTCTCCTTGGTTCTCAAACCTGCCAGCATCCAGGCTGAAAGTACACCACCAGACCTCCTGGTTCTCAGACCTTCAGGCTCTGATCGGAACAACACCATCAGCTCTCCTGAGCCTCCAGTTTGCGGACTCACCCTGCAGATCTTGGTTCTTACCAGCCTCCATAACTGTATAAGCCAATTCCTTGTAAGAAATCTCTTTCAAAAATACATGTACATCCTATTGCTTCTGTTTCTCTGGAGAAACCTGACTAATACAGAATGTAAAAAATGAGTTGTTAATGAGTTGCTGCTGTTAATCACTATATCATTGTGTGTCTGTTTTATGATATAAACGCAATATCATGGTATTATTTTGAATTAAAAAATAACTTCTTTTACATTGACCATTTTAGGAAACTCATTTTTTTCTTTTTTCTTTGTTTCTTTTAGTAAATTATCTGATTGATTACACTGAAAACATCACAGTAAAGGTCTTTATATGAAGGTAAACTGTGAGCTATTTATTTGTGCTATGTCTTTGATCTTTGCAAAAAGAGAAAAACTCTACATCAAGAAATATCTCAAGCAGCAGCAAAACATAAGACCTAAACAGTTGTACTTTGAAAATTTTCTTCGGATTAAGAGGTCTATATTGGACTACAGTCGCAAGTGTAAAATAATGGATATTTGTTTGTATTGTAGTTTACTTTGGTGAATTAATTTTGTTTGGGATAATAGTGGGTAAAATTACAGGGAAATTAATGGTTGTAAAATTAAAAAAAAATACTATACTTATTTCACTTTCCCTGTTTATAATATTGAAAATTCTTACTTTACTCCTTTCCACAGAAATAAGGTGGGAAAGATCAGGCAATATTTTCAGTTTTTACAAGTTTTGCCAAAGAAAAACAGATACTATCTTTAGAGAATTTTGAGATTACTGAGCTAATGAACTTTAAAAGTAAAATTGAACAATGCATTTTATATTTTTAGCTGCTCAACGACAAGTCTTATATTCTAAAATTTACCTTTTTCACTTGCATTTCTACATCTCTCAGTTGTTCCCTGCTTAGGAAAACTCTTACTCTACCAAAAAAAAAAAAAAAAAGAAAAAAAAAGAAAAGAAATTAGGTTAGCAGCACATTAGCCCTTCAAAAAGTCAGGTCAATTACGCACAGCGCCTTCACAATTTTAGGTGATTCTAAATTGTTGCCTTTGGTGAACTCCAGTAATTCCCCAGGCACAATATTCTGCTCACCACTTAGTAATTTACAGATTTACTATTTTCTTTTACCTAAGAAGACTGAAAAACCTTATTTTCCTGCCAGCTACACTTAATTGTTTTTTACAATCATGTAGTTACAGTTTCCTTTGAATATTTATTATTGTTTAAGTGATGGTATGCTTTTCTGTGTATATGTATATTCATTGACATACAGTCAGTTTGCAATGTTGTGTCAGTTTCTGGTGTACAGCATAGTGATTCAGTCATACATACATATACTTGTTTTCATATTCTTTTTCACTGTAAGGTACTGCAAGATATTGAATATAGTTCCCTGTGCTATACAGTATAAACTTGTTGTTTATTTATATATATATATATATATATATATATATATATTAGTTAGTGATAGTATTTTTTTAACATTTTTTAATGATTTATAATCATTTTACAATGTTGTGTCAAATTCCAGTGTTCAGCACAATTTTTCAGTTATTCATGGACATATACACGCTCATTGTCACATTTTTTTCTCTGTGAGTTATCATAACATTTTGTGTGTATTTCTCTGTGCTATACAGTGTAGTCTATTCTACAGTTTTGAAATCCCAGTCTATCCCTTCCCACCCTCCACCCCCCTGGTAACCACAAGTCTGTATTCTCTGTCTGTGAGTCTATCTCTGTCCTTTATTTACGCTTTGTTTTTGTTTGTTTGTTTGTTTTTGTTTTTGTTTTTTTAGATTCCACATATGAGCGATCTCATATGGTATTTTTCTTTCTCTTTCTGGCTTACTTCACTTAGAATGACATTCTCCAGGAGCATGATAGTATTCTTAATAATGCTGGCTAAATTTTCTTTATTTTTAGTTTGAGTCTTTTGTTATTTCCTGTATTTTTCCATATATATATTACAACTATAACCAACAGTTTTTTTTCAGTAAGACTGCAAATTTCAATATAGAATACTGAAGACACTATGTTCTAGGGGCTTAATGAATATATGTTGAATTGACATCATACATATAATTTTAATTATTAAAATACTAAATCCATAAAGCATAACGGACTGATGTAGCTCTCCTACTAGGCACCCTCTTTGCATAACTTGTTGGAATCATTGTCTATTTTACCATTATATGAGCTTCCTATAAACAAATCCCATATATTTTTTCTTTTATCTTTTTATTCATGGCAAAATCACCAGCGTCAGAGATAAACAAACATAGCAATTTAATAAAATGAAGTCATTATTTTCAACTTTAGATATATAGGAATTTATCTCATTAGGACATTTACAGGGAATTCATATTCCAAATAACAGTTTTGTATAGCCTGGTCACCATCTTCCCTTAATTTGCCCCATGTCTCTGTGAAAATGGTCCGAAGCTGGTAAGAGAGATTTGCTGGAGACTGACATAAAATAACCTAGTAATAAAATGAAGAAAACATCTTTAAGGAGAGAGCTAGGGGGTAAACTACTAATTTCTCATCAGACTAAAATTGAGTGTCTATAAATAAGTAAGAGGAAGGAAATATGCCAGGCAATGCTAAGTACTGTGAAATGATTACAATAAGGATAATTTGGTTCCTAGCTTCAGAAATCTGTTAGAAATACACACACACACACACACACACACACACACACACACACACACACACAGACACTCCTTCCAAGAACGCCTAGAAATTCTGGATAAATATAACAAATTTTCACTCAAATGCATACCTGAGCTTTCAAGAAAGAGAGAAATAAAGGTACTAGAAACGCATAGGAAAGTGAAAAATCAAATTGCAAGAGTCAAAACGAATACTGCACATTCCATAAACTACTGATATAGCCATTCTGGGTTTTGAAAGATGTCGTCCACATGAAGCAGGAGATGAAGCCTTGAGCTTCCAACAACTGCCTTATATCTGTAATGATTGCAAAAAACATCTGCACCTTCAGTGGGGCTCTACCCTTAATGAAAATCTGAACTAGGTAGAAAATAAAAATATAGAGCATTAGAGCAAGAAGAAAACAAGGCAACAATCTCTGATTTATTTCTGGGGAATTGGGGAAATCTCTGCAAATATAAATTATAACCATGAGCCCACCAGGGCAGGTTTTATATATGTAATGCTTGTGCCATAGGAAAACCTCAGGCAAGTTATTAACATAACTTTGGGCCCTGGCTGCCTATATCACTAAGTCAAATCAAAAGCAAAAGCTTTCCAGAGAGACACGAGCCAGGAAATACCCTACAGGTATCTCTCAACCTCCTGATCTTTCTGTGTTGTCTCTGTGCTGCTGGTTGGATAGACAGAAGATGCAAAATTTCTCTTTCCCACACTTCCTTTTTCACGTGGGTGTGGATGTAAGTTGGCTGTTCCCAGTTAGATGCACTTGCATCAGATCTGGACCACAATCGTTGAGGCAGAGGCCATCTTCCTGATGCTGTTGCTAACAGAAAGCAAGGTGGTGATGACAGTGAGTGTTGGACACAGCTGAGATGGCAGGAATTAGTGTTCCGCCATCTAGCTGTCATTGTCATGAGGATCTGAGGCAGGAGCAAGGGACAGATGCATGGAGCCTGGCAGATCCATGCTCCAGGGCATGGCCATCACATTCACAGGTATGAGGGTCAGCTATAGCGCCAGCACCGATAGCTTCCTGATGTCAAGAACTGTGAAGGATCTGAGAATTTACACGACTTGCACTCTAACCAGTTACTCCACTCCAGTGTTAGGGATGCAGGCAGAAGACACCAAGAGTTCACAGGCAAATGACTTTATCACTAACAGCATAAGCAGAAAGTAGGAGCCATGTGCTGGGTCCTCTTCCTGCTCAGTTACCACTAGGTCGATGTAGAGACACTCACATGTTCACTGCACATCCTCCTTAGATGCAAGCACATGTGGAGACTGGTTAATAACAGGGTTACAAAGGTTGGCATCATGGCTGAATTAGTGCAGTGAGTATCATATCCGTTTGTATTCCACAATTAGTGGAATTTAGTGTGTCTTCTTCTGGGCACATGGATTGGGGTTAACAGACACACACTACTGAATATAAAATAGGTAAACAATAAGGACCTACTGTAGAGCACAGGGAACTAGATTCAGTTTCTTGTAATAACATATAATGGAAAAGAATCTGAAAAAAACATTTGTATCTATACTTATAACTGAAATGCTTTGCTGTACACCTGAAACTAATATTGAAAATCAACTACCCTTGAATAAAAAACAAAATTAAAAAAAATAGATAGTTGCATTACACAATAGGAGAAACGACGTCTGGACATGGAGAAGTGGGGAGGGATGGACAGAGGGTCTTTAGGTATACCTGTGTTTTTTTTTTTCTTCTTCTTTTTTATTTTACCAAAAGAAATATGAAACCAATCTTGAATCTCTCATTATATGGTTATGAGCTCATGAGTTTGTTTATCTTATATATTTTTATATACTGCTTTAGGTATTTAAAAGTTTAAAAAATTCAATAAAATTAAAAATACAATAATGTATTCATGTTTACTTGTCCCTAAATTTTCATGTGTAAACATTTCAATATGGTGATAATTACCCTTTAATTAGCAAGTTCTTCAAGACAGGAGCAGGACAATCTCAAAGCATTTTAGTGTCCAAAGAGACAATGATAAACATGAGAACTGGAGCAGGAATTAGGAAGGTTTGATTCATTTAAGGAAAATAAAGGAACAAAAGAAAAAATTACCTAAGAAGAACACGCAACATAATCAAATTGGGACTAATTTTTAAGACACAAAATTGCACTTTGGATTTGAGGTAATGCTAGTGTGTGGTATAAACAAGAAACTATTGTCAGTTTTCCCTAAAACAAATCCATTAGATTTGTTGAAGAGATAAAGCATAGGGTACACACTTTAGGACAACGATAATTAAGGGACTGTAGCAGCCCAAAGATAAAATACCATCTTGATGGGAAAAGGAAGGCGTATATTCCTAGAGGGATCATAACTTTTTCCAAAAGTAAGATGACAGAAATTGCAGACAGAAAAACTATACCCCCTCCCTAGAACGCTGTATTTTGTCCTGCTCCACGTGAACTTTTAAGTAGTCTGTCTTTTTTTATCACTAGCTGAAAAACATCTCTTGAAACAACATAGTACTGAGATTATATGTGTCTGAGTTCCCTAAGCCCCTTCAGATATGATTCATTTTAATCAGTTTTAAGGGTAATTTTACTCCCATTTTTATTCTATTTATTTTTCTATGAAAAAATTTGTAAGGATCTTTTTTTTCCTGACTTAATTTATTTAATGCGTATCCTGAAACTGACATGAATAATTAAATCTCAGGCTGCAGGGCATAAGCCGATTGCTAGAGGGTTTTAAGGAGCTATTTCCCTCTGTGCACAATACTGTGTAATGACAAATTAAAAGAGAGGGGGCGGGGGAAGAGTTTGCTGTTCATTACTGCATCACTGGTACTGAAGTAAGGCAGTAAGGTACTGAGGTTCATTCTAGACATTTTCGTAAAGTACTACAAAGTGTACTCTTTATAAATGTACCAAAGACTAGCATTTTCCTTTAAATGAATTACAAAATCGTGGTTCAAAGTTTTACTAATTTTCTAGTGGGACGTGAGTCACCTCATTATCTTGTCTCCAAATCATTGCTTTTTATCTTAATTAGAGTATCAATAATTTGAAACTGAATCTGAACAAAATCCCCCATGCTTCCAAATTTGCTAATTTTTTTTGCTATTAAAGTTTTTAATGTGAATTTGACAAACTGTGCAGTAGATTCAATACAGGGCCTTCTAAACACAGCTTTCAAATCCTAAATAAATTGACTAAAAGGAACTTAGGATATTTCAATTGGCTTCATTTAGAAGCATTGCTGTGGCTAACATTTGTAAATCTCAAACTCCCAAATTCACAGATGTTGGCCACTATATATAAAAATAGATTTAAAAAATTTTCTGTATAGCACAGGTTAACTATGTTCAATATCTTATAATAACCTTTAATGAAAAAGAATATGAAAAGGAATATATGTATGTATATGCATGACTGGGACATTGTACACCAGAAATTGACACATTGTAACTGTATTTCAATAAGAGAAAAAAAAAAAAAAAAGAAAAGAAAATACCCAAGGGCAGAGGTCAGCAAGTACCGATTTACAAAACAAAGCAAAACAAAAATAAAATAAAATAAATAAAAGCATTGCTGTGACCAAGCATTAATAAGCCTTGGTGTTTTAGACAATATTATTTTGTACAAATTATATCCATAGGATTTTTTTTTTCCAAAATAAGAATTGAAATCCCAAGCTCAAAATATATTATTAGATTGATTTAGCTGAAAAGTGAATTTTAGCAAAAACGCTTTTAATGTCTGCCCTCTAAATAATCTTCACCGTAGGAAGCATTCTAATTTTTCAAAGATGAATATTTCATTGTTCATCCTTTAATGCCTGCATCTCAAGGTTTAGCAGCTTTGGAGTTTATACAAAATTAGGGTTTTCCTGGGTCAGTGGCACCCAGCGGCATTTAACAGGCAAGTCTCAGAGTCCATTCACAACCGACACCATATAACGGACCACAGTGGAGCCTGGGAGTTCAAAGGGCCCCTAGGGAGAGGACCTTATGCCTAATGCAGCGGACCGCAGGCAGGCATCGGTGAGAACGATTTAACTCACATTTATTTCCAGCCTGGCGTCTGTTTTGTCAAAGGCCAACCTGTAAATTGATTCGTTCCATCAGTGGGCAGAACCCAGATAAATCAAACAAGATAAGATGGGAAAGGAACCCCACCCAGCCTTTCCTCTCGGTCCTCCAAACAAGAGACAGCATACGTCTGGGTGGGAAGCCAAGCTCAGACTTGTCTCGGTTGAGTCAGACTCATCTTTTATTTCTAAGGAGGCCACTGAAAACATATGCCATTTATTATTTAACAACCTGGTAGAGTCAATATAACGATTTGCTGAACAGGGGCTCATTCTAGTGTGGCATCTTATCCGTAGACACCGTCAACGAGAAAGAAGGTAAATGATATGAAAATAGAACCAGAATGTAAATGGAATCGGCTTTTTAAAAAAATACAGCATGTTGGAAGGTGGTCTCTGAAATTTTATCCGTGATTAGCCTCAGGGCACTGTCAATGTAGGCGCCAGATGCCAACTTTAATTTTCTTTTCGCTCTTTCCCTTAATACTTAATGGATTTAATGTGTTCTTAACTCAACCATTATCAAAACACATGCTTTAGCTACCTGATTTCACAAGGCACCAGGCTGAATCCAAAACTTCTGTATCATAGATTAGGGGAAATATGCTCATATTTTTTTCCTTCCTTGACATCATTTCCACCGCACATATTACTGCCTTTGACTTACCACCTTGTTTTTGCTATGCTTTCTCAAGCTTCAGTTTTGATAATGGATGTTGCTTTCTCAATTAAGTCCCGACCTGGTATTCCACTGTCAACATTAACGATATTTGAGTGTTCATAAAACTTTTAACAATTATTATGTTTAAGTCATTATGGCTTTTATCTCTGTGGGATGCTTTTGAAAATTGACCCAATCTCAAATATAATTCCCTTTTTACTACTTCTTTTAATGTTGAAATGGTGGCAATTTGTGTGTTTTATTCCAAATGTATTTTGCCTGGAAGGGATTATTTCCCCCTTCGGTTTTCCTGTGTCTTTCAAAATGATTATTGAGCTGATTTTTCATTTTTTTCAAAGAGTTCAAACTTTAATTCCTATGTACTCAACAGACACCTCCATTTAGGAAAATCACAATATAATTTTAACCTTCGAAAGACGAAGTTAACATTTCAGCAATGTTCTATAATTTAAAAAATAGAACGAAGTATGTCTGAATATTTAGTTAAATCCAAGTGTATAAATAATGCCTTAACATTACACGTTATCCTGTGTAGCAAGGTAACCATTCTTTGTATATTTTCAAGTAATGACTTGTTTCTGATAAGAAATTTATTTTTTGTATCTATAAAGGTGATTTACTTATGCACCGAATCTGAGGAAATGTAATTGTGTGATTATATAAAATGCAGCAACTTAGAGGTTTCAGAACTCTCTTCAGATTCCCTGGGTTCTTCACCATGATGGCTACCTTATTTCTGCTCAGGGGAAATAAATCAAACTTTATTCTTTTTGAATAAGAGAATGAAAAAAAAAAGTAATTTAAATTCTGCCCAAATGAAACTCTGCAATGATCATTTCTTAGAGTAGCTGATACAAGACTACTCCAATTATTGGAAGTTAAGTTGAACAAAAGCCTGCTTGGCTATTTATTAGTTTTTAATTTTATTTGTATTGGGGGAAAATCAAGCAAATCACAGGTCTGCTGTTCTGTTATGATTGCCATGCACAAAGGGAAGATCTTCAACTTGCTTTTGCTTTGTTTTGACTTTAATCAAGAGAATGAAACCTTGGGAAAACACTGGTAAATAAAAGCTTAGAAAAATTAAAGGGGTTATAGACACAAATTATTCCTGTTTTAATCAAATTCATATTTATGGTCTAAATGAATTCCATTCTCCTCACTCTCTCCCATTACCCCCCCCCCAAAAAAAGTCCTCAAAACCAAAAACAGATTCATCAAATCACAGATAGAAGAATTTTAATTCGAGACAATTTTCCAAAAGCAATTACTGAGCAAAGGCTTTGGACACTTACCGGCTAAGAGTCTGATGATTAAGTAAAAATTAACCATGTACTACATTTTTTATTTTCACTTCTGAAGGTTATCACAAGGAGAGAGAGGATAGATCTTCACTTCAGTAAAGTATGGAATACATTTCATAGTATCATTAAGGGGTGCTGATAGGTTGATTCTGGAACAACTAAGGGCCCTCACACCTGTTTGCATACTTGTTCACGTTTTCAATAAGAACAGCTATATCAACATTCTGTAAGTTGCAGGCATTGTCCTGGTATAGACAAAATAATATATTGATTTGACAGTAACATAAATCTAAGTGGAACAAAATGAATAAAACGGGGATTTTTATCTTTTAACAAAAATAAAGATAAGACACTGGTTTAATTCTCAAAACCCAGAGTCCACCAAATTCACAATAAAAGAGCTTGACTTAACCACATGATAGAAAAAACATCTCTCCCACCAAAAAAAGAAAACAAAAACAAAAACAAAAATTTTGATTCTAGACTGTAGATTCTAGAGTAACTAATGTGTACCATCTTTAATAGGATGGGGAAAAAAGAAAAAAAAAAGAAACAACTAATTTATTATTAACAACTTAAGTACTTTGATACAAATGTCATATCAAGAAGGAAGTTTTAGGTTAGGTTGGGGGGAAAACCACACCTAGAGAACTGGGTTGTATTCCAGACAATGCGCTTCACGGGGAAGGGTTAAAACAGATTGTATTTAGCAAAGCAAGAAGGCAGAGGGACTTGAAACCAAGTCATAGAAATAACAGTTAATAAAACTAAAAAAAAATTAGCTTAAGAAATAGAGCATTTCAGAGAATATGGCAGCCCTGTTCAGATATTTCCAGGGCTTCTCTGGGAAGACTATTTGCTATTTCATGAAAAAACAAATCACAAAGCTGAATTAGCACCAGTAAGTGAAAGCTACAAGGGAATAGATTTTTGTCAAAATAGCATGTTTTCACGTTGCAATGAGGAGTTTCATCCACTTACAAGTGGTTGCAAGTTATGCAAAGTTACCGACTATAAGCTGAACGACTAACAGGCATTTTTGAGATTATTTAATCACAAAAAGATAATCATCTGGTAAACTAGATTTTTAACACATTCAAAATAATAACACACTGTGATCAACTATCTTATGTTAAGAGAAGGAACAGATATGATTTAAATTCTTATATACTTATTAGACATTTTGATTTTATTTGGAGGGAAAAAGGGAGCTATTTTGTTATGTGAAGAAAACTAGAACATTTTGAGTTATGCTTTTGCCAGTAGTTCTCAAATTTTATCTTGAGCCAGAATTACCAGGAAGGCTGATTTAATAGAGCTGGATGGTATCTGAGAGTTAACATTCCTAACAAATTCCCTAAGGGTGCTGGTGGGGTCAATTCCAGAACCACACTTTCTGAACCACTGCCTAAAGGGAGTGGGTTTGTAGTAGTATTGCTAACTCTCAAGCAGGTTAAGGGCCTACTTAAACAGCAGTGCAAGCTGAGTTCCAGGTTATTGTGCAGAATTGAGACAGGCTGGGACCTGGGACCTGGGACCCTGTGCTGCAGTGCTGGCACCTGGACAAATGTCTCCTGGAGCAACAAGATACAAAGAAACCATAAGGCACTAAAAATAACTGCCGGCATGCCAGTTGGGGCAAATTGTAAACAAGATACACAAAGACCAAAACCCAAATGCCATTTCTGAGGTGTCTGGAGCAAAATCAGGGTTACTGTACATGGGTTACTGCACACTCTACCACCAAGAAGGTGGGCAGAACACCAAAGCCACCCCTCTGGCTTGACCCTTGGACCCACCTCTAACCTCACCCCGTTTAAGGGACCAGCTCCCCACCCTGGGGAGTGAGCAAGGGAACCAGTTAGCAGTTCTTGCTCCCCAGTACTGCAGCACAAGTCCCAGTAAAGCCTTGACTGAATTTCTTGCCTGGCCTCTTATCAATGTCCATTGATTAAGAAGTCAAAGAACCTGGTGGGGAACAGAATGTCTGGACTTTCCAAAATATGATTAGCTGAAGCGTGATAAAAATTAGCTTCTTTACAAAATTATGTTTTATTAAAAATTAGCAAATTATTTTTTATGTTTAAGATATACAAAATTACTAACTTTGATTTTCTTCTCTTTAAACTCTTTCCATTGCCCCCTTGTCAATCCCAGAATAAGAGCCAAAGGTTTTACTGGTTGTTTCCAGTATCCTCCATCACCTCTCTGCTCCTTACCTCTTTAAAAGGATTCACTGCCTCTCTTTTCCTGTAGTCTGAATACTCTTAAACCTTGAAAATATTGAAATAGTTCTCAGGGTTTTTGAATATATAGGACCTTCCTCCTGCTTAGAACATTTTTTCCTTCTTTTTACTATGTACCACCAACATTTATTTTCAGGTTTCAGCTAAGTTGTTTCTTCACTTAATCCACCCCCCAAAACCAGTTTGAATACTTGTCTTATGCATGTCCATTGCACTTTGCAAGTTTTTGCTTGATGAATTATTTCCCTGCACGTTTAAGTATATACTATTGAAATCTCTGTCATAATACACACTTAAATAAAAGTAGATTAATATTGGAAGATTTTAACTACCTGCCTTACACCACCACCTTGCTTCATATTTTTCAACTGCTGTCAGTTGTGGCTTAAGCCAAATATATTTTCTTAATTATGAACAGAATCTCTCTGGCCTCAACAAAGGTGTTGGCCCCTTTGGGGATTCTGTTCACCGTAAATTGTCATTAAAAGTTTCCAAGCAGCTTTCCCCAGCCAACCGGACAATTAAAGGAGGCTAATTAAAGAGATGATCCAAACATGCCCTCTGGAAGTTCTGTTCTTATTATTTGTTTGGAGGTTCACTCTCCCAGGGCTTGATTGTGGCTCCAAAGATTATAGGTTTGATTTTCCTCCGCTAACGTCATGTACATCTCATAGTCAGCCACCCACCTCAGGCATCACACATTTACATCCTCCCTGCTTCATGTCGCTGCATTATTATTTCCTTTGTTCTGACAAAGACTGCAGTGGTAAAAATAATCCCTGACATCTGCACAAAGTTTCCATCAAAGTGGCTTTCTTTATATATGGAATCATTTTACTTTATTACTTATACTCAATTTACTTATGTAATTATTTTATACATATACATATGTTTAACATTTAGAAATATTGAAAATTCTATACGTATTCCTTCTAGAATATATATTCTTTCTAGAATATATTCTTTTCTAGAATATATATTTTCTAATAATATATAATAGACTATTATATATGACTTGAATATATTCTCTCTCCATGTTCTTATTATACGATTATATTTAATTTCTAAGTTGAAAAATGCTTAATATTGCCTGTTTAAAAATTGATATTCTTATGTTTTTTCTACTTTTATATTCAACTCTTAGATATGGAATTCTAGCCATTAGCATAATGGTTATCTACCCTGAATGCACTTTAGAATTATGCAGGAACCTTTATAAATATCGATGCCTGGCGCCCAATCCCAGAAGTTCTGATTAGGTTTCTAAGGGAACCGACCAGACATCTGTACTTCTGTATGCTCCCTGGTGGTGCTGATGTGCCCTTAAGATGTATAGCACTGCTCTACAGGCCCTTGGAGTCCATCTGCTTCTGTGAATCTTGAACTATTCTTAAAATGCTACAAAGAAATTTGACAGAAATTTAAAACCTTTTTCTGCAGATTTGTGTAATGTTTCACCATGATGACACTAGATAGAAGTTTACTGTTGGGAGTGAGTCGTATTTATGATCACTTATAACTGGTAAGAGGTGAAATTCCCAGCAGATGGTCATTTTGCTGCCAGGCATCACTCCGCTTGACTTACACATTCCTGGTAACAGCACTACCACAACAATGGACGGAGATGCTTTTGAGGTCATTGCTATGGACTGAATGTTTGTAATATGCTGATGCTTAACCTCCAGTGTGGAGGTATTTAGAGGTGAAGACTTTGGGAAGTAATTAGGTCATGAGGGTGCAGCCCTCACGAATGGGATTAGTGCCCTTACAAGAAGAAACAAGAGAGAGCTCTCTCTTTATCTCTCTCTCTCTGTCTCTCTGTCTCTCTCAGTCATGTGGTGATATAGGGAGAATCATTAAGAATGCTCTCACCAGACACCAGATCTGCTGTCACCTTGATGATTGACTTCCAAGTCTTCAGAATTGTGATAAGTGTCATTTAACCCACCCAGTCTACAGTATAGTGTTTTCATTAGAGCAGCCTGAACTGATTAAGACAGTCATTTTTTTATTGTTTGATAAGTTAAAAAGAAATAAGAAAAAGAGAAATAAGCTACAGTAGCTTCATTTAGAAACTCAACAATTCTACCAATTGTCACATAATTAAAAAATAGCTGTCTGTGTTTTCTGGTGGTTTAGAGGCTTCTATCTTATAAATGTTGGCAATTTCAATAAGCTGCTAGGTCCAGCAAGTCTCTATAATTAATGGTAATAAGATTGTGAGAAAAATAAGATATTCAGAAATGAATACCAAAATTAATGTGCTTTTCAGTGGCAAGCACTCTTTCAGAGGAATAACACTTTCTACAGTAAAATCTGATTTTACTAATTATCAGCAAACATTTTAAAAATAAAATGCTGAAGTCAATTTAGTAAGGATTGAGGAAAGATAAAAGCTGTTTCAAATGCCTTACATTAAAGAGTATAAATATGAAATGCCATACCTGAGAGACTACTTTATATGAAATAATTAAACAAATCATGTTAAGAACTTTGATGTTTTTGCCATGTACAAAAGCTGTAAGAAGTTGAAATGGATAATCCCTACATTTCCTCATATGTCAAAAAAGATAAATACCTTTAAGAAACATTTAAGCTATAAAGTGCTGTGATGTGTTTATCATTAAAATAAATACATAATTGAGGAGTGACTGTTTCTGAGTTGGATATTGCATTCTAATTCACATTATATTAAACTTTCCAAGGGGACTAAGCAAGAAATTCTAGAGCTTCAGTTTTAGTATTTCTTTCCTCTTAAAGAATGAATATTCAGTCCCTTAATCATCCTGTAATTGTTTTGCTCAACATTTGTCAGCAGTTGCATTAATATAACATCTGCTCCCATCCCCCCTTTTTTTTAACTAGGTAGACAAAAGAAAGATCTAGAACTAAAATAATTCTTAAGAGTCATTTTAAAATATTTTACAAAAATAAATACACTGATACAAACACTTTGAAAAACTATTTGAAATTATCTGTTAAAGCTAAATATACACCAACCCTATGATCTTACATCTACACTTCAAGAGAAACAAATGCACGTGCCCAGTAAAAGGCATACACAAGACTGTCTGAATAACCCCAAACTGGAAAATAGTCAAGAATACACCAAGAGAACAACACAAACAAAACTGAATTTTGTGTGATAAACCCCTTTAGAGTAATGAAAACAATATGTCTTTACTATATTCAACAGTGTAGATAAATATCACAGAGTATTTAGCAAAACAAAAAAGAGAGAAAAATGTAATACATTAAAGAGTACCTATTAGTAGGGTTCCATTTATATGGAGTTCAAAAGCAAAACATTTATGGTGAAAAAATGTGGAAGAGTAATTACCTTCAGAAGATGGGATTGATTAGAAGTGGTAAGAAGAAACTTCTGGATTGCAGGAAATAGTCTGCATTTTAATTTGAGTGTTAGCATTGTGAGCGTATACATATAAAAATATGTATCTAAATGTACAATGATTGCCTTGGTACATTACTGTATCTATTTGCATCAAGTTAAAAATTGAAAATTGATTTATTTCAATAATGTTCTTTAACAATACAGTCTGGTTACTGATAGCAGTATTTTGAGAAAGAGTGCTTCATACATGCCAGTTTGTGATTTAAATCCTGTATCATAATTCTCAAAATATAGCATCAACATTCTCTTTCTAGAAAAAAAAAATACCCTAAAATAGAGACTGGATTAATTGCACTGTAGTATCTGTAACTGCAGAAAGATATTAAGCCAGATCCTTGACATGGTTAATTTCAAGAGATGTCAAAGTCGTCAGCTGCTGTGTATAGCAGCAATTAAGTCTAAAAGTCACTAGAGCAGTTTCCCAAATTGTTTCCCAGAATACCAGAAAGTGTTCAAAATTCTCTATAGTTCATTTAGTTGGGAAATTCTAGGTTAAGTAAAGTTTAGAATATTTCTCAGACTTTAATATGCTCCTGTGCATTGTGGATTTCCACAGAAGCATAATACGCAGTTTTCTCCAAATGACTTGGTCATTAGAATCCATTTTCAGCAGAACATTTCACAGAAATAATGCTCTCAAGGGCAATGAATGCAGACGTCTGGGAAGTGAACAGGGTATTTTATTATATCAATCAAAAGGAAAACCCCTAAGATCTTTAGGAACATTTTCCAGAGAGAGGGACACTGAACACAGCAAGAGATTTTTATCTACAGCATTTAGATTGATTATATTTACCTTTTTAAAGGTGGGGGGAGGTTATTATAATGATGGACTCAAATAGTTGGGTGATATTTCACAGGGAGAATTTAAAGGAATTTCTTTTCTTTTGTGGAAATACATAGTTATTTGGAATTCCAAGTTTTGAAGAAAATGTTCCTATATAGGAGCTGAAAATTGGGTAGAGTTGGTAGAAATACTGTTGTGATGGAAATATCTGTACACACAATACACACATAGGCTGCATGCATGTAAATACTATGACAGAGTGTTTTGAACAAATTTATCAAAAAGTATATTGCTATTGTGTAGAGTTCTATCTACTCTTCGTTAGATCAGGATTTTATTCGCAAATCCATCTCTACTTGATGCTAACAACTTGGGCACATAACAATTAGGACCTAAAGTTTTCATTAGCCAGGTGAAGATGTTAGATTTGTAGACAGATAAGATGCATTTCAACTTTAACTTTCGGTGATGCTTTTGTCATGTATGTATAAATAAAAGCAATTATGTTTCCCCCAATTTTAGTATTTTCTCCTAGAAAAATCTTTTAGAATTGTCCTCAATTTAAAAAATATGTATATATACATATATGTATTTCTTTTTTTACCAAAAAAAGTCTTCCAAGGCAATTTTTTATTATTTCTTCAGAACTTGGGATAGTCTATGTTCAAGAATACATATATATATATATATATATATATACTACATATATACGTGTGTGTATATATATATACTTATGTATAGACTATATGTGTGTGTGTGTGTTTCGTTTATTTAGTTGCAGCTATCTTTATCCTTTGGGGATATATTTGATTTTTGGAACTAGCTAAGCCATTGGAAACCATAATCCACAAAATGACTAAGTAACCAAGACCATCCATTCTAATATTTTCATTTTTATTAAGCAACTGAAATATTGTATTTAAACTAGACTTTTTTATGAATCAAAATACATTATGAATCAAACTGTATACAAAAATAAATCCTAAATATTCCAGGTGAAACAGAAGTAGAATCAAGAGGGCGTTATGCTCAGCTTTCTGCCTACATGCCATTTTTGTGTGTTATTTCTTGGTCACAACCACATAACGTTAAAGCTAAGCATAAAATAGAAAGGGAACTAGTGATCACTCACAGATGTCTACACATTCCTTCCCTTAGGAACTCTAATACTTAATAAATGTTCTCCACTCAAAGAAAGAAATAGTTCTGTGGACAAACAATGTAGCCTTAACATTTATTCCAATACAATACAGCTTAAATATGAGCAAGCTTCATGTGAATTGTCAAATATATTCACGTATGTATCTTAAATATCTATCAATTCAAAATAAACTTAAAAGATAAATACAAAAAATAAAAGCCAACAATACTCAGCTGATGATACGAGATTGCTACATTGAGTGATACACTGTTGACACTATGTTAACGCTTGCCACATGCCTGTGGTGCTGAGAGGGATGTAGAACTCAGTAGAGTTAAGTACCTTTTACTTCCTTATTCTTCAAAGATGAAATATGAGTTCATTTTTAAGACTTGTTAAAAATCTAATATATAATGTGATAAAGCAAGAGATTTTTCTCATTACAATAGTTGTGTGTTCTCTTACTCTTTTCTTAATTGGAGTCTTTAATTTCTTCTTTTCAGTGTTATTTCTGCCATTTATGGTTTGCATATCGTTAATCTTCTCAGGGAAGTGAGTTATAGAGATAATATTCTAGGGAAATACTATTTTAGATCTTAAATTGGGTGTAACTGATTAATTTTAGTGTCTCATAAACTGACTGCAATATATGAATTCCTACATTTTTTAACAATGAAACATGTATGTTTTTTAATTATATGTATACTTATATATTATAGTAATATATATAATATGTAATAATATTATATAATTTAATTATATAGAATATAATAAAATAATTATTATGTAATTATAAAATATATTATTATATATAATTCTAAATACAGACATATAGGAATGTACATACATATAAAATGTATCCATATATATCTTCAGATGCACTGTAATAAAATATGGCATTATTTTAACCATATCTAATTTGTGTTAACAGTTATAGCTTTTAATTAATTATTGTTTTGTTAAACATTTGAAACATCTGTCCAAATGTAGACCCTTTTCATCATCTTCACGTTGTTTTTTCTGAAATCACACTAAAGAGGCCAACAGCGGCTTTATATAGCCTGAAATTTTGCAATAATATAAATAGTTCTATAAAATAATCACTTATTATTTCCAGGAGTTATTTTGTCAGATTTTGAGTAGAGGGTCCAGAACAGACCCACATAAAGATAGTCAACTGATCTTTGGCAAAAAAGCAAAGGCAGTAAAATGGAGCAAAGATAGCCTCCAACTTCAGAATATCACATTATATTAGATTTTCCTACACACTGACAATGAACATGTGGAATTTGAGATTTAAAACACAGTACCATTTACATTAGCACCCAGAAGTATTAAATACTTAGATATAAACCTAACACAATATGTACAAGATCTATATAAAGACAACTACAACACTCTGATGAATAAAATCAAAGAACTAAATAAACGGAGATATAGTCCATGTTCATGGATAGAAAGGCTTAATATTGTCACAATGTCAATTCCTCCCAATTTGACAGATTCAATGCAATTCCAGACAAAATTGCAGTAGCTTACTTTATGGATATTGACAACTGATTCTAAAGTTTACTTTGAGAGGCAAAAGACCCAGAAGAGACTATACAAAATTGAAAAAGAACAATGCCACAGTGGAAGGACTGACACTAATGCACTGGAGACTTGCTATAAAGCTACAGTAATCAAGAGAGTGTGCTATTGGTGGGAGGATAGACAAGCAGCACAGAGTAGAGTCCAGACCAGATCCACAGTATTAGAGTCAACTGATCTTGGGTGAAAAAGAAACAGCAATACAATGGAGCAAAGATGGCTTTTCCAACAAATGATGCTGGAACCATTGGACACCCATGTGCAAAATAATGAATCTAAACACAGACCTTAAACCCTTCACAAAAGTTAACCCAAAGTGAATCATAGGCCTACATGTAAAATGAAGACTATAAAACTCCCAGAAGATAACAAAAGAGAAAACGAAGATGATCTTGAGTATGGCAACGACTTTTAACATAAACAACAAAGCCATGATTCATGAAAGAAATAGTTTGTAGGCTGAACTTTATTAAAATTACAAAAGCCTACTCTGATCAGGAAAATAAAAAGATAAATCATGCTCAGGAAGAAAATATTTGCAAAGAGCACATCTGATAAAGGACTGCTATTCAAAATACACAATAAACTTATAAAATTCAACAATGAGGAAACTAACAACCCAATTAAAAATGGGCAAAAGAACTGAGAGACACCTACACCAAACAGGATATACAGATGGCAGATAAGCATATAAAAATGTGTTAAACATCCTATGTCTTTAGTGAATGGTAAATTCAAGCCAGGATGAGATACTACTATACATATATTAGAATGGCTAAAATCCAAAAACTGCCAACACCAAATGCTGCAAATGTGGAACAACTCTCACTCATTGCTGGTAAGAACGGTAAATGATAGAGCTACTTTGGAAGACAGTGTAACACTTTCTTAAAGAACTAAATGTACTCTTATCATGTGATTCAACAATCACATACCTGGGAATTTACCCAAATGAGTTGAAAACTTATGTCCACAAAGAAACCTGCACATAGATGTTTATAGCAGTTTTATTTTTAATTCTCCCAGTCAAGCAACCAAGATGTCCTTCAATAAGTAAGTGGGTAAATATACTGTGGTACATCCAGACAATAGAATATTATTTAGCACTAAAAAGAAATGAGCTATCAAGCCATGAAAAGACATGGAAGAAATCTTAAATGCATATCCTAAGTGCAGGAAGTCAATCTGTAAAGTTCACATTCTGTATGATTCCAACTATATGACATTCTGGAAGAGGCAAAACTATGGAGAGAATAAAAAAAAATCAGTGATAATGGGAGGTTATGGCAAAGGGAGCGATAAATAGGCAGAGCACAGAGGATTTTTAGGGCAATGAAATTTTTCTGTATGATATGGCAATGTTGGGTACAAGTTATCATGTCTGTGTCAAAATCCAAAAGGATAAACCACCAAGACTGAACCCCAAGGTAAACCATGAGCTTTGGGTGGTAATGATTTGTCAATGTAAGTTCATGGATTACAACAAAGGTACCACCTGGTGCAGGATGCTGACAGTGGTGGAGGCTGTACAGGTAGGTATGATGCCAGGAGGTATGGGGACCCTCTGTATTCTCTACTCAATTTTTCTGTGGATATAAAACTGCTATAAAAATAAAGTCTATTTAAAAATTGAGAAAGGGAAAAGAGGCTCCTTTCTTAGGAGAAAACATAACCACGCTACCAGTATTGCTGATAGCATATGTAAGCAACCATCTGACAGAAGGCTGAAAGTAGACGTTTTTTGTTGGAAGGTTCTACCAGTTGGTAGTATAATGATTGGCAGTATAATCTTTGAATGGGCCACGTGTTTAACCCACACAGCTGATAAACTGCAATCACTTTCAGACAGCCTGATGGCTAGTTCAATGTCTTAACTAACCATTTTTTTTCTAGTGCCTAGTCCAGCATACGTGCTTAGCCACTCCATTTATTTTACTATAGACCAACCCCTATAAAGCCAACTTTGCACCAGCTGTCCCTGAAGGATGGTCCCTTTGTGCATGTTTAAAGATAGTCTTGAATGATGTTTTCAATCAATTCATTTGAGATGTTTGCCTCACCAACAATCACAGGCAAATCAGCACGTGTATTTAAGAACACAATTTGAATTATGTTGTTCAGTACTTCGTGTGTAGTAGGGACTTAGCAAACACTGTTGAAATAATGAGTGAATTTACTTTTTTGTTGGTAAATGCTGGACTTGAAGAAAAGTGTGAATCTGGGGGACAGAGTATTAAAGGAAAGCACAGCCGTTCTGGAAGACAGGAAATCCGTTATCATCTCAGCTGAATGGCACACAGCCACATGTGACCTTCAACAAAGATCTTTGCTTCTCAGGCCCTCACTTTTCCCATCTGTACGGTATGCTCTTAAAGATAGATTGAATATTTGCTACTATCTTATAGCTCTAAAAACACTGCCTCTCAGCTCATATGGAAGGCCTGATGCCAGAAATAGGCAGTGAGTAATATTAGTTAAAAAGAATACTATCTTTTTTCAACTGTGGTTTATACACCTTAGGGTTTTTATCTCTTAAACATTTTGAATGTCATATTCGTAAATTAGGATATTTCTTTTTATTTATAATATGGGCTTTGCTAATTGAATTTGCATTAGAATTTTAATAATTAAAGATGTACGAAACTTATAATTTACACATTGAAGACGTTAATGTAAATACTAGCTTGAGCTGTATTAATATTCACTTATCTCATTCAGCTGTTCTTAACTTATAACCCTCTTTCCTGCATCTACAAGTTTAGAGTATCCACATTGAGCCCTGTTATAAACAATCACACCCATATTTTATTTTTTGAACAACATGCTTAATCAGTAGTAGATCTGGATGTACTAACAATAGTTTGTTTTTCTTTTGCAAACTGATGTGAACGAGCACTATCCTTTCCACAGAAATGATGAGAAAAGTACAACTAGATCTAAAGATAAGAAGGCTTTGGGAGTCAGAGGGAGATGAACAGTCACGACCAACCTGCACCTTGGTCCTGAGAGTCTGGTATTCCTTGGTCAGTAAAAGGATCAGTGACTGTTTAGGGAAACAGGAATAAAGCCATTTTTTAAACTATCAACATAATTTTTTAAAATGATCAAGTCAGGTCAGAGAAAGCACTGTGGCTTAAGTCCCTTGAAAGTTCATACTGGGGCTGTAGAAAACATTGTAAGTGCCCAAGAATAGTGCATAAATGGAGTTTTCTGGAATCCTGAGAACTTGGATCTAATGTACCATATGAATTTGACTTTATTTGACTACTTTGTTGTGAGTCATGGAAAAGATGTAAGTAGAAGCTAATGCATCACATTTTTACCATTTCAAAACTTCACATCTTCAACTGAAAGCAGCTCTATTTTTTTAAGATATAAGTATTACTTTTAAAGATTTACAAAAAGTATCTTAATGTAGGGCCACAGAGGTGTAAAGGAACAGGCTCACCACCCTCCACGTCTGTACTAATAAGACTGCTTTAGGAATTCATTGTTAAAAGGATCAAATGGCAATTTTCCATAGTAGTTTCCTATCCTGAGAATTTTAGAAGTCAGATATATCCTTTCATTGATTTATTTTTTGTTAAGCAAAGCGATTCAGTCCACTGCATGCCAATTTCCCCCAGATTAGCAAATATAACCTGGTTTAATGGAATAAACATGCAAGCAACATATTCAAAGGTCAACAAAACATTTTCTTTTTACCTTAAAGTCCTAGAAAGGACAAAATTAACCAGGTAAAAGGTAGGATGAAGCTACACCTATGCACTTGGTTTGCAAATCAACTTTGAAACATGCACAGCATTAGTTTTGGCCTTAGATACACTTGATGGTGACTCTGACCTCCTGCTACAGGCGGTACTCGCCAAGTGCTTTGGGAGACAGCTCTCCACGGGTCCCTCATGTTTCTGCACATCTTGGAAGCAGAGACACCAACTGCCATTGGTGTTCCAGGTAGGACTACTGACCATCCAGTGTCCTAAAGATAATGTCTTCCTCTGGTGCAAAGAGCAGGCAGGCTTTGGTCCATACGATGTTCTTCAACCCACAGACCACAGATCTTGTGTAACAGACTGCATGATGTGTGCAGGTGTAATCTGACCCTCTTTACATTGCCCTGTGGAAGCTGGGCTCAGGGCACTAGCTTAGTTAATAGTGGAACTTCATCTCTCAGAAAAAAAAAAAAAAATCTTCTTTTTCAAACATAATTTTTTAATTAAAAAATCTGATATTTATGAATAGTATTCAGCCATTATGATATCAATGGAATGCATACATATATATATTAATTAATATATTCCTTAACATTTAATTAATTCTTTGACCAGCACTCCATTTCCCTCATCATGACCATCTTTGCTCTCAGGCAACAGCCCAGCTTGCTTCTTGACCTCTCCGAAAGACATTAACACTTTAAAGGGCCTTCCCCTGAAGAAGCTGCAAGCAGTCAGATATTTCAGATGGAATGGCCCAATTTTTCGTCATTTAGGAAATAATGCTCCTGGGCTTTGCCTGAAGGTTTCCAGCCTCTGAGCAGTCACCTTTTTGATGTGGTGTTTAACGTTTTTTTTTTTTCTCTCCTTCCCTAGAGTTCTCTCCTGCCACTCTCCACCCTTCCCCATGGATCATTCTTTTAATACCAAAAGGAAAGCATCACCTCCCACAAATGACTTCTTTGAATTCGACCGTACTGCGTGCATACCAATGCTCTCTGGATCTATTTCAATTATGCAAACTCTCTGCCCCATTCACACAGTAACTACTTTCATAGACAAATATTTTGATTTAGGAAGTAAAGGAATCATAAGGCAATTTTAGTTTGCGCTCTAAAGCTGGACATAGCATTTCCTGAACACACAAAGATGTGAGCAATTTCAGATCTTATAGTGGTCCCACTAGGTATACTCAAAGGGCGCTCCTTGCTGTCCTTATAAGATCTTCCCTCAAGCTTGACTCTGATGATCATTATCAGCACAAAATGTAGCAGTGTGGTCAGTGCTGTGGGTAAGAAAAGGGATGTAAGATAAGGCATTGATCTTAACGGGGTTTACAGCAAACCAATTAGGATATACAGTAACATGCTGAAATATGCATATTTTAGGGTTGTAAATACAACAGGAGGTTTAATTGTGATAGAAAATCATGACCCAGCAAGAAACAGAAAAAAGAAAGAATGGATGGAAAAGAGGATGAAAAGTCTAGAAGTAGAAGTGAAAGAGGAAACCAAGGTAGTCCAGGGAAAGCAGCCCGGAAATCTTGGTTAGGTAATAGGAGGTTAAGGTCTAAATTTTTCTCTGTTGGTGAGGATAGACCATGGTTATGCTGAGATAGCAAATAAACCCCACATCTCAGTGATTTAAAACAAAAGCTTTTCCCTCATTTCACATTGCCAGGTAATCATCAATCGCCAAGGTGGTTTACTCAGCCCAGTGATTTAGACACTTGGGCTGATTTAAGCAGCCACCACCTAGAACAGATGATATTTGTCATGCTAGGAGGAAACGAGAGTTCAGGAAGGTTTTATCATTGTGATCGAATGTTCAGCCCAGATGCACTCCATGGCGCTCCTTAAAACTCATTAGCCGGAACTAGACACATAGTCCCACCCAAGCACAAGGGGACCAAGACATGACTGATTACTATATGATCAGAATATAAAGAGAATAGGAAGTTCTCAGGTCAAATTACTACAAAAAGTACTCATTGTGGAACCTGCGCTAAGTATCTAGGCTTGATATGAAACCCTAAATCCTGCTTCCTAACATTCTAAGTATGTGGTATTAATAGGTACTAAACATTGGTGAACCACAGTTTTCTCATCCATCCAATAACAATAAACCACTTACAACACGAGGATCTTCGTATGATTAAATCAGTGTATAGAATAAAGCTAACAGACTGCCTTGCATAGAATCAATGCCTGGTGATACTGTTAAGTTCTGTAGAGGATGCTCTGAGTACACCAGTTCTAGAGAAGGCTCAAAATTTGTGGGACTTCTGGAAACTTTCTTACCAATGCACATTGCCATGTGTTCCGACTATGCTCAACACCCAGATTCCTAGCTGCAGATGAGCATTTAGGGGAGTGACTATTGCTTTCTGGTGAGTCTCCATCGGGAAGGTGCCCTAAACCAGAGCTACAGCAACCTTCAGAAGAAGACTTGTTTCAGTCTGGCCAGGAAATAGATATGGGAGTACTATGGTGGTGCTTATGTAGGGGCAGGAGAAACTATGTGAAAGAACATTAGACGGTTCTCTTTGAGGTCAATGTCGCAGTCGCTCTACGACCATCATCACCTTTGTTCTTCTCTGGTCTACCAGTGCTTTTCTCTACCTCTTACTAAGCTCATTGAGTGTATCTGTCCCCCCCACCCCTTCTCCTTGGGAAAGTTACTTTTTCCTCTCTGGGTTTTAATCATATCATTTGGATGAACAGTAATACTATTCCTTGCATCCCATTATTGTAGAATTAAATTACAGCAATTAATGTATGTGAGAGTACTTAGCACAATGTAAGTATGTGGCGGTTGTTTTAAAATAATGAAAGAAAAAGCCACTGTTTGGATTTGCATTTTGTAATTGTATTTTGCAGTTTTACAGTGCTAATGAATTCCGACGTTTATGTTTGATAAATGCTGGTTGGATAAACACATTGGATGAAACACATGATCAGCTCCCTCGGATACATACCGTGGACTGTAATTAAGATTTCTATAGTTAGCATGATGGATTTATGTTTTCATTTTTATCCTGAGACACAGACAAATGTGTTTTCAATCACAAGCCTGTGTGTATAGAGAGAGTTGTAAATGATATAGCTTAAGTACCTATATATTTATATTTATATCTACAATATTTCTATGTAAGCTGACAAATAGGACTCACATTTCATTTTTTGCTCCCCAAAGGGAATTCATTATACAGTTGGCACACAAGTATTCAATAAAAAATGAATTCTATACATGTACTTGTTCAGATGTAAGGTACTGACACCTCTCTGGGGAAACTGTGGAAAATGTCTAATCAGACCTCGAGATCCATTGTATCTATTATTCATTTTATAGTTTGTAGTTAATAATTAATATTTAACACCAGATAAATCTAAGACAAACAGAAAATCTCCTCTGCATTCCCTAAGTCTTACAGAACTATCGAGGTTTATATTCTTTGCAGTTTAAATAAAACTATGTAGGTTAAAAAAGCAAATAAGAGAAAACCAATTTATGTAATGCTATTAAAATAATGTATTTTAAAGTGCATTAATATTGCTTTGTTGGTTTTACTCTGATGAAATTATAGAAAAGGAAATTATTTCCAATTTATTATTAACTGTAATTAATGATATAATGTGATTATATGCGTATGTCATCCTGACATATTGTAGCCAGCAGACGGAATCATTCATTCCACATGTATTTGTTCAGCGTTTACTGTGTGCTGACTTCTGTTCTAGGGGCTGTGGGATACAAGATGAATAGTAGCCTAGATTATAATGGAAAGACACATCCAACAAACTAATACATAAGTGAAATAGATATCTTGACAAATAGTGATGTGCTCTGTGAATTGAAGTAAATCAGAAAGGGGAGGCAGGGAATGTCTATGTCTGCTCCATTTCCAGTTATGGTTGGGAAAACCTAGCCAATAAAGTAGCCTATGAGCCTAATTGGAATGGGAATCAGTGGAAAAGGGGGTGACCAGGTATCTCTGGGATTCAAATAGCTACTGGTCCAAGCAAAAATAAATGCTATTAAGAGACTGGTCTTCAAGATTTTGGGAAAGGAAGGGTAGATCCCAGTGGTGTGTTAGGCAGGTAAGAGACCGGTTAGAACCCAACAGCCATGACTGCGCAGTAGAGACAAGGACCTAATCAGACAGGGCCCAATGCTCACTGTAATATAGTTAGCGTTGTAGCTAGGCCCCCATGGGTTTTTCTGTGTGTATCATGGGTAACGACATGTGCAAAAGGGGACAAGCATGACTGAGCACTGCAGGAGCAAGAGCTGTCAATCAATCAAGAGACCACCTCTAAGAGAGGGTATGAGAGAAGGGGAGACAAAGACCATTGCTATCAGCCCTTGGATCAGCCCGCCTCCCATTCTTGGAGGGGTACTTTTCTTTTGCTGATAAAACCTTTCGTATTTTTGCTACACAACTCTTCCATCTCCCATCTGAATTCTTATCTTTCTGGTAAGACAAGAACTGGGGTCTTTTCCCTCCCCCTTTTGGGGTAACAACTGGGTCAGGGGTTGACAGGAAATAGAAAGTATCTGTTGGGGTTTTTGCAGGGACCTGAACAACTCAAGGTGTGTCTTTATTCCTGTCAAATACACACACCCACACACACACAAAATCACAAAATGCCTTTTATAGCTTAATGTCACCTCTGTCCCAAGTCACTTGAAAGTTAGATATTACCATGACATTCTCTGCCTCTCTGCTTTCAAATACCAACAATCATGTATTATTTCTAACTATTTAGAGGTACAGACTAAAGAGATGGAAAAGATCGTGAGGTGACTTTGATCAATTTGGTGGACATTAGTGTTTCCAAAATAGGTTTAACTCATTGTGCCGTTTCTTTTCTTTAAAGGTTAATTGAATCACATAACAATGGAGGAATAAGTAATTTATCTTCAACATCCAAAGTTAATTCAGAATCGTTTATAAATGTACTCTAATACATACAAATCTGCGGTATTATATTTTAGCAAGGGGACAATCAAAAACACCTAGTCATGCATTCTACCTGTCATTTATTTTTCTGCCATCAATTCAATTAAACAGTAGCTACTATATTCATGGCACCACAAATGAAAAGATTAGAAAGACACAGTTTCTAACCTCAAGACACCTCACTTAGGGCAGACACACAGCACGGAATAAATATTAACTGGGTCTCTAACAGCATGAGCCAATATGTTGAATTAATAATGTGTTTTGAGAACATTCATAAAGCATTTACTATTTCTAAGAGTGGGGCCAGGAAAAAACTTACTGTTAGTCCATGAAGTAGAGGAAACGGGCGATAATTAAAAGATAGTGGAACAAGACTAATTTTCCAATTGTATTTATCCAGACTAGACACACTAAGAACTTACTTCTCCATGTGACTAAGTTTCTACAATGCTTTTTGACACTGAAGTATATTTTATATTTTACTTATTTTCTTTTGTCTGCCTATCAAGTCTATCTTGCATGTTACATAATCTAGCCAATTGATATCTTTAATAAATGCACGCATTCAGAAAACCTCTAACATTTCCAAGAATTTTGATTTGTTATCTATAGAATGAAAATACGTACATCTTCATAAGATTATTTTAAATATTAAATAAAATAATAAATTTAACAGCATAGCCTAGTATCTGGCACATAAAAATCCCAGTAAAGGTTCGCTATTTTATCAGATTACTATAATATTATGAAATAATTTCAACAAAAATATATGCAATGTAAATGCCAAAAGCATGTATTGAATGTAAGGGAGAAAATCAATATGATCGTGTTTATTTATTTTACCTATTTTTTAAAGGACAAGTGACAAGAAATTTTAAAATATATATTTTCCTTTCATAATTTAGCATTTCTTATCTTTTGTATGCTGTCTATTAAAACCAAAATGTGTTATTTACTTTTATTTGATCGAATAAAAGTTGCTTTAGTCTCTTGGTTTCAGTATCATGATCTGTTACTAAAATAAAAGCACCAGATTTATTTATTGTAAGTATATAATCTATATCATTTATAGTATGCCTAGATGTCAATTTATTTTATGCTTGAAAATATTTAACATAAAGGAATGACATATTTCCTCAACATTGGACCACCCAAAATGATAATTGTTGATGAAATTAAAATGCCTAATGATTTCTATAAAAATAAAAACTTTGTCAAACTACATATCTGCAGATGGTATAGACATCCTTTTTGTTTAGCTTTATGGCAAATTCAAGAGCACAACATTTTTGTTTCCGTTTCAAAAGTTGTAAACTAAAATTAATATGGAAATAAGAGAAAGCATCTGGGAGTTTAGGTCTTAACGTATTTCCTTATTCTTACAAATCCTTTACTATTACTTCACGTAAACTTTTAATGATATCTTTTTAAATGACCCATCTCTATACTTTGTCAAGAGGTATTTAATTCTCCAGATTGTAAATTTCCAAAAGTACTGCCGTTTCACGTTTTACAATGTGTGTTTTTGCATGTAAGTTATGTTCTGAAAGCATATTCTGAAATAAGTGCTCCTAAATGAGTAGTAACTCAGACGTCGAATAGTTTAGCTCATAATCTGCAGGCACCATGAGTCAGTTCAGAATGTGATTGTACCTTGTGTCGCAATCTTATGACAGGCTGATAGGATTTAAGGCCATATCCCGCTTCTTTGGTTGGCCTTCCTTCGGACTCCAGAAAAATGAATCCAAGAATCAAAACAGCTGGCCAGCACTTAAACATCCTTATTGGTTTACACCTGTGAAAATTAACAGTGCAAATAATCAGCAAATACATGATATACTGGAGAAATGTATCGAGAAATGTATCAAGAATTGCTCAATAGCAAATAGAAATCTCCACTGAGCTAATCGAAACTTGGTGGCAAATGTCAAAAAAATCCATCATAGGTAAGCATCTCTGAATAAAGATTATGAACCTCCTGATCATAATAAATACTGTTTGTTTGTTTCACTCATACAGCTTTATACAACATTCAATAAGTAGAAACATAGGGGCAAATAAAAATATATTGAGGAAAAATTAATAAACATAGGCTGAAAGAAAATGTACTAAAACCAGAGAAAACATTAAACTTTGATTTACTTTTAAGCATCCATACAGAATACATTTAACAACATATTTATAAATTTCTAACTCCTCATTGACTACATTTGATGAATAAAGTTTAATAAAACTGTAGCTATCATAATTTACTGGCAAAGATCAGTGAAAGGTTCATAAGGTAGTCTTCCATGGTAGGTACAACAGAAATTATGCAGGTGGGGTATATTGAGTTATGAATGCATTTTTCCAATAGTATCTAAAGGGACATTTCCTAGAAAATTGCTTTTTAAGTGCTTTAAACTCAAGTCCTATGATTCTTTCCACAGCTCTGTATTATTGGATATACCAGAGAAAATTGTAAAATGGCATAAACATATTACAATATAAAGTCGAAGCTCTCTTCCAAACAAATCTATGCCTTGAGTTCATCTATATTTTTCTTTATCACTTTCAGAACACATCTCTGCCCCTGTTGTGACAACAGGAGGCGCTCTTTGTCTTGCCAAATCCAATCTGTTCATCTGACATCTTGAGAAACTTTGCCAATTGACTAACCCTGTTTTTCAGTGTATTGAAACTCTCTCTCCATTATTTTCCTCCGTCTTTAACCATGCTCAAATTACCCATGGTTTAAAATAATTTCCCTCCTCTACTTTCTGAGTTTTCAGAAAGAGTTGTCTGTCTCTTTCTGTTCATTTTCTGACCAATCATACTTCTCTCCTCATCACTCTATCAAAATATTTTTTTTCCTCAAAAAAATGATCACTTTAGTTGATGTCTATAACATCTGGCTCCTCTGTTTCTATGGAATTTGTAAAAATGCCTTCCCAGTCCTGTGGCAAGTTCATCCTTTTTTATTTTGCCATGAAATACTATATTTTGTTTAATTCTATTAACCATTCATCCTACTCCATGCACTCAGCCAGACATTCAGCAGAGTCTATGGTTGTAATTATATGTATTGCTTCTCATTCAGTCCCCAGATTGGTATAATTAGCCTTCTTCACAGCTCCACCTTCATGTTCCTAAAGCAACTCCTCATGGTATTCATACCCCACATCAAGCCATGCTTTTCCAGACTCTCATTCATCCACTTGATGAAGCCAGAAACAAGGGAGACACCTTTGACGTCTTCATATTAAACCCATCTCTAAGTTCTTTTAGTGCTACCTTCATAATATATCTCTCAAACATCAGTTCCTTTCTAAGACCCCTGTCACAACCCTAATTCAAGCTACTGGCACCACTTAGCTCTCGAAATGCCCCAAACCCATCATTCCTGGCCTTCCACACTTAAACACATGCACCTTCAATCCTTTTCTACACAATGGCCTGAGTCATCACCTTAAATTCAAACATCACAGTGTTGTAGCCTTTACTAGTAACTTTGGGCTATACTTATTTGTCCTTGAGATAAAGAAGAAAATCCCTGGATCCTACAAGATCCTCTAGCATCTTGGCTCTGCATGTCTTCCTTTTGTCTTCAAATAACCATTCTCCAGCCAGACTAATCTTCTTGCAGTTCTTTAAACTTATTTTGTTCATTCCTACCCTAAGGCTTTTGTATATCCATTTCCTCCAACTGAAATACATTTTTCCCCATTTATCACCCAAATACCATCACATTTCAAAAATATCCCATAGAATCGTTCCACATAACACCAAGCCAGTTACGTTTCTTGGTTACTTTGCTTACAGATCAGTCTTCCTTCATTTCAGAACATCTAATTATACACCATTAATATGAATACTTTAATGATTCTGGCTTTCTTCACTGGACTATATACCTGACTTCTCCTTCAAGTTTCATGAATGTTGGAATCTGCTTTGTTTCGCCCCCCAAGCATTAGATCACCTGGGCCTACCAAGTCGTTTGACACTTACTGGACACTAAAGGAATGAATGCATAAATGAATGTCATCTCATCTACAAGGGTAACAAGAAAGATCGTGTTTTCCTGCATTCTGACCACGTTGAATACAATTCCTATTTCCACTGCTGCTACAAAACATCTGAAAACGAACCCGGGAAAACTAAATATTTTCTTTTGCAATCCATCCTTTGGCTGTCATTTTGATGTATGGTCTAATCCTTCTCTCAGAGGTAAATATTTGTTTCACAAGACAACTGGATGGAATATTTTAAATCCAAGATAGAGACCAAGAATAAAGCCAACAATTGAGGTGAAGGAAGATTTTCGTCAGAGCTCTGAATATTATGTTCCTTCTGTTATGAGCCGGGAAAGGGAGGGCGGGAGGGGGCCTGGCAACAATCCTCTCCCATCACGATTCTTGTGAAGGTGAGGTCCTAAATATTCCAAGTGCTCATTTCAAGTTTTGTCTTTTTTGTCTTTCTCTGTCCTCTTTCTTTTCCCTTCCTAACCTCTCTGTCTCTTTTCCTTTGTGTACACACATACACACACACACACACATCTCCCACATCAGAAAGAGTTCATCTACTATAAAATATAGAACTAATGAACAATGAGTTAATTTTAGTAGGTGAATAAAAATCTCACACATCTTGGGTGCGTAAACTCCCACACATCAATAATTAGATCAACAGTCTCCTGAAATATTTTTTTCTCCCAAAAGGCAATAGGATAGGAATATCTACTTTAAGAAATTTCAATAAAAGTTGGAAAAATAAGTCAGCACGTAAATCTTCAGTGTAGTATATGCAGCCTATTTATACTATTTCAATCGCCTCCTACTGTGAACCATGATTAACTTTTTTCACTGGTAGTCAGGATTTTCAAGTCTAAAGTTTCTTAAAAATACCATGTTATACAAAAATAAAAATGCCTTTTCTCAGCAAAAATGACTGTACAACTGGAGTGATTTACTTGGTATTACAGATGAAGTGAAACAGAACTAACATTAAAAGTCAGATAACTTTTTTTTTTTTTTAGGAGAACACTGATTTCTATTACAGATGGGCATTTGAGCTCAGCAGTGGGGTGTTAGACAAGACAAAGAGAAAAGACTAGTTTCCGTGTTTATCTTCTGTGAATGGGTATCTCGTAAGATTCCCTCCATTGAAATATCACTAAGAAAAATACTAGAATTCAGTTACATAGTTATCAAATGGCAACTTAAACAGAAAGAGGGCTTTTCTCAGTGGATGCTCAGAAAATATCAGCTTCTTCCCTCTCCCCATCTACAGGATCCAAAGAAGTCATTATTCCATCTTGAAAAGTTTACTTGTCCACAGGTGTTCTGGAAATTGTAAATCAGCAGTAACTGATCCCATGATATACTGACTCATGATCTCACTTTCTCAGTGTAGTAACCTCTGAAAACCTGCTAGATTTCATAATTAATTGGCAGTTTGTTGACAGCTCAGGAAGAACACTGAAAAGCATGTGACTGAAACAAACAAGCTGGAACAGATGGTGAGATAATGATCCTATGACTTTTCCTCGTAACCTCAACATTTATATTAGAAGCATCAAAAATAACTTCACAAGGGGAGGGCAATGGCTCAGTGGTAGAGCACTTGCTTAGCATGCACAAGGTCTTGGGTTCAATCCCCAGTACCTCCATTAAGAAATACAAATAAATAAACTTAATTAACTCCTCCCCCCAAAGAAATAAATTTTAAAAAAGAACTTCACTATTGACTTAGAGAAAACAACATGCTTGTGTACCCAAAAGGTATCTGTCTAACTTTGAAGTTAACAAAGTTGGACTTAAAAATCATAAGGGGGATGGACAGAGGTTTCTTTCCTTCAAAAATAGTGTTTTCCTCTGAATCAAACTATTTTTTTTCACCATATGGCATAATATGCCATGTTGCTTACGGCAGTAGGGTTTAGAGTACTTATGTTATTCCGTAGATTCAATTTAGAGGCATTTTGATTTGTTTACAGATTCCATATAATTGAATGTCTAAGCATTTGGGAAGACAAAATAAGAGGGTTAAAGCATTGCCTTAGGAACAAAATGCAGCATTTGAGATAGAGAAGGAAACTTCAGTGTCACGGCTATTAATGCAAAGAAAATCAAGGATGAGCAAATCCCCAATATTATCAAATGTTTCAGAGAAGTCAAGCATCCTAAGAGTTTCACCAGGAGCACCCTCACTGTGTCTCCCTCCATCCTAGAAAGACAGCTTTCAAGAGATAGCTGCAGCACCTCCCCTGGGAAACCTTCCCTGCCAATCTCACACCAGCTCTGCTGTTCTCTGCTGCAGTCCGTGAGTGTTTACCTTGCACATGGTTATTGATTTAGGAAGGCTTCCACCCTCATATGGATATGGAAGGAAATATGCAATAAATTGGTTCTGTGACAATTAGCAAGTTTCTAAACTTCCACTGGCCTCTCTTTGCTCTGTTCCATAACAGGAAGGTGCCGAAATAATCACGGGTGATTTTCCCCTTTTTGGTATCCTGGAATTCAATGAGATGGAGAAACCTTGTGTCATGCTGTACAATCTAAGCAAAATCGATTGCCTTACTTGGACCCCATCTGTAAGAAGAAATTTATTTGCTTATAAAGTCTAGCACTTGTACCAGATTCTTCCTACTGAGTAGATTTATCGATCTGGAGAGAACACAGGTTTGAGAGAGAAAATTATGATTTCTATTTTTGAGACACCTTTTGTAGTCCTATTGGAGATATTAAATGGACATTGAGATATGGAACTGAGAGCTCAGCAGAGAGGGATGTGCTGGAGACACCTGTTTGGGGTCGTTAACGTTGATATTTCTTCTCATCTCAGTATGAAATGGGAAGCAGTTAGAGAGGAGAAAAGGTCTAAAGACTAAGTAAGCCCTCAGTCAGGTTTAGAGGCTGGAAGAGAAAATTAAACACTGCTAGGAGGTAGAGGAAGTGAGAAGACTGAAATGGCAATTTTAGAACAATGATAGATGGGCATTTTCATCAGAGCAGAAGGACTGGAGGCCAGAGCTGTCTGCATCATTCGACATCCGGTATTTTCACTGGTTTGCTTGTGTGTTCTCTGTCCAACCAGAATGTTCTCTCCATAAAGATGGGTCTTTGTTAATCATTTGTGTGAATCAGAGCAGTATGTGGCACACAGCACAAGCTCAATACATAGTTTTGATTAATTAATTAGTCAATTAATTAATGGTGATGAAGTAATGAATTTTAAATTGTAGGTATAACATTAAAGGATGCTTAAAATTCTTCATGTGATCAAAAATATTCATGAAAACTAAGAAATCAATCTAGAAGCAAAAGGCTTTTCTTTAACCCCTGGATCAAAAAAGCTTTGAGCTTGGCTTTCAATCGGAGGTTCTTTTGAAAAAGCCTCACTTGTCAAAGACGGGCCTTCTCCTGCCTTGGCTCCACTGAACCTGCAAGGACCAGAGACGCTGTCCCACGTCCGTCAGGCTTGTCTGTTGCAGCGACTGTTTTCATCTCCTGACCCACTTTAGCAGGACACCCACCACTGTGAACTCTGGGGTTAAGATCTACTTTAATATTTCTCTGAGGAGGAAGTATTGTCCATGAATCCAGTTTTATAACAGGCATTGGATTCTTTCCCATTCAGGGAAGAAGATTATTTCCATTCAGCAGTGAATTATCCTCATCAGAGCAATGGATTCTCCCCATCAATGTCCTATGTCCAAATACTCATTCTAACAAGCATCACTGAACACAAAAGAAAACCAAATAATGAAAACACTAAGAGTCGTACAACCACAGGGAAAGCAACAAAGGCAGAACAGATCATGCGTACCCTACTAGACACGCTGGGATGGTACCTTCCTTGTGGTATTTAATCACCCCAAAACATTTTCTGATACAATTGCTTATATTGAATTACTCTCCAAAGAAAGAGAAACTTCTCAAGATAAAGTGTCCAAGGCTGACTCCGATCAAATTTGACCCATGGTTCTGTTACACAGTTCTACTTTGAAGACACACACAATGTGGCAGATATAAAGGGAGAGCCTATAAAAGAAGTAGCCATAGAGAAAAAAACAATTATTCAGACCTTATCCAACTGGAAGAGGGAATCTTTCACTTACATTTGCTTTAGAGCAATGTAAGGGAAGACGTAAGCTAACAAATGCTGTCATAATGGGAGAGTAATAGCTTTAATGGCCAGATTGCATGGATAAGACTGGTTCGAATCTATACAGAAGCACCAGTAAACATGGAAATTTCTTTATCCTTAATCCTATGGCTCATGTTGTGAGTGTGTCTAAAACTTTTCAAAGTAATGCTCTAAGTTGAAGGATTATAAAATGTGCAGTATACTTTTTTTCTTAATATCTGGGATAAGAATAGAATTATAAGCATTAAATAATAAGAATTATGATCATTAAATTAATTTCACTCTTTCAAAGAAGGAGGAACTTGTATTTTAATGACATCTGAGTCATTAATTCAGATGAACAAAACTGTCCAGATTTTAATCAATTATACCTTTCAATAGCAGCTTAATTTGAAGCTGAAAGATGCTAAATATAGATAAAATATATTCATTGCCATTTTAGAAGGACTGCAGTCTAAAATGCATAATAATTTAAGCTCACATTAGGAGAAAGTATTCACACTAACTTCCATTTAAGTGAAAAAAATGTATATTATCCTGCTTTAAAGTAGTGAAAATTTGACATTATGAAAAAAGCATGTTAGGGGGGAAATACTGTTTTCCAAAACCATCTTTGCTTTACAAAAGTATGTGGCAGTTACATTAAGTCTTCTGGAGCACTGAAAAAAATTTTTTAAATAAAATATTCAAGTGCAATCTATAATGCCAGATAACAAAACGGAAAAACATACTAGAGACCTAGTGTAACGCTTTCCTTTTACTTGCGAGGAACAGGAAAACCAGTGAGAATGCGGTTTGCCTATGAGATGAGCGGTGAGGGCTTGGAACACAGCTGTCCTGATGCCGAAGACACAGGTCGTATTTTTTAGATGCTGCAACATACCCAGCTAGAATCCATTCACTGTGGATTCTAGGAAAGGTACAAAGACACAAATGAAGCTTTGCTTAGAAATAGCATCTCTCTGAGCCCTTTCACCCTTGTATTTGCTACTTGCTGGGCTTCCTGAAAGCCAAATGCTGGGACACCAGAGTCACCACCTCTTCAGAATCCTGTTGTGTAAGTAGAATTTTTGGAAAACTTTTTGTTTGTACATTTGTTCTATCACCATGATCTTCACTGGGAAGATGGTTATACAGAGTTATGGTTCAAGTTATACGCAGATGGTTACAGTTATTCTCCTGTAACTATAATTACATTTTCTATATGTAAAATTATATATATAATAAATATATATATAAAACTTGTGTTAGATATATAGATATAATTATATAATCATGTAGATATTTCTGGTTATACATACATAAATGGTTATATATATATAATACAGAATATGTATATATATTTAAAGAATTTGTTTGTTTTTGTTTTTGCTCTTGCTAAAACAGAATTATTTCATTAAAGAATGAACTTTGGGTTTAGCTCGCTTAACCCAGGAAATATTCTTAAATTGTATAAACTTACAGTAGGCTGGACTTCCACCTGTATACACCGTGTCTCAAATTTAGGCAGAAAAAAACTAATAAAAGCTTCAGTGACTCATTTTCAATCCTCCCAAAGAAGTCCTGGGACTTTATAAATACATCCATGATTCAACAGTCAAAAGGCATATTATGTGTAGCCTGAAGTTAACTTAATTCCCTATGTCCATTTTCATGATGACTTCAGTAGACACTATTTTAAAACTAAACTTGATTCAGTTCTTTGTGTACAGCCTATTGAATCACGTGCTGTCAGTTTCTTCTTCACAATGAATGACCTCAGTTATCTTAGAGCAGATTGGATCCTAATATTCTGGATTATGTATGTTTTTATGTACATGTAACAGACCATCATTCTCCCACTTTGCCCCATAACATGGTGAAAAGTGACAGGTCACAGTCGGGTCCTAATCTGACCGAGGTTTTGTGACATAGCTCACCTGCTGCTCTTAAATTTCTCTGCTGTTTGCCTTACCTGCCTTATGTGTGACTAGTTCAAAATAAGAAGCCACTTCAGTATGGTTCCTCTACTTCTTTTCCACTTTTTAAAACAATTTTATTTACTTTATTGTTATTTGAAGGGGGAGGGAGATAATTAGGTTTACTTATTTATTTATTTGATGGTGATACCGGGGATTGAACCCAGGACCTTGTGCATGCTAAGCATGTGCTCTACCACTGAGCTACACCCTCCCCCGGTTCCTCTATTTCTGTATTCAATTTATTACACAGGTTAAATTTCTGAGTGTTAGTTTATTTTCCCTGAAATATGACACCAAACAGGCACTTTTTTTCCTTGTTTGATAAAATGAAGATATTGATTTATAAAAACCTGACCAAAAAGTCCTTTTAATACTGAGCATGCTATAGCGGAAATAACACTCACCTAAAAGTCAAAAATGGATTAGACTTATGGCTGTGTTCCTAAACTGTTTTCTGAACAAGTGTCTCCCAGCTAATGCACAGAAGCCTCTTCATGAAGTGAGTCCTTTATGGCACCTTTAACCATTTTCCCTTCAATCTCTCAATAGTCTCATTTCATTTCACCTTCCAGCCATCCTTTTGCAGTGCCTTTTTCCACTTTTCTTCATTTACCTGACCTCTGAAAGCTGATATCCCAGCTTAATGTTAGATTCAAACAAGAAAATTTTAATCAGAATAATAAAGTTCATTTCTCCTTTGTCTTTTTATTTTTATGTTCAATACTAGATCAAAAAAAAAAAATAAGGAGCAACAGCTGCATGTCACAGTAATATAAACTGAAAGATATAAAAAATACCTTCTTTCTTTTCAAAGTAAGTACCAGCTGGAAGTGATTATGCAAACCAAAACTAACCAACCACATCGATCGCAGTTTTTCTCTCTTTTCTCCTATACACTACGGATGTAACTTACTACATATTGCAAAATGGTAGCTAAAAATTAGCAATTTTATATATGCTTGGCGTGAAAGACCTGTTATTCCACTTTGTATCTAAACTACAATAAGTTTGCCTATTTGCCTGATATAATATGAAAAAAATGAAAAATGATGCTTTGAAAGTTTAAACGTAATAATATATTATATGACCTTGAAGATATTGCCCTGGTTCAAGAGTAGAGAAAATTATTATAGGTTATGTCTTCTGAATTCATTGCCTTCTACCTTGATGAGCACTTAAAATGTAAATTAAGGGAGAATACAGCTCTTAGGATTGACTCTGCCTAAAATCCCAAAGGTACTATGTTATAGATTTTATTTGCTATTAAAAAAAATCATTGCAATTTTGTCAATGTCAGACATTTTAAATTCAACCTATTCCAGACCAAATTTTCTAGCAGCCTATGTTCTTTAAATCTGGAACTACACTTAGTATAGAAGGGAAAAAAAAATCTGTCACAGTTTAGCAATGAATTCCTGCATAAGAAACGACTTAATTTTCCTCTGTATTTAAAACTGAAATGCCAGCGGAGAAACTCTCCCATTCTTTCAGACCAGCTGAATCTCAGAGGAATTTCTAGCTGAGATTCAGGAAAGTGTGGGGAGAGTCCAAGGATAGAGCTCAGAGTCAGCAGAAGTCATTGTGACCCAGTATATTTTCCAGAAGGACCTCATGCCTCCCCAGAAGGGGAGATCTTAGCCACCTGGTGTACAGAAGAAAGAGGAAACTTGATTAAAGTTACTTCTAGCTCCCTGGGAGGGGATTCTCACAGTTTCTCAGCATCAAAACCTCCATGTTTTCCTGGGAGATAGGAAAAGCAGATAGTAAAGCATATAGATCAACTTCAGCTAGGTCACAAAAGAGGGACACATTCCCAGAGATCTGAAGCAAAGCAGACAAGAGTATTGGAAACTTCCCAGGAAACTCCTAACAGGAATTAACAGGAGCTATTCCAGCCAGGTATGCGGTCAGTGGTGACCAATGATCAAAACACAAGTCATTAATTAGCAAAAGCCCAGCAAAAGTCGAGGTAGTTTTCAGCAAGTGACGTAAGAGAACTTGCATTTTATGTTATAACCAACAGTTTTCAAAATTCACAAGTAAACTACAGATAAAAGGTTGGATTAAGAAGAAGAAGAAAAAGGAACATTTTATCAGATAGGGGAAGAAAGAAAACTGAAGACGGAAAACACAATCAGTCATACAATGTTTTATATTGTAACAGTAAAGAGAATATTTGGGATATTTACTCAGAGACAAGGATACCATGTGCTTTCACAATCTTGATAACAAGCTATCAACATAAAATCCACCAGTGTAGGTAGCCCAGATACGTGAGTCCAGTCAATAAAACTAACAGTTTACTAGAGTCTACACCTAGAAACACATTTTTCTAGAAGAAAATAAAGGCAAGGCACAGGGACCAATGCAATCTCTGAAAATCTCACCTGTGAGGCTTTTGGGGGTGAGTCCTTCTAATTAAATTGAGGGGTAAATACTACATGGAATGGAACTACATAAAATTGGAGCTGACTTGCCACTCCATCGAGATGCTGCCTCTAATGTGAAGGCAGCTAACAAAAATGTAGTCCCTTGCAATTCTGCAAAATCTACAGTAACTTGACAATCAATATTTTTATTTTATGTATATATTTGTTTAAACCATTTTGGGTCTCAATTCCTCTTCTTCTCTGGATCATGAATATGTAAACCTCACAGCAGAATTGGTTGGGATGGAGACCAATTAACATTTATTTGCCTTCCTTTGTTCTCCTGGAATTAGAACCAGAAATGACCCTAACAATGCCTTGCAGCTAGGGGTTGAAAGAAAGGCCTCTCAAGTTTCTTTAATAAGGGAACCTATTGCCGAATGGGTCCTTGAGCACCCAGAGAGGAGCCAAGAAAATACTGAATAAAAGCTGGAAAGCCTATCAAAACTTCCCTCAAGCACACTTAAATGCTTCTTTTATTTCATTATTTTTTTTGAAAAAGCAAGGTACAAGCTGGACTCAGCCCGCTGACTGTCCTGTAGTTAAACACACAATTAGCTGAGACCAACCCTTAGAGGGCAGAATTGCCCAAAAAGCACAGGGAAAAAACTACCTCAGGGAATGCAGCCGCCCCTCAGCTTTGGCTTCTGACTTCTTGTATTTTTAATAAATTTCTGACTATAGTCTCTAGTTTTTACTTTTAAATATAATGTATATAATTTCAAATTTAATGTATACAATTCATCCAAATATTTAATGGATTGGTATAAAGCCAAAATTTTTAAGAAAAAAAATCCTCCTTTTCTCAAAAATATTTTATTTTCAGCTAAAGTTTTTTTCACTTTAGTTTTTTATTTGGTCTGGAATTAATCTGAGGTGTGGCTTGAGGACAAGATTTTATTTTATTTTTATTTTATTTCATTTTACTTGCATTTTAATTTTATTCTATTTACAATTTCTGAAAAAAGTTTATCTGCTTTATAATTCTGTCCTGGTTAAATACTAGGTTTGGTGCATCTGTGATTAGGTTTTTTAAATTCTCTATTTGGTTCCATTAACTTATCTATTCCTAGGCAGATGTCACAGATTGTAATGACTGGAGTTTGATAAGAATTCTTGCTATTCAGTAAGGAAAACCCTTGGTCTTTTCTCCTTCCATATCCATTTCAGAATGAGCACATGAAGGTCTTTAGCAGAATGTGTTGCCATGCATGTTTGATTTCCATTTATTTTTAATTCTTCACAAAAATTTACTGTAGCGGTTTACTATCTAAGCAGCACACGAAATTTTTTAAACCCTTATGAAAAGCTGTCTTTAATAGGTGAATATACATTTTTTACATGTATTAAGACTGCAGACATATTTTAACAGATTTCTGCAGGTTTTTTTTTTTGCATGTGTGTTGTTTTTTAACCACTGTCTATCTTTGATTCTTTTGTTTCCTCTCCTACATTCTGTTGGATTGATACACTTTGAATACATTCTCTTTTTCTCACTTAGAAGCTGAAGAGGAGTTTCTATTGTCCAAAGTATTCAATAGATGATCTTTCTTCCGAACAAGAAAAAATCTTAAGCTTTAAATATTTTGATCTTATATGAAATTAACAAGAATAACTGCTTCACTTTTAAAAGACAATAGATTATTATATTTAAAGTCAAAAGTGATATCTAACTTCTGTTTTGTCATTTTTTCCTTGCACATCACACATTTCTAGTGGTTTACTTGCATGAAGTAAACTTTTCTATAATTTTTCAGTGTGGGTCAAGGAGAAGCAAATTCTCTTGTGTTTTGTGTCTTAAAATATCTTTGTCTTGCTCTTACTATTAGATCATATTTTAGAGAGGCTAGTCATTCTAGGTTGGTAGTGTTGCCTCTCCAGCACTTTCAAATGTCTGTGGCATGTACTGCTTTGATGACAAGTCATCTGTTAATCTATTTGTCACTCTCTAGAGGCAATGCGTTCTTCCTTGGTAGCTTTTAATATTCTCCTTGTTAATTGTTTTCTTCTGTTTTTTTTTTTTTTCAGCAATTTCCTCTTGGCGAATTTCTCAATAGTACTTTGCGATTTATCATTTATTTTTCTTTTTGTGTATAATCTAATGTCTTTCCATTTAACTGTTACTTTAATGGTCTATTTGTTTTGTCAAAGTTTCAAATTGTTTTCTCTTTTAAAAATATCAACTTATTTTGTCTTTGATTTATCCTGACTTCATTTCATAATGCCTTCTTATTGTTGCACATTATGCATTCTTTTACTTATTTGATGATCTTAAATATATCAATTTATAAATTTTTCAGACTTAAAAAAATTTCTTCTAGAACATAATCATCTTCAATGCCATCTTTGCTTATTTATTTGTAGCATTGGTGGCCCCGGTCCCACATTTGCAGCTCTGGACTCCTGCCTCTGCTCAAAGCACCGCAGTATCACCAAGCTTGTGGTCAGCTTGCCAGATCACAAGAATTTTTTTTTTTTTTTTAAAGTGACTAGCTCTCTCAATACAATAAGTTATTTAAGTTGCAGAACCAATCAGACTTTTTTCTCCATCTCAAATCAATACTATTCCAGTCCCTGGACTCAGTTTGCTTCTGGCCCCTCCATGAATTTGCATGGAAAGGTTTCTTTCCCATTAACTCAAAAGTACTGATTGTCCAGGCGACTTTACCTGCTTCTCTTGTATATCCTTCGATTTTGCCACCAAATCCTCCCCTTCCCCACAAAGTTAGACCTCTTTGATTTCCCTTATTATTATACGTTTTATGCTTGGGAAGAGCCTCAGAGAACAACTAGGGAAACAAATTCTGTTTTGTTTTGTTGTGCCTGTGTACTGACGGAGATGCGCTCACACTATAATCCATGCAAGTAATTGTACTTGCAAAGATGAACCAAATATTAACGATTTATTGTGTAGGTCCAAAAAATAAATTTGTGTTGTTAAGAATTCAAAAAAAAAACATGGGTTTCACAGAAATATCATTTGCTAGTCATTTAATGATTATTGTTTTGGAAATTTCCTTAGGCAATTTAAATGCATGTTTGTTAACTTCTTTCGTGATAAAAGTTAAGTGGACAATGTTTTTGCATTTATAAGTGTTTTAAAATATAAACATGGATACAAAAATGCTAATTTTACATTCTATTGGTGTATGACTGGGCCTTCACCGTAAAAGTCTGGAGAAAAGAAGACAATGCCAACCTGAACGGAGGGTCTTTTATAAATATTAGTCAAAAAGTGACATATTATTATTCAATTCATAAACTAATAGAAATGCTTTGGTGGTCCAAATTGATAATATGTGAAAGTCATGAATTTATTGGATTTACAACCCTGGAAATAATTCAAATGATGCATTAGGGAAATTTTTATACATTAAAAAAAAATCTGTCTGTTTGTAGTGATTTCCAGAAACTATAGAGCAAGTGATTAATATGCTAAATTTAACTTACTGCCAACATAAATTCAATGAAATGTGAATTTTATAAAATTTTATAAAAACTAGAGTTTTATATTTGAAAGGCATCTTAGAATTGATGTAGTCTAAAGTCAATTCTCACAGATGAGGGAAAAAAACAGTATAATGAGTCAAAATTGGATGGTACTTAGCTAATTGCTTCTAGTAATAGATGTAGACTATTTATAGACACATGTATGGGAATATGTCTAGACATAAAAGTTCCTGATACCTAGAGTTCTTTTCAAGTTTTTAATTGAAGATTCTAATTGAATACGTCCATATGAGTATATTAATATTATAGGAGAACGATATCTAGAATAAGAAATCAGGATAAAACTGCTGATAATTTCTTTATCCCTGTTCTAGCAATGTGTTTGGCTATTTAGCACGCATACTTCTGTAACAGTGCTTGTAAATGACATTTTTTTCTCATTGTGGAAATGACTTTATACACAAGAGGTCAGTCACACTTTGGCAGTGTGTTACCTCCAAGTTAAATTTAACTTTGGTACCTCACTGCTCAAGACTTTATTTTTATCTTTAATTAATTTGTGTTGTTAACAGCCACTTCTTACATAAGCAGAATGCGTTGAATGTTGTAGTGTGACTTGTCATCATTTGCATTTTAAGTTTAAAAAAAAGTTCTCCCAGGGAACACAAGTGGAATTTAATATTTCCAAAAAAAAAAAAAAAAAAAACTCTGCAGGTCTTCATATATAAAAAAATATGTAAAGAAAAGTAATAAGTGAAAAGAAAACTTTGACAGTATACTTGATGTTATACAGCAAATTCTTAATTAAAACATAGTAATCAAAACACACATAATAAAAAAAAATCAAGAGAACATTATTTATGTTCTTCTCCCCAGAAGAATGTTAACACAATGCTGTATAATTGTGAAACCTTTCCAAATTGGCATTGAACTGTCTCCTGTCAGTATTAATAAGAGAAGGCATCTCTCAGTCCCACGCTGAAAACAAAATAAAATGAAAACAAAAGCAAAACCCGTTACATTGGAATCAAATATTAATTTAATGCAAATTAAATAATCCATTTCATATGAGTATCTTATGCAAATACTACATTTAAATAAATAATAAAACAATTTTTAAAACTTTATTGCTTTACAGATCGTACTCTGAAATACATTTGCTATGAAGGGAAGAGAGGAAGCGCTTAATCAAACAAAGCCATCAATTCCTTTTAGATTTACTCATCACAAGATTTAAAATGTGCCATTTTTTAAGAGGCAACGTGGTAGCACTATAAATACAGTTGACGAAGATGATACAGTGAGATGGCCAATATGAAGCAATAGAATTAGAAGAACCTAGAGGCATAAAATCCACACAGGTGTGGAACATTTCTCATTGTCTGAAATCACCCTGCCGTTTTAAGCAACAAACTGAAGGTCTTGTAAAATGATTTTCTCCTGCTATCCCTGAGCACTTGACAAAGTGTTTAGGAAAAAAAAAAAAAAAAATCATGTGTGTCTGGTCTTTGAGAAACTTTCACTTTGTTTTCTGTTTTCAGTGTCTCCGTAAGTTCATTCCAAAGGAATATTCCTAGATCCAAAATTCCAGTATTACCCGTATAAAATGTTCCCTCTTAACTACATTTTCCCCCGTCATCAAGTGTGTCATAAATCGATTCATGGGTTTGAAGATTATAGTCTTTTGAAATGAACTCAGTCAAGCCTGAACATTGTGAACATTTTCTATGCAACCGATTAGAAAGTGCACGAGCAAAATACCTAAGACCTATGTAAAAAGACAGGTATTACCCTTAACAATCATATGTTTCAAATGACTGATAACTACGTTAAATTAAAAAGCTCCAAAAGAATGTGATCATCTTCTTTCTGTTTTGTATTTACATTAGCTGCATGAGCTCAAAGAGAACCATAGGAAAAACTTTTTTAGATATGTGGAGGCCGACAGAGTTAAAATGATATAATAATAACAGTAGCAAACAATAGCAAGTTATCAGTTCACCTTATCAACACTTCCATAATGTAGGTGTGGTAAGAAGTATTAAATACGGTCAATGATTATGCCTTGAACATATTTCTGTGCTTACGGACATGATGTGTTCTCTTAAGCCTTGGTAATATATAATATTAGTCCTTGTTAATATATATATATCAATCCATATATATAATCTTATTATATATATAATATATAGAATCCTAATATATATAATATATGTATAATGTATAACATTAGTCCATATTAACATATATGTCAATCTTAATATATAATACTATTATATATAATATATAATCCTATATATTATATATATGTATAGTATATAATATTAGTCCTTGTTAATATATACATGTCAATCCTAATAGTGGTAGCTTTAAGCCACATTGCTCATTAGATATATGAATAATGTTAAATAGAAAAGAAAATTGCTTTTAAACATCTATTTTTTTACAGACATATTCTAGCCCGAAAGACTTATAGCCCATGTGAATGTGTCATTTGAATTAGACCACAGCTTGCATTATGCTCATTGCAAATGCGGCGGTCCAGTGGGTTTACATACCTTCGTCTGGTGCATTCATCAAAATTCAGTCTCATCAGATGATTTAAGAAGATGCCTAAGCCAGCAGGAACGCATTACTACACGATCACCCCTTAAATTACATAGCGTTAGAATCTCAGGTGTCATCTGGGTAATCTGAATGATCACGGGCCATGCTTTCTCACTGGGAAGATCTTCTATTATTTCTTATTTGTGGGCCAATAAAGCCCTAGTTATATTTCATACTAAACCAATAAATCCACGACAGCCTTTGTCGGCATTCACACAGAGAAAAAAGTGTGGGCTGTGCTTATAACAAGGTCACAACTGCTTCGTATCAAAAACAACTAAATTTTAGAATGGAGGACTCTTTGGCCGCTTAGGGACCAGTTCATTGATCTTCTCTAAAACTGGCCATCTGGTGGCATCGTTTCGAATTGAAGTCACGTTCCCAAAGATGTACTCTGTTCTCTGGAGGATGTGGCTAAGCCATTCAACTCCCTTTACGGAGATTATAGTCATCAAATGTCAGAATGACATAAAATTAGTCCATGGAATTGAAGAGTACCTGCTGTAGAGGGGGTTTCTCACTGAGAGAAGACTCCCTGGGCTAGGTGGACACCAGCCGCATCCAAATGAAAGTCAAGAGCTTCAGCAGGAGGCGCGGGGTGCGCGCTGACGCTGCCCGTGTCCTTCCCCCCTCGCTGACTCTCCCAGCCTCTGTATTCAGACAGGCAGACCTGATGCTGTGCCCACAGCTGTCAGATTTTGGTGGGCAAGAGAGTTTTAAATAGAGTGCTGTTCTGAGGCTCAACCAGAGAGATTCTGATTTCAGGGTCCTTAGCTGAGATCCAAGAATCTGCATTTCAAACAGGTATCCTAGGTGACCCCAGTCCTGGCAGAGAAGGCCCCAGACTTGTGAAACACTGCCCTGGACTATCTGCTCTATTCACATAGGACACAGATTAACCTCAAAGCGCACGGATTAAACTTGCACATCGCGGTCTACGAAAAATACTTGTGGCTGATGATTTGCTTCTTTGATGAAACTGAGTGTGGAATTCCAGAGCCAGGAGATCCGTTTTGTTCTAGACCTAAGCAGGGGCGGGCCGAATCACATCTATTTCAAGTATCCTGATTTACAGGGCTGGGGGCCAGAAAAAACACAGAGGTCAGATACGGGGCACTTTAGAATTTCAAAAATTTAATCTTTCCACCCTGAGAGGGAGGAACTTGGTAGCGGCGTTAAAAATCCCTGCCCTGCCATTTCGTCAGAGTTTGACAATAGGGCACCTTTGTTAGAGGTGAGAGAGATGAAATCATTTTCAGAAGCGGGAAGAAGGTGCAATCAAGGAAACTGCAGGCATCTGTATTTCTCTGGGGGATTTTGCTATCTGCTCTCTGGGAGGAACTAATTCCAACTAATCTAGGGGAGGAAGTTGTTGGGCCCCCTAAGATTGTCAACCTGTGAACTCTCATATGCTATTCAGTTACTGTAACTAATTATTTTAAAATCTGGCTTTGGCTTAATTATTAGAAATTGATCAAAACTGTCTCAATCTGTAGCAAAGAAGTAGTAGCAATAGAATTCTAATGTTCAGAAGCTGAGAGTCGAGCTTCATCTAAGTATCTTTGTGTGCTTTTGAGCTTCTGATAATATTTGTGGTTTTCCAAGACACGAATAAGGTAGAAATGAGAGTCTGGTCTGCAGTGTACAATTAAGAAATTCCAAGGTCACACAGAGAACATTAGAAGGTCACCCTGAGTCTCCCTCTGGGGTCCCCACTCAGGTTTTCTACAGCATACAAAGCAGAAGAGGGGGACTACCCTGATGGCCACTGATGACTTTTTCTTCAACTCCCTGTGCTTTTTTTCCTCCTCATTCTTCCTTCTTCTCGCCCTCATTTGTTCCTTGTTTAGGTATTCTGTTAGAGCAGGCAGATAGCTAGATAGGAGCAGAGTAAGGGGGGCACAGACCAAATGCAGGAAACCCTACAACATGTAAGCACCAGGGGTCCCTGGGCAGAGAAAGAAAAGCAGGAACCTTTGGGCTGGTAAGTGGTCATACCTTTTTAGCTGATGAGTAGCCTGGAGACTGACAAAGAAAGGTGGGAAAAAGCAGAAATCTCCAGTGTCCAAATGCAACCTTTTGCTCATTACACCCTCATTTCAATAAAATTAGCCTTGTAGATCAGAAGAACCCATCATGCACTGACATCATGGACTAAACATGGACAAAAATCTCTCCTCCCCTCGGGAAGGTGGAGTTGGGATGAAAATCAGTGAATATGACCTCAAACCCTCCCCTCCCCAGTGAATATTCTGCCCATTCATTTTTACACCCTATGTAAGCAACTTGCCAAAGAAACTCAGGGCAGCCTGCCCGGTCTCCCCTCGAGAGTGCACTATCCATCCCTTAAAAAATCCCCACTTAGCTTTTTCAACCTCCATATATCCTCTCTGAATTCTTTTGCAGCTGGACAAGAACCTGTATTCATGGGCAATAATTCCATGCAGCATCTTATTTTACTACAAATACTGACAACATTCAGATACTTTAAAATGATGCCCTTCTCTCAGTCTCGGTCAGTGTTTTAGCTGGGGCCAGGCACAGGGTGGCCTAGATAAATACTCCTAAATTGAAGCCATAAAGCTCTATCAGAAGTAGTTCCTTGGAAATTATGAACCTTCCTAAATTTGGGGTAACTGGCACCTTAAAGAGATGCTTCCTTTCTTCTGTGTCTGCCTCGAAGGGATTTGCAGTGAGCAAGTCTAGAACACAAAGGACAGAGATCACAGTGCTCATGTGCCCGCTTCTCCTCTGTCTGTCGGGACCCATTGTTATCTGGCGTCCCCACAGCTACCCCCGTTCTCCAGGGCTCTCTGACATTTTCCCTGTCTCCAAAGGAACCGAACTCATTGTGCTTACGTTGGAAATGCACCTAATCCTGAGAGCTGGGGAGATTGTGATCTGGCCCCAACTTTTGTAAATCACTGAAATTGTTTTGATTCTTTTTTTTTTTTTTTTTTTTTTTTTGGTCAATCATAGGAGTTGGCGTGAATGAACTTCTGGTCTCTTAAAGCTCAAAATTCAGATCTGTAACCCATAGCTTCCACTATCCTCTCTTTTTCCCACACACAGTTTATTTTCCCTCACGTCCACCTCTGGGCCCCCCTAACTGTAAAATGCTGAGAAGTAAGAATAACCCGGAAACGTCAAGCGCTGTGGCATCTCAGGCGATGGAGGCTTCGTGGAAGTGCGCTGGGGGAGAATGAGCTTAGTTAGGTGACCTAGAAAGGTAACGCAGAACAATCCATTTGAAAATATGTGATGACGTTGCCCCTGAAGTTTCCCATCTTGCAAGGTGGAGTTTTTTTTTTTTTTTTTTTTTGCAAGGTGTATTTTAATCCATAATTGGTGGATGGGCTTCAAGCTAGCAATTACGCATGCTTTTCTGTTAAATGACACGGGAGACCACCCATTTTAATTTGTTTGGAAAGCTATCTGAAAGAAATAAAGAAAAAAAAAAAGAATTTGGTAGCTGATCAGTTTCCAAGGTGGGTTTTTTTAAACAATGCAATAACGTTGGAAGAAATTAACAATTTAACCCCTTTGGATTTTGCTCCTAGAGAAGGTAATCCCATAGTCCCTTTCACATGCTGGAGGAAAGCAGACCAACCAAGGAATTACCCTCCACGGGCCTCAGAGGAGGGGTTTTAACCGAGTGGAATCATGGCTGGTGGTCTCATATTCCCATAAATGCGCACGGCTCAGTCTGGTGGAAGAGCTGTGTTTACCACCGCTGATGTTTATAATCAGTGTTAACAGAGGAAGCCGAGACCGTCAGCCAGCCAGTCCTTTTCTTCTCTTGTTAACTGGGCTTGTTATTACCGTTCCCTCAATTTCCTGGAGGATTCATGTACATAATCATGTCAGCTGCTAAGCTGGTGGGAATTGAAGCCATTCTGCATTTTGAAAGCATTAGCGTGTGCCAAGTTAGCAGCTACAGAAATTGATGCTCTGCCTTCCACTTCTTAAAAACTTCTAGCAGCTTCAGCAGCTCTAGTTTTGTGGTGGATGTGTGTTGTCAGCATAGAAAAAGTTGCGTTTCTGCAATTATCTCCCTAATGAGATCATCCTGGAGCCAATCAAAATAATGAAGTCTTCAAAATAGATTTACTCAGGTTTCGCTACTATTAGTATTTGTTTGAATCATCTGGTTAAGCTCTTTGTGTTCATCATATTGTTAGTCAGATAAACTTTATGCCTCCATTTCACTTATATTTAAATTGTAATTAATAATAATTGGTTTAGAACAGAGTAGCTCTTTTTTAAAAAAATAATGTATTATAAAAAGGATATATATTCATTGTAAGCATTTATAAAACACATTTGAGGAAAAAAACCCAACAAAAATTTCTTGTAACTCCACCATCCAGAGTCAATGATGCTTAATATTTTGGTGCATTTCAGTGTTTTCCTTATGCATGTAATCTAAAATAAATGTCTTAAAGGGGAGGGTATAGCTCAGCGGTAGAGTGCATGCCTAAGATGCACAAGGTCCTGGGTTCAATCCCCAGTACCTCTATTAAGTAAGTAAACCTAATTACTTCCCAACCTCCAAAAATTAAATTAAATTAAGTTAAAATAAATAACTTACAGTACAGTTTAACCCATTTCAATATGGCTTCACCTCCCCCCATGGCCCCCCATTAAGCCACAAAAAGGTATCTCATTGAGGCTTTTGCATCCTCATTGCTGTTAAATTTAATGAAATCCTCAGAATACTTTCTTACTGGCCTTGGCTTTCCCTATATAATTGGGTATCACTATATATTTCCGTCTCTCTGAGCTCATGGGTCATACCCGTCTTATTTAGCTCCATAGTGCTAGCACAGTACATGGCACATACTATGGCCCCTTAGATATTTTGTTGAATAAACAGTCACATCCTTCATCTTCAAACAATATCTGCATTCTATCTTATGGCAGTAAACTTTGTGGATTTTCCACTACTTTTCTACAAGGGCACTCCAAATCTTATTTTTATCTTGTTCCTCGCTACTTTCAATGCTGGTGTCTTCCTGTTCCACATTTCCATCTCTCACAATCCGCCTGATTCTCCACACACTCTCCTTATTTCAGTAGCCATCTAGATGGTTACCTTTCCTAAATCAAAATCCATTACAGATCTTCTCTTACCAGATTCATCACTGTGACTGTCTACGGTAGCTTTCCACTTTGACACACGCGCGCACACACACACACACGCACACATATCTCAGAAACAACAGGTCCTAAGCCAAAAAGCTCACCCTCTCACCTCTCCCCAGATAACCATCTCTCTGGGAGATCTTTAGGAAGATTCAGACCCAAAATGGGCTTGACCTTGAGGAAAGCTGAGACTCCAGTTGTAGGTGAAAAAGGAGAAGAATTGAAGACACCCTGGAGGAGGACCATGCCCATGGTGATTACTTTTGAGGGAAATGCATCCGCAAACGAAACTCTTCACTAGGAGTGTGTCGGATTTACAACTCTAGGGTTGGGGGACGGAGGACGTGGACGTAAAAGTCCCTGTGAAATGGATTAGGACTGAGGGAGATTTGGTTAGAGAATTAACCAATAAACCTGGACAGAACTCCGCAGCAGTAGACTGAATTAACAAGCTAAACAAGTTAGAAAGGGGCCATCACTCTACACTGGAAAATCCAGCCTGGGAATATGGCCACTTACACACCAAAAGAACATCTGCCAGGTGACAGTATGATTGCAAAATTATAAATTTCTTGCCTAAAATTATATTTTCCAAAACTCATTCTGCAGAGCATTCGTAATATATTAATTGGATTTATAAGGGAAGGAAACTGACTTAGTTGGTCAAATAAAATTTAAAAAACTGAGATAAGAAATAATTTTAGGAAGGACTTCTCAGAGGCTTCAGTTTGATAATATGTACTGAAAACTCCAAGAGGAAGCTGTAGTATGCAGGGTTTCTTAAATATATTTAACAGCAACTCCTATTTTTTAACCAGAGCATATAAAGGGATAAATAGACATGATTAAACTTTGAACTAGACGGCTATAAATAATTGCAGGCACCCCAGTTGCTGCACTGAGTACTAAGTAAAACAAGAATTTAAAAAATGCATTGTACTAAGCAATTAAAAACATGTTTAAATTCTATCTAACTTTGTCTCAGCTATTTTGCTACGTTCGCTATAAATCAATAGTTATCATCATAATTCCGCCAGAGAAAATAAATAAATGCTGGTGAATATTTTCTGCATGATGAGTAATTACAGTATGTGCCCCCAAATTTTCAACATGCATATTTAGTTGTTCACAAAAACAAAAGCTCTGTAGACATGGTCTAGGTCACAATCTACGGAAGTCCACTATTTAGAATCTGGAGACTTTCTATATATATATGAACACACACTCTGACTAGATAGACATAAATAAGTGGAATATAAGCCTCTCTCTTGTAAATGTACGAAGTGATGTATGCAGGTCGACAATCCAGCTCTAATCCGAATATGAAACAGGTTTCTGAGAAAGCACAGTGTGACAGAAAGAATATTTCAGAGTTACAGAAACTCCAATTAAGTAATTAAATGAGTTACTTAATTTGATTAGTATTTACTGTAATTTACCCAATTTACCAATTAAAGGACAGTGACATACTGGAGCTCATCTTAATACATGTAGATATGATTCTGTTAATTAAATTTAAGGTAATGTTTGATAAAAACACTTAGCAAACTCAGAATAGAAGGGAACTACCTAACCTAAAAAAGGACATCTATTTAAAAAAAAAGAAAAGAAAAAATATTAAAACATCATACTAATTAAAATAATTATTAATAAACCAGCAACAAAAAAAAATGGTTCCTGTTATCAATGCTATTTAGGATTGTTCTGGAGCCCTAGTCAGTGTAGTTAAAAAAGAAAAAAATAAAATAAAATCTAATCTATGACTGGAGAGTTGAGCAAAACTCTGTTTATTTTTAATGGTGTGATTGTCTATATAAAAAGCTCCAAATGCTTTTTTGTTATTAGAATAAACAAGGGTGGCTGAACCCAAAGGATATTCGGCATGCAGCACACAACTGCAAGTCTTTAGGCTGCAACATTCGGTTAGAAAATATATTAAAAAAAATTAACATTTAGTGTGTCAATAAAAAAACATAAAAGCTCTTTATAGAATGAATTAAAATATTTTAGTGAAAACATTGAACAATATTAAATGAATGGTGACATTGACTATATCTTGGAGAGACTTCTCTATCATAAATATATCAATATTCCTCAAACTGAGCAAAAGAATCAGTGCAGTTCCGATCTACACCCCAATGGGATTCTTTACAGAACCTGATTAACTGATTTTAAATTGCATATGAAAGAAGAAAGAGCCAAGACGTCTGAGAGATGCCACGGGAAGAACCAGGTGGGGAAATTGACAAGTAAAGAGAATGTCAGCCAGATAAAAGAATAAAATAATGTCATTTGCCACAACATGGATGGACCTGGAGATCATCATTCTAGGTGAAGTAAGCCAGACAGAGAAACAAAAATACCATATGATATCACTTGTAAGTGGAATCTAAAAAAAAAAAAAAAAAAAAAAAAAAGCTTTACTAGAGGTAAAGGGGGTGGGGAGGGGTAAATTGAGAGTTTGAGATTTGCAAATATTAACTACTATATATAAAATACATAAAAAAGCAAGTTTCTTCTGTGCAGCACAGGACACTTTACTCAATATCTTGTAGTAACCTATAATGAAAAAGACTATGAAAACAAATGTATGTATGTATATATATGACTGAGCATCATGCTGTACATCAGAAATTGACACACTGTAATTGACTATACTTCAATAAAAAATAAAATTTTTAAAAATTATAAAAAGTGAAAATTAGAAAGAAAGAGAGAGAGAGAGCAATGACATCTGCAGTGAAAGAAGGGAGCAAACTGTCTAGTAGTTCAAGGAAAGTGCGACCTGAGGCTGAGCAAGGTCTGCAGTAACCACAGGGCATCTGACCTCAGTGCAGATCTCGGGGGCCCGTAAGACCAGTTCTGGTGAGGATGAATTTGAAGACAGAAATTTGAGAAAGTGGGTAGAGATGACTTTTTGAGGAATTTTGAACAAAACAAAATGGAGTGACAGCTGAAGGATAATTGTGGTCAAAAGAGTTTTGCTTGTTTGTTGGGTTTAAAGATGGGAAAATGACAACATTCTTTTCTGCTGATGAAAATGGTCCGGCAGAGCCGAACCCATGGATGGGGTGGAAAGAGGGGAGAGAATCCTTGGAGCTGAGTCCTTGAGTAGCTAAGGGAAGAGGTGATACAGTCATTGATTTTTCCAAAATCTTTTTAAAGAAGATGAGAGAACAAGGATGCTCCGTCAGGCACGAATACCTGCATGACATTCACTGTGATTTCTGTCAACTATTAGCAAAGTGACTTTAGTCAAATTATTTCGACTCGAATTCAGCTTTCACCTGGGCAATCATTGCTTCTTATGAGGCTGCTGTGTGAATTAAATGACATCTGACAATTCGCTTACACACATTAGTCTCTCAGACAATGACAACTATTAGTATTCCAGTTTGTTAATGAGAAAATCAACCCATCCATCCCTGAACTATTTCTCTGATTGCTAGCATCATTGAAAGTCTCAAAGGTAACATCTATAGCTGTTTAGCAAACTAATGCAGGGAGTTTAGCTAATATACAATATATAATATAGGGTAAAATAGAGTATGTTTTGCTGAGAAAAAAACCCACTGATAATCCAATGATAGATAACATTAGAAATATTAACTCAAACAACACCTACACTTCTTTTCGTAACAACTGAAGTTTATATTAAATTAGGTCATTTTGTTTCTAGTATAGATACTAAACTACAATGTCCAAAAAAATTACTTTTAAAAGTTATTCACTGTAGCTTGATCTGTATTAAGGCATTTGCATATGCTTGCTAAATTTAAATTAAATTAGATTTAGCCCAAGTTATCTTACTTTAAAATGTTAATTATGAATTCACATTCTCACTGCCAAGTGTCCTTATAGAATTTAAATCTGAGAGCGGATGATCAGTTTTTTCAAGATCAGAATTTGTACCAAAGACAATCTTACACATGTTTAATGGTCAACATAATCGTTAATGCTCCTTACTAATTGGACGTGTAATTGGCATCATTACTAATTTAAATGTTGAAATCATATTATTTTCTTCTTATATTTCCTGTTTTTACTGCAAGTGTTACTTGACTTCCATAATCGTTGTCAGTAGCACTTGTTTGGATACCTGGATAATCACACTTCAAAAGACTAAGGCTTAGAAAATCTCAAATCTCAACAGCTAAAGTGACATTACATCTGACTTTTAACACACACACACACACACACACACACACACACACACAGAAGCATGCTTTTATAGAGTTTCTAAGCAGAATTTTCTCTAAAGCTCTTTGTTTTCTTTCAAGATTACACAGTTGGAGTGTGAACATTACTGTTCTCATGATAATGCATATTTTAGAGTCCAGATTATCTACTGAGAAAATCCAAGACAGTGACATTCCCAGGGTGACACCCCAATTACAGAGCTTCCATCATTCTGTCTGAAACAAAACCTGCCAACAGAGTTGAAAGCTTCGGTTAACCATATCGGGAAAGCCAGGAAGAGCAGGGAAGGGCCTTCATAGGGCTCACTGGGGAAAAGGACGTGTCTGGCAACTGGTCTGTGGGAGATAAACAAAACAGTTCTCTAATGTGATCCAAAGTTAATGAACTTTCAAGCATGCACAGAAAGAACAAAATCCAAATGCACACATCACTGATTTATACAACTATAACTTAATTATTGGGGAGGAATTTCCATTTGTGTTATATGTTCTATTATCGATGTAACTCAGTTGGATTGCCTTCTTGTATTTGCATTTTAATGCACTGTGAGGATTTAATTTGAACTTTTCTCCCACAAGGCTATTCCAAATGGGAATTTATTTCTAGGTGACTATTTGAGCTGTATTCCATTCATTACCATCAAACATGTCATAGTATGCTATGATGCATACAATCACTTAGAGTCTGTGATTAGTATGGAATCAAATTCAACTTAAATTTTTAAATAACTTTGTCAGCTCCGGAGGATGACACCAAATCTTCATGATGAGGTTGTAAATATCACAGAACATCACGATCGTCTTGAAAATGTGAATAGAAAAACATAATGATCAAAAAGAAAAAAGTGAATGCATATTTCATCAAATTACCAGTACAGAAAAGCAAAAAGAATTAACTAAAATCAGAAATGCATGTCGCATGGTGATCCAGTGTGTTAAATGAATATTTTCAAAACCCTGTTTTTTTGTTATGGAATTTTCTTATCAAATGCTTGTAAAGGTGTGTGTTTTAGAAATGTGAAGCTTCTTCTGAACAGTAGATATCCACACAAAATTATTGTTGTAAGTGTCTATATAATTCAATAGCATTTGAAATAAGCACACATCCACTATCAGTACACATACACACATAATTCATACAAGCATGTGCATTTATATATAAAGATAGTTAGAAACTTATAAAATAGGAGAATTTATTTTTTGACAAATAATGAAAGTGAAATTTTATAACTATCTCAACTTTTTCATGAGTTTTAAGAAGTAAAAATAAAAATGTCTATTTAGAAACATTTAGGGCAAAATGCCTATGGAATGTCACTAGTGGTTATGATATAAATAAACCTTTCTTCTCAAAAGGTCTATAAAAATGCAAGTTTAGAGAGGTTTTTATACAGTGCATAGTCAGTCAAGATTGTAGTTTCTCCTTTTCTGTTGAAATAAGAGTCAGTTTACAATGTTGCATCAATTTCTGGTGTACAGCATAATGTTTCAGTCACACATATACATACATACATACATTCGTTTTCATATTCTTTTTCATTATGGGTTACTAGGATTCTATTTTTCAAATTGCATTCTTTGCCTGTGCTATATATTCTTTGATAGTTGGCAGGAAAAAAGTCTTCTCCTAGAATTAAAAAAAAAAAAAAAAGAACTAATGAAGAGTACTCCTTCTTATGCCACTGTTATCTCAACATGGGCATCAGGATATGCCACAGAGGGAAAGAAAACAGAGAGAAGTAGGGACCTGCCCTTCAATGTTCCCAGAGGGGAGAGACCCTGCTGTATCTACTCTGCTTTCATTGGCCAAACAAGTCATGTGGCCACACCTCACGGTGAGAGGACGTGGCCTTGTGATCAGGAGTAAAGAACTGGTGAGAAGTCATCATTTCTACCACGATTCAGAACCTTTTATATCGTAGAGTTGATAATACCTGAATGGGCATTATGATTCTCCAAGGCTGTATTGAATATCCTCAACTTTTTGAAAAAGTGATTTTTTTTTTTAAGTAGGATATTTTTGCATGAAATTTCTATGAATATATCTTAAAGAGCACTTTATGCTATATTTTAACTCTGGGACGGATAAATAGACTACAAGTATTTCACAGTTGTGTTTTAGTAGTTAAAAATTTGATGTTTTTATTTACTAAGATATATCTGTAATAATTTCTTATTCATATAGAATGATAGGGAAGGAAATAATAATGAATTTCTGGAACACAGACATTCACCAATTAAGCACTCAAATGTTATTTTCTTTCTAACACTTGGATGGGCATGTCTATATAACTAATAACATCAATGTCTATAACTCTATTATCTAAGTATCATTTATATATTTGTCTATTATCTAGATAAAGAATACTTCTTCTTTAATTGAAATACTTGTGAAGCTTTGGGATGAACCTATCCTAATGGCAGGATCAAATACAGAATTCCCTTCCTAGGATCAAATCTTTAATAATGACCTTCTGTCATAATTTCTACACTCCTTACACAGAGGAGTATTAAAACATATTCAACTTTATGATTTTCTGTACAGCATAAAATTACTGATTAGCCAAAGAAATGAATCACTATATTTGTAGTCTAACTAGTCTTCTTGTCATGTTTTTCTTTGTCTACCTCATTTTAAAAGATTTAAAAAATTTTTTTTAATTTTATTAATTTTAATGGAGGTACTGGGGATTGAACCCAAGACCTTGTGTTTGCTAAGCATGTGCTCTACCACTGAGCTCTACCCTCCCCCTTAAAAGATTTTTATAGTTTTCACAAGACTTAGATTTACAGAAAAGATAGTACATATTTTGCATACTAGATCATAACTCAACTCCTCTTATCTCTTACTAGAAACATCTTATTAGTGTGATATATTTGTCACAATTAATGAACCAGTACCAATACACTATTACCAACTAAAGTCCATACTTTACTCTGAGTTCTCAGATTTAACATAACGTCCTCTTTCTTTCCCAAGATCTCATTGAAGACATCACATATTTAGTCATCAGGTTTCTCTAGGCTCTTCTTAGCTGTGTTCTTGCTTGTTTTCTAACTTTTATGTTTTCAAAATTTTGTAAATATTCTTATCCGGGAATTAGTTTCTAAATGTATCTATTTATTTTTAAGTCACTCTCTCTAACCTACCATAGAAATGTTTCTTTTCAAATAATGCCAATCAAGTTCAACGTCAAGAAACATTTCACGAGAAGCTGTTTTCACAACAGGCAAAAATTGGATTTTCAATCTACAACAGTTCTTTGATGCTTGGTTTCCCCAAGTGTATCCTATAATAAAAGCTTTAAGATTTCTTTTTTTGTACAGAATCATACATTCACTCTATTATTGTGAGAAAATACAAAATAGAGTGATAAGTCCACATTGGAGTCAGTTTTGTACACAATTTAAGTTGGAATTCTACTTGGGATCAATTCACTTTTCTTTCTCTGATGACGCTTTCTAGAAGCATTTTTATTGTTTGTATCATTTCCTTAGTTTGCTTATTCACTTGTATCTGCAAAACTAATGTTCTAACTATATAGATCGCTTAAGTAAATAACAGGTATTTATACCTGAATGGTTCATGCATCTTAATCACCTAAATCACAATCTGAGTTACCCGGAATCTGGCAGCTTATTGGTGAATATTCAATGAAGTTTGATATCTAAAAGTAATAAATAGATATTTAAACAATTAAGCTATCAGAACCTTCCCATATTAGATAAGTTTCTAAGAAAATTATATTATTCCCTACTGGGTGATCAGTCCTTCCCTCTGATACCCACAACTAGTCCATCATTAAAAAAATCCTCGAGTACAATTCAAATTAATGTAAGATCAAAGGCATTGCTGGTATTTTTTTTAGTGTGAAAATTATTGTGTCACCTTAAATTCTGTTATGTCTAGAATTTGGAGTTTTATTGCATTTACAACCATTTTATTGAGTATATACATGATTCTAGTGGATCTTCAACTTTTAATATGTCAACATAATACTCAATTGAAAATGTAGTTATATACATTTGTAAGTATGGAAATTCTAACTGACATGAGAGTTTTAGAAGATATACATTATATATTATAAAAATAGAATATTACCTATGTCATATTAAACAGGATTAAAGTTAGACTTTTCACTGTCAATAATAAATTATCACTTATGTAGTTCACTCCCCAAAAGTTAATTGTGTTCATATTAAACATGTAAAAGTATTGTACAGTATAGCGCAAAAAAATGATATGAAACTTCTTAAGTCCATGTGATTTATTACCACACTTTGTTTTTCAGAGTCAGGCATTATTAACTTGCATTTCAAAAGGAATGATTTGCCAAATCAATTTATAAATGAATACAGCTTATATAAATTAAAATGACTTTTAAGTGCTATAATGATTGCAAAGGGGTATACTTTTTTTTTTTACTAAAGTATCGTAGATTTGCAGTGATGTGTTAGTTAGGTGTACAGCAAAGTGATTCAGTTACACATATGTACATATAGATATATTCTTTTTCAGATTCTTTTCCATTATAACTTATTACAAGATAGTGAACATAGTTCCCAGTGCTGTATGGTAGGTCCTTGTTGTTTATCTATTTTATATATTGTAGTGTGTGTCTGTAAATCTCAAACTCTCAAATTATCTCTTCTCACTCCACACCCCACTGGTAACCATAAGTTTGTTTTCTATGTCTGTGAGTCTTTCTGTTTTGTAAAAAAGTTCATTTATATCCCTTTTTTTTTTTTTAGATTCCACATATAAGTGATATCATATGATATCTGTCTTTACAAAAGGGTAAACTCTTGAGAAGTGCCACATTTAGTGCTCAGCCTGCAAAGAATATACATAAGAAAGGAAAACAAACAACAAAGCAGTGTTTGACATCACTCGATCCAAGTTTGTGTGAAGAAAAATACTGAAGAATCAAAATCAACTCTTTCTGTTTATATTCTTCACCATATAATCATAGCGATGAGGCCCATAAATGGAATTTTAGTATTCAAAAGTTATTGCAGTAACAACCACCTTGAAATTAAATGGCTGGATGTCTCTGAATGTATGCCAGGATTGTTCACAAAAATCTGGAAATGGGGAGTGATTGAAATGAGACTCACACATGGTTGAGTTCAATTCCCATTAAAATAAAATGACTTAATATTAGTTTTCTTATTATTGAATTCAATGAAAATAAAGATTGCACCACTGAAAAGTCAGCATAGATCCATGTTGTCTGTATATTTGTATCTATATTAATATGGGTATACATATATTTAATTTTATTGGAAACATAAGATGACTTTTTAAATATTTTTGTTTCTGATAAAAATGCCACCTAGTGATTTTACTTAATTTGTAAGTAAGTTTCAATATTATGTTCAGTTTATCACCTGTTTTTAAGATAGGCTATTCGGAGTATGCCAGAATTAGATCTAATAGTCCATTATTTAGTGAGGACTTGAGTGAAAAACAAAGAGATAAAATTGCATTCATAAAATGTTTGATTTTTTTCTGGTAAATAAGGGAAAATTTTGCTTCATGGTGTTTTTGCTTTTTTGCTAACAATTGACAATTGCTTAATTAAAAAATAATGGAAGATCAGGATGGCACTGGGATAAAACATCTTTGTTTAGAATCTTAGATATTCAAGAGATGAGTTGCTCTGAAGAAATACTTACGTACTTGAGAAATTCAAGTGCTTTCTAGAAAAACAAGCTGAGCTTGGTGTATTTTTATTGAAGACTTTGACACTGAAAAAATCAGCAAAATATGACACTAAAACTACAGGGTTCTTCGCAAATAGATATTGGGCCTCTAGCCTCCCAAGAAGTCTTGGGTTCTGTTTGCCCTTAAAAGCTCTTCTAAAACTTTAGTAAAATATATGGTGTCTAGAATTGTGCTTGAAACCCAACAATTGCTCAATAAACTATGATTATTATTATTATTATTATTATTATTAATCCATAGACTCCAATTTTCTTTGATTCTCTAAAATCAAGCTTCCCTTCCCTTAGATTAATGGTCAAAGAATATTCAGGATGATTTACAACAGAAGACTTTCTTCTAAGAAACGTATTAAAACATCATGTAAGCAATGGTAAATAAAAATCTAGAAAGTGCAATTTTCACTATTAAATCAAGAAAAACATTGAAAAAAAAGAAAGTCATAACACACAACACTATGGCCAAATATCCCAAACATTACTAGCCTAAATCTATTGATGTAATCATTTAAGAAAATAATATGACAATAGGTATCTCTAATCTCAAGAACAATCAAGTGATTTTACTAAGTAATTCAACCTCTGGGGAAATTTTATAATAACAATATAAAATCTTTGGATAGATTTCAGATGTACATTTCAAGGGTTTGTAGATCACTTAATGTTCATATAAAAACTCAGTGACAAAGAATAAGAAATAGTAAATAGCAAATTAACAAATAGTAAATGAATAAATAGTAAGTAGATTTAAATCTTACTAAAAATGCAAATTTAATATGATCTTACATATATGCTACTATTCAATTTAAATATCCTATAGAAAAAGGCAGTTAATTCCAAAACTGACATTATGCAAAGAAATAATCTATTAATTTAGTATTAAATCAAGATTAATGATACTATCACATGGAAACTATATTAAGAAGTTATTAGTAAGAATATTTATTTCATTTTCAAGAGTGCTGCTATGTAACAGCTCATTCCTACACCAGGTGCTGGGATGCAACGGAAGTCCTGTGTATCTGAGCAAACGAGTGCAGTTGTGGGATACGGTCTGCCATATTCTCATGACTATCACAGATTTACTTTAAGCCTACTGGTGTTTATATGTCCCTTAAAAACTCACACCTCACATCCGTCAGAATGGCCATCACTAAAGAGTCCATAAGAGATAAATGCTGGAGAGGCTGTGGAGAAAAGGGAACCCTCCTACACTGCTGGTGGGAATGCAGTTTGGTGCAGCCACTGTGGAAAACAGTACGGAGATTCCTCAAAAGACTAGGAATAGACTTACCATATGATCATGCAACCCACTCTTGGGCATATATCTGGAGGGAATTCTGATTCTAAAAGAAACATGCACCCTAATGCTCATAACAGCACGATCTACAATAGCCAAGACATAGAAGGAACCTAAATGTCCATCAACAGACAACTGGATAAGGGGGAATGGTATAGCTCAGTGACAGAGTGTATGCTTAGCATGCATGAGGTCCTGGGTTTGATCCACAGTACCTTCATTAAAAAAATAAATAAATAAAAATAAATAAATCTAATTACTTCCCCTCACCAAAAAATTAAAAAAAAAAAGATTATTGTATAAAGAAGATGTGATATATTTATACAATGGAATATTACTCAGCCATAAGAAAGAATAAAATAATGCCATTTGCAGCAACATGGATGGACCTAGAGATGATCATATTAAGTGAAGTAAGTCATAAAGAGAACGATAAATACCATGCAATATCACTTATAATGTGGAATCTAAAATATGACACAAACGAACTTTTTTTCGAAACAGAAACAGACTCACGGACATAGAAAACAAACTTATGGTTATCAAAGGGAGTAGGGGATGGGGGAGGGATAAATTAGGAGTTTGGGATTATGGAATACAAACTACTGCTTATAAACTAGCTAGACAACAAGATCGCACTGTACAGCACAGGGAACTACTCTCAATAACCTGTAAACAACATAATGGAAAAGAATTAAAAAAAAAACAGCTGAAAGTGTTCAGGTTCTCTCTCCTGGGCTGAGAGCCCTGCACTAACGTCTGAAACCTGGGGCAGTAAAAACCTGGGGATCAAAGCGGGGTCCTCAGTGTGTTCCAGTATTTTAGAAATCAAACCCATTTACCTTCTGTAAGAACTAGGGCAATGACATTTAAAGAGAAACAGTGCAGCTTCGTTAATGATTTAAATGATTGTAAATTTTGTAACCTCCAAGAGGTTACTTTGCGCATAAGGACGTCTTTATTCCCCAGATGGGAAGAAGACTGCAGGAAATGCACAGTGCCATCAGAAAGCTAGTATGAAAATAGGCTTAATGCCTTCCTGAGCCTCCTGTACTGGTGTTCACACAGTTGTCAACCTAACTGAAATGTTCCACAAAACATATGTAATTAACGAGGTGTCCAGTTGAGCGAGACCTAGCGTCCAGAGCTGTTTTCACAGCTGGGCACACACTTCTATCCTAGACATGACCAATTAAGTTGTCCCATTTGTGCACAGACAGGAAACAAATTCCAAAACTCTTTCCGCTTCCTCAGGCCTCGGGAAACTTGGGAAATAGGACACTTACCCAAAGAAAAGAAATAATCGTAGAGAGTATTTATTCGAAATCTTTGTTGTCATGAATTGTAAATATGTAGACTTCAAATGCAAAACATTTGCTAGAAATGTTTCTCTTCACTTTTTTTTTTTATAGCTCAATTAATTATGGCTTCATGGGACATCTCACTAAAGGAAGTAAGTCAGGCCAAGCACTGGCACAATGTTTGCAAGTTATTTCCAGCCTTACTTTTGTGTAAATGCACTCTTTCTTGAGACTCTGCCAAATAATAGAGATTCGTGCATCTAATTGTTGCATTTATTTTGTCAAGTTGTGAATGGAATTTTATTAATTTGATTTTCTTTTCCCATTTCCTTGTGTGGTTCCATGATGTCACACGTTTTGGTAAAAAGAACATAATTACATAATAACTATTAAACACTGTAGTTTCTCAAGCATGTGCACAAACCCAAAAGGCATTTGAAGCATTTCGCTTTCCCTAATAATGCTATAAGTGTCTGGGATAATGGCTTATCTGATATAAATACCAGCCCACTGGATCACTGCCTCCAAGGAACACAGTTGAGAAACACTTAAGTTTTCTATGAAAGACTATGAAGTTCTGAACAAATAAACTGTACAATGCACAAAGAGTATAAATTAATTTTTGGATTAGCTTATTTAAGTCCCAGAATTTAGATGTAATACACTTTGTCTAGTGTGTTTAAAAGTGGAAAGAAAAGTTAACCTAAATAACATAGATTTAATACATTGTAGCACAAAGAGGGAAGATAATTTTCACTAATGAGAAAACCACAAATAAAAATGTAATTTTTTCATGATGAGAGCTTTTGAGTTTTTGTCAACACTTTGACATTAAGAATGAAAAAGGGGCGAATGGGTACAGCTCAGTGGTAGAGTGCATGCTTAGCACACACGAGGTCCTAGGTTCAATCCACAGTACCTCCACTAAATTAAAAAAAATCTAATTCTGTAATAAAATATATATATATATATATATATATGTATATATATATATATATATATGTAAGAATGAGAGAGAGATTCCAAAGAAGACAGCTAAATGACCAGTAGGTACATAAAAAGATGATCAATGTCACTAATCATCAGGGAAACACAAATCAAAACCACAATGAGTTCCCCTCCCACCTGTTAGGATGGCTATTACAAAAAAGAAAAAAGTCAGGTAATGTGTTGGTAAGGATTTGAAGAAATTAGAACCCTTGTGCACTGTTGAGGGAAATGTAAATTCGTGCAGCCATATGGAAAATAGTATGGAGGCTCCTTAAAAAATTAAAGCTAGAATTCCCATATGATCCAGCAATCCCACTTCTGGGTATTTAGCCGAAAGAACTGAAGCAGAATCTCAAAGAGATATTTGCACACCTGTGTACACTGCAGCATTATTCACAATTGCCCTAAGTAACGGTAGCTTATTGGAAACTAATTAATGAGTACCTTAGAATGGAAGAATTGGCACCTGTGAAGACCCCGAGGTCAGGTACACTCTCATCCCTCGGTAGTCCTTTCCCTGTTCTACTTTTTATCATAAAACTTATCAGTGATAGACATTATCCTTTGTCTCTATTGGTTTGTTATTGTCTGTCTTTCCACAGAAAGAGCAGAGTGGGAACTTGGTCTCTCACTCCTGCTCAACCCCCATCAACCAAAAGGGCACCTGAAACATAATAGGAACTTAATCACTATTAGTGAATTAATCGTTTGTTTTATAATAAATTAAGACCTTATTATTTTAAGAAAATTACTGTTCATTAAAATTAACATTTTGAACTTATACACTAGGTAATTTTCTTTAGCTTTTGTCAAAGATAAAATGACCTTAGTTTTGTATGTAAACTATGAAAGATATGAGTCCAATGAAATTTTTCTGCATAATTAATGTTAGTAAAAGAAATTGTGGAATTATTTACCAATCTTTAGACCAAATCAGCAAGAACAAAATTATTAGTATCATTGTGCAATATTCCTTCAGAGGTAACAATCATCATTCTGTAAATTCATCATGCCTCATCTGTAAAGCATAATGCTGAACATAAATTCCTAATTTGCATGGAAAGACTCCATGTTACATGAAGTAAGATAATAATAAAAAAAATCCTTTGTGTGGTTTGTAAATTAGTCAGGGATCAGATAAAGAAACATGAAAACAGAGATTACCAAAGTCGAAAATCTAAAAATATCAACTAATCTGTAAGAATAAGACTGTTACATACAGTCTTACATGAGCAAAACACTGTACAAATTTATTAAATCTTACATGTATAAAACATTGCATAATAGAAACATACATAAAAAGAATACATTTCAATGAGGATTAAATAATAATATGTGTATGAAGTAATTTTAAACCACAAAGGCTTGTGCACATAGAAGGAATTCCTAGACTTCTTCCTTTAAGAGCTTAAGATTAATTGGATAGAATAGCCTAAAAGAGATTTAAAAATCCTAAACAATGTCAAACTGTCCACTGCCTCTAGTCCAGGTCAGAAATGCTGGGGAGGAGAGACAAGGGCTCAGAGGCACTACCTCAATGAAGAAAGACTAAAGTTCAAGTAGAAGTTGAACCAGGTACAGTAGACAGGGATTCAACATGACTCCCAAAGGCCTGCATTCTTGTAATTCTTGTAACCACTTCACCTTTAACTTGCTTTTGACCGACGGAATGTGGCCAAGGTGCTGTGATAACACTCTTGTGATTATACTACGTTCTATGGTGAAGAGGTGAGACTTTAAGATACAATTAAGATTTCAAATCAGATGACTGTATACATATGTCAAAAAGGAGATTCTAGCTGGAGCTGACCTAATGGTGTGAACCCTTTAAAAAGCAGTTCTAGAAGTCAGAAACTGAAGAAGTCAGCAAGATTCTTCCTAGGCTGGAAGAAACCATCTTCCATGAGTTATGAGCTGCAAAGATATAAATCCAACCGACAGCCTGGAGGAAGAAACAGAGCTTCGAATAAGAGCTCAGCCCTGGATGAAACCTTGAAGTGAGATCCTGAGGAGGGGTTCCAGCTAGCCTCTTCCTAGGTTTGAAACCCATGGAAACTGTGAGGTCATAACCATTTAAGCCACTGAGATCATGGTAATTTTTATGCAACAACCTAAAACAAATATATGTAAAAATGGGCATTTTGGTGGTATTTAGGGTGACAGTGACCTGATATTTGTTGCAACAAAAACTACAGAGACTCTAAAAAGTACACATGAGCACAATTTGCTCTTATCCTGTGAGAAAACTTGGCTGCAAAGAGGAGTGGGGTGGAGGTTGGGATCCTGGAAAACACAACAGTTCAGACAAGACTTTGTTTTTCTATACAGGGAAAGAATCATGCTTTCTGTTTTGACCGATCTCTGTTTTGCAAATGTGCGTTGTACATATGAGGAAAACTGAAAATCAGACTGATTACTTGCAGGGTGTAGAACCAATTAGAAGGATCTTATAACCAAGCAGAGAATTGCACCTTATTACAGGAAAAATTAGATATCCACTGATGATTTCAGAACACAGTGACATTTGAAAGCTTCCTTTAATCAAGAGGAATCCAGAAGAGGTAAGAGGTCTGTATCAGCAGAGTAGAATGTTATGATCAGGCAGCTGCCTCAGACTGAGCCTGGTCTGAGTCCAGCTCTGTAGGTAACATAACTCTTTAAGCTTCGGTCCCTCAATATCTACCCCAAAGGGTGTTACGCATAGAAAATGAAATAATGTTTATAAATACTTAACGTCTTTCCTGGCGTGTTAGGAATCATCAACATTTTGACTTGTCATTAGAATCATTAATTATTATTACCACAGGAAGAAACAAGAATTAGAAAGATCCATGTTGAAGATGTCAAAATAATTCTGGGTGAGATGGGACAGTCTGGGTCAAGGTAAAAATGATAAGAAGAAAGAATAGAAAATAGAGAATTAGATAAAGCCGCCTTACAAAGGGAGGAACGTCAAAACTTGGAGACTCGCTGCATATAGAAGAGTAAGAATGATGTGAGTGGAAAATGTGTACGCATTTGCAGACCTAGGTGAATGGGGAAAAAGTGTGTCATCAACTGATAGGCAGAAAAATCAGGACGGGGGGACCATATAGGGATAAGATGGAGTTCATGGAATTTTCCTTGTTACCATGAAATCAGAGTCAAAATGTCTAGCAAACCTGTATAAATACATTAATGGAGTTCAAATGTGGGCCAGAGCCCTCGGTTTGGAAGGTATCTGTGAAGAGAGAATAATTGTAGCTGTTGGAGTGAATGGCCTTCCCGCAGGGTGTTAGAGAAAATAGGGAACCACACATAGTACACAAAATGGTAGAGAAATTTCAAGATTAAAAACTTTTACATCAGGCTTCATTCCAAAAGTCAAACACTGGGGATTGCTAACCAATACGTAAAATGTTTAATAAAAGCTCTATACATCTTTCCACTTTTACGTTAAACTTCCCACAAATCAAACTTTTCTCTCTCCTTCGGGATCCATTTAATAAAGGACAGCCCGAACTTGGATAACGAGGATTCGCTAGGGAATCTGATGCAATCGTGTGGCTCCTCCAGGAGTGCTGTTATTGTTACTGATACCAGCACTCACCTCTTCTATCCAGCCTCAAGGCTGCGTGAAAGCAAAGAGCATCAATCCTGGCCAACATTTGTACCTCAAATAGAGAAACAATAGACCAAGGTAGTCAATGCTTCCTAAGTGTTCAAGAACTCACTTCACATCACCTCTTTCTGTGTGGTCCTTCCGAACTACTCATTGTATTCTGATGATTTTACTTCAGTTTATAGACTGAACTATTAGCAGCTGACTAGTCTGAAGATTCAACGTGAGTTGCAGTTGGTAACACAAGTGGTGATCTGCTTCAATGGGTGATTGCTTGAACTCCAGTTTAAGATGTATGTGTATTCACATGTAGCATCCGGGAGGACTTTAGGAGAATAAAACAAAAACAAGGGAGCTCTTGGGTGAGCACTTTATCATATTGCTTCTTATTCTACTTGAGATTGAAAGGGGGAATGCTGTCTGCTGCTAATATTATACATAGTCTATAAAATTGAATAATGTAGCACCTTTTTAACATTAAATATAGAGGAAATGGTCCTTAAGACCTCTGGTATTGTACATCCAAAAGTGTGTATAGTAAAGAATAAATGACATGAAATCATTCCACGTAACTTAATAATTAAGGGAAAAAACGTGGGGCAAGAGGGGAAAAGTAGCATTCACATTTAGCAAAGAAAGGATCATAGAAAAAGACTTGACTTTAAATAAGACACATCCACTTCAATATTTGATCTAAACAGAGAGACCAGAAGTTCACAGTGTGGATACAAGATGAGTGAACCAACTTCATCGCCTAGTCCACCTAACCCTAGCTGTGTGACCATGGGCTGGAGAGGTGGAAAGCTTTGATCCAAGTTTTTGCTTTCTTATATCTAAAATGATTGGTAATAGAAATTTTACATGGCTATGTAAAAGTAAAAATGAGTTAATATGGAAAAAATGACCTCATATGAATAAAATATATATGTACACATATTAGTACTTTGAAGATCATCTTTCTGTATTTTTCGTCTTCCTGTGTAGGCAAATCCACGCCCACAGACCATATGCTCGGATATCAACAGGTAATCCATTATGAGACAGCAAAAGCCTGTACTAGGAGCAGCTCGCTGGCCCTGTTTCTTTGGGAAGATAAATGAAACCACTTCCTTAACCCTAGATGAGGTAGTCCAGAGTCAGGTTGACACCAGGGCCTCAACAACCCCTGTGTCTTTGAAAAGGGGGGCACATAATCACAAAGGGTGTGGGGGTGTTGGTCACTTCATGTGTGTGAGAACCTTAACTTTGAAGGTTTTAGAAACTAGAAAAGCTAAGGTCTCAGTGGTCCTTAAAACACTATCTAATGTGTTTGGTGGAATTGGTCCAACCAGGGACGCCAAATTATTTCCATTTCATCATCGTCTTTGGGGAACACAGTTCAGGCTTGTGTGTCTTAATTGCTGCTGTATTTATATTTTAATTGGTACCTTGGTGCTACTTACACAGGGAAAATATATCGCTAAAGTAACTTTCTCTTAACTGTCAATTAAAAAGAATATATTTAAATAAAACTCAATGCAAGAAGGATTTTTCAAGTCTTTTGCACTGTGCTTTGGAATTGTTAGCAGTGCCATGAACCAGTTATGAGCTGGAATAATATTCTCTGTATTGACATGGAAATGAACTCACTAAGCAACTACTTGGCTTTAGAGATTTGCATAATTCGATACCCAAACCACATTAAATTAGTATCAATTACTGGGCTTTAAAGCAAGAAAGTTTGGAGTTAAGCTGCTCTTCTTCCCACATTTTACCACATCTATGTGTGAAAACACTGATACACAAATAACAAAAATATTTTAGGTGCAGGAATATCTGGGCTCTGTTCCTCAGAAGTACCTGGCTTATTACCAGAAGATATATAAGAAGTAAACCTTACGTGTCTCTTTTAGGATAATAACTTCCAAATTATCCATCATTACTCATACGTTTGTACAATCAGTGTAGTACTATAATCTCTTCATAGGTACACATTTGTTCCATTTCTTATTCCTGGCAAATTTTCGTTTCCAATTGTCCCTTCCCTTGCTGATCAGCATGAGAGCTTCTGAATGACATTTTCATGGCAAGAAAACAAAAACTGGTGTGTGCTTAGGCATACCAGCCTAAATGCAACATGACAATAATTGGAAAACACCTTTGCCACTGAAAATTACATTTTGTATTATAGCTTAGCATGTAAGTTACTTTTATAGTAAGTAGAATTTCTTGAGCTTCCATGTTCCAGATCATTCCCATCGCATGTTTATGGCAGAGTAGAATTTACCAAAAATTATATATATGATTATATATGAAGATAGATAGCTAATATATGCATATATACATATTTGTATGTGTACATACATACATATACATGCACACACCCACAGACACATGCCTTATAGTAACATTATACTACTGTTTAACTCTTGCTCTTTCAAAAAATCCATATTAAGACTCATTAGAATTCTGAATTGATCAAAAACACTGTCTCATCTGTGATAGCAATATTAGCTTCTTTGATACCAGGGTGCTTAAAGCACAAAGGGACCAATTGTTTTGTTGTCTGGTGACCAATTTAATGAGAAAATTGTGATTTTCCACAAGGCACCCTACAGCTCACCTTAAGTAGACTATGCCCAGAGGACACTGGAGATGCTGAAGCAGAAGGTGGTTAAGTCTGTTTTGTGGAGAATAATTGGTCACATGCCTTTTATGATGATGTTAACAATAGGGAGTATTTTTCTAGCCTATTAGTTCACAAGAGTCTTTTGAACTTTATAACATAGTAAATAATTTTTAAAAATACTAGCAATAGTATGTTGACTTGGAGCAAATATGAAGGGTTGGTAGGAACATATCATTCAACGTCTTTTGTTTTCATGGATAAATGAGCATCAAACATAAAAAGATGGCCATCATTCAAAGAAAATTCTCAATAAACTATTAAATATGATTTTAAAAGTTAGTTACTTTAAAAAAGTCAAGTTGCTAAAACTTTTTAGCATATTTCAGGTTTATTATTACTTTCTTGATTTTTCTGCTGTACATGTTAATAAACAGAAAAAAAAGCAATATGTAGCCTTGATAACATCAAATTTAAATTGTTTCAACTTTATCTTAAATTCCAATCAAACATATATAGTTATTAATCTTATTTGTAAGAAAAAGATGACATCTATCCAGCATATCATTTTGAAATTTTTAACTAGATCAATGTGCTTTAAGAAACTGAGAAACAAGAAAGACAATTTGAACATGTCGTGCCATTAAATTATTTCAATAATTTGTCTATATGCTTTATGAAAGTTTATCATCTTGAAGTAAGAAGTGCTTTATATATTTGCAGTGCTGATGAAGTGAAATGAACGAATGATATAGCAAGCTGTCTGTTGCAGTGGTATTGAATACCCACTTGAATTTCACATGGACAAGTAATAATTCCAAAACACAGTCATTTCTTTGTGGAACAAAGAATTAATGAAGGATCACTACATGTGAATATCTTCAATAGATGTCTTCAAAGTTGGCAATTTTAGTTGTTTACAGTTAGAATTACATTCTGTATCCAAATACTATCTTCAATGTTCTAATTTTGGACTTACTATGGTCACCTAATTTTACCTTACTTCAGAACTAATACATAAAAGTTCATGGGTAAAAAAAAATCAGGGTAAAATGCTACTAGTATTTTAAGTTTGCAATCTCATGGAGCCCACCTTACTGGTTTCACTATTGCCAATAACATATTTTGATTTTGGTTTTCAGTGTTTCACCATTTCATTGTGACAACTCTAAACTTCATCTAAAAGAATTCTGAAAATTGGTAGTTCAAGCTTTACTGTTTCTACCCAAACAAATACATACATTTTAGAAAACTTCATGGAAAAGGAAGTCAATGAGATACTCATTTGGGTGAATATAGTGGTTATATATGTTACTATTTTTAAAGTAAGTTACAAAGTTAAAATATATGTTTATGTTTCAATATAACAAATAACAAAATAAAGCTGAAAAATTTAAAAGCCATAATTCTGTTTGAAATTCAACAGTCTGAGTATTTAGACCAATATAATTAGTTTTAAAGAGAAAATTTCAAAATGTACAGAAGAAAAGAATAATTCTATAAACAATTAAGAGACACTGGCATAAGCTTTCATATATCCTACTTTGCTTTTCTACCTGCTTAGTCCTTAAAAATGTGCATCACTAATTTATGTACAATAACACGACTGACAGGAATCCTACAAAGCACATCTGCTCAGGGTAAAACATGAGGACAGCTAAAGAGGATTTACATTTGACCTCCAGTGTTTGCAGTAATATCCATTTCTCGTAACAATCACTCCTATGTAGGGCTGGGCTATAAATAAAATAAAAAGACCTCTACCCAAAGGAATTATTTTAAATACGAAACTCTAAATCTAAAGTTCATCCTTGTAAGTGTGATACAACTGGAGTAAGCATTTTCATGATAATTAAAAATATACAAATATTTAAACTTAACTTAGTGTACTTTTTTAGTTGCTGAAAAATATAGCCCTAGTCAGCTGAACTGATATTTATTGTCTGAAATAGCTTATATTTTACCCAGTCCTGTTAGTAAAGGACATCTAGTTGAAACCTGAACTCTTCTCTGAGTGTAAAGGAACCTCCCCCAATGTCTTCCTAGCCATCAATTACACTTAATCTAATGTCACTAAATGACATAAATGAAAGGACGCAACATTTACCAGGCAAACCATCGTGCCTATCAATAAAGTCATGGGTAGTCATAGAAATGCACAGAGCACCAGCTAACTTCTATCATTTAATAATTGTTCACTATGGGAAGTACTGTTCAGGGGTTTTCTGCACTGAATTCTGTCTCCAGACACATTCAAAACGCACTGCCAATTGACAAAAGGAACATAGCTTCAAAAGAAAATCGCCTAAGTAGAGAAAAGCTCTCTGTTAAGCATGCAAGAGGTTAAACATTGCTGAAATAGCGAGACATTTTCTCAGCCCACGCTTCCCAGTTCCATTCAATTACCAACAGCAGTAGCGACTATAATACAAGGTAATATTGTGTTATTAAATCAGAGTTTCCCATTTACATCCACCTCTAACCTGAGGGGGTGAGGAGGGGATGACAGTCACAAGTCAGTAGCAGAACAAACAGCCCCCAACTTGGAAATACACATGACCTTGGGGTATAGAATTCTCAGAGACTGAGTTTCACAAGTTCTATTTGGATCTACTGCATAACAACACATCTAAATGAACCCAGCATGGTATAAATGCTCCTAGCCCTACCACCTCCCCTCCAAAATAATGTTAAGAAAGATTTGCACTTTGCAGCCTATGATTTAGATACCAGAACTAATACCGATTATCAGAGATTAGTCCACTCACATATTTTTTTAATGTTGCATTTGTTTTAAACAACTTGTTGGTTGATTTATTTAATATAATTTACCAACATATTTGAGGACTTGCCTGGAATGGTTCCTGTTCTTTGAGCCGTGCTAGAAGTGTTGCTCTACAAAATTTATATTTATAAGCAAGATGTAACATGATGACATAAACTTCACATACACACACATACACACACACACACACACACACACACAAAACAAAGCTCTCAACTTCCCCTCTAGAATTCAGTGAATAATCACCAACAGACATTCTCATAATAGTAATGAGAGCAGTCATTATTAAAATAATTGTTGCAATCATTGCCAACTGTCCCATTTCAAATTATAAAAATAATCATAACTTGCTCTTAAATTTTTGTATGGCAGTCTGTATTGCTCCCCCATCTGTGAAAAATGTATATATATATAATAACATTCTTTTTCTTACCTTATTTCAACAGTCAAAAAAGTCTCCCGGAAAGAATCTTAAACGGTGTGGGTATGTAAATCACAGTAATAATAATAATAATTTTTAAAAATTAAAAAAACCAAAAGATGGTCTTTGCTGGGAAAAGGTGGAAATAGTTTGGTCTAAAACTATAGAAATCCCCGAAGTCACGCCTGAATGGGCGCCCAGGTGGCAAACAGAGGACTCTCTCCCACGTCCGATACCACACTCCTTTATCAAGTTGATAGGGTCCAGCTGGTGACGAGGGTCCCGCAGGGCGCAGAAGGTGGAAGAGGGCGTTGCCTCGAGGTGCGGGAGGAGCCGGTCCCGGGTTCAGCACCGAGAGCGCAGTGGACAGCACCCGCTGCTCTCACCTCCGGTTAGTCTCAGTCACTGAACCAGGCTGATTCTCGCGCCTCCTCCCCGAGCAGGGGCGGCTGCCACTCAACCCGGGCTCGCCCCGCCCCGCCGCCTGACGTAACGATTTTGCATACGGCTCCCCCCGGGAGGCGCGGGCCGCCCCCTGGAAGGGGCTCCTTGCCGGGGTCGGCTGGGGCCGCGCAGGCGGCCGAGTCCGGGCTTAGGGTCGGCGTGGGCGTCGCTGGACGTCACGATCCATCACCGCCCGCCCTGAGGAAGCTGAACGGAGCTTCGCTTTCGCTGGGACGCCGCTCTGTGCGTTCCGGAGACCTCAGCTGGCCGCTCCCGCAGGGAGACGCGCGGAGGGGCCCGCGGGGCACAGAGGGCAGGCTGGGGGCCGGTGGAGCGGGACAGGGATGGGGGACAGGAGGAGTCCGTGCAACCACGCCAAGAAAAACAAACCAAAAGATCTGTCTGATCTTCCTGGCCAAACTTCCCTCCTTCTCCCGGCCATTTGTTTCCTGAAAGGATGTGTTTTGATGTTCCGTTCCCTTTCCGCGGTTCACGGAGCTGCTAGAGGGAGTCGCTGCAGCAGAAACTTGTTCTGGAGGGGAAAAAAAAAAAAAAAAAAAAAAAAAAGCTTTGAGCACTGGGAGAAAATGTGAAAGCTTGCAATACTTATCTTTCGTAAACACAATGAATGTTTTTTCTTTCTTTCTTTTTTATGAGTGCTGCATAGCACGTATCAGACTTCGTGTGTTCCCATAAAATCTGCAGAATCCTCCCTCTCATTCTCAGGATTAAATACGTTATTAAGTTAAATGGGTTTGGAGATTCCAGGGTTAAACACATAATTAAATTAAAGAAAAAAAAAGAGTGAGAGTTTTCAAATCCAACTTCCACTGCCAACATTCTGAAGGTTATGCCGTATTCATTATGTCCAATATATCAATTTTTTTATGAAAGATGGGGTATGCTGGAAGCATTTCAGAACCTTTAGCAATTCTCTTGTGTATGTGATGTTTCTTGTCCCCATGAGGCTCTATCTAAGGTTCTTGATGGCAAGAGAAAGGGGGCTGCGATGCCAGATTCCTGACTGCTTAAACTTGTAAACACTTCCAGTGAGCTGAAATGATCAATCATCCTACAGGGTCATTATTCACAGTCTATCCACATTTCCCCCCAACAGCTATTAGCCATCAGGATATAGTTGTACAAAGACATGGCAAGTCCAGCCTAAACCATCTTAAGTTTGATACATTATTTTTCATGAAAACGTTGTTTATTCAAGAAATCTCATAGCATTCAACACGTTGTTTACAATCAAAATGCACACATCCTGATACATGTTGTCATAGTCCTGAAGTTTAAAATAATTTTGGGTTGAGTTTACTCATGAGTGTTTTCAGGGACTCTGGTGAAATGAATTCACTTGTTTATAATCCTATCTGGAAAAATAATTCATAAGTTTGATTTTTCTGCCATGTTTCAGAAATTATTTGAAGAAGCATACTTATTTTGTGCACATATATATCCAATGCCTTCTTAGTAGTTACTTACACAAGAGCAAAATTGAAGGCAAAAATACAGTATTTTTGCTTCTGAGGGCTTTCTTTTTACTAATTTGCATCCACATGAACCTTTCTTTTCAGTTTTATTCCCAAATATGTCAGTTTCTTTCCCAGTTTCCTAGGAATATCCCTCTGACACATCTAGACCACAATGCTTGCATTCCAGGTAATCTGCAATGTTCAGTCTCCCTCTGACAACTCTTGATTTTATGTAAATATATAAATGACATGTCATGCCTTTCTGCACTGCTTACTAAATCTTCACATACACACACACACACATATTCTAAAAGTCCCTCAATACCAAAGTGCTTTTAATAATGGTTTCTGACATCAGAGGAGGGCGTGAACAACGACATGTGGGAGCAGATGGTCATTCCACAATTGCAATTACAACAGAGCCAGCAGAATAGTCTTGTTTTTAGGCTGATCAAAGCACATGTGTTTTGTTTCTTTGGAAATGTCACATGACATATTTTGGTCTGCTTCATACCAACCTGCCAAAATGTCAGAGAAGACCGAAAAGTTCACTATAGAAATATAGAGAGTGCATTATAAAAATTCTTACATGATTCCACCAAAGCCTGTGGTCATGTTGTTTAATAGACACTATCTCTCACTTCACTCCAGTGATCATACTGTCGGGGGTTATGAATTCAATTAAGGCAGGCATAATATTATTCAAAAGCCTAAGGGAATGAAACTGGAAAACAAAACCGTGTCTCAAGTATGGAAAGAAAAAGCAGAATAATTTCTCATTGTCTCTAAAAGAGGGAGGACAAAAGAAAGGAGAAAAGAAAAAAGAAAAAAAGAAAACAAAATAGAACTATTTGGGCATACATGCATGCAGATGCATGCATACAGAAAAGTAATGGGAAGACAGCACCTTCCTAGGGGAGTCTAGGTTTTGTTCTCTGCTAATTGGCTATGTAACCAAAAGCAAATTATTCTCTCATCACTCTCATCATTCGTAAAATGTGGATCTTGTACTAAGTTGTCACTAAAGTCCGTTACGTACCTGCCATCTTGTGAGTCTACATTAGAATTCAAACTTATGGTGAAAAAGAGTATGGAAACGAATATACGTATGTTCATGTAGGATTGAAGTGTTGTGCTGTACACCAGAAACAGACACAGCATTGTCAACTGACTACACTTCAATACAATTACATTAAAACAAGAATTCAAAAACTTTAGAAATTTTTATATTGGAATTTGATATCTTAAGAGCTTTCCCCTTAGGTGGGAAAAATTGGCATCTGTTGTTAAGACTGTGAAAATGGTACCTTAGAGTAGTTAGTTTGGGAGACGTGGAAAGGGCAGAGTGACTAGAACCAGGGATGAGTTAAGTTAAGAGGTCAGAGAGTACATTTTACCTACTCAGAATGAAACTCAAAGAGGACAGAGTGGGTCTATTAAAGTAGTCACGTATTTTTCATAAGCAATATTACAATATTCCCACATAGTCACACATGTAATTACTGTGTAGGATATTGAAAGTAACTGCAGAACAACAGTAAGATGCCAGGCATGCAGGGAGGGACTGGATGGCTTTTTAGTCGTAAATGTCACTGGAAAGATGACTGAAATATTAAGTAAGGATACTCAAGGAAAATATTTTTAAGGCTGAATAACCAACATGTACTGACGGGTTTTAATTCAGGTAATTTACACAAACACATTAAAATGTAATAGACAGACATTATAAAGTGCGCTGTGTTGTTGTCTTGTGAGTACACATCTATACTTGTATGAAGGCTTTACCTTTTAATCATACTGCTTTTCAGTTCTCCATTTTTGGGCTCCTGTTGCGTCATCAAATTTTACAAGCGCCTTTGCAAATGATAATTATACTAATGTATTTGTAGTCCATTAGAATTATGAACACTCTAAAGAAAATAACACTGTATGAGTTATTCATTTTTTCTTTTTGAATCAATTCTAAGAAGGTTGGCTGAAAGTTAGGAACATGCTTATTTTGAAAAGCAAAGGTTCACAACTTTGGGCTAGGTAATTTGTACTTTTAATTTGGAGGGGAGTGAAATAAGGCAGGGCCAGGAAAAATCACCACCATAATGGCCAAACCTTCCTTCATTAAAGAGAGTGGTGAGATTACAACTAAGCACAAAACGTGTCTCTGTTAGAGACCTCGAATCTCCTGCACTGCGGGCTTCTATACTACGGTGTTTTCTCCTGATAGGTACAGACACATGGTTTAAAAAGTGGGATGACACATTAAACAATTAGTTCTCATGAAAAACGAATTTCTGAAATTTAATTTAAACCTTTCTTCTCCGCCTTTGGATGCAATTCCAAGTGTTAAATATGCAGTGTTTTACAATATTGTTTGAATTTGTGACACTTGAAAGTATATTTTCCTTTTCCAACTTCCTCTTTTGTTTTCCTTCCTTACTTCTTTTATTTTCTTTCTTTCCCCCTGTCTAACTCTTTTTCCTTCAGGATCTTTCTCTCTCTCTACTGTTTATCAATTTAAAAAAAAAATTGATTTTTAGTTCAATAAAACATTCTTTACTGATATGTCTTGTGTTATAGGATATTTAAATACAAAACTGTGTTATGGATGGAATATTGATACAATGCATTTGTATCTAAATTTCTTAACTAACTCAGATTGGTGATTTTAAATGCACTTTGTGAGGAAGGTGTGAGAGGGAAAGTCTGCGCTGAGGAGGATTTTCAGATGTTTTCTTTAAGATATAAACATAAGATTTAGGATACATATAAGAATCAAAACTTCAGTACTAATACATAAAGGTCTAGACTAAAGAACACTGTTCAGTTACACACACATTTTTTTTTGACTTAAGTGGTATTTCCAATCAACCACATAATTTCATGAGATTATATTAGCTTATTTTTTAATATGTGAACATTGAGATTATGTTTATATATATGTATATATATATATATATATATTTTTTTTTTTTTTTTTGTCTCCACTATCATAGTGCAGGCATTGTGTTGGTTTTGGAGAAGAGATTTTTACCTGTATCATGAATAATATAAAAGTCACTTTTTTTTTTTTTACTAGTATTCACTTTAACACACAGGGAGATACATCAAGAAAGATTATTTTTATAAATTTTAATCATACACTTACCATCACAATGGCACATTTCATAAATGATTAGAGTTTTTTTCAGAAGTAATATGCTAAAACTTTTATATGACTCTTTATCACTCAAACTTTTAGATCAATACACTTATGAACTCTAATTCCCACTGTGCAAGTGGACTTTTCAAATTCTTCAGGAACCTGGAATGTTTAATATGAATAAAAGTTACAGGTTTAAGACATTTGTTGATGTCAATCTGTATTGAGGTAATATTACATAGAAAAAGGACAGGACCTATTTCAAGAAACACTGCTAAACTAAAAAGGCAAAACCTACAGCAGCAAACGGAACAATACAGTTGGGTTTAGGGAATAGATTTGTTCATTATGGTCAATAATCTAAGGTTCGTTATTGTGAATAATTATCATCAATAATTTGGGATCAAATTAAAATTCTGAGTTTGAATTTAGAATTAAATACTGACGGCCATTCAAAAGACCGCTGAAGACCACAGGAAAAGTGTGGGTCAGGGGTGCTGAGTGTGAAAAAGCCTATAAACCTAATATTTCTCTTGTGATAAACACAGATCCTTGGCCTTTTGAATTTTACCTTCTAAATTGAAGGGAAAAAATGAAACTGGTTTTTTATATAAATCATATCAAGGGAAATGAATATTCACTGTCTCAGGTTTGTTACCTACTCCAGGGTTCAAGTTTCCAGGCACTTTCGTCTTCCTCAGTTAATAGCTCCTTTACAGACATGCTCCCCCTGACATCAAGGTGATGACACTGTGAATTTTCCCCAGAGCTGCTTTTCCTCTCTGTTTTGGCTTGGTCAACAGGATTCTGTATGACCTAGAATGAAAGTGGTGGGAATAAGATTTCAGTAAGTATTGTCATCTATCAATATGTCCATGCACAGAATTCTCAGGCTGTTAAGGTTGGTGCCAAAATGGGTTGCTTTCCAAAAGGGAGTCTCAGATGAAATGATGGATTTCAAAAATATTTTTATAAGTGTAGCTCAATAAATTAAAATTTGTTTTTATATGGCCATGTGTCTATACATTTTCAATTAGCTTCTTAGGAGGCTGACATAAGCCTAGGAGAAAATCATTTAGTTTTTGGCTTAGTTCAAAAAAAAAAAAATCTAGGAATAATTGTGTAATTTTTTATAAACTAGAGAGAAAACAACCTAATTCTATTTTCCTAGTTTTATAGAACAAATGCATCTAAGTCATCTTGTTTTGTATGAATGAACTTTCTTGTTAAGAGATCTAGAAGTAGGGAACTAAAATTAAAGTAACTTCCATTAATAGAGACTGATTGATGAAGATGCTGATAATAACTATGTTAAGAAAATGATAGAAATTTTAGTAAAATCAGAAAAATTCAAACGTGAGGTAATACAAATGCTTCAGGACTCAACCTGATCTTCTCTGGTTAAATTAACCTTAGAGCTGTTATTTACACACTCTATATTGGTCACATTTATTGAAATTAGAAATGATCAATTTAAGTGTATCAACTGTATCACTATTTCCATTGTAGTTTTTAAAATCTATTCTGGGAAAGTTTATTTTTTTCTTCCTTCTATTATTTTCATAATTAGTGTAGGGGAGGTAATTTGAAATATGGTAATATTTAGAGTCTTTGGGATCTAAAAATATTTGTGCCTTTTCACAAGTGTCATTGAACTATGAAAATAAAGTACAAGAACTTACTGATGCTCAAATAGATGATTTTAATTTTTGGAGTTCCTGTGTTTAGGAGACCTCTTAGGGCATCTATTGGCCAATGTTAGTATTGCAGATGAGAATCTGAGTGCAGCAGTGTGAACTCCAGTTCTGCGTATCAAAACAATTATTTAAGTGCATGGTAATGAAGAGATTTATGACAGAAATGTGTAATGTTGATTGCTGGATGTAAAGTATTAAGCAAATAGATGAAAACACAATATGGCATGGCAGTTGATCTTATAAAACTTCTGTAACACTACACTTACATTTCAACATTTTCAAAATGTGTCTTAATTGTCTCAGAATCTATAAGTCACTGTTGGGTTAGCAGCCATCAATCAATATTTTAATTAAATTGTGTTTTTTTTTCTTTCAGGAGTCTCAAAATATTGTATTTTCAAATTTCAGAGAGGCACACAGAGTAACATATTTTACATCACAGGCGTTGAGAGCAGAACGTTGAGAATACGATGTCAAGTCTATGACTGGAAGCCTCCCGTACAGAGACTGCAATGAAATGTGTAAGGAAATACACTACTAGACGTGGAACTAATCCGTGTACTGGCCCAGATGGAGAGGTCATCCTGTCCAAACACCACAGCCACTTGCTGGACGTGAGGCTCCTCCAAGGAAACAGATGGGAAAGGACTTGGGTCTGTCTAGCGCCTGTGTGTATATAACACATAACATTAATATGTTATCTAGTAAGTACTATGTAGATTAATAACTATAACTAAATTATAATATGATACATTTGAGATGGATGTAAAAATATTACCAGTATATATAAAATATTACAAATAAAAATTAGGAAAATGTCACAACTACGAAGAGATGAATTGACAGAGAAGTAAAGAAGAGGTTGGTGAAGTGAGCAATTGCTACTGATTTCTCTTGTTCTTTTTGGCCTTCCCCGTGTAGAAGGTCCTTCCAGAGCACACAGGCTAAAGCAGCTGTCCCAGTCTGTTCCCAAGAGTGGTGCTAGCGTTGTCTGGGAGGAAACAGGCTACAGGTCAAGCAATGGTGTAGATGTTACCTTTCTTACAGACTTACTCATTAATGTGGATTTCTGTTGATTAATATACAGAAATGATTGAACTTAAAAAAAACAAACACTGCCAGGAAAGAAACTTGGAAACAATTCTACAGCACCGGTTAAGATCTCACAGCCTAACTTTTTTTGTATTTACCAACACCACTCCCCAGCCAGCACCACCTGGCCTCCTATAACTGAGTTTGAATCTCACCCCATGGCCCCAGTGGTTGAGGGAGCCCCGCGCCCACTTTCGTCCAAAGAGCTACGGGTCAAAGTGACACGTGTCACTTCTGAGCTGAGAACTTAGTGAGATCCTGGTGAGCTCTTTAATGTCTGAGAGACTGGCCGCTCAGTTCCCCGGACCCCTGGGGGACATGCCTGAGCCAAGAAGCTTCTGCTGACTGTGATGGTTAATTTTGTGTCAACCTGACTGGGCTAAGGGATGCCAGGAGAGCTGGTAAAACATGACATCTGAGTGTATGTCCATGAGGGTGTTTCCAGGGGAGATGAGCATCTGAATTGGTAGACTGAGCAAAGATCGCGCTCACCAGTGGGAAGAGGCACCGTCCAATTCACTGCGGATATGAACAGATCAATAAGGCAGGGGAAGGGCAAATTCACTCTCTGTTTGAACTGGACATCTATTTTCTCCTGGCCTCAGTCATCGGCACCGTGGTACTTGGGCCTCTGAACTCAAACCAGGACTTACACCATAGCCTCTGCCCCACCCAAACCCCCATTTCTCTGGACTCCATTGAATTGCACCAGCAACCTTCCTGCTCATCCAGCTGGCAGGCATCAGGGGTTTCTTGGTCTCCGTCATTGTGTCAGCCAACTCTCATAATAAATGTCTACCTATCTATCTATCTGTCCGTCTCTCCATCTACTGTCTATCTACCTAAATCCTATAGGTGCATTTTCTCAGGAGAGCCACGCACGTCTAATGCGCTGACCACGGTGGACATGGAACATGAGCGAGAGATGAACCTTGGTTGTTTTAGGCCACTGAGATTTGAAGTTCCCTAGTCTGTTACCACAGCATAGATGGCTTCAACTAACAGATAAATATCAGCACGGGAGTTGATTTTGCAACAATTGCGGATGCATAAACCTCTCACAGCACGTGTCAACACTGAGGAGATGTCTCCAGCTTCCTACATGAAGGACATCACTGATGGCCTCAGATAGAGCCTTACCGCATGTATCCGAAATTAAACAAAACGAATCTCATCCTCGTAGACTGGCGCGATACGGTTCCCCTGTGCGGACCTGGGCCATGCTAAATTTTCCATCCTTCTGACCTACAGACACGACTCTCGAGCTATTTGCTTGGCTTCTATTCTAGACTTTTTTGGTAATGACTATCTTTCGGTTAAGGATTCCATTTCCTCCTACCCACATGTGCCCAGAATAAGAGCCAAGCCACTTCCTTGGTGATTCTTTCCAAGTGTTCCTTTAAATATCCCTTCAACACATAAAAATCAGGTTCCTACTCTGAAACAGATATGCTGGGAGTGAGAGAGACAAAGATAGATAATGTAATCCCATAAATACAGCCCATCTAAGGCATCACGATACAATGGAATAAGTCCTGAAATAGGGTAATGTGCCTAGAATCATCCCAGTTCATTACGAGCCTTATGGCTGTTTCTACTAGGAAGTAAATTGCTGCCTTGAAGATTCATTCCGAAGCATTGGCTGGTACTTTCCATGGCCTTTGCCCCCAGGTGTAAAATTCCTGATCTCTGAATTTCAAAGTACTGTCTGGTTGTATTCTCTATCTGCATACTCCACCCACTTAGCTGAGCAGCAGATATTTAAATGCATAGTATCCTATACTATCTACCTAAAGTTGATAATGAATTACTTGTTTCTTTGAGTCTTGTGATTCACCTGAACGGCTGAATTTCAGCAATTAGCCTTCTTGCTTTGTTAAACCAATCAGCTGCTCTAGTTTTATCAAACCCTCCTGCTTCCTTCCCAGACTCGTGCCAGTCTTGTTATGATGAAACTAACTACTTAAAAAGTTTCCAAGGAATTTCGCCTTGAGTGCTAAGGAAACTTACAGGGGAGGGGAATTGGCATTACATGAGAAAATACGTGGTATCAAACACTGCTAGCCTCTTCAAATGTGTTCTCTCTTTTATAACCCACAATGATACCTGAAGTCTACCACTGCTACTGACGTACAGCTGAGGGAGATGAGAAAAGTAAACTAATCTGCTGGTTGTTACTGATCAAGTAAGTGCAATACACCAGAATTAGTTCAAGCCTAACTCAGAAAATCTTTCCACTTGACCACCAATAGTGTGTCTTCATGGCCCCTAGTATTTTCAAATTGTTTTGCTGAGGTATCACAGAAGGAGTCAGGGACAATCACTTCTATTTGGAGGAACAACAGATTGGTTTACAGAAGAGAAAATGGGATTCCAGGCAGAGGGAAAATGTGAAAAAAGTTGGGGGTGGATGAGAGAGCTGTTTGTTTTATGGTTTCTAAAGTAATCTGGTCCAGGAAAGCACTGGGTACATAAGGTTCATGGAAGGAAGTCCAAAGGCACAAGAAGAGTTTCTTTGAAAAGTTGTATACGATTGTTACAACCCCCCCCCCCCCCGCTTTCTCCTCTTCCTTTTCATCCTCCAAATACTGTGACCTTTAGAGCATCTGCTTCAAATATTCTTTGGAAATGACTCTGGTCAGGATCAAAGTGATCCCTTTTTCAATAAATCTTGAGGACACTTCTCCTGTCCTTAGCTCTCAGAATTGCCCACTCCTGCAGGAAGACACACTCTTCATTTGATTTCCAAGATGGAAGCTGCACCCTCTCATTTGAAAGAAACTGCTGGATCATTTTCAGTCTACTGTCCTTGCTTTTTCTTTGCTTTTCTTCTCTTGTCCTTTTTTTCTCTCTTTTGTCTTCCTTCCTTCCTGTCTTCCTTTCTTCCTTCCTCATTCCTTCATCCTTTTGACTCCCCCTCATCTGTTGGGCTGAGGATCTTTCTCTGGGTTCAATTCTCCACCTTTCTCTCTTTTTTATTCTACATATTTTCTTGAGACTCTCCCCAACACCTTCCACAACCCTCTATATTTTGTGTCCCCTATTCAAGGCTCAGAGTCATATGCTTCACTGAACAATGGCAATTAAGTAATTCACAGACATCTAAAACACAGCACATCCCAAATTGAATACATCTATCACACTGAAATCTTCTCCATTAATGTCCCTTTTTTTTATTGGGCGACTCCTCCATCCATCAGCGTTGAAGCTCAAAACGTGGTTGTAAGGTTTTAGTTCTCACATGTCACTGTCTTCAGAAAGAATTCCTGATTCCACTCTCTGCATTCTTAGTTAGACATCCGCAAATTATGGTTAATTGCATCTTCAATTTCCTCAAAATTGCTGCCTTTATTATATTACATGCAATTCTATATGTAAGCATGTATCCTGTTTCCTATGCTATAAGCTTCATGAAAAACTTCATTACAAGATGTCTAATTTTAGCCCATAGTATAGAATCAGTACCTAATGAAAGTTGTGCTGAATTTCATGAGTTCAGGAATCTCAGACTTTTCTACATCCTAAATGGTGACCTTTCATATAGGGGAGCCACAGTGTGCAAGTTGAGAGTGGGTTACGCGGTGGGGGGAGCGAGAGGGGGAATGCGGAGTCAAGAGTTATCGTATTGAAGAAGAAAGAGAAGAAGAAAGAAAAATCCACCACCATCACCAATTAAAAAAAACCCCTAAGGAGTTATTATTGTCTACTAACTCAAATGAAAACTCCTGGATTTGCCTGAATGACTCCCTAAGCTCCAACACAATTAAAATTGGACAACACATGTTTTCCTGAGCTTTGTAGGTTTATTTGTCACTGCTACGCACCTTATTCAGACCTGTCATCATCCATGAGACCTATATTAGATATCATCAATAATCCACCAGGACCTGGTTGCCTAACTGATCTCTTTGCTTCCTTTCTTACCTCCATTAAAGTGCATTTCCCAACATAAGCTATAATTATTGTTTAAAAAAAAACTATGTCATATTATTTCTCTTCCTTGCTTAAAAATTATCTAGCTTACTTACTGTTGGTCACAGGTCCTCCCACCCACCCCCAGGCACACACATCTTCAAGGTCGGATGCTAGTTCTGTCCTTTTCTTCACCGAGTTTCAATCACTGAAGCATTCTTGCTGTTCTCTGAACATAGGACGCTCATACTCATTTTAATGACTTCATATTTGATGTCTCTTTTACCCAAGTTTTGTTCCCCAGATTTCCTTATGGGTGAGACTTTAACAGCTAGCCCTAAGGAGTGGACTTTTTTCTGCCTACCAACCCTGTATACTATCAGCTCTTACCCTTTATATTGTTAGGTGGTTAGATAAGTGGGGGCACAGGGTAGACAAGGTGGAGGAGCGGGAGGAGGGTCCAGAAGATGGCGCTGTGCCCGTCTCCAGCACAAAGGGGCTTTACTTCCTCTAAATGAGCGCCAGCAAGAAACCGGTTAAAACCCGACAGCCACAACTGCTCCATAGTGAAAAGGACTTAACCGGGCATGATCCAAAGCTCACTGTACTATAATTAACATTGTGGTTTATCCCTCCCAACCCCCATGGGTTCTTCTGTGTGCATCACGGGTAAGGACGTGGGCAAAGAGGACAAACATGACTGAGCACTCCAGGGGCAAGAGCTGTCAATCAATCAAGAGACTGTTTATATCTCTAAGCGAGGGTATAAGAGAAACGGAGACAAAACTACTGCTTTCCCTAACTTGGATCAGCCCGCCTCCTGTTCTTGGAGGTGCACTTTTCCTTTCCTAAATAAATTCTTTAAAATCTTTTGCTGCACAACTGAAATCTTACCTTTTGGGTAAGACAACAACTGGGGTCTTTTCCCTTTCCCTTTTGGAGTAACAACACTGCTACTTTTTCATAGGATATATTAAAATTTGAAGATACATTAATCATTCATTTATTCATTCACTCATGTCTTCTCCCACTCTAATGTCAGCTCACTGAGTGTAAACCTGACATATGTATGTTTCTTCTCTGTGGCTTGGATAACCGTCTTTAATGTAACTGCTCAAAGTATTTCCTGAGTGAATGCGTTCATGTATTTGATAATGCGTTTGTTTGTTGTGCCTTTTCACTTTTTAAAAATCTACCCATTCTTCAAGAGTATACGGAATGCTATTTCTTTCAGAAACTTTATCTGATTTGCACAACTGCTGTGACACTTCCGTCCTTTGAACCACTAGAATTCTGTTATGATGCTCTTTTCTGACTCCATTCAAAGTTTTTTTGTTTCTTTCTTTAAATTCCTCACTCTAATCACTAGTGAACACCTCAGAGGTAACAACCAGGATATGCAAGTTTGATATCCAGAATGTGATGTGAATTTCTGACTCACAGTAAACACACAATCTAGAAACATATATACTTACTTATGTCTTTGTTGTCTACCCCTAAATGAGATTTTTGTCGCCTTTTTTTGTCCATTGCTAATCCTCATCTCCTCAACACAGGAAAGCCGAACAGAAAGCTGCTGAAAGAAGGAAAGTCTGCCCATTTTCTCACTAAAATTCAGCATTTCCTAAAATATTCTTTCACCTTGTCCATCAAAGTATTAACATCATCATCATCTGGTTAATGTATGTTAAGCCTGCTATATTTTGTTATCATCATTTAAACTGCTTAATTGATCAAGCAGAGTTCTAAGATTACTAGAATTTTAATGATGTCTAATTATTCATCAGACAAATTATTAATTTAATATTCTATGAATGGCTTAGGAATAAAGATAATATATCAGCTTCTAGGAATAGTGTGGTTGGAAAATGTAATATCTGAGAACAAGCAATACACCCTGAGAGTCATAAGTTTCAACCTCCTGACATGAACTGAGATGTTTTATTTTGCTCTGTAAAGCCTTTTATGAGTCTTCGTCTACACTTACCTTTGGTAAATGTAGGTGAAGGGGATGTAAGCCAGGCTGACTTAAGAATATATACTTCAAACTCTGACTCAGGTTTGGAACTTTTAAACCAAACGTACATGAAAACACTAACAAAACAATACCTGTTAGTCACACATGGCTACGTATTCAGTTCCCCTTTGCCATGATCTTGTTAATGACACAAACGCAATTTATAAGATTTCAAAAAATTAAGAAAATGTATGCTCACGTTTCGGGGGTGATGTACAAAATGTGGCTATTTCATAGACACTGTCTATATGCCCATTGTAAAAACACAGATGGTAATGTTAAGCTGAGTTGTCTGCCAAACATGTAATCACTAGCAATTATTAGCTGAGTTGATTGTATTTGTTGAGTGGTTTTATTGAAGAAAAGTACAGAAATTGGCAAACTAATTTCTAGTAATGTGAGATTTCTTCCCGTCAGTTAAAAAAAAAAAAAGATAGGAACTATGTCTTGCTTTATAAACAAAAACAATCAGCAGATACTAATTCATTTAAGGAATCTTTAAACTACTAACAGGAAAAAAAACTTGTGGCAAATAGAATAAATATTTCTGTGCTATAGAATTTAAATATTATACACAGATGACAGTTATTTTACCTAAAAATAGAGACTAACCTAATATAATTATCATAGACATAGAAATATATAACAAATACAAAAAGATGTTTTACATGAAAACAATTATACTTAAATTATATTCAGTCATGCACAGGAATTATAAATAGCAATAAAATGTTACAAAATTTTTATGAAATCTTTATAAATTGATAATATTTTAATAATATTATAATATTTATCTTATAGAATGCTTCTTTTTTTTAACATTTTTTATTGATTTATAATCATTTTACAATGTTGTGTCAAATTCCAGTGTTCAGCACAATTTTTCAGTTATTCATGGACATATACACACTCATTGTCACATTTTTTTCTCTGTGAGTTATCATAACATTTTGTGTATATTTCCCTGTGCTATACAGTGTAGTCTATTCTACAATTTTGAAATCCCAGTCTATCCCTTCCCACCCTCCACCCCCCTGGTAACCAAAAGTCTGTATTCTCTGTCTGTGAGTCTATTTCTGTCCTTTATTTACGCTTTGTTTTTGCTTGTTTGTTTTTGTTTTTGTTTTTTAGATTCCACATATGAGCGATCTCATATGGTATTTTTCTTTCTCTTTCTGGCTTACTTCACTTAGAATGACATTCTCCAGGAGCATCCATGTTGCTGCAAATGGCATTATGTTGTCGGTTTTTATGGCTGAGTAGTATTCCACTGTATAAATATACCACATCTTCTTTATCCAGTCACCTGTTGATGGACATTTAGGCTGTTTCCATGTTTTGGCTATTGTAAATAGTGCTGCTATGAACATTGGGGTGCAGGTGTCATCCTGAAGTAGAGTTCCTTCTGGATACAAGCCCAGGAGTGGGATTCCTGGGTCATATGGTAAGTCTATTCCTAGTCTTTTGAGGAATCTCCACACTGTTTTCCATAGTGGCTGCACCAAACTGCATTCCCACCAGCAGTGTAGGAGGGTTCCCCTTTCTCCACAGCCTCTCCAGCATTTGTCATTTGTGGATTTTTGAATGACGGCCATTCTGACTGGTGTGAGGTGATACCTCATTGTAGTTTTGATTTGCATTTCTCTGATAATTAGTGATATTGAGCATTTTTTCATGTGCTTTTTGATCATTTGTATGTCTTCCTTGGAGAATTGCTTGTTTAGGTCTTCTGCCCATTTTTGGATTGGGTTGTTTATTTTTTTCTTATTGAGTCGTATGAGCTGCTTATATATTCTGGAGATCAAGCCTTTGTCGGTTTCACTTGCAAAAATTTTCTCCCATTCCGTAGGTTTTCTTCTTGTTTTATTTCTGGTCTCCTTTGCTGTGCAGAAGCTTGTAAGTTTCATTAGGTCCCATTTGTTTATTCTTGCTTTTATTTCTTGCTAGGAGAAAATTTTTGAAATGTATGTCAGATAATGTTTTGCCTATGTTTTCCTCTAGGAGATTTATTGTATCTTGTCTTATGTTTAAGTCTTTAATCCATTTTGAGTTGATTTTTGTCTATGGTGTAAGGGAGTGTTCTAGCTTCATTGTTTTACATGCTGCTGTCCAGTTTTCCCAACACCATTTGCTGCTGAAGAGACTGTCTTTATTCCAATGTATATTCTTGCCTCCTTTGTCAAAGATGAGTTGACCAAAAGTTTGTGGGTTCATTTCTGGGCTCTCTATTCTGTTCCATGGGTCTATATGTCTGTTTTGGTACCAATACCATGCTGTCTTGATGACTGTAGCTCTATAGTATTGTCTGACGTCTGGGAGAGTTATTCCTCCAGCCTCTTTCTTTCTCTTCAGTAATGCTTTGGCAATTCTAGGTCTTTGATGGTTCCATATGAATTTTATTATGATTTTTTCTAGTTCTGTGAAATATGTCCTGGGTAATTGGATAGGGATTGCATTAAATCTGTAGATTGCCTTGGGCAGTGTGACCATTTTACAATATTGATTCTTCCAATCCAAGAGCATGGAATATCTTTCCATTTTTTAAAGTCTTCTTTAATTTCCTTCATCAATGGTTTATAGTTTTCTGTGTATAATGCTTTCACCTCCTTGGTTAGATTTATTCCCAGATATTTTATTACTTTGGGTGCTATTTTAAAGGGGATTGTTTCTTTACTTTCTTCTTCTGTTGATTTATCATTAGTGTAAAGAAATGCAACTGATTTTTGAACATTAATTTTGTAACCTGCTACCTTGCTGAATTCTTCAATCAGCTCTAGTAGCTTTTGTGTGGACCTTTTAGGGTTTTCTATATATAGTAACATGTCATCAGCATATAATGACACTTTTACCTCTTCTTTTCCAATTTGGATCCCTTTTATTTCTTTCTCTTGCCTGACTGCTGTGGCTAGGACTTCCAGGACTATGTTGAATAGGAGTGGTGATAGTGGGCATCCTTGTCTTGTCCCAGATTTTAGTGGGAAGCTTTTGAGTTTTTCACCGTTGAGTACTATGCTGGCTGTAGGTTTGTCATATATAGCTTTTATTATGTTGAGATATGTTCCCTCTATACCCACTTTGGCGAGAGTTTTTATCATAAATGGGTGTTGAATTTTATCAAATGCTTTTTCTGCATCGATTGAGATGATCATGTGGTTTTTGTCCTTTCTCTTGTTGATGTGATGTATTACACTGATTGATTTGCGTATGTTGAACCAGCCTTGTGTCCCTGGGATGAACCCCACTTGGTCATGATGTATAATCTTTTTTATGTGTTGTTGGATTCTATTTGCTAAAATTTTGGTGAGGATTTTGGCGTCTATGTTCATCAGTGATATTGGCCTATAATTCTCTTTTTTTGTAGTGTCTTTGCCTGGTTTTGGTATCAGGGTGATGGTGGCTTCATAGAATGAGTTTGGGAGTATTCCCTCCTTATCAATCGTCTGGAAGAGTTTGAGAAGGACTGGTATGAGTTCTTCTTTGTATATTTGGTAGAATTCCCCGGTGAAGCCGTCCGGTCCTGGACTTTTATTTGTAGGGAGGTTTTTAATTGCTATTTCTATTTCCTTTCTAGTGATCGGATTGTTCAAGTGTTCAGATTCTTCTTGATTCAGTTTTGGTGGACAGTATGTTTCCAGAAACTTGTCCATCTCCTCTAGGTTATCCAGTTTGGTTCCATATAGTTTTTCATAATATTCTCGTATGATATTCTGTATTCTATTTTGTTTGTTGTAATTTCTCCATTTTCCTTTCTTATTTTGCTAATTTGTGCTCTCTCTTTTTTCTTCTTTGTGAGTTTGGCCAGAGGTTTGTCGATTTTATTTACTTTTTCAAAAAACCAGCTTTTGGTTTGGTTGATTTTTTCTATGGTCTTGTTAATCTCTATTGTATTTAATTCCTCTCTGATCTTTATTATTTCCTTCCTTCTGCTGCTTTTTGGGGCTTTTTGTTCTTCTTTTTCTAATTCATTCAGGTGGTGGGTTAAATTGTTTATTTGAGATTGTTCTTCTTTTTTGAGGAAGGCCTGTATCGCTATAAACTTCCCTCTTAGCACTGCCTTTGCTGTGTCCCATAGGTTTTGAGTGGTTGTGCTTTCATTATCATTTGTCTCAAGGTATTTTTTTAATTTCAGCTTTGATTTCCTCATTGATCCATTGTTTTTTCAATAACATATTGTTTAATCTCCATGCTTTCCTTTTTTTCTCCTTTGTTTCTCTGTTGTTGATTTCCAGTTTCATGGCATTGTGGTCAGTAAAGATGCTTGAGATAATTTCTATCTTCTTAAAATTGTTGAGGTTTCTTTTGTGCCCAAGTACATGATCGATCCTGGAAAATGTTCCATGTGCACTTGAAAAGAATGTATATCCTATTTTTTGGGTGTGTAATGCTCTGAAAATATCCACCAAATCTAGTTTTTCTATTGTAGTATTTAATTTCTCTGTTGCCTTGTTTATTTTCTGTCTGGAAGATCTGTCTAGTGATGTTAATGCAGTGTTCAAATCTCCAACTATGATTGTATTCCCATCAATATCCCCCTTTATCTCTGTTAGTTAATTCTTGTATGTACTTAGGTGCTCCTATATTGGGTGCATATATATTAACGAGTGTGATATCCTCATCTTGTATCACTCCTTTAATCATTATAAAATGTAGAATGCTTCTTAAATTACTGAAAATACTTCTCTGAGGGCATTTTATACCAAATAAATAAAAGTGTTCTGCTCACCAGTGAAATACAAAACAGAAATTAAAAGTTATAAACAAAGAGAAACAATACATTTTAAAATGAGTCTTAAAATTAATGTTCTATTTACTATGTTTACTGTGGAGCATAAAATATCAAGACAAACTGGTAATGGAAATTTATGGAAAAAACGTTAAAATAATCAGATGCCTTAGACATAAGCAACAACCTAATGCACATAATGCAATGTTTTGCTTGGTTATTTATTTTTAATTCACATCAGGCCCTGTTACTGGCACAATGTTTTATATACTTACTCTAGGCAAGTGACGGTTCACTTAGCTGCACAATGTATATCCCGGAATAATCCTAGTTGACTTCACAGAGCTGCCTCTTCAGTTTCAGTTCACAGACACCCTGTCTTATTGCCCACCTTTGTGTTCAATTAATAGTCCTAGTTCCCTTGTTTCATTATCATTTTAACACTTAATCAATCCTAATTAAACCAGAGCTGAGGATTCTCAACACTTTCTACCTCATCTATTGCAGAATTTCCTTTTTTTTCTCCCCTACACATGTTCATTACGTTTGCTCCAACCTTAACATTTTCATGAAATACTTTGACAGAGATGGATGACTGGACACTAATTCAACTTTAATTATAATTCAAGTCTATCTCCAAATAAGAAAGAGAAGATCTTACATGACTTGCTTCTAAGTTACAGTTACAGTTGCCTGAAATACGCACATGAATTAGATTGGCAAATATTGTCATATAAGAGAAGATAAAATAGGCAAATTTTAGATTTTAGAGGAAGAGTTTGATGTGAAATATAAGGGAGGGATTTTATTATTTGGTATGTTTATGATTTTAATCATTACTGAAGTATTTTTTGAGCAACTCCTTGGGTCAGGTGCTGTAATAGGCATTGAGTATGTGGTAGTGACTGAAGAGAACATCTACACCACATTAATAGAATAAAGGTCAAAAACCGTATGAAGAAAAAGCATTTGACAAGATTAAATACGCTTTCACGGAAAAACTCTCAAAAAAAAAAAAAAAACTAGAAAGAGAAAGAAACTGCATCAATATAGCAAAGGCCATATACAAAAGAGTACAGGTGACATCATGTTCAGTGGTTAAAGACTGAAATCTTTTCCACTAAGATCAAGAACAAGGCTAGGCTCTCTTGCCATTTATATTGAACATACTACTGGAAGTCCTAGACAGAGAAATTAGTCAAGAAAAGGAAATAAAAGCATCCAAATAGGAAAGGAGAAAGTAAAAACATCTCTGTTCACAGATAACATGATCTTATATGTGGAAAGACTTTGATTTCACAAAAACAAAACAAAGCAAAAAGCAACAACAAAACTTGTTACAACTAACAAACAACCTCAACAAAGTTGCAGGACACAAAAATCAACATGCAAAAATAAATTGTGTTTCTATAAACTAACAATGAATCATCTGAAAATAAACTATGAAAATGATCTCATTTGCAATGGCACCAAAAACAATAAAATACTTTGGAATAAACTTAAACAGAGGCAAAAGACTTGCCCACTGAATACTACAAAACATTGATGAAAGAAATTAAGATAGATACAAATAAAGAAAAAAATCCTGTGTTTATGAACTGGAAGACTTAATATTGTTAAAAATGTCCACATTACCTCAAAGATCTACAGATTCAATGCAATACCTATCAAAATCTCAATGGAATTTTTTTGCAGAAATAGAAAAAAAATCCTAAAATTTATATGAAATCACAAGGGACCCCAAATAGCCAAAAGCACCTTAAAAAAAGAACAAAGTTGCAGGCCTCACACAAGCTGATTTAAAGACATATTATAAAGCTAAAAAATCAAAACAGTGTAGTATTGGCATAAAGACAGAAATGTAGAGCAATAGGAAGAATAGAGAGCCCAGAAATAAACCCTCACACATACAGTAAAATGATCTTCAACAAGGGTTCCAAGGCCACACATGGGAAAAGGACAGTCTTTTCAAAAAATGGTGTTGGAAAAATAAGAAAAATGAATATCCACATGGAAAAGAGTAAGTTGGACCTTTACCTTACACCATAAATGTGATTTAATTCAAAATAGATTGAAGACTTAAATGTAAAACTGTAAACACTCCTAAAAGGAAATGCAAAGGAAAAATTTCGGACACTGGATTTAGCAGTGTTTCCTTTTGATGACAGCAAAGGCACAGGCTATAGACAAGCAGGAATTCATCAAATTTAAACATCTCTGCACATGAAAGGAAACAATCAACTAAATGAAAAAGAAGCATATGCAATGGGAGGGAATATTTGAAAATTATGTAGCTTATAAGTGGTTAATATCCAGAATGAATGAATAACTCCTACAACTCAGAAACAAACTGATTCAAAAGTAGACAAAGGACTTGAATAGATATTTCTCCAAAGAAGATATACAAGTGACCAGTGAGCATATGAAAAGATGCTCAACAAAACTTACCATTAAAGAAATGCAAGTAAAAACTACAATGAGATATCACCTCAGACCCATTAAGACAGTCACTATCAAACAAAACAAAACAAAACAAAACAACCAGAAAACAAGCATTGGAGAAGATGTGCAGAGATTGGAACTCTTGTTTCTAACCTTGGTTATTGTTGATAGGAATGTAAAATGGTGCATCTGCTATGAGAAACAGAATTGAGGTCCCTCAACAAATTAAGGATGTAATCATGACATTATCCAGAAATTCCACTTTCAGGTATATACCCACAAGAACTGAAAGCAAGATCTAGACGAGATATTTGCTACCCAGGTTTATTGCAGCATTATTCACAATGGTCAAGAGGTGGAAGTAACCCAGGTGTCAATCAATGAATGGATGGGTAAATAAAATGTGGTGTATACCTACATTGAGATTGTTTTCTGGCTTAAAAAAAAGGAGGAAATCCTGTTGTATGCTACAATATAGATGAACCTTGAGGACATTATGCTAAGTGAAACAAGCTACTCATGAAAGACAAATGATGTATGAGTCCACTTATATGAGGTATCAAAATTAACCAAAGTCATAGAAACACAGTGGAGAATGGTGGTTACCAGCAGCTGACATGGAGGGAGATGAGAGGTTGTTCAATGGGTTTAGAGTTTCAGTTTTTCCGATGAAAATGATTGAGATATATGTTGTACAACTATGTGCATATGGTTAACACTACTAAACTGTGCATTTTAAAATGCTTAAGAAGATGACTTTTGATTATGTATTTTAACTACAATTTAAAAGTTCATCCTCAAATTTATCCCTATCTCAGATTAGAAAACTGTTATTTTAAAGTATAGTATCTAGAAAGGGTTAAAAGTAGGATTCACATCGAATTCTGCCTTAATCTAACAATCATGATTTCTTCCACTCTCCATGCTGATGCAAGTCTTGTCTCTAAGGCAAAAGTTGAGGTTTATAAACTGGATCAATGTATTAGTTTTTATTTTGTTTTGTTTCCATGGGTGAGGATAGGGGCAGGATACCTTAAGGTTGATGTGAAACTAAAAACAGACTTACCATATGACCCAGCAATCTCACTCCTGGCCATATATCCAGAAGGAACTCTAATTTGAAAAGATACATGCACTCCAATGCTCACAGCAGCACTATCTGATAGCCAAGACATGGAAATGAGCTAAAGTTCCATCAACATGACAGGATAAAGAATCTGTGGTATATTTATACAATTGAATACTATTCTGCCATAAAAAAGAATAAAAATAATACCTTTTACAGCAGCATGGATGGACCTAGAGATCATCATTCTAAGTGAAGTGAGCCAGAAAGAAAAGAAAAATACCATACGATATCACCCATATGTAGAATCAAAAAAAAAGAAAAAGAAAAAAGAAAACACCAATAAACTTATCTACAAAACATAAAGGGACTTAAAGACATAGTAAACAATCTTATGGTTACCAGGGGAAATGAGGTGGGAAGCAATAAATTGGGAGTTTGAGATTTGCAAATATTAACCACTATATATAAAATAGATAAACAAGTTTCTTCTGTATAGTACAAGGAATTATACTCATAATCTTGTAGTTGCCTATAATGAAAAAGAATATGAAAACGAATATATGTATGTATATGTATGACTGAAACATTATGCTGTACACCAGAAATTGACACATTGTAAACTGACTATACATCAATCAATTAAAAAAAAAGACTGATGTGGCTTCATGTAAAAAATAAATAATTTTTTAAAAATTTAAAAAGATTGATGTGATGCCAAAAGTTTATAGGTACTTCTACTGTATCAGAGATTTTCCATTGCCTATTTTAAATAGTACGTATACACTTACTAGTAATGGATCAGCAGCATATAGACTTGAAGATCACAAGTAACTTTTAACCTCATGAATGGAGGAGACTGATGTCTTTGGGGTATTCTCTGCCTTCTTGAAGATGGATTCCTAAATAAATGCTAGCAGATATAAGATACCAGTGGGTCTGTACATAAAGACTTAAGGACAACAGAAAGGAAGGACACAGCTGACCACAGATGGTATCCACTAAGATCCAGATTTATTGCTTGGTTTATGGTCAACTCTATGATTACTGATTATTGCCTAAACGAATACATGCTCTCTCGCCTATTATGCTCCCTTTCTATGGTGTAGAATACAGCCAACCTTGATTACAAGATCAAGGAAATTCCTGATTTGAATTTTGGGACATAGAAAGTCATGCTTCCCAGATTCAGCAGCATTTCCCTCACTTTACACATCCTCCACTGAAATTCATCTTCTACGTTGAATTTTTCTTAAGCTACTGTACAAATTCTCTAATTCTCCAGTTTTCCTATTTCCATGTCTTCCCTCTTCTATTTTATTCATAACTTTAAAGCGACATTTTTCTTTCTCTGTAAGACTGTAGCTTTCTCTCTGTCTCCTGATCCAATCATGACTTCCATGAACTCTCGACCCTCATGGCATCTTCCCTCTTTTGCAGCCTTGTTATCTGGATCCTTTCCCCTCTGCTTTCACACTTGCTCACCTTCCTGCCTCCCAGAAGCATGACCTCTAAACAGACATGCTGAGGAAATGTCAGGATGATGACTGGCATCCTCTAAGAATTAGGACATTCCTACAATTACTATAAATATTTAGGATCCATATAACCTTCCTCTTGTCCCAATTCCAGATACAGATGAGTAACATCAAGGATCTTGGCAAAACAGAACCTAAAACCAACTACTCTTTTCCTCTTTTTTCTCTTTTTATTTTCCCAAATGTACTCTTACAATGCAGTAAAACATTTATTTTTAAGATATGGGTTATCTTGGAAGAATAATTTATTATACATATTATATTTCATATATATAATCCCCAAGAAACCTTATTACTTAAAAAGAAAAATGGGAAAGAATAAGCATTTAGTGAACCAGTTTGTTTACTTTCATTTTCTTTTATTTCTCCCACTTCCATTTCTACCCCACATGTATTTCCATCAGTGTCCTCGTCACTTCCACTTCGTGATTAAATGACCCTGTTACTAATTGAACTGGAACAATTTCTCAGCCTGTGAGAAGTATTATATTCCTGCTTCACTCTCGGCATCACCATCATTTCATATTTGTTTGACTTTTTAATAGTGCTGCCAGTAGTACTTATAGTCTAGTATTGTACTATACAAAAGTAAGCAATTATTTAGTATTTGCTAATTGATCAATTCTCTTCAGTGTTTTACAATAAATAGCTCAATAACATTTGATGGGGAAGGTGGTAAGAATTGTATTACAGAGATGCCTCACATGAGTCCAAGAGATTAGGGTTAGGCAAAAAATAACCAAAAAAAATTATGTAGTATCAATATATTTAAGACTTACAAGAATTTATAGAAGCATAGTTAAAACACATTTTTGTCTACTTCAAAATTTCACAAATTTTTTAATGGAAATTCATGAAATTTGCTAGAGCAATTTGATTTTAAACCAAAGGGAATCAACTTTGGAGATTTATAACTTGGATACATGTACTTGGATGTTTGTAACTAAAATCGCATTCTGTGTCCTCAACATGCATTTGTACAGAGGAAGCAAAATTTGACATCCCTGTATCTTAACACAAATACTTATTATGTTATTTTCAGTGTACTTCAGATATCATACATTTGAAAGCAGCTGTTAATTTTCCTCCAATAAGAGCTCTGTCAGTCAGGGAGTCAGGTAGGACTCTGAAAATTAGTATGAAGAGAGTTTAATAAAAGGGTTGCTTATAATGTTGAGAGAACAGAGCTATGGATCAAATTACATCCTCAGAAAAAAAAAAGATATGTTGAGTCTTAACTTTCAGAAGACAATGTATTTTTGTTGTTTAAGTCACCCAGGCTTTGGGACTTTGTGGTGGCAGCCCTAGCAAGGAAAACAATCGTGTAGGAACAGCAGGAGGCGTAGTGCCACCTGCATCCTCAATCTGTCACAAACACTCATGGGTCTGATGGGTCTGATGGGTCTGTTGGGTCTGATGGGGCAGGGAAGATGGGGAACAGGTATCCGGTCCTGCGCACAAAAAGAGAGACTACAGGGAGATGCCTTCACTATAAAAGATGAGGCTTTACTTAGAGACATGCAGTTGGTCAAGAAAGCCCCTCCAGCTGGAAATAGGAGAATAAATACATTGATCTTGCTTTGCGCCTTCCCATTTCCAGGTATTCTTTTGATGCCACCCATTGACTGAAACTCAGCTGGGAAGCATTGATGTCATCCACCAATGTTTCAGCCTCTGGAGGCATAGAACGATGGGGTGGGAGGGTGCGGGAGAGATTCATCTGGAGGGGCAAAGGTAAAGGAGTCACCACACACTCAGCAGCTTTTAAAGTATGTTTCATTTATTCACTCCCTGCTAAATTTCTACGCGAGAATATTAGTTAAAGTTAAATGATTTTTGTTACAATGTACTAGTTTTGAAAACTTTTTAGATCTAGGTAATATCATTTCTTTTTTAAAGATTTCCACAGAAAATATTAATCATTATATTAATAATATTAGTGCATAATAAGCAGAAAAGAGAGGAGAGAACTGGCAAGTAACATTCATTGTTAAGTTGCAAAACAGCACCTGCCTGTAATTTAAATATTTTCACACAAATATAGTGAGAAAATATTTCTTCAACCTGAAAGTTAAAATTCAATCCAAAAGTATCAGTCTATTACAATCAAAAGACACACGTTTTCATTATAATTCAGTTATATACATACACAACTGCAATAGATGGCTGAGAAACAATTTGAATTATTCAGAGATGACATGGAAATAAAAGACTGGCTATCAATTTGCCAGTGCAGGACTTTCAAACTGTAACCAAGCTGTCTATCTATGAAATATTCAGCTGTTATTGTTTTAGAAATTCCCTGGAGTTCAAGTCTAAACTATTTAATCAGTTTAGAGAATATGTGGGTTCAGATTGTAACGCACCTTCCGGGTATAATCTTGTTTGTCCGAAGCCACAGGCTAGAGCCTCCAAATTTCCGTGAGCAGAGGGAACTTGAGAAAGGTGTTTAATCTCAGGTTCAATTTTCTCATCTGTAAAATGAAAAAAGTTGATGCTATCTCTTAATGTTACTATGATACAGGAACATTGTGCGGTGATGTGTACATTGCCTAATGCATTACGTGGCAAATGATTGAACTAATAACTGTCGTTATAATAATAGTGGTGGTGTCATTATTTTTCCCCCCTGATGGACTAGACGCGTAAACCTTAGCTTACAAATGCTGAAATCACACCTTTGGATACTAACTCACTCCACTCATTTTATCTGCCAGCAAGTCGTTCCATTTATAGCCACACTGTTTAACTCTAAAATAATGGTGCTGCCTGACATCAAAAATGAGATGTTTCTTCCTATAATTTGTCTTTTTTCTTGTACCTAGAATTTCCTCAGAATATTTAAAGGATTTTTCTTGCTTACACCTCACTTAGGTTCACTGTAGACACGTGCTTTCCCAGAGACACGGATATTCTTTTTAATTATCCTCCATCTCCCTTCACCACCTGCTCAGATAACACAAGAAAACATCTACTGTCTTTATGATTTCTATCACTTTTCATCCCATTTATCATTTAAAATTAAAAGGCTGAGACTATAAAGTTTCACTTATATTCGACAAAGAGCTCTAGATATCTCAACGGCACGAGATATAGTTAATAGAACTGAACTGAACTATAGAGTTTACAATTTGCTCAGATGGTGGAAGATCTTATGTGAAATTTTCTTATCAGAAATAAACAACCAAATAAGGAGAGAGAGTGGGAGGAGATTTTTGGAGGGGATAGAAATGATGCCATCCATTGTGGGTCTTGTTTCAAGGGTATATGTTGATCTCCATACTCATTGGCTTGTCTGTATTATTATGTAAAGCATTTTGTGCTCAACAAAATGGTAACAAGAAAAATACAACCACTGAATTTGTTTCTCAGAGGCTAGATACTGCATTTACCACATGTATCAGATGCATTTATACTTAAAGAAGGAAAAGACCAAATTTAAAATATGAGGGGAAAATTCTTTTCACAATTATAAATATAGAGCTAGTAATAGGTGCATTCAAGCCCAAAGTAAAGACATTTATTGAGAAATTCCAAATAAAAAAAAAATCCAATCCTCTGATTCCATTAAAGAGGCCTCATTTCACTTCACAGCCCCCCTAAATTTCCATTGACCTACCTCCTTGTTACCCTCTAATCAGGCATGAATTTCTTCAGGGATCAGCTTTCCTGTTAAAATTAAGTTTTTTACTCAGAGGAATATGTCTATTCTGAGTTACCTTAAACATCGTTTATTGGTAAACCTGGCATTTTAGTACTATTTACCTGTTAGTATGGTTTTCTTGAGTTTTCCATGAAATATAAGGAATATGACCATCATTCACTTTGAGGACTTGATTATAGTAACCTAGGGCTTCTAAGCTCTATTATAAATAGTGTTCATTGTGTGGGAAAATATGACAGAAACCATGACAACTTTTTAAAATTACTGTTTGTGATGAAGGATAAGGAGCTTGTTAGGCAGGATAACAGACAAAGAGGGAAGAAAAATCAGTTGTGAAAATATTGGAATACATGATTTTCTACGTTTATAGTTTGTAAAATCAACCGTACATGTAAGAGTGACCTACATAGCTAGGAATTCTGCCATCAAATATAAATTTGCATCTTAGTATTTGAAGTGTTATAATTTACAGGAAAACATTGTCAGAGAATCCATAATAATTGAAGCAGCTTTTTCAGGAGAAAAAAAAAAAAGTGTTTCCCGGCCAAGAACACAATCAGGATGTTTTTCACATGTTTGGGGGTCAGGTTCCCAGTCACGCTGGATGCAAACCATGTGACCACGGTTAATTCCTCACTCTTTCTCATATTAAGTACCAAATCCTATTTAGTTTATATCTGTAACATTGCTTCATTCAGCTTGCAATATACATATTCTATTTTTCTTTGCGTTGTCTCAGACCTAGTTCAGATTTTTAGTACATTTCCTGAGATGACTGAAATAGACATCCTAATTGGTTTCTCTGCTACAGGTCTTTCTTATCTTCATCCTTTTCGACACATTTCTTTCAAATTAATCTTCCTAAAGCATTGCCCACATCATGCCATTATCCCACTAAAAAGCCTGTCATGGTTGCCCATTGCTCCAGTCACCGTATAATTTTTCATCAAACTGGAAGGCTGGTGAGAGTAAAAGAGCCGTGATTAATTGTCACCCTCAGGCAACACAGGTAAACCAGGCTTATCCTGGCTGGATGGAGAGTGTGGTCATTCTCCCTGACAATTCTCCCCAGTCTATTATTCTATTGAAAATTTCTACAACCTCTTAAGACAAACTAACTTACTGACAACTTATCTCTGTTTTCATAGAAATAAAAAGTGGATGGTGGTTAGCTCTCAGCTTCTGTGACAATAAAATAAAATAATATAAAAATACATGGAATATATCAGGCACTCAAGTAATGTTATTATCTGTCTTACCCAATAAATTTCATGAAAAAAATATGGAATACCCACTCTCAGCACGGAACACTAGTAATCAATGCCATGTAGGTAGTCTTATTCTGTTGACACTATTAAGCAATAATTCATTAGAATGGTGTTTAAGATTGTTTGGATAAGTCTCTGTAGAAATTTTCACTATTTACTTGTGCCCTTTAAGTTTGGTAAATCTAAAATGCGATCAATAAAACGATTATTTTGGGTGGGTGTACATATAATTGGGGTATATTTTGTTGTCCTTTATCTTTAGAATATGCACACACATAATACTATTTCTAACAGTGTTGCATGTACAAGGTTAAAATGTGAATTTTAATTTAAATTTACTTATATCATCATATTTTTCTTAAGAATTTACAACTTGGCTTTCTTGAAGACTTATCTTGTAATGAGATATAGCATTTGATATCCCCTTCATCAAACAATTACAGACATATTAAATTATATCTTGATTAGGAAGAAGAAAAAACACCCTTGCCTACAGGAATATCTTTGACATGTGTTAGAAAGATATTCTGCTACTTTTCTTATAATCAATTTATTATTTTATAGATAAATTAATTGAAATTAGTCTCCATGTAATACAGTTGATCAAATTTCAATTATATTATCAGTATGTTATGAATCTGGTTTATATTCAGACATAATTCTCCACAGGCTAAAATCAAATTAGTAAAATTCTGTTTCCTGCATTTCAATTTATCAAGGTAAATTTGATAGTAATGGCATTTTTTCATCTTTTCCTGTTTCCTTAGACAATTGATATACTAGAATAAAATTTACTTCTAGTATCTTATTTTTCTATTTTAATTTTTTATCTCATTATGTCCATATTAGTGCAGCTTTAATTCATAATGATCTTACAATTCTGTATTTTTGGAGAAAAGAGAATTTTATGCATTTTGTTATTTTGTTTATTATTTTAAGTATATTTTATTTTTATCATTAGTAAACTATAAAATAATATTTTAATTTAGTAAGATTTACGATTATTCATTTCATGATGGAGATTCTCCCTCAAATATTCATGCAAAATTATAAATAGGTAAATTTTACATGTATTATTTATAAACTGTGTCAACCATTAGAACCCATTAAAAAACTGTGCTTGCTTCACTAGGGAAAATTGTAATCTGTTATAAATTCCGGGTCAAATCTACTGTACTGTATATGAAGATACGTCTGTTGTTTTTTTTTTTTTTGCTATTTCTGAGATTGATATTTTAAGATATTGAAATGCTCTTAATAGTGTACAGTTGAAACATTTAAATGCTATATCCAGCCATTTTTAAATACTATTTATTTCTTTAGAACCTTCTCTTAATGACAAAGAAATGTTAATCCACCCCTCTCTTCATATCACAAATTCCAAATCATTGGTGCTTTAAATATCGATCAGTTCCTTGTTATATTATTAAAAATATCTAATATCCTTTGGGTCAAACTGTATTCTCGAAACTACAGTAAGGGTCAAATCTAGCACAAAAATCTGAATTTGTGTAATGGAAAGACTCATTATCTGGAAATTTATTCGTTGAAATTCTCTATGCGAATTCTCCACTTGCATATTTCCAGGCTAAGAATGATTAAAGTTTAACATATAATTTCTTAATCAAATGTACATTGATTATGATAACTGCATGTGGAATAACATACTTTCTGGGCAAAATATAAAGATGAGGTTTAATGTTAACACTTTTTTAGTCTCCTGGACCTGCAGCATCCTAGCGGCTGCCTGTACCTTAGAGACCCTTTGAAGGGGAAATCTCGCTACCACACCTCCTCTCATGGTCATCTAACTTCTACCTGCATAGCTAGGGAGCAAGGTCACACAGGACAGTTTCATTTGTGAAAATGTTAAAGCTCACTATTAAAGCAAGTATAAAAAGTAATTAAACTGACGTGGAGCTCAAAGGTCACCTGGCTTGACTTGCTTGGAATTTCAAATAATACGGCCATTCTTCCTTAGAAAGGAAGTATGTGTGTGTCTATTTCAAGTCTTCTACCCATTTTTTTAATCAGGGTTGTTTGTATTTTTGCTGTTGAGTTCTAGTTCTTTATATATTTTGGATATTAACCTTTATCAGACATTTCATTTACAAATATCTTCTTTCATTCATTAGAGGGCCTTTTCATTGTATAGATAGTTTCCTTCACTGTGTAAGGTGCTTTTTTAACTTTCTTATATTCTTTTTTGTTTATTATTTTGCTTTTGATTCTCTTGCCTGAGACAGATCCCAAAAAAAAAAAAAAAAAAATACTGCTAAGACACGTGACACAGAGCACGCAGCATGTGCTTTCTTCTGGGAAGTTTATGGTTTCAAGCCTTCCACTGAAGTAACCCATTCTGAGTTTATTTTTGTATATGGCATGAGAAAGCAGTTCAGTTACATTCTTTCATATGTGCACATCCAGTTTTCACGGCACCATTGATGGAAGAAGCTGTCTTTTCCCCATTGTATCTTGTTCATTCCTTAGTCATAGATTAATTGACCAGGTAAGTGTGGGTTTATTTCTCGGGTCTCTATTCTGAAGACAAATGACCTTTGTCTGCATTTTGCTGATGTTGGAATATCCCTGTTTTGACTTTCTGTTTACTTCAAGAGGAACGGTGTCAGCCTAGATGTGCATGGGTGTGGATGTCGGAATCACACCCACAAACAAGCTTGATGCATGGGAGTGGTACCGAGTAGAAAGGTCAGACTTTACATTCAAACATTGGTTTTATGTTAATTAAAAATTTCCCGAGGGCTAGTGTGATCATTTTAATATCTAATATTCAGAAACCAACTTTTGACATTTTCTGTGTGGTGAGAAATAATACATTCAGAAAAGCTGACAAATCATTGATTAAACATCTGTTTAACAAACATGTTCCCTGTTTCAAACACGGTGCTAAGCTAAGGAGATAACATTTTTCCTTCAGTCAGATAAAAGAAAAAAAGGACAATAATAATGCAGTATTATTATGAAATGGTAAGTGTGTGCATTTAACCCTACAAAGACCTAAGACGTGGTTAGTGCTGTTTCTCTGGGTGCTCATCTGTCCCATCAATACAGGTATGGAAGCTGAGGTCAGAGAATCTGTTCAGTTTGTCCAAGTTCACACAGTGTGGACTTGAGATCTGGGTTCATACTCCAGGCACTTAATTACTTCTGCTTTAACAAATGACAAAGACAATTATCACTGATAAATCACATTGTTATAACTGATAGGCTAGGTTAAATCCATAAATCATTTTTATTTTGTATGGTGGTAAAGTTGAGCTAAATGAATTTAGACACAAATCAGTAATAACTCTGCAATATCTCTTGACTCATAAAGTTAGAGGGAAAATGTAATTTTTACATTTTTTTCCAAATCTGAGTGTGTGCCTGGAAATAGGTGTATGTGCATATATATATGCAATTTTTTTTCTCTGTTTCCTCTATACAGTCGGGAAGTGAGAAGCATCTAGACTCTATCCTTGCATAAATTGGCACAGCTAAAGTTTGAACTGATAAAAGAGAACATATTCTCCTGAAATACTGGGATGCTTTAAATTTCATCACTCTTCACTCTTTGCTGAATGGCCACCTCCTCCCCCTCCTCCCACTTCCCTGCCCCTCCTCCCCTCCCCCTTCTCCTTCTAATCAGGTTATAGTGTCCTGGTAACAGTTTATCAAGCAATGCAAGTACTGTAAATAATAAATTATTCTTTTCTCTGTCTTTTTTGTGCTGTCATATTACATACTGTACCATTTTGATTCAGTTTTTCTATTAGCCATATTATAACACTTCAAGAATGGGAGAGAAATACTATTACTTTATTTATTTTTTTAACATTTTTTATTGAGTTATAGTCATTTTACAATGTTGTGTCAAATTCCAGTGTAGAGTACAATTTTCTAATTATAAATTTTTCAATTTAAATTCTGTGACATTACTATTCTCTTGAAAATGATAATTTATTAAAATATGGAGCACATAGGCAAGTTCAATACAATGATTTTTAAAGGTATAAAAGACATATTAAATTATAATAAGACAGGTGGTGTTTCCTTTACTATTTTTTAATCCATGAATATTTTTCTTTATAAAGTTACAAGAGAATATTTTACAATAATAGAAATTGAAAGTTAATTGGTCATAATTAGTATGTCTTTCCCTGCTTGTTCTTGTTTGTGATTTAAAAAAAAGAAAAATTTTTCTTGGAATAGGACATTAAATAAGCATGTAAAAATTTAAAAATGAACTTACTATCAGGCCTCCATTTAATAAATTTCAACTATACTTAATTTTTATATTTATTAGTGGCTTATGTTTTCTGGAAAGTTTTTTTAATGTGCTAAATTATGCAATTACTTTCAAGAAGGTCTACTTCCAGTAAAAAGAAAAAAAAACACAAAATATGAAGTAATTTGTTGCATTTTACTTAAGACCTGTGGGTTCTAAATAAACAACATAATCCATAGTTAGCTATAAATACTGATTGCCTTACAGCAAGAGAATTAATATAAAAGCTAAAAATATCCCCTCTGCTTCTCTAGAAGGTAATAAACAACTGAGCTGATTCATTTGTTTAGTCATTCAAATAATTATCAAGGACTTAACGTGCAGCAGCAGAGAAAAAAGAAGAAAGGCTTTCCCTCTCAGGGAGCTCACAGCCACGTCTGTGCTCACACACACAGTGATGGGCGCTGATGGATGCTGTGGCTAAAAGAAGTCAGGGAGAAGACAGATGAGAATGAACCATTTCAGGTAAAGGAGGAAGACCTCTTGAGAATGAAACACTTCTAAGAGATCTAAAAGTTGTGAGAAAGAAAGCCACGTGATCTTTCAAGGGCAAGGGTTCCAGGTAGGGAGAATGGTATCTGCTTAGCAAGTTTGAGAAACAGAAGAAGCCAGGATGATGGGAGTGTCAGGAAAAGAATGGAGACAAAATCTGAGATGCAGGAAAGAAAAAAAAAAAAAAAAAAAAAAACTGGGAGGAGGGAGGTAGGGGTGCAGAGCAACTCAAGACTGGGAATCACCTTCTACACAAGACATTCCCCTGGGCTTGATCTGGAAGTTCATAACAATAGGATTCAGAAAGTATTTAACCCTTTTTGGTCTGGTTTCTTTTCCTCACCATAGCGTTCCTGAGACCAGCCCATGCTGATGGGTGTATCTGCAATGCATTATTTCTTATTGATGGGCCGTATTACATTGCAAATTACATCGCTGTTTTCCCTCTTTTCTCATCTTGACTTTTGTTTATTGTTTCCTCTCTGAGGTCTGTCATGAGTATAGCTGATAGCAGTGTTCTTGTTCAAGCCTGTTTGTTGACATGCATTTTTAGATCATCTTAGCTAAACACTATTATTTGTTTTCTAGGGCTGTTACAGCGAAGTACCCCATACTGGGTGGCTCTGTAGAATAGACCTTTTGAATAATAGACCTTTTCTATGAATAATACAGTTTTATAGTATTTAATTTTTCAAACATTTCTAAAATACAGAAATGCAACTGAGTTTTTAATATATTGACTTAGCATCCTAAGAACTTAAAAATTCACTCATTATTTGCAGTAGATTTGCATACGTGTTTAGGATTTCTATACACCCAACCATGTAATCTGCAAGGTTTTTTACACTCTGTATTTATTCTACTTATTTATCCTTGAGTTTTTGCTGGTGAATAATTAAACAGAAGATGTTAGGATAAATATCAAGTCATGTTTCCCCCCAAGAAATAAGGGGGAAGTGTTCAAAACTGTAGCACTGGGCATAGTATTGGCAGTAAGATTTTGTAGATCCCCTTTGAAACATTGAGGATATTCTGCTCACTTGGCTGAAATTTTTTTGAAAATCAGAATGGACATAGGATTTTATCACATGAATTTTATGCATTAATTGAGAGGATTGTGTGGTTTTTATCTTTTATTCTGTTAATCTGATGAAATATTTGACTTAAATTTAAAATATTAAAATAACATTCAATCCCTGAATAAGCTCCATTTTGCCATGTCAGATCATAGTTTTGTGCATTGTTGAAATTGATGTTATTATATGGTGGAACGTTCGGTACTGGCATTTCTGAAAGATTACCTGCCCACCCACCTGCCCGCCCTCGTCTTTTCTTGTAACACCTGTCCCAGCTTGGAAAAGAGGGTGAGTGAGTTTGGTAGTCCTCATCGCCTCTCTACTTGATGGGATTGTCCAAGGACCAAGGATAAGGATTTGTCATCTTTAAACGTTGAACAGAAATCAACATTTGAGCCATTTTGGTCTAAAGTTTTCATCGAGGGAAATAGTTTGAATAGAAACTTAATTATAAAGTAGATATAGTTCTAATTATATTTTCTATGACAATTTCTTTTTTTAATTGAAGTGCAGTCCATTACAATGTGTCAGTCTTTGGTGTACGGCACAATGTCCCAGTCATGCATATACATACATGTATTTGTTTTCATACTCTTTTTCATTAAAGGTTATTACAAGATATTGAACATTGTTCCCTGTGCTATACAGAAGAAACTTGTTTTTTTATCTTTTTTATATATAGTGGCTAACATTTGTAAATCTCAACTCCCAAATTTATCCCTTCCCACCCCTTTTTCCCAGTAACCATAAGATTGTTTACTATGTCTGCGAGTCTTTTTCTGTTTTGTAGATGAGTTTCTATGACTATTTCTAATTACATTTACCTACACTTCCTTTTCAACCTTTATCCAAAGCTTTCTTTCCTCCTTATGATAAAATCTTTGGAGGTGGCCTCATTCTTCTGCAGTTTAAAATTTAATATAGCAATAAAGTCACAATGAAGCAGTGGCTTTTGTAACCCATGCTGATGATCTTGCTCTCGACACTTTTAGCATCGTTAGGCTGGGCACTGGACTTTCTGGATGTGCTGGATGTGCATTAGACTTTATCAGCATTTCCTTTTTGACTAAATCATAATTTTTCCCTCATTTGCATCACGTATTATTGAAAGTTAAATAGTCTCTGTTCAAAGTGAGCAAGGATGTTTCTAACAAAATGATGCTTGCTTTCTTGATGACACTGATGTATAAATAATTGGTCAAATCTATGTCTCACTGTGCTGTTTTTTTTTAATCTATTCTAAGAGATTGGCAATTTCTCTTGCCTTCAGTTGAACTACTTGGCTTGTAATAGAAGGTCTTTTTGCTCATATATAAATGACAAACTATAACATAGCTGTAGATTTTTGTGTGTTCCTTCTTTTCTCAGTTTCCCTAGACTAGTTTATCTCTTTCCATGCGAGGAAACAAAGTCATAGACATTTTTCAAGCGACAAACATCCATTTTACTATATTAAATGTAAACCCTCACTACTGTTTGCAAGCCTTTTTGTATACAAGATAACTTTTTGTCTCAATGTCAAATCATAGTATGCTCTTTTTTGTAAAGGTATATTAAGTGACAGTGAAACTTAATGGATGGAGTTCCGAAAATATATGTGACTCAACTGAAGTAAGGGCAACGTTGACGTCTCTGGCCATGTGCACGTGACAAGCATTTGCAGTTGTACTGTGACTGATGTTTAGTTAACCATAATTAGATAGTAATCTTATAATTGTTATGATTGTAATATATAACATGATTTTAATCTACTTTAAAAAAATACAAATTAAAAATTTTTCTTATATGATAATATTGGCTAAATCTCCCCAAATAGGGCAAAAAATATTAGTAAAAGCTACTACCAGTATCTTATTCTTGAATTTAATAGAACTGTCTTCAGAGTAATAACACTTAATATCATATTTCCTGTTACTTGAGGTAATCAGACTTTATTTTGTGGAATTAGTTTCCTGAATTGATTATCTTAGTTTAGTTACAACTAGTATCAAAGTGTTGAAGTATAACATGCATTTACTTTAAAATGTTAAATAATTCAGTAAGATTTGTTAAAAATATGTCCACTTCTCCCCTTTCATTTAAAATTCCACCAAAGCATTTTATTTCTATTCTTTCACCTGTTGCTTTGGTACTAATTTCTACATCCCTAACTATGTTTCTATTTTTATTTATTGAGTTTCTCTCAATTTAAAATTTCTGTTTTATTTTTATTTTCATTCTTGACTTTTCACTTTGAAAGTTGAAGATTTTGCTCACTGTTATTCAACACCCAACCAATACACACACACACACACACATATAATTTGCATCTCCTCAATATATTTCAAGTATAGTATTTATTCGATCAAAAATCAAGATTGAGAGACTAAAAAACTTTAGGCAATTCAAGACTCCAAAAAATATAGTCCCTCAGATCTGGGGATCAGGCTTTTGAGGAGCAACCACCCGAGGTTGTCACATTTGCAAAGTTATGAGAACCTCATTCTTAACATGCCAAGTGAATCTGGATGCCGGGATGAACAGGTGGTGCCAGAGTGAGGCTGGCAAGACCAGACAAAGATTTTAAAATCATAGTTGCTTCTGAATTTCTTCTGCCTTCCATTCTCATGTGTGCCTTGATTTTTAAAAACAGTGGGGATTTTGGAGTGCGTGTATCTTTTTGAATTAGAATTCTCATCTTTTTTCCAGATATATGCAGACAGCACTATTTACAATAGCCAAGACGTGGAAACAACCCAGTGTCCATTAAAAGACAATTGGTTTAAGAAGATGTGGTGTATATACACAATGAAACTACTTAACCTTAAAAAAGAATAAAATACTGCCTTTTGCAGCAACGTGCATTCCCACTATAGTATCACAGAGAGTAGCCTTGGGGCTCTAAGGATGCTTTGTTCTCTGCCCACCCATTCCTGTCTTCTCCCCTAACCCCAGGCAAACCCCTGATCTTTTTATTATCTCTTTAGTTTTTACTTTTCCAAACTGTCATAGAGTTGGAATTACTCATATGTAGCTTTTTCAAATCGGCTTCTTTTGCTTAGTGAGTGCATTTAAATTTCTCCCATGTCTTCGCCTGGCTTGACAAACTCTTTTTATTTTTTTAGCACAGAATAATATTCCACTGTCTGGATGTATCAATACTTAAAAAACAAACACATTCTATGTGTGTATCTGCTGGCTTTCATTCAAGGTTAATTGTTTCCAAAAGTATTTGTATTTTTTGGTATGATCCTTGTATATTTACCTGTGGCAATTCTTTGAAGTCTATGTTTTAAAAGTATCTAGCTTGGCCATGAACTTGGATACTACCAACCTGAGACCACTTTAAATTTCTTCTGCCTTTATATTTCTCTGTTAGTGTGAAGATTGCCATGAGGTAAGGAACCTATTTTTCTGTGTTGTTTGTGTCTTCATCTTGTTTTTCAGTTTTTTTTTTTTTCATTTTTCACCCACCCCCAAATAAAGCAGAGGCTGATAAACATCTCCAGCATCTCCTTGTGCACAGTGAAAATTTTCTGGTACTCCCACTGTATGCCAAAATATCTGATCCTGCCCCCTTTTTACCCATTTACTCAGGGCATTTCATACATTTTAGGTAAGAACTCATTAAAGACCTGGCTTTTGGCCACTTGGAGACATTAAAGAAGACCATGCAAACTGAAGTTTCCTCCCTAGATTTGTGCCTTCTCCTTTTTTCCTCCTTTTGACTTTATTTTTAACTTCATATTTTGAATTAATTCCTGACTTACAGAAGAGTGGCAGAAACAGTGCAGAATTTTCATAAATACGTCATCAAAACCCCCCTGGTATTGTCATCTTAAATAGCTGTAGTGTGATTATCTGAACCAGGAAATTAACACTTGTGTAACACTATGATCTAATCCAGGCACTATTTGAATTTCACCAGTGTATCCACTGACTTCCTTTTTCTGTTCTAGGATCCTATCTGGACTCTATGTTCCTTTCTTTCTCGTACTCTATGGGTTATGATCTGAAAACGTCTACTTTTATGTAATTATTTTATGGAGGTCAAACTCTTCTACCTTTGGCCATAAAGAGCTCTTGCAGATGTGTGCTTTGTTCTTTTACCATGTTCCCTTCACTTGTCCTCTCTCTTATTTCACTTTATTCCTCCTTCCTCCTTCATTTTCTTCTTTCTTCCTTCCCTCGTTCCCTTCCTCCCTTCTTCCTTCCTTCTCTAGTTCTTTTTCCATCATGGCACCACAATGTGTTTCATGTCCATCCTGTATATTTTCTGTCTCAGCCCTGCAATCAACCACTTCTGCAAGATATTCAAGATTTTGTTTTCTTTTTTTTTAAACATAATGTTGCTTTGAGAGTCGTTACTTCCAGGTCCTCTCAGTGGCTAGGAAGTATATGTACATATTCTAACCACACATATGCACTCATCTGTATTTCTATACTTATGTGCCTATCCATATGCATATTTCTGTCTATCTATCCTCTCCTTCTCTCTCTCTTTCATCTTTGTATCTATCATCCCTCCAAAACTGGGTGATCATACTGACATGTTGGTTCAAATGTAAATTGTTTCAGCCACTATGGAAAACAGTATGAAGATTTCCTCAAAGAATTAAAAATATAACTACCATATGGTCCAGAAACGTCCTTGCTGGATATTTATCCAAAGAAAATGAAAACACTAATTAGAAAATACCCTCTATTTTCACTGCAGCATTATATACAATAGCCAAAATGTGGAAGCAATATAGGTGCCCATCATAAATGAATGGATAAAGAAGATGTGTTTTATATATATATTACAGTATATATATGGAATATTACTCAGCCTTAAAAGAGGAATGAAATACTGCTATTTGCTGCAACATGGATGGATCTTGAGGGCATTATGCTAAGTTAAATAAGTCAGGTGGAGAAAGACAAATGCTGTATGATTTCACTTGTATGTAGAATCTAAAAAACAAAACAAATGAACAAAACAGAAACACAGTCACAGATACAGAGAACAAACTGGCGGCTGCCAAGGGGAGGGAGGAGAGAAATAGGTAAGGGAGAATAGGAGGTACAAACTTAAAAATAAATAATTTAAATAATACTATTTCCATTTGGGAAATTGTCTAAACAGCTGTCAGGAAAAGCTTCTTTAGCATGGATAATGATTCCAATTTCATTCATTCATAAAATCCTGTGTATCAACATCATCAACCAAACAGCAATCTGGCTATTTTTAGAGACTCATCAGAAATCATAAAACAGACTTGTTCCTTTAATTGTGTGCCATGCAATTTCTACTTTAAAAAAAAAAAGTGACAATGAATGTTTTTAGTTATTTTAACCCTAATTGTTAATAACACTTATTAAAACTATGAAGTACTAAAAAGGTGATAATCTCAAAGTTTTGCAAGTTTTTTTTTTTTGAGCTTGAATCTCTTAAATGAGCAGTGAAGATATTCATCTTTTGACTGAAATTTCTCATTAAAAATATTTTCATAAAGTTGATCAGGAGAAAAAGTAGTAAACAGAAGGAAAAGAAGGAAAGCTTTTCAACTTTCTCACTATTCAACTTTCTAGAACTTTCCCTCCTCAACTCCAATTGTAAGTTACATTCTTCATCTAGAAGAATGATATGCAGGCTCAAAAGTGTAGAATTAGCATAGATTTGTAGGAATTAAAGTCTACACTTGTAAAGAGGTTGTAAGAGAGAATCATTCTTCTAAATTAGTTCAAGACTCTAGTCTTATAAAATTACATTATAGTGTCCTTAAAAAGAAGTTGCAAGTGATATCCATTACTAAAACTATGTTCGTTATTGTGGAGAGGTAGAAGAAAATTATGCCAGGTAAACATAACACCAATTCTTAAAAAAGATGAGGAGGGTTCATATTGATATAAACGTGTTTCAAAACTGAATTAAAAGTTTAGAATTCTGCAGGAATGAAGAAATGTCGCAGCATTAGGGAAGTTAAAGGGCTCTTGAATGAGGAATAAGGTCCAGAAATGATCAGGAATGCACCTTTTAACTGAGTAAATCAAATGAGTACTCTTATTTGTTTTTTGGGTAATTGGTTTTATTTTATAAAAGTCCAGTTTAGAAAAATAATGATGTGGTTTACAGAAACCTGAGGTTTACGCCATAATAGTGGTAGATTTAGATAATCAAGGTGTTAAAAAAACTGATGAACATTGAGTTCAAAAACAGACCACATTAGATGCTCTTCAGAGGATTTCTTTTTAAGATAGAAGCAAAAAAAAAAAAAAAAACCCAACTTTTGAAAAGTGTTATCTGATCCATCAAACAAACATAGCAACACCATGGTGCCAATGATTGCTTATTCTTCTGATCCATTATAAAGTACTAACATATTTTAGCCTTGCCACCATTGAAAAGGGGAATACACAACTTAATAATAATAATTAGAGACTTAAATACCTCTTTTCAATAATGGATAGAAAAACTAGACAGTAGGTATCAAGGAAATAGAAGAATTAGGCAAAACTCTAAACCAAAAGGAATTCACATAAATCTATGGGACACTCAACATAGAAACAGGAAAGAATGAATTCTTCCCAAATTCAACATGGAACATTTTTTAAAGATGAAACCAAGCAGGACCATTCCGGGCTTTCCTGGGAACAGACCCACATGGTGTCTCCTTCATCTTGTTTATAGAAAAGCTTTAACCTCCTAGGTCTTCCCTGAATTCCAAGGAGCAAATTTAATTAGATAAGTGAGAAAATGGAGAAACAAAGGAAAATGGTCAAGCAAGAAAAAATAATAGTAGTTTAGCCATAAACCAGGGTCAAGGACCTTTACCTCCTCCTCGAGGGCTAGAGATAATATTCCAAGTGGTGTCCTTGAATCATTTTGCAGGTACTACAGCCTCACCAGATGGGTGATGATCATGAGAACACATACCCCAGACCCGTTGGAACCAGAAGGCTGATGATGTTGACTCAGATGATACCGCTTGGTTACCTCCTCACCAATCAGTCAGCAGAAGGTCCATGAGCTGATTAGGCAACGTTCGACCCTCTCCCTCACCTTGCCTTTCCAAATCTTCCCCTTAAAGCCATCATGAGCTGCCTGTTGTCCTTTCTTGGTCCCACGTTAGACACCTGCAATAAACACTGTACTTTCCTTCACCACAATCTGGTGTCAGTAGATTGGCTTTACTGTACCTGGTCCAAGTGTACCCACATTTGGTTCAGTAATGAGGATATACCAGACTGCTAGACCTCTAAAAAGCCACATTAAATTGAAATGATTTAAATCATAAAACATATTTTTGTAGAAATTAAAAAAAAACTGATCCTAAAATGTATATGGAAATACAAAGAAACAGGAATACCCAAAACAACCTTAAAAATGAGCAAAATAAGTGGACTCACAGTTCCTGGTATCAAAACTTACTATAAAGCTGTGGTAATCAAGACAATGTGGATCTAGATTAAGAATAGAATATAGATCAACGGAACAGTGTTGACAGTGAAGAAGTAAACCCTTACAATTACTGTCGATTGATTTCTGTCTAAGGTACCAGGGCAATTCAGTGTAGAAAGAGTGGTCTTCTCCACGAATGGTGATGGCAACTGGATGTCCACATGCAAAGAAATGAAGCTGGACCTATACATGTATTTGCATTTTAGACCAAGTGCAAAGATTAATTCAAAATATATAATGTATCCAAGTATAGAAGCTAAAGCTACTAAATTATTAGAAGAAAATCTCAGAATAAATCTTCATGATCTTGGATGTGGCAATGGTATCTTAGATATGACACCAAAAACAAGAGTGACAAATAAATAGGTCAATTCAACTCTTCCAAAATTAAAAAGATTTTTGTACTTCCCAGGATAAAAGAAAGTGAAAATATAACCCATGGAATGGGAGAAAATAGTCGCAAATTTTATCTTGTAAGGTGCTGGTATCCAGAATATATAATGAACAAATACAACTCAAAAATGAAAAGGAAACTCAGTTCAAACTTGGGTAAAAGGTATTAACAGACATTTCTCCAATGAGGATGGACCAACTGTAAAAATATGAAAAGATTCTCAACCGAAATGATCACTATGAAATAGAAATCAAAATATTTCCTTTTTGTAAATCAAAACTTTTAAATAGAACTACTATATGATCCAGCAATTCCACGTCTGGATATTTATCTGAAGAAAACCAAAACACTGATTTAAAAGATACATAAACACCAGTGCCCATTGCATGCTTATTTATAATAGCCAATATATGGAAACAAAGTGTCCATTGATGGGTGAATGGATAAGAAAATATGTATATGTATTTACCTATTTATTTATTTTTGGTGGAGTTTCTGGGGGTTGAACCCAGAGCCTTGTGCATGCTAAGCATGCACTCTGCCACTGATCTATACCCTAAGCCCCCCAAAATTATGCTACCCTCCCCCTCAAGTGTATTTTTTAAATGAAACAAACTTTAACCACTTGCATGGCTAGATTTTTCAGAGGAGCCAAAGACCAGTCTCTTCCTTTTGACCAGGAAGGGAATTTGAATCATAGGGATCTATGTAAGAGGTCCCAACTTTTCTTTCCTTGGTTTTGGTGCCCTTTCCTGTTTTATTTAAAGCTGTTTACACTAGAGTCTCATTACTGCTAATGAGTGTTTTGCTCATATTGATCTTTTTGAGGTGGTATTTTATTTGACATGTTAAAGACTTTATTCAGGTCTTCGGCTCCCAGGGTGGTTTGATCCAAGCTTGAAAGCCTGGGCATCTTTTGTGAATGGCTTTCTCTTTTCTCTTTTTTTTGCCTGATATAATGGGAACTCTGTTTATTAGTGAATTGCAGGTATACGTTCTTATTAGGCTACTGATTTTGGAACTGGTTAGAATTTATTAAAGATATAAAATGATTAGTTTAAAAACATGCACATTTAATCATTCCGAAGGAGTAAAATCAGTAGCACAAATGTGCATGAACAAACAAGCATTGACATTTAGTGATTCAAAAGTTTTCTTTGTGTATATTTAAAAAACACAATCAATGGTAAAGAGTGATGTGGTCCTTGCATGAGGATATGTTCTTCAAGTCTAAGCAGAAAACTTATTTTCTGGAACCTAATCTGTGATTAACTTATAATACAATAAATATCCATCACTGAAATATCCTACAGGGAATGGCAAAATCCCATGTGTATCAAGGTTGCGAAATTTTAGTCTTTGTTGTGCACTTCATATGATTAAGACTAGTATCTACAGTTTGGCTAATAGGAAATTCAAACACTTCTATCAGCAAGCAGTGATCATGTCCCATCTTACTTTTTTATAATAATTTTCCACATGGTTGTCAATTTATATTTTAATGTACCTATCAAAAAATATCTCTGCATTTAAGACCACCGAACACTGTCCATTGTTACGGCTCTAAGATAAAAGCCAAAAGCCAATCAAGATTTTTTTCAGTCTCCTTATGCACTTTCATCTCCTAAAATTCCCATCCACAAAGTTCAGTTTAAACTCCTTAAGGCATTTTGTATTTACCTTGTTTGGACTATTTCTCTTAATCTAATTTCAGGTTTAGTGTACTGCTGAAAAAAAAAGTCCATCATTGTTTAAATGATCACAGACAATAACATTAAAGCAGAAAAAGGCATTACCTTAACCTCTTGAAATTTACATATGTGATTAAGTTTCAGAGAAAACAATGTGCTGCCCACTGTTTCCTTGGCACATACCTTTATTGAACTTTTACTTTGCATTTGGCACTTTTCTAGGCACGAGAGGCTCATCAGTGAATAAGAGAGATGAAAAAACCTGTCTCAATGGAAATTAGATTCTAGTGCAAATAAGGAGGTGGTAAACAAACTAACATTTTTATATATAAATATATAAACTAACATACATATATATATATGAAGTCCATAGCAAGCTACGTTGTGTGATGTGTTAATGAGAACAAAAATATAGCCAGAAAGGGGGCTAAAGAATGTCTGTAGGGTGGCATTTGCAAAGCTAAAATGCAAATGTGGCCATGAAAGCAGTGCTGAGAATGTGCCCTTTGAATGAAGATGTGAAGGAGACTAAGTGAGCTCTCCACAGACCCTGAAGATGCCAGGCAGAAGCACATCAAATATAAAGACACCAAGATGAGGCACACCTGGTTGCGCAGAAAAAGCAGAGGCGAGTGTCTATAAAAAGAGCGATTCAAGTAGTAGGAATAAACTTGGTCAGAGACATGTGATGAAATTTACTAAGGCTTTGTAGTTCACTGTGATAACTGGATTTTGCCTAAAACGAGTGATGTTCATGGGCTCTGAGAAGGTGAAAATCAGTCTTCTCAGAAAACAATCTGTCCTTTCTTTCATCAACACTGTTTCTAGAAGAACACAGTCAAGACCACATCATAGTTACAAAATAACCACATTTTCCTTAAATGTGATTTCTTTCTTACCAGCCCCAAATCGCTCTTCTTGTTTTCTGAACAAAGATTAGCAAGCTACCCAGTGCTGACCTGCCCTGCGAATTAAGAGTATCTAATCCAAAAAGACCCTTGCCTTTTAAATTCCTCCTTAAAATCTCATCATTAGACCCTCCACATAAATGCTGTCTTTCCGACACTTACAGACACTCTGATGTAAACTTTCTCTTCCTACACCAAGCTGAATCAATCTAACATTGACTACAAGTGTCCTACTGGTGGGATTAGATAGTTCTGAGCAAAGGACCGATCATATTATAATTTATATTTTGCAACATCTAGGCTGTTGTTTTACATGCAGATGGCAGTTGGACAAGACAGAAGAAGGGAAATCGATTAGAAGGTGAACACAAGAATTCAAAGGTGAAGTAATATGGCAGTGAACACAGAAGGGCTGGAAAGGGGTTGGATAGTGGATGTCTACCAGGGAAGAGCTGGCAGCAGTCCCTAATGGATTGCATATGAATGCACCAAAAGAAGCATCAAAGAGGACTCTAAAATCCTGGGCATAAACTGCTGATAGAAAACATTGCCACTTACTGAAATTGAGAAAACTGAAGGATAAGCAGGTTTAAAGAGGGGAGTTCTGCTTTGGACACGGGATGCCTGAGATTACATCGTGGTGAAGATGTTAAGTAAGTAGTTGGATACAGGAGCCTAGAGTTCAGGGGGAGTTGGGGCTAGAGATATAAAATGATGACTTCTCCCAGTTTAGAAGGCATTCGCAGCCAAGAGACTGGAGAATGCAAGAAGGGAGTGACTGCATTTTCTCTCGTATTTGTATTTTCCAAACTGATTAGCTGTATTTTTATAACTTTAGTCAGGTTCATCTTTGCATGCTGTAGATGCTGTGGTCTCCATAAGAGAGACTGGATTTTCATAATATCTAATCTTTACAAAGGCCATTAAGTTAGTCTAATATGTCCAGAGTATTCGTTTAAAATTTTTAAAGAGGCAAAAAATAGAAAATCCAATTTCATAATATTCATGCCACTTACTTTTACTATTTAACTGTATACATTATTCTGACACTACCTGAGTATTACTAGAGCTGTCACTGAAAAAAGCCTAGGAGGGAGAAAAATTAATTCAGTTTCAAAATATGATATTTTCATCTAATGTTTCAATTAACGAAACAGTCAACCCTTTCTTCAATTGGTTATTTTATGACATGACAATACGCATTTTAATCATTCTACACTGCAGATAATCTCTCAGGATATATTGATACTGACTGATAAAAATCAGCTTTTTAACATTTTAACCAGTGTTTCAGTAATCAGTTGTTAATTTTAATAGAATCAGATTCTGTTTTGACCCATATCTGACATATAAATGGGATAAGTGTCAATTGGAACATGGTAGAAGGTTGAATGCCAATAATTTATCCTAGATACCAGTAATGTTTATTTTTATTGTCTTCTGATTAGTCTAGTACAAACATCATGTCTTTGGTTTTGTCCAGCCATTTACTATATCAATATTTCTTTTTTTCTAATTTAAGACTAAATGAGACTTCTTTAAAATGATATTCCCCTAACTTGATGTATCCACTTTTAAGAAAAAATAAGACTAATATCTAAAGACCTAATTGCCTGTTTGTGGGGCTTATGTACAAATCTCATATGTTATTTAAATCTTTTGCAATGCAATTTTTTATAGAATTATACTCAGTTACAATGTGTCAGTTTAAGCTTTAAACTAAGCAAGTGAGGAACAGAATTAGTATCTACTCTGTGCCTTGCACATAGTGGGGTTGTCATTTTTTGTTTCACGGAAACCTCTTAACAATGTGGATAAGCTTATTTTCGTTCAGTTATTTAAAATCAAGAAACTGAGTTTCATAAAACAAAGGCAGTTTGTTCAAGAACAGCCTACCATAACCAAGATTTAAATTAAAATCAGCCCGATTGGAATCACTTTACCTTTCATGACATGCCTGGCCTGCTTCAACTTATAAAAATTAAGTGTATTGTAGATGGCTTTATTGATTAACCTAGCATAGATTTCCCCCCACTTCCAACTTTCTTTAAGAAACTAGTTTTTCACTGATTCAGTCAGGAGGCATTACCGAGTGACCATCGCATTTGGTTAAGTGTGGATAATGTCAAAATAAAATAAAACATTGACCCTAGTTTAGACAGGAAAGGTCTTGTGACTCAGTTGTACACAATGCCATACCATAGAGCTGTGCATGAAATGCTACTCTGGAATCAGAAGCAAGATAATTCAGTTAAACCCCAAAGCAGTGGGGAGATTCGGAGAGCCCGTGAGTCTGTTCAATGTTTAGAGACCCTCCAGACAAAGAAATGAGTCTAAAGCCATTGCATTCAGAAGGAACAGCATATGTGAAGACACGTGTGGAAGCCTGTGATGGAAGGTGTCGTCTGGGCAGCTGTGAGCAGGCTGAAAGGCTGTTGCGTACATAACCATGAGCAGGAACAGGCCATGAGGCTTGAGCTACAGAGCCCGGCTAGATGATTAACAGCTTGGGTACCAAGCAATGGGCTGTAAATCTGTACTTGTATGTACTTATGTTTTCTATGGAACTGAGCTTTGAAGAATGAAATGCGGGCTCTTTAGAACTGCAGAATTGTAAGCAGCAGACTCGAAAGCAAATTTTGTGTCAAGGGTAGAGTTTTCAGCGATTTATTGGGATGTCACTCACAAGATTGTTCTGCAACTTCTGCTGGCTATTTGCAAACACCTTTATGGAGCAGTATTTGTTCCCTGAAAGGGAAAGTTATTCTAGTAAAATATATTTGGGTTATTAGGTTGCCTGGGGTGCGGATAGGATTTTGATGAATAATCAGACCCATATTCAGAATTAAATGTTTTAGGTCACAGTGTCAGCTCATCCCTGCGTAGGTTTTGATAAGATTTCAAAGATAATAATTTTAAAATAAAAGGAATTGTTAAGGTTCTTTTTTTTTTTTCCCCCAGTTGCTTTCTATGTTATTTTGTGCTGAGAAGTGCCACCTTGTATGATTATACAGGTGTGATTAGAGGAATAAAGAATGTCATGTGTAGTTTTCATAGAAAATCAGACCCTACTAATATTAGAACATTCATTAGAATATACCAAAGCTGAACAACTTTTAAAGGAGGAAGTGAAGACACAAAAGAGTTAAGGGGAGAGCTCAAAGTCACAAGAAATTCAGTGAAAAACCCAGGTCTGAAACAGATCTACTCGGCTCTATGGTAATGGATTTATTTTTTCCCACTACACCTCGGTTTGATTTCTGGGTAACTTACCCTAGCTATTGCTTTTCAGGAAATGAATAAGATTTCAACATTCACATGTCAAATAATGGGGTACTGATGAAGAATAGTTCTACACCACTGAAAGGAACAAATCCGGCAGTGGGTTCAGATGCCTAGAAACTTATTTTACTTAGTTTCAAAGTATTCTAGTTAAAAGGTATTAGAAAGACATGAAATGATAAAGTATATATATATTTCCTCCTTTCTATTCTAGAACTATGTTAACAGTTCCCTAGGACAGACCTTTATACACAGAGGGCTGTTGCTTGATTAACTTTGCAGGTGCAGTATCTGAATAATCATAGTGTGTTTACTACTTGTCCAAAATGTCGACTGATATCTAAACAAAAGGAATAATATAAAATTTGCCTGGAGACACCACAAATTGGTTTGCTCTTCTCGAGATAGCCAGTATTTCATTTTTAGTTGTAGAAAACCTTAGAGATGGAATTGCATAGATGTTGTAACATAAATACTAAATCTCTATTTCCTTCCTTAAATTTTCAAAAAGATAATTTGGATAAATTCTACTTAAGTAAAATTCTACTTAAGTCATTTTTCACTCTGCAAAGGACAATTTCAAAATAATACTAAATGAACATCTTATAGAGATAGTTAAAAAGTATCTTTTGCCTCTGAAAGAGTATCGCTTTAGAATTGCAGTTATTCAAACTTATTATTAATCAACTTTTTCTTTCCTTTTTATTGTAAAAGTATGAATCCCTTGTATGTGGATTCAAGAATTATTTTAAAATCATTTTTGTTAAAATATAAAGTCTGTGCAGATAATAAATTGACCTCACTGAAAGGGATGTGGGGAGAGGTTACTGTGGAAGTAACTTTGCCTATTGTTGAGCTCTGTAAGACTAAAAGCAAAAGGAACTGTAAGTAAGAAGCACTGTACTCTAGTTGATATACTGGTTTTCCACAGGGATTCAAGCTGAAAATTCTGATACCATTGTGCATGCATCCTGGAACTGAGCAATCTTGTACGTGGACTGTGGATAGTGCAGCCAGGTTTCTCCTTGTTGGATTGAGACATTACAGAAATACAAGAAGAGAAGGTTGAAATAACCTAGGTGGAAATGTATTAGAGAGGGACATATTAATATAAACTCATGTGTAGTTAATATAGATACAAAGGGTGGCTCATAGAAATATTTATAGATATGTGTATATGCAGAGATCAGTGTGCACACACATATTTTGTTGTTCTCTCATCTGAGAGGGGCTAGAAGCAATGACATCCCTGTAGCAATAAGAACATGTAACACTCAGGACTGGATTCTAATACCATTCTCCAGGAAGAGGATCTGGGGCTCCTTCGGGAACAGCTGTTTTTAGGATTGAGGAAGGAATATACAAGGAGCAAAGTAGTGGTGCCAGACAGCAAAGACATCCTCAAAATAAAGTAAAATAAAATAAAATAATAAAATAGAAACCACATTCACATCAACAGTTATAAAGAAGGAGAAGCGTAACTTCCCACTCTGTAAGCATGGGCTTCGCACAGTGACTTTCTCCTACAGTTTCCCTAGGGGACAAGACAGGGAGTAACTTACAGAGAAAAAACTTTGCAAATACTACGCAGCCTGGTATCAAAGTCAACATCGTCAGCAGTCAAAAATCATGTTGATGTACAGTCCCCTGATATGATACAATGAAAAAGGAACTTGATCTCTGTGCTCTCCCCCTCAGCCAACCCCGTAACTTCAGTCTAATGGAGAGAAGTACATCAGACGAATCCCAATTGAAAGACATTCTACAAAATATCTGCCCTGCCTACTCCTGAGGTCGTCCAAAACCAGGAAGGTCTGAGAAACTGTCAGTTTAGAGGAGCCAGAGGAAGCACAACTACAGTAAAGGGCTGTTCGGGCAAAACAAAGAAAAATATCTTAAAATGATAGATTTCACTTAATGATGCAAAATATTGGTTCACTAGTCATGATAGATACACCGCACTAATGTAAGTTTTAATAATAAAAGAGAATGAGGATGAAAAATTTGGAAACTCTGTATCATCTTTGCTTTTCTCTGAAAATCTAAAATAAAACTTTAAAATGTATGATAGTTTTAGTAACCTAAAGAAATCTTTCTAGACTTGTAGAAAGTAAGTGTATTTCACTTGAGAAATCACACTAATGATATTACTATCATTAATATTTTATTATTTAATTTAAAATTTGTTTTTAATTTATTTATATTTATAATTAGTTTACACATTAATTTTAATTTAATATTTAACACCTTTAATAGTAGCAAATAAGGATATAATAATAGCAAATGATAACATAATAATAGCATATATTTGTAAAAATATTTTATGTCAATCATGGTTCTAAGTGATGTAAATGTATTGTTTCATTTTAATTCTGAAAATAGTTTAAATATAGTTATATTTTTAATATAAATAGTTTAAATTATAGTGATTTATATCTATCTATCGATCTATATATATGACACTTGTGGTAGTGTTGAATTTTTCCAGGGGTTTGGTCTTTATTCCTGTCTTCTTCCACCCCAGTAAACTGAGCAGTGATATTGATTTACAAGGACTGAATCATCATTTGTACCTGATGACATCATTTCAGCATCTAACCCTTCCCTGGCTTCCAGCTTGGTATCGGCAACTGTTCACGGAACATTCTTTCGTTAACATATTCCCCAGATCTCAAGGTTTCCTTGTAGAAAGCTAAAGCCAAACTCCAGTTTTTCTTGCTCCAGATTTCCTGTTCCAAACCAGCTTTTCTTTGCTCCCACTGTGTGCGAAGAGGGTCTTCCACCCAGTCCCCCACGCACCAAGAACTTCTGTATCTAGTTCACTTCCCCCCTTTCTCCCTGCACGTAACTCGCACATATTTTATCATGTAGAGAATTTCTTAAGCTACTCCATGGTGTTGCTGCCTCTGCATCCATTTTGTTTGGCTGAGCTGTCTGTGGGGACCTGAAACTAACTCCAGCCCCTCCTGGGAACACCGAAAAAGAACTAACAGAATCACAAGCAAATGGAAGTTCCTCATATGACTTCCCCAACAGCCTTGTGACCATCTCCCCTGGTTCCGAGGACCTGCTTACCTTAGGCCCCAAGACCCTAGTGGGGCTTGCCCAAACCCTGCTCTTTTGGTTTAAATTGATCCAAACTGGCCTCATCCCAGGAACCCCAAAGCATTGCATGCAGAGACCCTAATGCAGGTCCTGTCTTTCTCCAGTGTGCCCTCTGCCTCCACCTCCCTGTGGCCCCTGGAGGCATGCCTGGTGTTTCCTTCAGGACCTGAGAGTAATAAACTGCTAGATTTCAATTCCTCTTGTGTCTGTTGTTAAAACAGATCTCACCAACCAGCACCCTGTGTTCCACTTAAGTATGAATTTGTCATAAGTCACTAACTACTTTTTTTCATTTTTTTTTTCCCCTCTCTTGCCAGTCTTTGGTAGCCCTTTTTTAGTTCAAGTCTGGGATTCCCATCTTCCAATTTATCTTCCACAGATCCAACCGTTAGCTTCCTAAAACAAAAATTAGCACCTTAGCAGATAGGATTAAAACCCTTGGTATATCCCTAATGCCTCAGATCCAAACTCCTGACCGTATCTTATCAGCTGCTTCGTATTTGTTTCCAAAGAATCTTTGGTGGGACTTTGATTTGGGTTAAATTGTGTCCCCCAAAAAGATATGCTCAAGTCCTAATCCTCTTGCCAGTGAATGTGACATTTGCAAATTGGGTGTTTGCTGATATAATCAAATTAAAATGAAGTCTTACGAGATTAGAATGGTCTCTAAATCTGATGACTGGTGTTCTTAAAAGGATAGAGATTTTGGAACATAGGAATGGAGAGGACACAGAGGGATGAAAGCCATGGGCTGACAGAGGCAGAAACTGCAGTGATATTGATTTTTGTGTCTTCTTTGGGATCCATTGTAGGGAAAAGTTTCTAAAGCCAGCAGATCTTAACACAGGAGCAGAAACTGACTGCTGGAGAACAGAAGATCTAACACGGGAGGACGCGGTTACTGCTCTCTTATTGCTGCTTGTGCTTCTGCTCTGTTTGCTCACCACCCTGCAGGTTCCTTATGACCATAAATAACAGTCCCCTTGACCCCACTGCTCTGTCTCCCTAAACTCTGTTCCTACTGTAACCCCATAGGGGAAGGGAAAAACTTCAGTTCTTGCCTTGCCAGAAAGAAAATAATTCAGACGGGAGATTGAAGCATTGTGTAGTGAAAGATTTTAAAGGATTTATTAGCAAAGGGAAAGTACCCCTCCAGGAATGGGAGGCGGGCTGATCCAAGGGCGGATAGTGATGGTCTTTGTTTGCATGCTCACTGAGAGGGGGGTCTCTTGATTGACTGACAGCTCTTGCCCTGGAGTGCTCCGTCATGCTCATTCCCCTCTGTGCATGTCCTTACCCGTGATGTACATAGACAAACCCCATGGGGGAGGCCTACGCTGCAATGCTAATTATAATACAATGAACATTGGGTCATGTCTGGTTAGGTCCTTATGGCTATCACTCAGTTGTGGCCAGTCGGGTTCCAACTGGTTTCCTGCTGGCACCCGTGTAGAGGAAGCAAAGCCCCTTTATGCTGAAGGCGGGCACAACTGCCATCTTCCGGACCCTCCAGTCTCTCCTTCACCTTATCTGCCCAGGCCCCTCACTTATCTAACCACCTAACACTACCACCTCTGACCCAACGTTCTCTGTAGAGTATCCTGCTTTTTTTCCTTTAATTACTGCCTCTCCACTTCTGCCTAGGATTCCAGCCTATAGTTCCTCCCTGGGGAAGTTTGAATGCAGCAGTTCTCACATTTTAGTGAAGCTCAGCATCACCTGGCGGCAGGTTGTCACAGAGATGGCTGAGCCTCCCCGCACAGTCCCTGATTCAGTAAGTCTGAGGGCGGGTCTGAGGATTTGTATTTCTAATAAGTTCCCATTTCTCCATGGAGGAATGAAGAGATGGGCATTTTAAAATGCTAGAAGCAGATGACGGTGACATAAGACTGGACTGGACGTTACCTGTCACCTTTTCCAGTCCAATCTACTTTCTCTTGAGAAACTAAGGGGGCTGGGTTAGGTAAAACTACTTTTTTTGGGGGGGGGGCATAAGTATGTTTATTTATTTATTTTTAACGGAGGTACCGGAGGTTGGACCCAGGACCTCATGCGTGCTAAGCACACACTCTACCACTGAGCTATACCCTTCCTTGCTCCCTTGGTAAAACTATTCTTAAGAAACTAAAAAACTAAGATGCACATTGAGTTGTGAATATGGGTATGCAAACTGCACATACAAACACACAGGCACACACACATATTTACATTTTTTAACATTATCTGTATGCATATGTGTATATTCAGAGAATTTTGATAAGATAGTAAGTTTTAATTCTCTCATTCCAAAAAAAAAAAAAAAAAATGCTAAGGAACTGCAGAAGCTGGAGGGGGCAAGGAAGGATTATTCCCTGGAGCCCTAGAGGATTCAGAGGGGGCACTGATTTCAGGCTTCAAGCCTCTGGGGATGGAAGAGGGTAAGCTCCTTTTGTTTTAAACCTCCCAGACTGTTGTGCTTTGTTAAGGCAGCCCGAGGATTTAATACAGATTTCTTCTGATTCCCAAGACACTGTCTCTGCTTTTGCATGTCTCTGATTCTGGTCCCTGATGGAAATGGCACCCTTCGTATTGTCCACAGCATAACTCAGTCATGAATCCATGACTCTTTTAGGTGGAACTATTGGCTTGTATCTGTATTTCCTTGGAACCATTTATAAGGATTTGCTAAAATATTTAAAAATATTTAGAAGTTTATGTGTTTCACTGTTAAACTGTAATTTTCTCAAGGCAATAGTTCATTCCTAGCACTTAGCTGAGTATCTGGTACCAGAGCTCTCCAGTAAATTTTATTAAACGACAGTGAATGACATTCCCTTTGTGTTTTCACATGCATTATGTGGGCTGACCATATATAAGGATATTTAGCACTTTGAAATAAATACTCATGTATAATTTAAGAACATATTCTAAAAGATTAAATGTAATTGTATGAAATGGCATAATCTATAATTTAATATTGGTTCCATATTATTTAAAATGTAATATTAAATTTAATATTTAGAGAAGTAACTATATCCATCTCATTAAAATTAGTGGATTTTTTAAAATAATAAAATCGTGAATATTTTTCTCAGTTTTAACTTAAAATGACATATGTTTCCATGAATAATATTGACCTTCTTATTGGAATTGTCTAGGGAAGTAAAAACTTTCCAATCTAAATAAGATACATTAACATCTCACTCTAAACAGATGTTAAAGGAAACCACAGAAAGATAATTGTACTTTGATACCAATTCAATCATCTTTCCTGCTCTAATTAAAGGAGGAAATAAATGATCCCTTGAGGGACTTAGAGCATTAATACTGCAAATGCCTCATTTAAATTATTTAGATATATGCTTTATTGCATATCACTTTAAAGGATCCTCCCAAGTTTAGACAGAATCTAAATAGATTTAGGAAAGTCACACACAAAAGGGAAATACTGAGTACTATTGATATTAAGGGGGAAAAAAAAACAGGAGAGGAGTCAATTATGTGAAAATTTTAAGTTATCTCCTGTTTAATCTAACTCATAATGAGAAAAAGAATGACACACATAGAACAGGGACAGAATTCATCAGATGTTTCATCAACAAGAACAGAAAGTGATACAAGGACATTCTTGAGATAATCAACCAAATGTCAGCTATGGGAGGAGCGTGGCCAGTCTCACCGCCGCGATGTACGACTGATTGTTCAGGACTCTGCGGGAATCGCTCAGCACAAGAGGAATACAAATTAGATCTCTCAGTAGTTCAGACCTGTACCAGCCCCTCTCTCTCTCTCTCACGAAGGGAGAAGCTGAGAATTTGAAAACATCTTTCAGCTTGTTGTTTTATCCTTTGCCGCTACAGGAAGGCAGGGAAACACTCCCAGCCCCAGAGCAGGCAAAGAGAATGAGAACAGTGGGTGGGGGTTAGAGAGTAACTAGAATGATGCGAGAGACGCTGGTAAACAGGGCGTCACAGCGCTGTGCGTCGCCAGAACGTTAGGGAAATCAGCGCTAATTGGAAGGAAACGCAGAACTCTAATGTGAGTTTAATGTTTACAGATCCAGTAGCGTAAAAGTTAGATGTGCGAGGAAAAGACCAATAAAAAATAATAATAATAATTGGCACTCTGCTGTGTGGCTGTTCCTTTCACTTGTGGAAAGTACAGAAAAAAAATTTTTTGAGGAAATACACCATGAGGTGATTCTCTGGGTACATTAAAGACAACAGGGTCCTATCAATAATTCCAACAAAAGTTAGAATGGAAAGCAATTTGGACCATTGGAAAAGATGCCGGGTGGCGGGGAGAGTTCGCAAATGACCCCAGTGGGAACCTGCACCCACTGGGGAGTTTTATTTCTCTCAACGATGTTAATAATATTAGAGAAATTGAGGAATTTTTTTAAAAAATTTAAATGGTTTGACTCCTATTTACACATTCCCTCTAGGTATGATATAGTATAGTAGCAATAAAAATAAAAATTTTTTTGGAACAGACCAGGATTTGAACACTAATTTCATGATTAACTGACTGGGGCCTTGGTCAATTCCCCTAACTTTGTGGAACTCAGTGTCTTCATTTATAAAACAAGAATGTTAAAACCCTGCCTCATACCTGCATTCATCTGAATGGAGTAGTATTTGTAAAGGACAGTATCCTGCCTGGCTCATTGCTGGTGCTCAAAAAATTTTAGACCATCATGTCCCACCTAAACCATCCCATAGGCAACAGATCCTTCTGATGTTCAGAAGCTGTTTAAAATGTATTTTATATATTTTGTTATATTCAAAGATCATTATACTAACTACTATGTATAAATTAGATAAACAGCACCCTACTGTATAGCACAGTATTCAATATCTTGTAATAGCCCATAATGAAAATGAAAAATAATATGTAAATATGTATATATTTATATATTAAATTAATCATTATGCTGTACACCAGAAATTAACACAACCTTGTAAATCGACTATACTCAATAAGAAAGATCAATTTGGTAGGGAAAAAAACCCCAAACCCCCAGAGATCATTACATAACCCAGTACATAAAAGGGCAAAAAAAAAAATGATATATTTAAGAAAGAAGAATGCCAAAAGTCCAGAGCAGAATCATTGAGACTAGTTGTAAGGCCACCTAGTCTGGAAGAGGCAAGTTTCACACTTACATTAATACAACTGATTATAATTAATATTGTTATTGTTATTATCTTAGTAATAATGATTTTAATTCAGAGGAGATAGTTATAGTTCTTAATGGCAAGAGAAGCAACTTTTCTGAACAGAAGTCGGAGAAAAGGATCTTTCTCAGTATGTATTTCAAGAAACAGAGATGAGACTCAATGCTTAGATATGCCTCGACTTTGAAGAGGTACGTTCCTTGTTCAGAACACTTTCATTTTTAGTATTTTGTTAATTTCCAAAAGTGGTATAACATTGACTAAGGCTTATTGTAAAATAATAAGGATTATCTAATTTGTTGCACATTCTTTCTTGGTTTTGATTTTTGATAGCTATGTAATCGGCATGAAGTGTTATTTTTAGAAATTTTGGTTACTGTCCATTATAATTATAAAATTATATTTTATATAGAAAACAACATATTACTTTGATAGTATTAACTGTTAGAAACTACCCAGTCTTCATCATTATACTTTCCTAAACTCTATTTTATTAATGTACTGCTGTTTGTGCTTTTTGTCCTGTTCCTCAGATTAAGCTCAAAAAGCCTTCATGGTTTTCGATTCATTTTTGTAAAAATATGAGTTCAGATGAATTCATTATAATTTTCCTTATTTTATGTGCACATTTCTGATTTTATCTTCCTCGCATTCCTGTTTTACTTTGGGTTGTTTTTCAATTCCTTTTGCAATATTACCATTGCTGACTATGTTTATTTAATGTTCGATTTTCAAGATAATTTGTAATCGAGTTTTCTTATGAATTCTCACTTGTCTAAGTCTCACATGTGGACAGATCACGTTATCATTTACATTATTTCCTAAGTTTTCCATTTTTGTGTTTTTAATTTCTTTTTGATTCATCTGTTATATAAAATAATATTTTATTTTTTACTAATTTCTAGTTTTTGACATGCAGATTTAATTTTTGACATGAAGTGTACCTTGCAAAATTTTTTGTTTTTAAATTTGATTTCTCAACATTTTCTTTTTGGAGATTTTATAATATATTTTTGTAGACAAATTATGAAATCATAAAAATGTTCTTTAACTTTTGATATATATTAAATACACTGAAAGTACCCTATTCATTTCAATTTTTAATTTACTTATTTTACCTATGAAATCTGGTTAAAGAATAATGAGACTTTCCATACAGTTTGAATTTTAAATAGTTTAAAATATTTTATGTTGTTATTTGTTATTTATAATTTCATTAGTATCTATATTCTGGAAGCTTTTTGGTGTTGGGGACTATGTTAATTTTTTATTCTTACTTAGCACAATGCTAGACATAGACTCTCACTAAATGTATGCTATATAACTAAATGGATATGCATTTTAAGCTTTAAATTGAGGATTATATTTCTTCTAAACTTTTAAGATTGCATTAAAATAAAAATAAGAGATAATTTAGAGAGTAAGTCAATATAAACACTCCATAACAACTTATAAAATTCACATATATCAATATTAAGAAATTCCTAGATATAGCTTATGTTATTGTTTACAGAGAAATACTATAACGCAGTCAATCCAAAATCATGGAAATGGAATTGTTACCGAGTCCAAACTCATTCTGCTGGCCGCACGACAGGCCAATAAATCGGGATACGAGGTGTTGGGGCAAGGAATAGCGACTTTATTCGGAAAGCTGGCAGACCGAGAGGCTGGCGGACTAATGTCTTGGAGGACCATCCTCCCCAGTCAGAATACGGGCTCCTTTTACACAAAAAAAGGGGAGGAGGTGTGGTTGGTTGTTGCAAACTTCTTGGTGTAGGAATTACCCGTTCCCACAGCTATCGCGTGGGCCAGCTCATGGTGTCCCTGTAAACCACAAGACAAATGTTATTCTCTGTTCTGCAACTTGTTATCTTTACGTGAGTGCAGAGCTAGCAAGACCAAGCCTAGAAAACAGGACGCAGGGTTAAAGCCAAAGGAACAGATCTAATGTGGAGTCCAATTTGTTCTTTTCTATTACAGAATGAAAAATTTTAAAAAGAAGGAAAATATAATAAATAGAATATTTTTATTCTTTTATCTTCCTTTTCTAATACATTTGATAAAGATAATATCTTTACTTTTAAACTGTCTGCTTATTCACCGTTAGGTGGCTTTTCATTAATATATTAAAATGAGTCTTTGTTTTATATCTTTATTAAATCTAAAGTTTTATCTAAATCTATACAGTCTCCCCCAAATCTCCTCATGGTTCCAAAAATGTATGGTTTATTAAGTCCTTGAGAGGAAATACTGGAAATTTTAAGTGAGCCCCCGTCCCACCCTGGGAGCCAGTGATAAAATTCACTTATACCTCCTCAATAATGTATATGGAAATATAACAGCCAGTGTAGATCAGAACCTAGACTAACACGCTACCCTTCCTGCATCCTTACATGAATTTGAACTTTCTCCTTGAACAAGGTGGAGGGGACTGGCACATACCACACTTTTCCCCAGCTTCCCTTATCTCAGGTAATTTTATGATGTCTACTTGCATTCACCATGATGCCATGAATGTTGAGTTTTCTTTGTAAGAAATTGTGGATTGCCTGTGTATGTGTGTGTGTGTGTGTGTGTGCACATTTGTGTATATTGAAAGTCTATTTTTATGTCAGTTTTATTTATAGTTGTTTTTCTAAGAGTGTATTCATTGGATATATATTGCTCAAATTTATCCCACAGTGGTGTTTCTAGAACTATTTAATAACATTATCATAATTGTAGGTTCTATAGTAGTGTTAATATTTTAAATACTAGTATTGTTTATGCTTTAGTTTAAGTACAGGTTCTCTATGGATTTCTTTTTCTTATTTTTTTGGGGGGGGAGGAAATAATTAGGTTTATTTATTTACTTAGTTTTTTAAGTGGAGGTACTAGGGATCGAACTCAGGACCTTATGCACGCTAGGCAGGCACTCTACCACTGAGCCATCCCCTCCCCCTAGATTTGTTTCTACAGATATATCAATTTTATTATCTCAAAAACCAATTTTCACTAAGCCAACTTTAGTATGTGTCTTTTATTAATTTCTTCTGTTGACTCTATTATTTCATTCTTTTCACACTTTTACTTTAATTTGCTATTTAGCTTTCTAAATTCTAAGGAGAATGCTTGGTTCACTGATTTTCAGTCTTGTTTTCTATTATATGCTTTAAAGAGATTATCCTTCTGTCAAGATTATCAAGCTGCATCCGTCAAGGTTTGATATGGAATATTTTTTATTAACACTTGTTTCGAAGTGTTATTTAAAACCTATTATGATTTGTTCTTGGACCCATCAATTGCATAGGAGTGTATTGCTTAATTTCCAAGCACTGAATATCTTCTGGTTTTCATGTTGTTACTGGTTTCTAATTTAATTCTACTGCAAAAACACACTCTGTATGTGTTATATCCTCAGAAATTGGTGGAGAAAATCAGCTTGGGAAAATAAAATTCAGTGGAAACAATAAGCTTAAATCTGACTTCTCAACAGAAGAAAACAAAGTATAACACTTTTTTTTTAAACACTGAAAGAAAGTCAGCTATCATCCCAGAACTCTAGCTCCAGTGCAAATATCCTTCAGAGGAATGAAAACAGAGAAAAGGCACAAGCAATAAACTCATGCTAGAGTAAATTCTAGAAAGAGTACTGCAGGTAGAAGAACAACCTCAGTGCCTTGCAGGGGGCCTGATTAGTTGAAAGTTGCATGTTTTCCAAATGTCTCTTGTTACAGGAAGAGTTACAGTTTTCTTACATCTGGCATTTGTTTAATAATTGGTAATAAGACCCTGCATGGCTTCCTTTTATGCTTTTTTGATTTGCAAACTACTGGAAAAAGATTGAGATGGTGGCTTGTCAATCAACTTCCATTTGCTGAGTAGAGTCCTCCATGATGTCGTTTAATAGCATTGGTGATCATATTTCTTTCCCTAAAAATTGCTGGGTTTCCATAAGATAATAAAAAGTTTTATGGAAGGAATATAATCAGTGGGAAGCCATGTTTTGTTTTACAACTATGATCAGTGACTTCAGGTTTTCTCTGTTTTTAATGTAGAATGTGTCAGTAGTGCATCCTTAATGCACTTCTCTGCATTCTTTTATGGTTCCTTTCTTTTTTCAAAAGATATGTAGGATTTTTCAGTGGTATGTACTCATTCCTCTGACATTTTCAATGGTCTCTTTCTTCTCTTTTGCTGATCTCAGGGGAATGGGACTCATAGGTTGATGTTGAAGATATGTCCACATTGTTCACTTAATGATTGAGTGAAGAAATTTCAAATTTAATAATTAGATAGTGGATGCACCAATCTTGAGCTGCCACTGGAAAATAATGTCTTTCTTCAAGACATTGAAAAAAGACTTTTTCCTTTGCGTTTGTATGCCTGGCACCTCTGCCTGCTCCACAGGTAAATGTAGTTTGTTTTGCAAAATAATTATGATCCTTTTGAACAGAAGAAATAAACTAACCCCATTTCCTACTTTTTTGTTGCTTGTATTAGTTGCACTTTGTTCCAAGAAACAAAATCATTCCAGATAGTTTAAACATAAAGACATTTAATCCACTAAATTTTGTAAATTTTACTAAATAATTAGAAAGGATAAGTGAATGAGAATCAGGAGGCCACAAATGAACATATCAATCCAGGAATGAAAAAGCCAGGAGAAGGAAGCCATCCTGAATCCGCCATCGCCTTCTGCATCCATGAAGGTGTTGAGGAGACACCCATGTCCTTCTAGGTTTTTCTTGCTGAACAAAAGAGCAAAACACCAGTGAGACAGCAGAAAATTAGTAAAACTTAATTTGCATCTAGAACATCCAGCAAGAGATTCTGGGAAATGTAGTTTTTAGAAATAGAACAAGGCACATAGGAGGAACAAATGGATATTGAGAACTCAGTAAACGTATCTAACACAATCAAAATGTCTCAATTTTAATGAGAAGTACGTTTGTTTTAAAAAAGCATTGCTAGTTTTATTTTTTTCCCATTTTGGAAGATAATAGCATACTTGAGGGTGTTGATTTCTCTCTTTTGTTAATCATCATTAAGGACATTGACCAAAATCTTGCCTTAGATACACACTGGACTTTGGTCTAATTGCCTGACACTGCCATTATTATTATTATTATTATTATTATTATTATTATTATTATTATTATTATTATTATTATTATTAATTTCCTGGATGCAATACCACTGATATCTGTGCTCCTCTCAATTAATTTTAGCTCTTAATTAAGCTCTTTTAGCTCTTTTTTAGCTGTTGATTAATTTTACGTTTTGACTTAGGCATGGTAGTACTATGCACCTATAACAGTACTACAGTGGTACTACTAGTACCCCTGTGGTACTGCTGGCACTATGTATAGTACTGCTACAATTCTCATGCAAACAACCAGTGACTTGGAGTCTAAATACAGTTGAGATAAGTCAATCATATGCCTAGTCTGGCCACATGTTTCTCTTTTTCATGGCATAATTATTTTTTTTCTGAACATCCAATGGGTATTTTTACTAACAATAAAGAGAGGTTCTACGTGATTCACTGTCTTACTTAACTCCCTTTCTTAAAACCCATCTTGCTCGTTTTGCAGCAGTTATTAGGATGGCCTCATGGATTTGATAGCAAAAGATATGGAAAGACACAGAGTACTTCATTTTTGGAGGACAGACTGGCCCATCATGCTTAATAAGGATGTGAACCACTCCTAAGAGATTGCCTGTTAACTGGGCTCTATGACTTTTCCAGATAGTTAGGAAATCTGTTTCCATCTCAGCTTGCCGCAGATCAGGTTTGATTCAGGTAGGGACTTTCATGAACTGAAGGTGACAGCTCCTAGGATACCGGGTCTCACTGATGGAAAGTGGCATAAGGTCAAGCTCAGACTCCCCGTAGGGTAACTTCACCTGAGCCTTCACTCACAGTTCTGTACTTTTCATCTCCACTGAATTCTGAGAAGGGGACTGGGATAGGTGCTAGCTTTTACTTTATTAATTTATAAATTGCTCATGATCAGACTTTGTTGAACAGTATCTTATTAGCATATTTCCCATATGAGTGATGTTATGACAATATTAGAAAGGGAGCAAATGAAAAAATAATATTCTTCCCCTAACTTCTAAAGTACCAGAATATGCAAGAAGTATTATTTGGGACACTTCGTTTTGCTTGCTGTATTCCTTTTATGTGTTCCTTATCACGTTAGATTTCTTTTTGGCTTTCTACCTACCCTATACTAATGATAAATGGCAGGGAAGGTGGTAATGGAAGTCTGGCAATGACTGTGAATGCACGTATCAACCTGAGCAAAAAGTAATGTGAAGTGACTGCCTTAGGATGGTAATGAGGATGGTACAATTTAATACTATTTTCTAGCCTTGTTAGAAAAATGGATTTTGTACCATACTTAGCTTATTATAATTTTTGTCATGAAAATGATTCACTGAAAAATAATGCCTCAAAACATGCCTTCTCTTTGAAATTGACTTCTACTGCATGCTGTCCCATCTTCTTCAAGTTTAAAATAAAGTACCTGGTTGATCCACAGATAATTCCATGTCATTCAGACAATTGAGAATAAATTTCCTGGGCACAAAACTGCAACTTAAATATTTGCTTTAAGAAATGTTCATGTTTTTAAAAAATTAAATTTGATTGAAATGAACTGACTTGTAGTTTTTCACCTAAAACTCTAAATTTATTTTAAAATACATGTTGCTGGATACCTGTAGTTTCTCAGAAGTTGAAAATGTTGTGTATAATTTTATTTTTTTATATTTTGCTATTTTTATGTTTCACAGAAGATATCTTGTGATTTTTGATATTTGGAAAGATGAGAGAGAAGACCTTCTGGAAGAAATATCTCAAATTATAGACAAAGTTTTACAAGATGATTAACCTTTTCCCCGATTAGTCTCCTGGTTGTTAACGGCGATAAAATGGTGCTGAATCCTTTAAGGTTTGGAATTCAGTACAATAGGATAAGGTTATTTTCTAATTTATATTAAAAGCATAAAAGACATACTTTAAAGTGAAGCTGAGATCATAACCCTGTAAATCAACTATAATTCAATAAAAAAAATTTTTAAAATTGAAGCTAAGGAAATTAAATAACTTCTACTAGCTATGAAGGAAGAGGTCCCAATGTAAAAATGCATATTATGTGAGCAATGATTTGGTGGTATTAAAGTGTTATAGTGTATTATAATTATTAATAAGCCAAAAAAACAGGAATGAATAAACTTGATGTTGGTCCAACCATCTTCCCACCCAATGTACTGTTCAGATGAATGGGAGTAGACAATGGAAAAGCAAAGTAGTGATTTATTAGCTGAGAGTATGGACCCAAACTTTAATACCAAAGTAAAAAAAATCAAGCAACAAAAATAACAAAATTTATCCCTGATGCCTGCCACAGAGTGGGCTGAAACTGTATACTCTAGAACCTTCTTGGATCATGGCATAAATCCTTTGCCTTAATGCTAAAGTGTGTGAACACAACAATTCTTCCTGGAGAAATCACCTCACATGAGTTAGTGCCGGTCTTTACTATTTTGATCATAAAATAGCAGAAGAGTTAATGACAAAATCTCATAAGCACCAACAGTCTAGCTCTGCTAAAACTTTTAGTATTCAAAGACTAGAATATCCTTCAAACTGAACTATTCATAATAACCCCTCTTTTCTGTGGATGGGGAAATAAAATGGCAAGAGACATCGAAGATCTCTTTCCCCCAGGTGCAATTATTCAGCACTCAGTATCTATTAGCTAAATAGGCAGATATATTAATTCCTCTAAATCAATTGAGTAAACCAGACAGACATCTAATTGTACAAGAAGGCACATTGCAGTGAGTGCTGTAGTGGAAATGAAATGGTAGCAGTGCTGGACTTTCTATTCCAATTCAAAATCGTTGTGTTCTCTGAGATGTGGATGCATACTAATATTTCAAGAGTTGTGTCAGCTGATGGTAATAATCTCAAGATCAAAGTTATGTTTCCAGTTGATGACAATCTTTCAACAATTTAACACCCAGAGCAGTTTTTTTTTATTGAAGTACAGTCAGTTTACAATGTTGTGTCAGTTTCTGACGTACAGCATACTGTTTCAGTCATACATATACATATATATATATTCCTTTTCATATTCTTTTTTATTATACTTTGCTACAAGATATTGAATATAGTAGTTAGTATCTGCAAATCTCGAACTCTCAGCTTACCTAGAGCATTTTCTTTGGACAGGGCTCACTTGTCAAAAACTCTGAAATACTTTATTTTCTCCTTGTCAAAATCTGATTGTCCACTCCAGCATTCATCTCCAAAGACCATTTGCTTCATAACCTTGACCAATTTTAAGCTTGCTGAGTACAGCACACATTGGAGGTGGAATGAAGATGAATGGTAGGTAAGAACTCACTGAAGTTTATAGGAATCATTCATTTGTCTTAACAGCATGAGAGCATGATTGCATCCAGATAGGACATGTGAGATTCTAGAAGATGACTTAAAGGACAAAATTCAGGAAGATTGGTCCTTTCCAAACCCAAGGACCCTTTCAAACGTGTAAATATTTTCTCTAAATAGTTGATGTCACTTCTTTGGAAATATATAGATGATTCTTTGTGTCCAATAACAAAGGTATGGAGTATTACACAGATGGTAACTAACTGTAATATGTAACAATGAAGATTATATGCAATAACGTTCTTCCAAAGTAAGCAATGTGTTCTACAGGCTCTCTGTGAATATCCATATTTACAGTAGTACTTTATACCAAAATTCTACATTATTTTTCCTTTCTATTGTCCCCATTCAATACCCCATTCTCAATATGGTAGAACAAGCAAAAAGAAAGTAAAGAAGAAAACAGAGGACTTAAGTAACACAATTAACTAGCTGAATTTCATAGACATGTGCAGAATACTCCATCCAACAAAAGTGTTTACACTCTTCTCTAGTGCACATAGAACATTTTCCAGAACAGAATTTATGTTAGGCCATATATTAAGTCTCAATAGATTTGAACTATACATGGGATATGGGATATGTCAATGGAGTGAAGTTAGAAATGTAATTAGAAAATTCACAAATTTTTGGAAATCCAACAACACTCTTTGCTTTGTTGTGTTGCCTTTGCTCCTTCATCAGAGGTCAGTTGACTATGTTATGAGGGGTTATTTATGGGCTCTCTATTCTGCTCCTTAGATCTATTTGTCTACACTTCTGCCTGTACCACACTGGCTTGATTACTGTAAATTTATAGTAAATCTTGAAGTCAGGTGACATCAGTCTTCCAACTTGTTCTTCTCTTTGAATATTGTATCAGCTATTCTGGGTCTTTTACTTCTTAATACAAAATTTAGAATCACTTGTCAATATCCATTAAATAAGTTGCTGGGAATTTAACTGAGATTGCATTGAATCTATAGGTGAAATTGAGAGGAAATGACATCTTGACAGAATTGAGTCTTTCTATCCATGAACATGGAACTTCTCTTCATTTATTTAGTCCTTTGATTCTGTTCATTAGCGTTTTGTAGTTGTCATCATACAGATCTTGTACATAAATTGTTAGGTTTATTCCTAAGTATTTAAAATTTCTAGGTGCTAATTGTAAGTGCTATTGTGTTTTAAATTTCAAATTCCACCTATTCAGGACTAGTACATAGGAAAGCACTTGACTTTTATATATTAAACTTGTGTCTTGCTGAAACCGCTTATTAGTTCCAAGAGTTGTCAATTTTTTCAGACTTTTTACATAGATGATCTGTCATCTGCAAACAAAATCAATGTTACGTCTTCCTTTCATTTTGATTTCTTGCCTTACTGAGTTAGCAAGAATTGCCACTGATTTTGATTTTAGTTGTTATCTCAGCTCTCAGGGTGACTGGGTTCACATTAATATATCATAGTTAATCATTCTTATATAGACAACTACTTATTTAAAGGGAATATGATTAAAAGGACTTAGCAATGAAGTAGCCACCTCAATCTTAGATGCTCAATTTCATCTTGTGTTTGTCAGCCTCAACTCAGGAATAAAGCTGAATCTGTCATCCACACCCACCCATATTTTAGGCTGTCCACCTGGAGTACATGAGCTACTTTTAGCAGAGAGAAATAGTTTTATGTTCACCAGGCAGATGAAAGGAGATAAACTATTACTGCTCTAACAGTCAAATTTTCAGGACTTTTGCAAGCTGGTTGTTAAACACAGTAATTATTAAAAATTCACTGTTATAAATGTGTAATTAAATTATGTTAAATGCAAAAATAAATACTCAATATGCATTACTTTATTTTTTGCCATTATAACATTTCACTTTCATTGAAATGCTTGACGTAACGCAGGTCAATTGTTATCAGTCATGTGAAGGTACTATGCAATGGAGTGCACCTGCATGACTTGACAACTCATTTGGTAACTTGAAATTGGTTATGGTAAGAGAATTTACAGCATGGACAGCACTAAAGGTAGGCTTTTGTTTTGGGGTGGGGTTATTTTTTAATTTACTAGCCCTCCACTACCTAGTGTGTTTTTCTTCTATATCTTGTTTATGTACATATATTTTTTCAAATCTTAAGGTGTACTCAGATATCACAGTCTGCATAAGACAGTTGGCATGGGGGCCGTGTTTGACCCTGTGCTGGTTTCTTAGCAACTGCACCCTAGGTGCCTACCCAGAGCAGCCTTTCATAAACTTTTCTCTGCAATACATTTGATGGATCACAGGCAAGATCACATGAACTAAGCAGTCACTTAGACTCACCGCCTTTATCAATCACTATCATAGTTTTCTGCCAGGGAGGTTTCAGGACCACTTGAACTTTATTCTCATTAATATACATTGTTCTCACTCAATACATAGGAATTAATCTAATTAGTCTATCAGAGTCCAAAATATTTTACAAAATTATCATACTTTTTATATCTGTTCAGCAACTGGAGAGCTAAATAATCCTGCATTTTACTGTATTGTGGTTGAATGCAGTCAGGCTTAAATGCAGAATTTTAACAAGAATATGGGATAATTGTGTTTAAAATCACAAAATATTACAAGAAATTGAACACAGTTTCCTGTGCTATACAGTAGCACAATTGAACCTTGTTGTTCAATTTCTTGTAATTCCTTGAATTCTTATATTCAATTTCTTGTAATAACATATAATGAAAAAGAATCTGAATATATATGTATGTAAATGCATAACAGAATTGCTTTGCTGTACACCTAAAACTAACATTACAAATCAACTACGCTTCAATTTTAAAAATTAAGAAAAGAAAAAACCCACAAAATATTCAATAAGAAACATAATATTTCTAATCCAGACACTCAAATTAGTTAGTTGATATTCTCAAATTTAGTTTTTTTAATATATCTTCAAATCCTGAAGACTTAAATTTTTTATTTAAAAATTTAATTGCCAGCACATACATTTCTAGTAAAATTTAGTTGGAAAAATAATGAGTGTGTGTAAACATATAGACACAGATTACAGATTATATTCAAATTAAAATACTGGTTTACTTTAATTGTATTTGTTCAAAAAAACAAAATCAATTCAAGAATAGGATAGACAGTAGAGGTTTGCTGAGGTAACAAAAATCTGAGTTCTAATTCTAGCTTTAACCCTTGCTATTTGTGTGAACTTAGACAAGTTAAATAACTTTAACTTCATTTCTTTAACTAAAAAATACCATATTATTCATCTTAGAGTTGGTACGATACTTAAAAGAGATACTCAAATAAATATCTTCGCTAATGAGCAAGAGTTAAGTCGTCATTCTAGTTTACTAAATGTGGGGCATAACTATAGTCCATAAGAAAATAAAAAATGGTTTTAAAAGACAGCAGTTCAACAATCATAATTAAAATTTCTCCTGGTAGTGTAAATTAAAGCATATATTGGCTAAGTTATTCTGCGTTAAGTCCTTAAATTTAATTTTGCAAAAGCGCGGAGGTACCCATGAACGTGGTACAACCACAAATAATTTTAAGAGAATCTGTATCAGACTCTTGTACAACTTCAAATGTACAACTTCCTAAGAGCGGTCGGACTGAGAAGAAGCAATGCTTTGCTGCCCTGCTCCTCTTATGCAATAGGCAGTCGCCCACTTTTCAGAAGAAAGGTGTCCTCTGTCATCCAGGAGCTTGCTGGCTGAGATACATTTTCCACTTTTGGATTACAAAACCAAGAGCATTCTCTCCTGTGATAGAATATTTGAATTTTAAGAAAGGATTTGTGCCTGGGGTGTGAATTATTTCACAGGGATTACATTAGAATGAAAACCCCAAAGTGAGATGGTTGTCTAGGGGAGACCCATTAGCAGGCTTATTAGAAATGAAAATGAATTCAGAATTTTCTCACGACAGAAACTTAGTCTGACTTGGCTGATTTGTGTGACAATGAGAGTTTTTTGCTGATTAAGTAACGCCATGACATTATTCATAATTTCAATAAGATAAATCAGCAGCTTCAAAATTTCAAGAAAATATATTTAATCCATATATACAATACAAAGTAGGTCAGAAAATATCCTTTGGAACTTTTTAAACTTATGATGAAAAATTAAATATATATAAAAAGATGTGAGGGGCTTTAGAGTTCTGCACAAGTATTGTAAGGTGTTGGTAGAAACGATATTTGAAGACCAATATTTTAATACATAGACAGTTGATTACTAGATGAAAACTAGTATTTTTGGTAATTGGTATAATTGTATCCAACTATGAAATTCTGTTATTCATCTCACACAAAAATATGTATTCAAGAGTATTATCATCAGATACCAGCAATATTTATAACTTTTTGACATTTCCAGATAATTAGTTAGCAGTACCAACACCACATCTGTAAATTTGTACAATAATATATATTTACTGATACAGGATCCACTGACAATTACTGGTTTTTTATTTGAGATTTTTTGATTAATGAAATGTATTTTTTAATAAATAAGATGGTGCTTTCCTTATGTAACAGAAATCATTCTAGCTTTTGGGATTCAGGAATTAGTTTTTTTTTTTTTAATTTCTCCTTTCATTTAACTCATTCTAGTGAATCATCTGGCTACGAGTCTCCTGTGTGTTTTAGGAATCAGGTCAGTTGAAATAAAAGAACCTCCCCCCGGTCTCCCCACACTTGGGAAATCACTGTAGCTCCCACTCCTGTTAAGGACTTACTGACACCAGAGTAGATCCCAGTATTTCTACCTGAAGTGGTTCTGATTGGTTAATATTTTTTCCAGTGGAGCCTGGCCCAGAAAACAATGTGGAAACCATGCCTGACATATTGAATAGGGATGTGGTAGGTGTCATGCTATAAAAGGAATTCAAACACAAAAAACAGTGGGGTCATTGGCTACAAAGAAGAGGAACAAAAAGCACAGATAGGGAGAAGAGATGATGTGCTACCTGTTAGTCTCCAGAAGACAGAAAGACCTTAGTGTTTAGAATAAAGGACATGGAATTCGCATCTAGGAAAATTTTAGTTCTTAGCTGGTAGAACTCCTGAATAACTGAAGTACTGTTAACAGGAAAAGAATTGGTTTTACATGATATTAATATGCAGTTTTAATTCTATTATTATGGTAATTTATTGGTTTAGCCATGTCTTGATAAAACACACAAGTAATGTTGTGAGATATTATAAATATAAATATCCTAGGTATGTATTATCCTCTGTTGAGAATAGACAATGACAAATCATCACACTTCTATTCTGCTAACAGAGATGAGAATCTTAAAGCAGAACCAGAAATGCTATATAATTTGAACAGGACTTTTCCTAGGGATTTCCTGGCAAAATTGGAGAAGAAGATTTTTTCTTCATAAAGTTTTGGGGTTTATGATTTTTTTCTCATTTTTTTTGAGATGTAATTAAAGTGTAACATTTTTATTAATATTCCAACAGTATGGTGGTAAAGTTTACACATTTTGAATGAATAAATTAAAAAAACTTGAGTGAATTATTTTGATGGAAAATATAAACCATTCTTATTTCAGGATCAACAATGAAAATAAAGATACATAAAACTGAATAAAGAATAAATTGTTTACTTACTAGCTTCCAAAATATGTTCACAATGTTGGTAAAGTGGGTAAAATAAACTGTATGGAATATTACTGAGAAATAAGGAAAAGAACAGAATCTATTAAATTAAATGTTATATATATATATATATTTTTTTTTTTTATGTGCACTATTGTGTTTCCTTAGCATTGACATTTTCAGGATCAGTATAAAATGCATTTCCTTAGCTGTGCAGACATGTTGATTCAGCTTAAATTTTGAGGAAAGTTCATTATTCTTCTAACAGTTTGAGTCTTCTTAGTTTGGGGAAGAAAACACCATACTTTCCATTCTTATCTCTATCCATTTAACCTTTGACATAACAAAGGCAAACCAGATGTGTAAAGTAAAAGAGCACAGAGAAAAATTCATTAAAATATATGCTTTGTGACTCTGTTAAAATGAAAATTAAAGGTTATTTTTCCAGAGTCTTTAAAAATTATTTCTGAAAGCCTGACAGATATGTCTGACAGATATATATTCATATAAAATAAATAAAACATACCTGACAGTTAACTTGATTAAACACAAACACTTTATTACTCTATGCATATATTCATCAGATTTTAAATGTACCTTGGGATTTATGATTTTTTTTCCACATCACAAATAATTATGCTCAAAACCATAATTAAAAGTACATTTTTTTCTGATACCCACATATCTTGTTTAACATAGATTTCTAAGAAAGATAATATTCATGATCAGAAGTTAAAATTAATACAGAAATATATATTAATACAACCTATGCTTTCATGAGTACCAGTACACTTACAAATGTAGAGTTATTCTTAACCTTTAGAAATGAAATATATCCGTGATTTAGTGAACTATCTTATTCTTGAATTCTTGAGATGCTCTGAACATTTCTTGGAGAATGAAAGAACACAGAGAAGAAAGGAGCCTGCTAGGGAAATGTTCTCACATAACATTAATCAGGTTCACAATATAAAAGTTCATAAAACGTTTCAAAGTTGTTATTTCATTCTGGGTGACTCCACAGCAATGTTTCACTCGATTTTATAATGCTTCCCAGAAAACGTCTTTACTTAGATTGAGCGCTCTGGAGTTCTTTTGCAGATATGCATTTAATGTGCCACTTAAGACGTAAACAGAATGAAGTATGCGCTGGGATAGAGTACTTGGGATGGGTGAGCATTTTGTTTTTATTTTTTGAAATGTAGTAACTCTAACTTGTATTATAGTAGGCTGTCGTTTTAGGGGAGTTGTTTTGTGGGGGATTTTTATACTATAAATCTGTAAGACTTTGTGTTAAGAAGAATAGGAAATTTCTGCTTTTATTTTAATTTTTTTAGCCTATTAAGAGCTCATTTTAAAATGTAATGAGTCATCATGTCAGAATCATGAGAAATAATTTCTAAGTAGTAATTTGTTTAAATATAGCTTGTAACCATTCTAGTGGAAAGCGATGCTGAGAGATATAGGTTATGCTCATTTTGTTCTTGGAATTGGAAGGTATAATTCAAACAGAAAACAAATGTGGAAAAAAATGATTACAGGCTATTTTGGATGATTCATTCATTTTCCTTTACATAATAACTCAGTTCTTTGTTGAGCCATAATCTGACATTTCACTATTTTATGCACAGAAATGTGCTCCTATTCATGTCATTAAATAGGAATCTAATTTGCAGCAATATTATTAAGGGGAATATATCCATTACCCATTTTATTATGTTTTATGATATATATGAAGACACTAGAGTATATTAGTCATTGAGATAATGAGTAGATATTTTCTGGTGTAGAATTATAATGAATAAGTGGCATTTACATTGGTTATTTATCTACTCTGCTATTTAAGGAAAGTATGCCTGCAGCAGTTACCCCGGGCTGATGCTTTATCACCTTATACAGACATAGTGAAGGCATTGGTGGGTTAACTGGACAAATCAGAACCTTTACACCAGCCTCTCCATCTCAATTCTGGTGATTTGGAAGGTTAGAGATCTTGCTGCTGGACTTGTAACAAATCGAGGAAAGATGGATCCCACACGTGCGTGTTCCCTAGGGAGTATAAACCACTCTGGTTCAAAACCTGACTGACGTTCAATAGCGAAGAATTCTTGGGCATCTTATTTCCTGTGTCACTGTCAGTTTCCTCCTGTGTAAACTGTGGATGACGGTGACTAAATATTAGGATTGTTACGAGGAGCAAAGAATTAGTGCAGGAGGAGGGGAATAAAAGTTACCTCGGTTCTTAGTAACCCCCCCCCAAAAGAGTTTCTAACAGGAGGTGGAAAGCACGATATAAGCAGGAGATTTTATTCGTGAAGTAAAAATGTAGTAAAACATGGTACATCCCCCAGGAATTGGGGTTGAACCAATCCAAGAGAGGAAAATTGGTGCCGCTCCTTTGTTTTCCATGTTTTTATGTCCTGGTTTAGAGGTGTTTTCTTGATTGATTGATTGATTCCCAGCTCAGGCTCTTTGAGTGCTCGGGCTGACTGCCAGCTCCCATTCGCCGTGCTCAGGATGATTGACTGACAGCTCACGTTCCTTGGGCTCAGGTACACCTGTCTCCTTTGCACATGTTTTTACCCATGATGCACACAGAGAAACCTACAGGAGGGGCTCAAACTACAATGTTAATCACATTATAGTGAGCACTGGGTCAAGTTAAGCTGGGTCCTTCTCTCTACTGTGCAGCCGCAGCATTTGATTCTACCCAGCTTTTTTGCTGGCCCCTCATTTAGAGAAAATAGAAGACTTTTGGAGTCCCTTATCCTGAGTGCAGGCATACTGTTATTTTCTGGGTTGCTCCCTCCCTCTTCCTCTCCCCTTGTCTGGTGCTTATTTCTATTTAACTGCCAAACATTAGTAGGTACATAAAGCATTTAGAAAGTGCTTGGCACATGGCAAATGATGTAAAGGGCATTATCACCATCATCATCATCATTATCATCATCATCTCCATCACTGGCTGCAGTAATGAATAATGGGACGCTAGTTGTAGAAAGCTCCATGTTTTCATTGTCCTAATTTTGTATGCATTGTATTCCACCAACATCGTTGCACGTATCGGTAAAACTATGAAACAGATTAAAATAACTTCTGCACCACCCAACTGGCCTTGTCAGAGCAATTTTCTTCCATGGCATCTCTTTGATTCCGGTTACACACTGCCATGTCACTGCTCTGTTGCTTCTCCCATACACCAAAGCAATTCTTAGAGGAAGGTCTAAATATAAGTGAGCCAAACACCAAAACCAAGTTCTGCCTGAGCTGTTATAAGAAAAGAGTGATACAAGTCAAAAAAGAGTGTATCCTAATATGAGAATTGGATACAGTCATCCTTTGGTTTCCATGGGGGATTGGTTCCAGGACCCCATTCTTCCCCAGACATCAAAATCCATGGATGTCCCAGTCCCTTGTTTAAAATGGCATATAACCTATTTGCATATAACCTACTCACATCTTTCTATATACCTTACATCATCTCTGTATGACTTATAATGCCTCATACAATATAAATACTATGCAAATAGCAATAAATACAGTGTAAATGTTATGTAAATAATTGCCGATGTGCAGCACATTCAAGTTTTGCTTTTTGGAACTTCTGGAATTTTTAAAAAATATTTTTGATCTGTGGCTGATTGAATTCAAGGATACAGAACCTGTGGATAAAGGGGCCTGGCTGTATAGTCTAATGGGGAGCAAAAAGAAACATAAATCCTAAATTACATCATAAGGCAGCAAATGACAAGTGTGAGTGAGGGAGAAATGCTAGGGGCTATAAGGCTTAGAGAAGGGGAAGTCCACTTTTTGAACAATTTCATGGAAAGAGGAAATACTGTAGAAAAATGAGTAAGACTTGGGAAAAATTCCAAGTAGGGAATTACACAAGGGGAATGGCTTTTGTGAGGGAGAACAAAGTGGGAAGAGGATAATATGTAGACTGGTTTATATGGAAGAAAAGCGATCACTGGAAATTGTGAACTTACTTTCCTCTTATGTAGCCCTGACTATTTGCCAAGCGTTTTTGTAAGCTCTTTCCAATTGTAAATTAGTATATTCTTTAACAATAAGTGCAAGAACGCTGGTGTGATTATATTAATATCAGATAAAGTAGACTTCAAGGCAAGAAATAGTGTTCAGAAGAAAAGAGGAACTTACCATAATGTTAAAATGTAAAGTCATCAGGAAGAAATAATTCTCACTGTGAAAGTCTGTGATAATAGAAAATCTAAATAAATGAGTAAAGCCTAAAAGAATTAAAGGTTTTTCATAGACTATATGTTAGGCCATTAAAGAAGTCTGAAAAATTTTTGCAAGAGTGAAATCTTAAAGAGCAATTTCTCTGAGCACAACAAATTAAATTAGCAGTCAATTACAGTACATATATGGAAAATCCACAAATATTTGGAAATTAACCACATACTTTTAATATAAATCAAATTTTGAAAAAGAAAATCCCAAGGAAAAATAGAAATTATTTCAAACTGAACACAACAAATCAAAATTATAGAGTGCAGTAAACCAGTGTTTAAAAAAAAAAACTTTAGTTGTAACTGTAAGTTTTATATTAGAAAAGAATTAATTATATAAATTCTGCACCTTAAGAAATTAGAAAAAAAAAGCAAATTAAACCCTGAGAAGTTAGAAGGAAGAAAATAAATATTAAGGACTGAAATAAAAAAATAAAAGGGAACAATAATGGAAAAATTAATAAAGCAAAAAGATGAGTCTATACAAAGATTAATAAAACTCTTAAACTCCTAAAAAGACTAATCAAGAAATAAAGGAAAACCATTCTTAAATATGAGGGATTTAAGAAGTCTTAAGAGAAAAAATATACGCAATACAAGGATAAAAAGAAAACCTTAAGGACAATTTTATGCCGGTATATTTAACAACTTAGATGAAATAGGCAATTTCTGTGAGAAAACATCAAAATGTATATCTTCGATCTGATAAAGAACATCTATTAAAACAAATAAAAAAGCTAAACTAAACTAAGACCAACATTTTAGTTAATGGTGAAATATAGAATGCTTTATCTTTTATCAGGGGAGAAAAGCAAATATATTTGTTACCACAATTTCTATTTCACAATGTACTGGAATCCAATCAACACAAGATGGCAAAAATAAACATATTTAAAATGCACAGAAGGGAAGATTTTAACTGCCTGTGTTCACAATTAATAAGATTATATACAAAATTCCAAAAAAAAATTTTTAATTTACCACAAATAGAATGCTAACTTATCTAGGTCCCAGAATATAATATCAATATACACATATCCAAAATCAACAATAATAATGATAATAATTGTAACAATAATTGTATATTTATAAACAAACAACTATTAAAATTCAGTTTAAAATAATTATATTTACTACAGCATTCAAAAACATAATTATGAATAATTGTTTCAAATGTTAGGAACCTCTATATCAAAAACTAAGGATCATGAACATTAATGTTAAAAATGAAAGAAGACCTAAAAAAAGAGAGGTACACAATGTATATGAATAGGACTCTGAAATCAAGTATAGATGTTAGGCCTCCCATACTGGTCTATATATTCAACCCAATCCCAATCATATCCCAATAGCTTATTTCTTTCTTTCTATTTCTCTTTCTTTCTTTCTTCCCAATAAAACTTAACAAGATGACTCTAAAATTTATAACAAATGAAACACCTAATACAATAATAAAGGAAGAAAAATTTGAATAAAATATAAACATTTAATATAATTCATAAAGGAAGAACAAAATTATTATAAATAATTACCATAAATTCTAGATCTATAATAAATAAGACAGTGTATTATTGTCATAAACATAGACATATAGGTCAGTGGAGCAAAACAAAATGACCATCACAGCCTTATACATTTAAAGCCAAGGGTTTTTGTTATAAGAACATTCAAGTAAAACAACAACAACAAAAATCAAACACACAGAAAAAAGTTGAAGAAAAAGGATGAAAGTATAAAACAATTATCTTAACTTCTATCTCATGCTATATATAAAATTAATTTAAGATGGATCATCAATCTAAACATAAAGCTGAAAGTATAAAGATTTTAGCACAAGACTTAAAAAAAACAAAACAAAACAGTTTTCCAACCTTGCGGGAGGCCAAGATTTTTTAGAGTGAACGTGAAAAGCACTAATCATCAAATAAAAATATTGCAAAATTGATTTCACTTTAATTAAAAATTTCTTGCCATAAAAAGACACACATTTAAAACAAACAAGTCACACATTGGGAGAATTTATTTGTAATACGTATATGTATATCTGACAAAGAACTTGGATATGTACAATTTATACTAAGAAATATATTATTGGTCTTTGTCCTCATTCCTTACACAGAGCAACTAAAACTTGGAATTTCCTAAGTGGTAAGAGCCATAAAATTGTCTTTTGTTATGAAAATGAGGTGGCTTTTGGAAAACACTTAAGGATGGAGGTCTGCCAGGGGAACCAATTAAATGATTAGAAGGTTGAAATTTTTAGTCCCACCACAAACCTCTCTGGAGGAGAGAGGGGCAGAGAATTGAGTTCAATCATCAATGGCCAATGATTTACTCAAACGGGCTCAGGTAATAAAGCTTTCATAAAAACCCAAGAAGGTGGAGTTCAGAGAGCTTCCAGATTGGTGAACACAAGGAGATTTAGAGAGAGTGGTGTGTTCTCAGGGAGCATGGAAGCTCCACACTCTTTCCCCGTACATCTGGGCTTTTCCTGACTTATATCCTTTTGCGATAAATCAGGACTCTAGTAAGTAAATATTTTCCAACTTCTGTGAGCTACTCTAGCAAATTAATCAAACCCAAGGAGAGGGTTGTTGGGACCTCCAGCGTATGACTGGTTGGTCGGAAGCACAGGTGACAACCTGGACTTGTGGCTAACCTCTGAAGTGAGAGGTAGGACTGACCTCTTGACTTGTGGGATATGACCATTATCTCCAGGGTTACAGCATCAGAATTGAATTGTAGTACACCCATCTGGTGTCAGAGAATTGCCTTGTATGGGAAAAAATCCCACACATCTGGTGTTGTAAGTGTAGTAATAGTGATAGTGAAGGAGACACACTGGAGGAGGATGGAGTTTTTCTGAAAAAAAAAAAAAAAAATCCAGAACATATAAATATCTTTAACAAATCAAAAATAAAAAAAAAATAAATTTTAAAAGTGGAAAAATATTTGCACAATTTATAAAAGGCATATATATATATATGTATATACACACACACACAGAGAGAAAGAGAAGCTGACACATGTAATTAATCATCCTATGATTATTAAAACCATAAATGCAAAATCACCCCTACTAGAGTGACAAATTAGTGACTGACAACATCAAATGCAGGTAAACATGTGGAGAACTTGAACTGTTATACATTATAGGTGGGAATGTCAAGTGGTCCAGTCACTTTGGAAAATTGTTTGGCAGATTCTTATACAATTAAACAATTGTCTACCCTATATTCCAGGTCTTCTACTCCTAGATTTTCATGCAAGAGAAATAAAAATATATGTCCACAGAAAAATCATAGATAGAAGTATATAGCAGCTTGCTTCCCAAGAGCCCCAGTCTAGATGCAACTCTAATGCTTTTCAATAGGAGAAGAGACAAGCAAATTTTAGCATATGCATTCAATGAAATACTACACAGCAATGAAAATGAGCAGACTAGTAATAAATACAAACACATGGGTAAATCTCAAAAATATTATGCTGAATGAAAGAGACTAGACACAAAGAATACATATGATTTCTTTTTTTGAAGAGTAAGAACAGGTAGAAGTTATCTGTGGTGGTAGAAGTCAAAATAATGATTTTCTCTGAAAAATGGGTATTGACTAGAGGAGAGTGCAAGGAAACTTTCTGAGCTGACAAATTTGTTGTACAGCTTGACTGGAGTGCTGTTTATATTGGAATCCAAACTCATTGAATTGTTCACTTAACATGTGTGCCTTTCATTTTGTGTAAATTATATCTCAATTAAAAAAAAAAAAGGAAGAGGGGCAAATATTGATCAAAAAGGCTAGGAACCTATCAGAATAGATCCCCCTGGCTAACACATGCTATCACATTATGAAAATGTAATAATTTTGCCCTTGCTTGTGGATAAATTGCAATTAACACCTTTGCCCAAGTTATTAGATATAGATACTCCCTTTTCATAGACTAATTAGGGAAGATTTTTCTTCCCAAGTGACATACTGTAAGCTGAACTTCTACCCACCCCCCAGTACCTCTGTAGACAGGTGATTTTATGTAGAACATACTTTATACAATTTCACATTGCAGCCTTGGAACAGGGAAATGAGTTAAGGTCTCACTGGAGATGACATTAAAGTCAAGATAGACACCAATGACTATTAAGCAGAGGTATAGCCTAATAACATTCTAGAGGAGGTTAGAGGCTAAGGCAGGCTGGAATAAAGAAGATAATTTGGGAACTAAACTCCAGTGTTGGCAAAGGGAATGGAAAACAAGGTGCATATCATTATGAAAAATCACTAGAATCTGTAGGCTGATGCTACATGGTTGGCGTGGGCATGGGGGTTCTTGGGTCACCATGAGCGGCTGGGACATGTTAATGCTTGTTCTGAGGCTTTCAAGGGCAGAAGCACTTCTAAGGCTTCATTGTGTTTTCCAGCATCACAGGGAGCCTGTTTTCTCTCATGATGAGCATCTTTTCTCTGTGGGTTGTTATCTGAAAGTTGTGAAATAAAGATGAATACAGCCCAGCCCTGACTTGAAGTGTTGACAGTCGAGTGAAGCTGGCATTTGAGTGTTCTTCAAAGGAATGCTGTTACATAATAAAGCCCTATGGAAAATTATCTCAGGTGCACAGATAAACAGCTGGTTAACAGCATACTAGGAGACAATCATTACTTCATTCAAGGAAATTCTGCAGGGTGAAACTCAGTATAAACAGGGAGATCAATGTGTATAAAAACGGATACACACAAATAAGTATGTGCACAGGGAATGACGCGGTTTAATTGCAGTGTTGAATATATATGTTAAGGAATAGGACAAGAGGTTTTGTAAATGTAGCTGAGGCCATGTCGGGGGAATGATGCCTCTTTGTTCTGTGAGTTGGATTTTGACAACTGATCCTTGCTTGGGCTGAATTTTAACTACAGATATTTTATTGCTTTACGAGATGTGTTTAACCATTTCTGAACTAGTTGCAAAGATTCAGACATTGGGAAACTTCTCATAAAAATAAAAATGCCAATCTTACCTTGAAAAATCAGGAGATCTAGCAACACTGTTTTCCCACAATTTTGTTACTCTGTTAAGGTAAAGTGTGTGTTTCTCACTCTCTTATTACATGACTCTTATTACTCAGTTATGTTACTAGCTGGGTATTTATTGGCACTTGTGTCAGTTTTCCTTGCTATACATGATAGGTAGTTAAGCAAGTTAGTAGATAAATTATTTAGTGAACAGATGCATTAGAAATAAAGTAGATTGGTGACAATATCATGAATGCAATAATCTAGTTAAGATCGAATTCAGGCTTTTGATAAGGCTCTGAAAATGAGAATAGAATGAAACAAATAGATCCCAGGGATCTGTATGATACAGAATAAACAGAATATCACAGCTGAGTGATATGAGTGAAGGTGATTGCTTAGTGATGCTATTTCATAAGTATCTAGAGGATTAAGGGTAACTATGGTTAGGTTAACGCTACATTTAGATATTTCCTTGCATCTAAATTAAACATTTCACCTTTAAGTATGCACTGTAAGTCTTTACAACCTTGGGAAAAAAAAAACAGAAATAGATGACATAGGGAAGTATCTTCCAAAAAGAGAAAATAAATAAGGACAACAGAGTGAAGAGGAAATAAAGGTATTACAAAAATGAAAGACGTCGGTTTCATCACTACCAACAACCTACTTCTTTGTTTCTCCTTTAGGGCCCAAACTTGGAAGCAGTGATTTTAGAAATGGAGAAAATATATATTGGGACTACAGGATTGCATCTCCCCATCCACAGCTAGAAGGGGTTGCAAGGACTCTGGAGGAATACTGGTGTTAGCTGTGCTAAAAATTCTGTGTTGGGTAAACACGAGCATAATATGAATTAAGGTTTTCCATGGCCAATGTATGATGGGCAGGGGGTCTGGATGAACCAGATTGCCTTTCTAGGAATATATAAAGGTGATGCGGACGTGTAAACGGCTGGGACAGAAAGAAGCAGCTTTAATGAGTGGAGGTACTATGACTAAGGAAGAGATCATGGGGTTCTGGGATGGGTGTGACATAGCATTCCCAAAACCAGGTGGACCCAGTGGTACCCAGCCAACTAGCAGTTCAAAGGTGACTGCAGACAACACACTTCTTAGGAAGATGACAGCACAAACGTCTGTACCGTCAGCATGGATGCCTTCTTCTCTCCCTTGCTACCAAAATACATACCTTTCATACTCACTTGCCATTTGGGGAATTAGGAGAGAAGGACGAGGGGGGAAAAAAGCAACCTCTGATATTTAAAAGACACTGAGCTACTTGAGTAAGTCTATTTAAATTCAGAAAATAATAAGAATATATTAAACCACACTTAGAGTTAAACAAAAAGCAACAAACATGTACACATGTAGTTCGGTTTTTTCCTACAATTACCTGGATGAGGAATTGGAAGGGTGGCATGTAAGAAAAATAAGGTTAGTTGCATGAAATAAACAAGCTGCAATTTCTTCGTGTGTCTGTCAGGTGGAAGGTGCTGCTTTAATCCACTAGGACAAATGGGTTGATAATAATGCTATATATTTACTGAATGCTAACAATGTTCTGGAAACAGCTTAAGTACATTACATTAATTATAGTGATTACTCTTTATAAGGAAAAACAACAACAACTTTGAAATACATCTTGTCATTTTCACTGTTTATGGATAAGACAATTGGAATAAACAGAAAATAAGTAACATTAACAGACAGGAAGCTATTAAATAGCAAAGCTAAATTTTGAATACTAATAGTTGGAGTTGAGTGCTTCCCTTCTTACTTACTGTGTTATTCTTCTAAGGTAGTAAACATAAGAGGAGTGCCAATTTGTAAGGTACACAGAATGGGTCTGGTTTTTACTGGTTAGGTTTAAGTTAACACTATTATGCACAAATGGGAATATGCATTAAGCCCTGAAGAGGGGATCATAGAACATAAATTCCCTAAATTTTTTTCATTAGCATATAAAAATGGTTGAGGCAATAAAAATATAAACATAAAAATGCAGAAGGATTTCCCTTCCTTGCTGAACTTCTTGTCCTGTTCAAAACATCCATGGAGACATTCGGTCCATGCCAAAACATCCTTAAATTTTGGTTCTGTCCAAAACATCTATACACATTTTTTTCTACACCAAAATCTCCTTGATATTCCATCAACATTTATGATAGCAGTAATGTGTTCTTTAAGAACTTAGAAAAATGGATCATCTCTCCTCAAAAAAAAAAAAAAATGAGCAACATTATTTATAGGAAAACATTAATTTAACCATTAGGAAAATATGGTTATCATTTACAGTCATACGTAATTTTGTTCCTCAATAAATAAAGTAATAGAAAAACTTAGAATCATAAAATGTTAATACTAGGATAGATTTCAGAGACTGTCTAGTCAAATTACGGCACTCATTTGGAGACAAGATAAATTTAGGCCTTAAAAGTGCACAACGTAAACCTGACTTCAAATACTCAGAGGGAATTTGGCCAAGTAATTAGAAAACAAGGAGTTACAAAGACAGAGATGTCCAAACGAACTAAGAAAAAAAAATGTACATTTGCTCAGAGATTTTCAATATATGGAGGAAGACAGTAGTTAGATTTTTTAGGAATGCATCATGAGATCTATTGCCTAATCCTTTAAGGCAGAAAAATGACCCAGAAAACATCTCAATCAGCTAGCATTCTCGAGTCAGGGAACCCATCATAACCTCAGAAATCCAAGAAAGAAATTGGAGAGAACTTAAGCCTGAAACCCGTGTTCCTGGTTGTGTGTGTGACTATGTGTGTGTGTTTCTAAAAATATTGAAAAGGTTTAAATAGTCATCTAAGACATACAGTAATAAACAGGGAGACCCTCTTAAAAACCACTATAAACATATTTCAAACAGAATTTCAGGACAAAGGAACTCAGTATCATACTCTATTTTATCACTCTTTCAGAAGTGTTTGGAATCATTCTGCTTTCTTAACTCAACTTAACATCAGTTAAGCTCATGTTTTGGTTTGCCGATGCATTTTCTGGGGAAACAGTAGAGAGAAAGGTGACAAGATGACAGAGAGCTTTGTATCCCCACAAGGCCATGCCTACCTTAACTCACTACAGTCTCAAGTTTATCTAATTTTGTATTTGCGTTTTTCTACAATATTTAATTTAAACAAAAATGTTACTGACTTAAAAATTCAGGGAAAAAATCTAATTGAGAGAGTTAATGGTGAACCAAACGACAATGTGAATTTGTATCACTATTTACCCAGTGCTTTACAACTGGCTCCCTTGTTTGTGTTGAACCAAATCTGTCTCACACTTCAAGTAACAACGCCTTGAAAAAGGACACACACATATATGCACATACACATACAGACACACACATACCCCACACACCACACAGTTTTACTGTTCAGAGACATTAGAAGATTTCTGATGTCTACTTTTGTGAAATATAAATACATAAATTATTTTCCCTTTATTTATTCCACTTTGTTCTTTAAATCAGTATTAGCTTTAAGTTTGAAAAGTGTTTTAAAAGATGCAGTGACTTTTTATGAGCAATCTGAAATTACATTAATAGTTCTTAGGATGAGTACCTACAAAAATATATGGAAAGCTTAAGTGCATGTGTGATTGACCCGTTATTAAATGGGTCATACCATTAAGCTGAACCCATCCATTTTCTCAAATCAGATTTAATATAATCAGATTTATATCTGATTTAATAGTACAATATAACATAATACAAATAAATATATAAATGTGCTACACAATCTGTTCTATGATACACACATATATTTCTTATAGCATATATTATATTTGAGTGACTCCAGTGGATTAAAAGCTGCAGAGAATATCAAGCCAAGTAGATGCTGGGGAAGTTATTGATAGACTGTAAAATTAAACAATGCCTTCTCCTGGCTAACACATCACTCTGGTTGCAGCAAGAGATTATTATATTCCAAGGTATTATGTTGTCTTTTACAAACAGTATTTAATTAAAAAAAATGAAACTTTACAAGGCAAATGCAATTATATTATACTAATTCTGCATATGAGAAACCGAGGCCCAAGAAAGTTAAATAAATTGTCCAAGGTTATATAGTTAGGGAATGATAGAGCCAGAATTACAAAAAGATCTAACTAATTCCACCATATAGACACAATATAGCTTACATCCTTTCCCCCAATCAACTTTCAAAAGAAATGCAAGCTGGTTCCAGAAACCACCACAAGTTAATAAGAAAGAAAATCTGTTCATGATGTTACAATTCTTCATTTTGTGTTCATTTCAAACAGCTGTTGCATATTCTAGTTTTATGGTAAATAATAGCTCTTTAAACAGAGTCAGGGCTGAGCCACACAGTTAGCCAGGCCAGGAGCCAACCCCACCCACCAGCATGCTGACAGCAGCCACAGCCCAACCACAACAGAAGGGCACATGCAGCCTGCACAGGGGATACCTCTGGACACCTGGCTCTGGTAGTTAGATCCAACAACTGAAAAGCTTGTGTAAAAGTTAAAAGACAGAAGCAATAAAGTCATCGATATCTGAAATAATTAGTTAAGCGGTACACAAAATAAAAAGATGTAAAATATGACATCACAAACACAACATGCAGGGAAGAAGTAAAAATATAATGTTTTTGCAATGCACTCGAAGGAAAGAGACCATCAATGTAAAACAGACTCCTAAATGCTTAGGTTGTTATATAAAAACCTCATGGTAACCACAAACCAAAAACCTGCAACAGATACAAAAAATAAAAAAAGAAAGGAATATAAATATAACACTAAAAAGTCATCAATCAGGAGGAAACAGAATAGGAGAGTGAGAAAGGGACAGAGAAGAACTACAAAAACATCCAGAACACAATGAACAAAATGATTAAAATAAAGGACATACCTACCAATACTTAAGTACTTTAAACGTCATGGACTAAATGCTGACATCAAAATACATAAGGTAGCCAAATAAATCGAAAAAAAAAGACTCATCTTCATGCTGCCAATGAAACTCATTTCAAATCTAAAGACCCACACAGACTGAAAAGAAAGAGACGGAAAAAGACATATCATGCAAACGCAAAGAAAAAGAAAGTTAGGGCAGTATTGCATATAAGACAAAATAGGCTTTAAAACAAAGACCAAAGAAAGGCATTACAAAATGATTAAGACATCAATCCAACAAGAGGATGCGGCTCTTGTAATTATCTATGTAAACAACTTACAAGCACCAAAATTCATAAAACAGGTGTTAGCAGACATAAAGGGCGAATATTGACAGGAATAAAATATTAGTAAGAGATTTTTAACACCCCACTTCTGTCAATGAGTAGATCATCCAGACGTAAGCTCAATAAACACTGGCTTTAAATGACTTAACAGATATAAACAGAACATTATACCCAAGAAAAATAAAATGCTCGTTTTTTTCCAAGTGCACATGAAAAATTCTTCAGAAAAGATCACATGATGTCACAAAACAAGTCATAATAAATTTAGTAAAATTGAAATCAAATCAAGCATCTTTTCTGATCACAATGGTATAAAAATAGTAATCAACTATAAGAAAAAAATTTGAAAAAACAAAATCATATGGAGGCTAACGAACATACTTCTAAGTAATCGATGGATCAATGAAGAAGTCAAAGAGAAAATAAAAAATACTTCGAAAGAAATGAATAAGGAAACACAGTCTTCCAAAATCTATGGGACTCAGCAAAAGCAGGTCTAAGATGAAAGTTTACAGTGATGCAAGGCTACTTCAGGAAACAAGTAAAATCTCAGACAATCTAGCCTTACACCTAAAGGAACTGAAAAAAAGAACAAAATCCGAAGTTGGCAGAAGAAGGGAAACACTTAAGATCAGGGTAGAAATAAATCAAATGGGGATCTAATAAAAAACAATTGAAAAGATGAATGAAACTAAGAGCTGGTTCTTTGAAGAGATAAACAAAATTTATAAACTAATAGCCAGATGCATCAAGGAAAAAAGGAGAGAGCATAAGTAAATAAAATTATAAATAAAGGTTAAAACTGACATCCCAGAAATACAAAAGATCATAAGAGACTACTATAAACAACAGTATGTCAACAAATTGGACAACTTAGAAGAAATAAATATTCCTAGGAATGTCCAATATTCCAAGACTGAATCAAAAGGAATAGATAATCTAAACTGACTGATAACTAGTAATAAAATTGAGTCAGTAATCAAAAAGCTCCCCAGAACAAACAAAAAGCCCAGTATCCCATGAAATCACAGATGAATTGTGTCAAACATTCAAAGAGAGTTAATACCCATTCTCCTCAAAGTATTCAAAAAAGTTGAAGAGGGAAAATATATTTCCAAAACTATTCTACCAGGCCAGCATTACTCTGAATCTCTCATTCTGGAAACCTGTTTCCAGTGCAAATTTCCAGATGGATTTCTGGCATTAATGGTTAGAGGGGCCACACACAATTCTACCTTTAAAATTTTTTTGGGATCAGTATATTTTAGTCATTGGAATCAAGAAACATATAACGACCTCTGGTTTAAAATAAATATGTATATGTAAATCATGTAAAGTGTCAGCCCCAGGTCTCAGCTACACCTGCAATAGTCCATCACAACGTTCTTTCAGGCTGCCAGATAAACTAGTAAAACAAAAATGTTCTAATGGAAAAATGGATCCTGAAGACATAGGCCAGCTGTTGAATCTCCTTTGTTCTGCAGTAGTCTCTTTGTCCGAGGTGTTCTTACGTCACATTTTATGTCAGTAAATAAGATACTCTCAGAGATGCACAGAGCGTGCTGTCATGCTGGCTGAGATGAGGCTCCATCCAGGCTAAATCTGCATCAGTCCCAGAAAAGATGACTTACTGTTCTCTTCAGGATAGAATGGGTCTAATAACACCAACGTGACACCAGTGCAACCGTATCAACTGCTCAGCCGTCGATCCTGCTCTTGGTGAATCCAGAACATCTCCCTGGCAGGAAAGCTGAATCAGCTACTCTCACAGCTGAAAGTTCATGCCTGGTGGACCCTGACAAGAGATGCAAAAATCTCCACATTTTGTCCTCATTTCTCGGGGTCCATCATCGGCCCTCCTTCCAGACCTCTTTGCTTCCAGACCCTAGCAATCCAATCTGGCAACTTCATGCTACTCAGGGGTCACTGTGTCTTCTGTACTTTTCTTATCTGTGATCACTTCTTCCTCCATATCAGGTTGATGCCCAGCTCAAAAGTTTGGAAAGATTTCCCCTCATCTGCCTTTTGGGGCCACCACTAAGTGGAGTTGTCCTAGAGAAGCAGCCCATTTGCTGTTCACTCACTTCCGTATATTGAGGACCAGCCTCAGGTTACAGGCCACTCCCCGGAAGCCTAGAGGTGTCAGCTAGAAGAGAGACCCTCGGTAATAGGGATGCGTGTCGTGAGGGCTGGGTTTCTTATTGCTGAAAAATTAATGATTCCTCTGCCCCTGTGTGCGCGCTATCCAGAGTGTACCAATTCCATTTCATAAGGGATTGATACTGTTCATCCTCAAACTTTTGAAATGGTAGATCTTACACTATGCACGCAGCTCAAGATGCCCGGCTCTGGATGTGGTCAAACGATGTGTGAAGGTCAGATGGAGTGGCTGCTAAGGCCCAACAGCACATCAGGAGCTGGTCTGCAGGTGACGAATGAGTCCTTGCTCCAGCAGCATGATTTTGAATCACACCCTGGGGCATGCTCATCCCCTGCGACGCTCCTGCTCAGGCTGCCCAGGGAGTCCACACGCTGTCCTTAACAGTCCTTTGATACTGCTGGTACCTGCTGGGTCGTGGGCACTAAATGGTGGTCATTTGAACATCAGTCTGAATGTCCTGCTGAACTGTCTTGCTCAGACCCATTTAAAACTTGCAGCTTTATGATTCACCCAATAAATGGGTTGAAGTGGTATGTATAAGTGATTTATATACAGATATACCTTCAAAAGGCAAAGAGGCTCAGAGAGCTCTGTGCTCTTTTTAGTGGTGGGACGTGCAAGATGAAATCATTTTTCATTACATTAGGAGGGGTGCTCCAGCGTACACTAGGAAAGGGCCGAAGGGTGCACTTGGGGCCATTAAGGTCCGTGTTGCAACCGCCAGCTCTGCTACCGCGGCCGAGCAGAAGAGCAAGCTTAACCTGGAGAAATACTGCGAATGTATGCTGCTGTGTCTCTCGAGCAAAAGCTCTTTTTTATTATCCTTTCTCACAGAAATTAAAAAGAACCCAGTTATTAGATTAGCAGCAAATTCCAGAATCTGAGTTAACCATTTTTTTTATTAAAAAAAAAAAAAGATTTTGACTTTGGACAGAGGTTGGGAGTGGAACTATCACTGGGTTAAATTTAGGTCCATGTTATCTGCCTGTGCTGCTTCTGATCTCTGTAAATATCAAAACTGAAAACTGAACGGTGATATGATGGTAACTATCACTCGTACCTTTGAACATGGCACCAATCTTCACCATTTCACCCGGAATAAGATATTGCTTCTGATTTATTATTTTTGTCCTAGTCTGGAGGGAAGGAAAAGAACAGTTTCAGAAATTTCCAATTGGTCTTTTTTATTTTATTATAATGGATTTTTATGTCACAGGTCAGAGAACACAGGTGAGGATTCTGTGCTGTCTATTCCTATGATAAAATCAAGTGCAGGGAAACAGTTATGGAATCCTCAGTAGACCCGTTGGATCTATCATGAGGTGGGCTTGGGCCTTGTCCCTGTCACCTGAGTTTTATAGGGAAAGAGGGCTGTGTTATTTTGGTTCACCTGATGTTAATGTCAACTGATAACCTGCATCCAACAGTCCGTGAAATTCTGTACATTTTCCCTTCCCAGTGGGTAGCTACTCTCATGAGTGGGCTCAAGTCCCTTTAAGAGAAGAGCGGTGATTTACATACTTGCTGTGGCATTTTGTACTTCCTCAAGGGTACCTGGCGTCCAGTTTAATAAATGGCCTCTAGGTTGAGAAATAGCTCAAGTCTGGGAAACTTTCAGTGGATTGTGATGGTTCATCAGTGACATTTAACATCAGTCTTCCCTTGCTTCACATTCATTCACTTGCTCTTAGCCGGTTATTTATGTCAAGCAACAACTTAATTGACTGCCCATCCATTTTGCTGCTAGGAAGAAACAACACGGGCTCTTGCCAATGTCAGTGATGACGATGGTTAAAGTCCACATGGAACGCCATTCGTCTTGCACCTAGTGGTTATATGTTGACGTTGGACTTCGGCTATTTCAGAATCCTGACGTCCCCGCTGACATTAGGTAGACAAATCCAAACTGCCCATCTTACCATCAATCCTTGCCCACAGGGCACAGCCACCACTAAGTCTCTCAGATATGCCAATACCCCCCTCACTAGTATATTTCTTATCTTTGTGTGAAGGAGTGCTTCTGAACCATCCTGGAAATCATTCTCAGCCACCACGTTCTCACGTCTGAGATAATCAATTCATTCCAGTATGACCGCATTTAAGAGCCATTTGAGCTGATAATCAGTACTCCGCCGAGATGGTTATGGTGGCTCTAACTGATTTCCTATGAATCATCATTGTTTCCAAGCTTAAATTAGCTCTTCCAAGTGCATATTATAACTTCAGGCATCCTTGCCGATCTGCTAAATTTTGAGTCCCAAGAGAAATCCCCCATACCGATAAACTTTCCTTGACATTCTTATATCCTTCCCTCACTAGCCCAGCCATACCGAGATCTACTACCAGATACTATGTATGTTGCAGTTGCTCCCAGTGTATGTTAACCACAGGCTCCAGCTCTCTGGTAGTAGCAAGGACAATGCTTGAGGGCTCCACGATGCTGTGGCTTTACTCTTCCTCTTGAGGTAGAAACAATGAAAAGAGACAAAGGAAGATCTTGAAGAGGCTAAGCATAATCACTCAAAGCATCTTTCTTGGCTGAGAGTTTACCATTGTCTCCAGGCAACACGAGCCCACATGCCTCTGGCAAGAGGAAAGGAGCCAAATCTAAACTCAGAGCATTTAGAAGATTAGTGAATTCAAAGTGCTCAAACACCTCCCCTAGTATACCAATTGCAGGTCTCTGAGTTCCCCACATTTCAAAATATTTTAGCATTGGAGCCAGAAATTTAACTATAGCTTCCTTTATAATTTCACTACTTTTGCTATCAAACCCGGGACCTGATTGCCATCACAGTCTGCCACTGGCCTGCAGGAGATGAGTGTCTCTTTAAACAGTGCAGTGACAGCCTTTCAACTTCACACTGTGCCTTGGATCGGCAGTTTGCCAACCTCAGACGGTTGTTTTCTTCAGGGTCTTTATGGCCATCAACAACTGTCAAACAGCCTCTCAATCCTTACCATTACCACTCCTCCATTGACTTCCAAGTTATCAATCTACTGCATGAGACAGGACATCCCCTTCTGCCTTTCTACCCCATTCGCAAGTGAAAAACCACAATAGTGGGTGACGCCTACATGCATTAGGGATAATTGTTACACTGGTGACAACAGGCAATGATTTCTTGCTAACCATCTGACCAATAAGTAATCTAATTCTAGAATTCCATTATAAGGGTCTATATCCAAGGACGCTTTTGCTACTAATTGTCTTAGGTAAGCTCTTCATCTCAATAAAGGGGGAAAAAAGGGTGTTAAACACTGATTTGAGAACACTGAGTATATGAATAAATGAAAAATAGGGCTCAGTCCCACTTGGAACCTATGAAGACAGCGATGATCAGATCTTCAAGCTGTATCATCCAAGGGGTGAGGAAGCTGTGGTGTGTTCTTCCTCACGCAGAACAGTTGTGCCTTGCCCCCATCAAAGATGTCCATGACCTAATCCTCAAATCTGTGACTATTTTCAGTTACATGGCGAAGGGGGATTACCATTGCCTATGGTATTAAAATTGTTCATCACCCAGTATTAAAATAAGAAGATTATCCTGGGCTATCCAACTGGGTCCAGTGTAATCATCGGAGACTTTACACTCAGTAGAGGGACACAGAAGAAGAAAGGCAGCTCAGAGTCGCCTTCTGTAAGAAGGACGTGACCCTAGCAAGCTTGGAGTGTGGAGCAAAGACGGTATTGGTTGAGGGTGTGGGGGCCTCCACCCGCTGGAAAGGCGAGGAAATAGATTACCCTCTAGTCTTCACACAGGAACACAATACTGCCAATACACTGCTTTTCATCCCAGTGAGACTGTGTCCAACTTTGACCTACATAACTGTAAGATGATACATTTGTGTTGGTTAAGCTCCAAAGTTTGAGGTCATCTGTTACAGTGGCAATTGGAAAGTGGTCACAGTCCTCAACATATATGCCATGCTGCATGCAGTAATCTATTTCTGCAGCAGAAGACAGCTCTCAAGCAGACAGTTTTGGGTGGCCCCAGTAAAACTTCAAACATAGATGAGGGTGACAACAGTGTCTGCTGTAAGAATGTCTGCAATTACCTTTAGAAGGTAACGTTATTTTGTAATAATGATCAAAATTGCTGAACAGGAGAAAATATGTTAAATGGAAAAGAAAAGGTAAATCCATTCTTATTTGCAGATGATATATTTGTTTGCCTGAAAAACAAGAGAAAAAAACTGATTTTTTTTTTGGCTAATTGTGGGGCAATTCGATGAAATGATTTGGCACAAAAAGAGAATATGAAAATGAGTAACTAATAACAGCCTGTTGGAAGATGAAATGGATAGCCATGCCTACATTAGCTTTCTACTGAAGCATGTCAAATTGACACGAATTGTGTGGCTTGTAACATCATTCATTCGTTATTCTGATGTCTGGCACAGCATGACTGGGTTCTCTCTCCAGACAAAGGTCAAGCTCTTGGCTGGCTGCCTTCTTATTTGAAGCTCAAGATCCTTGTCCGAGCTCACGCCTGTTATGTTAAAGTTCTGTTCCTTGTAGTTGCCTCATTCAGCTTTCTGTTGTTTTGTTGGCTGTAGGTCAGGGGCCAGTCTCAGTCCCCAGAAGTGACCCTCAGGACGCTGCCTGATGACCCTGTTCCGCTTAAAGCCAGTAACAGAGTGTCAGATCCTTCTGGTGCTTCAAAGATCTGACTTTGCCTTCTATGATCTGCTGGAGGAAACACTGCTTTTAAAGGGCTCCTCTGATAAGTCAGGTGTACCCAGGCTAATCTCCCTTTAGTCATAGAAAGTAATACAACCATGGTAATGAGAGATCTTCAGATTCACAGCTGCCGGGAAAATGTAGAAAGGATTATAGAAGGTAGAAGGTAACTCGGGATCATCTCAGAATTCTGCCAACCACAGTGCTTTTTAATAATAGAATAAATGTTAAAATATCCAAGACATTCGTAGCAGAGGTATAAAGAGATTTTAAAATGTGATTCTGTGGAAGGGAAGGAATGTTTAAACAAAAAAGAGTCTACCATATTGCTGGAAAAAACCAAGACCTACAAAAAATATGCGAAATATCTTTATAGTTGTCTATGCATTGAGATTTTAAAAACTATGCTTTTTTCCAGGTTAGAGGGGAATAGACTAGTTGATTTTAAAGTTTATAAATAAAATACAAAGTAGAAATAAACAGTAATAATAGACAATGTAGGAATGACACTCCTTAAGTAATAAATATATAACGCTATTGAAATAATTAAAGCATCACACTGCTTTCATAAAATTAAAAAGAAATAAAGGAGTGGATAAGAACAAGTAGAACATATATCAAAAGTTCATTTCATACCCATGAGGGATAAGTGAAATATTTGAAAAATAGTGTTAGTTACTGATTGGTTTTCTGGGAAAATAAATTGATCCGTAACTCATATTTTCTTTACCAAAATAATTACCAGGTGTATTAAAGATATAAATGTCCAAAAAGGACAAGATATAATCTTACATAATTTTTTAGTAATCTTGGGATGAGGAAGATTTTTGAATATATGTTATAAATTGCACACACACACACACAAAGATATACAAGGAATATAACAAGGAATGATAATTTCAAATGAATCCTAAGTTTAAAATTTTCATGAAGAAAGACTTCATAAACAAAGTGAAGAAAGAAATGCAAAACTTGTGAAAATATACAACAAGCTTTGCAACTTGTAACAAAGGACTGATTTCCACAACCAGTTAGAAAAATAAGAAAAAATAACAAAGATCAACAATCCAGAGAAATTTGGCAAAGGATCTGAAGTTAATTCACAAACTAAGACATTCAAATGAAAATTTAATGTCATTTAGAATTCAAATGAAAATTTAATGTCATTTAGAATAAGGGAAAATGTAGATTAGTTTTTTAATCTCACAGATGATCAAAGTTTCAAAAAGTTGATAACATACTATGTTTGGAAGATGGAGGGGGAAATTAATATTGTCACCCATTGTTGGCAGAAGAATAAATTAGTACAATTACTGTGGGGGATGATTTTGCACGTGTGAGCTTGTGTGTGTCCACACACATACCTACTTATATTTGCAACTGCTCAAAACAATGTACATATATGGTTATTTATTGCATCAGTATATACAGTAGTGAAAGATTAGATCAATTAATCAGAATTTCCTAGAGGATTAGTTAGATGAATCACATAGTCATTTAAAAAAATGGGGGCAGTCCTTTTACATAATATGGAGGAATTTCCAAGATACATTTTTGGTGAAAGAATTAGGTAGAAAAGAGTGTGGCGTATGCTAATATTTGTGTAATAAATTAAAAACTTATAAATATATTGCTTTGTATGTGCATAGACTATTTCTGGAAGCATACACACACTCAACAATTTTCACCTCTGCAGTGGGGAATTGACTCTGTTCATCTTCAGAGTAGGGAATAGAAAAATATTTACTTTGTACCCTGCTACCATTTTTACCCTTTGAATGTTTACCCTTGTGTAAATACTAGTTTATAAGTATTGAACCTTTAAACATAAATTAATAGGAAATACAACAAACCTGACTTAGACAGCAAGGGCATAGTAAATTAGTAACAGTAAATTAGCAATCTGCTCCCTGTTTCTGCCGGATTACCATGCATACAAGATGTCAGAATGCATGTATCTTTGATCTACATGATGATGGAGTCATTTTCAGGTGCTATATGGTGGTAATAAAATGTATGGCAACATGTCAAAAAGATACACATCTAAATTTGTCCTCTAAAGGGAAGACTATAACTCTACCTCAAAAGTCTCAGCAAACATCTCATAATTTCTCACGGGCTTTGCCCAGAAAGCGTGACCATTTGGACCTCTCTCCGTGGGTTGGTTAAGACCGATCTCTGCCCTGCAGAGCCATGGCAGGCGTGGGAAAGCAGCACCCAAGTCGCGTGAACGGCTTCCCAAACGCAATATTGGGAAGTCTTAGCCAAAACTAGGTCAGCATATTAGCAGTTTATCATTAACACACTTACGTAGGATACAAAGTATTTGAGAAATAAAGGTATTTGTAAAGAAATTTTAGAACAATATTCAGTAAACATCTACATCGCAATTTATCCAGGCCAGCAGAGAGCTTAGATTTTGCCCCCTGTGATTGACCTCTGGAGATGTTTTTAGCAAACACAATATGTCTCACTTTATTGAGGGATGTTAGAAGAAAAACTTCAATGTTTACTCTAATCCTGCTTTTAATGGCATTGCTAATTACACTGGTGTCCTATTTACAGGTAACGCGGAGAACAAATTAATTTTTCACCTTAAGATGAGCAGTTGGTTTGTTTGTATTTTGTAGTCCTTGTGTGTTATCAGTCTACTTAATTCCTCATTTCATTTTAACTTTCAAAGCTTAGAGCCAAATCTGTGGTCCATTGTGTGTTTATAGTGGATTTATGTTATACATTTTTATTGTCTTAATTGATTTCTCGTTTTCAACCCCCTACTCCTCCTTTTATGATTACCTTATGTTACCTACATTTTTCACATATTTATCATCAACCTCGTAGGGGAATGAAGGATGTAAGAACAGAGTTAAATATAGGCTGTTTGAAATCTAAGCTTTGTTGTTGAATTTGGGCTCAACAACAAAGGCTATATTTTGATACATGTATCTTTCTGGGCCACCTGCATCTTGCATCATGATTCAGAGGCTGAATTATTACTCCTGGACTGTGACTAACTCAAGATAATGGAATGCCAATTTAGTAAGAGCATGTTTTCTTAAGAATGTATAAGTATTCTAAAAGCGCTACAGTATGTTCTTTCCATATGGATTTTTACAAAAGACAAAAGCTAAAGAATAATGAAAAAGCCAAGCCTTCAAATTTATTTACAAACTAACATAACTTGCTTCTCACAGATTTGGAGTTACATGAGATTTATTAAAATGTACTTTCAAATAAGTAATATAGATAGATAGATAGACAGACAGACAGACACCTCCACACAATGGAAATTTCCATTTGAATGTTTCAGTATGCCTCACAAAATCAGGTTTGTAAGTAACAGAATTCAAAGTATTTCAGTACAAATCATGCAAATCCCATCTCATTTCCACAAATAGTGGTAGTAAACTGGCATATAATTGCGCCTATCCACATCTAATTAGCTGGCAAAACACCTTTGGCTACATTTATCCAATTTGCAAGTGGAAAGAGAAAGCATATAAAAGAGGTTGCAGAACCTACCCTGCGCCTGCTTTTGCCATTTACTATTAAGGTTCTTAACAATGAAACTAAAATATATGATGCTTGTTACTGTTTTGTTCCTAAACATAAATACATGTGGTATTGTAATTGCTAGGGACTGGGAGAAAGGGAGAACAGTGGTCAAGAAAGATCAATAATAAATGCACTGTTGCTTTTATTTTAAAGACCTTTACTTATTTATTCCATGGAAAGACAAAAAAAAAAAAAAAGGAGAGAAAAAGTAAAGAAAATGAAATGCAGAAAATATAGGATATCGGCAACAGTGAATAATGGTAAGAGCCTTAAACAGAACTAATTCAGACTTTGGAATTAATTTACTTTTAGGTCTTGCATTGCTGCTTCTTAGCCATTTTCTAAATTGCAGCCTGCAACATTTGAATAAATGCAAAAGCACATATTTGTAAAGGAACTGAGAAAACAAGAGTTCTTCTCAAATGATATTTTGTAAGCACTGTAAAATGAAGTTTTTCTTATTAAAGTATAACAACTTGAATGAATTAATTATATGCAAATTCAAGTTACTTTTTTATAATCCAAGTGTATAAGTGAATCATTACTTTGTATGAACTACAATTATATGTTTATTTAATTACTTATGCAGTTGTCTCAGTTCATTGTCTCCAACAGTTTATAATAAAATGACCTATTTTAAACTATTTCATTATGTTTTTATTTTTGTCTGTTATTTTACTGTAGAGAAACTCCTCAAATATAGTAGATATTTTTTGGCCATGTTTAATTTTAAAGACATATTTGGCAGTGAACTAGAGTATTACATTTAAGGAAAACTTTGTCACACCAGAGTTTTTTGTAATTAAAAAAAATTATAGATAAAATGTGCAATTGTACGTATAGGAATAAATATAGAACAAAAAGCTTGTTCAATTGAAAGACATGAAGTCATAGACGTTTTGAACTAGAAGAAACCTTGGAGAACATGTAGCGATTTTCCAAATGATTATTACATCCTTTTCTGGAAGAATCCCCTAAGTCATATTGTGTTGTAAAACTGGGTATTTTAATGGAATAAGCCCCAAACCACAAGCTTAGAAACATGATGTCTCTTTTTCTCACCAATCAGTGCACACACACAGAGTGTTGGTTTATAAAATTCTTTGGTGCCGGGTGACTAGTTGGCCATGAGGCCCCTTCTCCTCCAGGTAGAATAAAGCAGGTGTAGCTCCTAGACCTCCCCAGCAAAGGGACCCAGCGGCTGTGCACACGTCACGTTCTTATTTTACAGACTGTAATCATAATGCCAAGTGGCTTTATTAACTTCTCTTTCTCCATTATCAGTATAGATAAATGTCCTTAGACTTTTTAACTTTATGTAAGATATGACCTTTCATTTCAACATTCTTCATACAGTGATTCTGCAAGATGGCCTTCCTATGTTTATAGTGACTCATATCTAATATCTTCTAATTGCATTGCTCTCATGTGCAGAACTGCTTTCACCACCATAGTGAACTGAGTTAAACCGTATTATATAACATTATTCCTAAATAAAAGAAAAAAATCAAGGCAATCTCTCCAAAAGTGGCACTTCCAACATACATTCCCTAAGCTTTACTCAGCATTGGATATTATAGAAGGTAACTTAATTTTTATTAGAAAGATCAACTTGTTAAGGTTACAACAAAAAATGTCTGGCAATCGAGAATTTACCACGCAGACTGGTTGGCCTTTCCTGTGAGATTTCCTTGGCCAGCATAGGTTCTGTCATAAGACTTTAATTTCTTTCATGCCCAAACTCTATCATAGCATCTCAGTTAGTCTCTGTTCTACTTAGACTAGGTGGTGTGAGATATATGGACGAAATGAAGAGGGAAGACACACACAGTAATTACCACTGATGTCAACGCATACTTAGTACTTACATGACCTGTGTAAATCCTTATAAAACTGAATAGAGCTTTTGCTGGGCTGGCCTAATATGAACATATTTATTGGATATAAATATATGTAAACTAGTTGAAAAAGGCTTGACCAGATAAAGGGAAGTTTGTATTTGGGTGCAACATAGAGATTGCATTGGAGGGAAAGAGTAGTATAGAGTAAGCCCGAATAAAGTAGGTATTTTGAAGAACAAAAGCGTTTCGTATAAACAAGCCTGAAAAGTAGAAGATATTAAGAATTTTATGTAAATTATGCTTTACATTTAATATTTATAACCTGGAGAAAATTTGCCTCTATTTACCTAGCTGACTGGACATGTGAATTGTTTGATATACCACTCAGAACAGTCTCCTCACATAAGAAATTTTGCCGCACTCCAGATTTTATAGCAAATTGGCACATAATAAATGGAAAGTCTAGGTCCAAACGAATGAAAGATCTGTGGTAAGTAGGTAGAATAGTCTCTTCATTTGTCTTTGTATTAAGTGCTATAAAACTCATTTCACAGTTTCTCCATGAGACTAATACTGTTTACATTACTGCCTTTTATTTACAAAATTGTTTAGGTAAATCCTACATCAAGTTGTGCAGAACAGTCATTTTGCGGAAAAATAAAATTTTCCCATTCTGAAGAGAAAACACTGAACGTGGAAAATCCATGATCTTTAGTTTGCATTCTGCAAGTTTTCATGCAAAAAATCGTGTTATGTGAACAAAGTTTATATTGCTTATAAATCATTTCATTTAAGCAGATTAATGAGGTCCTATTTTTGCATTCATATATTTGAAAATGCATATTAAATGTTGGAAATGCAGATTTAATAGTTGGAAAATATTAATAAGCAGATGCCATATCTTTTTGGTACAAGTATGTTACCAAAACCATATTTACCGCTCATCAACTCTCTTTCCTCTCTGTATCTGTTTGGCACACTTGACAGATTAACCAAAGCTGTGTGGATACGCAGTGCGGACTGAGTGCCATTTCTAAGTTTGTGTATTATCATGAATAAGCAAGCCCTGTACTGTTACTCTTTTTTGTGATTATTAACAATGCTCTGAAGAATATAAAGACTGACTAAACTAAAAATAAATTGAATAAGAAACAAAACAAAGCAGTAAACAAAAACCTTAACTCTCTGTATTAAAGAAAAATCATCAAACTAACATGCATATTGTTCTAAAAAGATGCAAAACTTCTGAGGTCTCTTGAGAGCCATAAAATAGTTGTTTTTTTTCAGGTAAGAAAAATTTTGAGAGGATATGTGTATCTAAGTTGCATCAATTGTTCCAAATTATTTATCACCGTAACCTCATTCCATTATGCTCATATAAGACATTAGGTAGCAAGTGGTATCTTTGATTAAACTAAAGCATGTGTCAATTAAATTTTAATAACTTTTTATTAATCAAAACATATATCATTTAGAAACTCTGATCACTAGAGAAATTCTGTCTCACCGTGAAGTTAATATAATTGCAACTAAAATAAATAAAAATGAAAAATGTGAAAGTTAGTGTTTTTTAAACAACATTGTGTTTTATAATATGCTTATTGAAATATCAAAAAATTTCTGAGAATACCTATTAGTCTTTTAAATGACTTGTATAGGACCGTGAAGACTCCAGGCTAGAAACCGCTGAGATCAGAGTCATCTGCTTGGATAAGCACATTCAAATATTTAAGCTCTGTTATCAACTCCCTGTGGTCTTTAAATAATTCTCCAATCTATTGCATCAATTACAGCAGGCTCATAAAAAAAATGTTTTTAAAAATTATTATTATAGAAGTTTCAGGTGCACAGCATTATAATTCAACATCTGTATACACTGCAAAGCAATCATCACATGTCTAGTTACCATCCATCACCATACAGGTGACCCCTTCACCCATTTTGCCCACCCTCTCAACTTCCTTCTCCTTGGGTAACCACTGATCTGTTCTTTGTATCTATTCATTTGTTTTTGTTTTATTTTGCTTGGTTGGTTTATTTTTGTTTATTTTGTTTTCCCACATATGAATGAAATCATACAGTATTTGTCCTTTCTGTGTCTGATTTAGTTCACTGAGCATAATACCTTCAAGCTCCATCCATGTTGTCACAAAGAACAGGATTTCCCTCTTTTATATGGCTGAGTAGTATTCACTTGTATTTATAAATACCACACCTTTATTGTCCATTCATCCATCCATGGATACAAGTTGTTTCCATATCTTGGCTATTGTAAATAATGCTGCAGTGAACATGGTGGTGCATGTATCTTTTCGAATTAGCATTTGTGTGTTTTTTGGATAAAGACCCAGAAGTGGAGCAGCTAGGTCATACGGTAGTTCTAGTTAGGACGTTCTGAGGAATCTCCATATTGTTTTCCAAAGTTACTGCACCCGATTACAGTCCCACCAACTGTGTACAAGGGGTTCCTTTTCTCCACATCCTCTCCAACATTGATTATTTATTGTCTTTTTGTTATTAGCCATTCTAACATGTATGTGGTGATATCTCATTGTGGTCATTTTAATTAACATTTCCCTAATAATTAACAATGTTGAACATTTTTTCATGTGTCTCTTGTCCATCTGTATGTTTTCTCTGGAAAAAAAATGTCTTTTCAGATCCATGCACTCATCAATACAAATGAGTTCTTTATATATGTTTTTTATATTAACTCCTTACTGGATACATGATTTGCAAACATCTTTTCCCATTTAGTAGGTTGCCTTTTCCTTTTGTTAATGATTTCCTTTGCTGTATAAAAGCTTTTTAGTTTAATGTAGTCCCATTTGTTTCTTTTTACTTCTGTTGCCCAGGCCTTTAGAGTTATAACCACAAAAACATCTCTAAGACCAATGTCAATGGGGTTACCACCTATATTTTCTTCTAGGAGTTTTATAGTTCATGTCTTACACTTAAGCCTTTTTAATTCATTTTGGGTTTCTTTTTACATATGGTATAAGAAAGCGGTTCAGTTTCACTCTTTTGCATGTAGTTGTCCAGTTTTCCCAACACCATTTATTGAAGAGACTGACTTTACAGTCTTGGACCTTTGTCATAAAATTAATTGACCATATAAGTCTGGCTTAATTTCTGGGCTCTCTATTCTGTTACACTGATCTGTGTGTCTGCTACTGCTCCAGTATCATGCAGTTTTGATTGCTGTAGCTTTGTAGTATAATTTGAAATCAGGGCAGGTGAGACCTCCAGGTTTGTTCTTCTTTATCAAGATTGCCTTGGCAACTTGGGGTCTTCCTTGGTTTCATACAAATTTTAGAATTGTTCGTTTCTGTGGGATTGCACTGAATCTGTAGATTGCTTTGGGTGGTATGGACATTTTAACAATATTAATCCTTTCAATTCATGAATGATATCTTTCCATTTATTTGTGTTGTCTTCAATTTCTTTCATCAGTGTCCTAGAGTTTTCAGAGTGCAAGTCTTTTACCTTCCTAGCAAAATGTATTCCTAAGTATTTTAAATTTTGATGCAATTATAAATAGAATTATTTTTAATTTCTCTTTCTGATAGTTCATTAATAGTATAGAAATGCCACAAATTTCTGTGTATAGATTTTGTTTCCTATGAATTTAATGAACTCATTTGTTAGTTCTAATAGTTCTCCTGGTGATGTCTTTAGGATTTTCTATGAATGGTATTGTGTCATCTGCAAATAGTGACAGTTTTACTTCTTTTCCCAATTTGTATGCTTTTTATCTCTCTTGTCTGATTGTAGCTGAGACTTCCAATACTGTGTCGACTAAAAGTGGTAAAAGCGGGCATCCTTGTCTTTTTCGTGATTTGAGGAAAAAGCTCTCAGTTTTTCACCATTGAGTATGTTAGCTGTGGGTTTGTCACACATGGTCTGTATTACGTTGAGGTATGTTCCCTCTATACCCATTTAGTAAGAGTTTTTATCCTATAGTTGTTGAATTTTGTCAGATTTTTTTCTACAACTATTGGCATGATCATACAATTTTTAATCTTCATTTTTGTTAATTTGTTGATTTGCAGACACTGTACCATTCTTGCATCCCTGGAATAAATCCCATCTAATCATAACATATGATCCTTTTAATGTACTATCAGATTTTGTTTGCTGGGATTTTTGCATTTATATTGATCAAGTTTATTTACCTGTAATTTTTTTTTTTTTTTGGTTGTGTCCTTTATCTGGTTTTGGTACCAGGGTGACATTGGTTTTATAAAATGTGCTGGATATTTTCCTCCTCTTCAATTTTTGGGAAAAAAATGAAAAGAATAAGTATTAAATCTTCTTTGAGTGTTTCGTAGAATTTGCCAGTGAAGTAGTCTGGTCCTGGGCTTTTGTTTATTGGGAGACTTTTAAGTACTATTTCAATTTCATTACTAGTAATTGGTCTAGTCAGCATTTTTTCATGATTCAGTCTTAGAAGATTGTTTCTAAGAATATCCCCAATTCTTCTAGGTTGCTCAATTTTAGAGTAGTCTCTTATTGCCCTTTGTATTTCTGTGGTTTCAATTGTAACTTCCCCCTTTTCATTTCTGATTTTATTTATTTCAACCCTCTTCCATTTTTGGTTAATCTAGCTAAAGGCTTATCAATTTTGTTTATTTTTCAAGGAGCTAGCTTTTAGTTTCATTGATCTTTTCTACTGAGTTTTTTAGTCGTTCTTTTAATTATTTTTTACTCTGATCTTTATTATTTCCTTCCTTTTTACTAATTTGGGGTTTTGTTTGTTCTTTTATTTCTAGTTCCTCTAGGTGTAAAGTTATTTATTTGGGATTTTTCTTGTCTATTGAGGTAGGCTTATATTGCTATGAACTTCCCTCTTAGAACTGCATTTCTTCATCCCATAGATTTTTAATGTTCCTTGTTTCTATTTTCATTTGTTTCTAGGTATTTTTTGATTTCTCCTTTGATATCTTTGATGACCCATTAGTAGTTCAAGAGCATGTTGTTTAGTCTTCATATTTTTATGATTTTCCCATTTTTCCTTTGTGATTGATTTCTACTTTTATACCATTGTAGTTGGAGAAGATGCTTGATATGATTTCAAAATTCTGGAGTTTATTGAGTTTTATTTTGTGACCTAACATGGAATTAATCCCAGAAAATGTTTCATGTGCACTCGAGAAGAATGTGTGTTCTTCGGTTTTAAAAATGGAATGTTCTATACATATCTGTTAGTTCAATTTGGTATAATGTGTCATTTAAGTATGAAGTTTCCATATTCATTTTCTGTCTAAATGATATATCCATTGATTTAAAAGCAAAACAAATTTTTAAGGATTTAAAAACAAACAAACAAACAAAAAAGTATGTCCAGGAGAAAAAAAAGAGATTCTAGATTTACAGATTTTTTTCCCCAATCTATCACTCTTATTTATAATCTCAAATAACATGTCATTTTGTAACTTTGATTTTTAATCACTCTTCTTCACAGCATCTTTTCTTCTTTATATTAAATAGAACTTTACTGGAGTATAATAAGCATATGAAGAAATTTACTCATGTGTCTACATAATTCACAATTATGATTGTGATTATTAGTAAACTGGCAGAGTTGTGCAATTATCAAAACAATTCAGTTTGTCTTTTTCATCACTTTAAAGAGATTATTTCAGATTATTTGCAATCTTTCTCATCTGCTTCCCCAGGAATCCAATAATCTATTTTCTATCCCTATAGATGTACCTTTCATATAAATGGAACCATGCAGTATGCCATCTTTTAAGTCTCGTTTCTTTTCTGTTAGCATAGTATTTTGAAATTCATCCATACTTGATTAAATGTCAGTAGTGCATTTCTTTTTGTGCCTGAATGGCGTTTTATTGTACCAAATTGTATTGGTTTTCTAAGGCTGCAATGACGAAATACCACATACTTGGTGACTGGAAACAACAGACACATTCTCTCACAGTTCTGGAGGCAAGAAGCCTAAAATCAAGGTGTTGGCAGAGCCATGTTCTCTCTGAAGATTCTAGGGGAGGATACTTCCTTGCCTCATCTTAGCTTCTGGTGGTTGCCAGCAAGCCCTCATGTTCCAGGGCTTATAAAGGCATTACTCCAATCTCTGCCTCCGTCATCACATGGGGCTATTCCTTTTTTGTCTTTTTGTCTCCCCTATATTCTTTTAATATAAAAATATCAATCCTTGGATTAGGATCCAACTTATTTCAGTATGTTACCAGTTACATCTGCAAATACCTTATTTCCAAATAAGGTCAGATTCTAAGTTTCCAAATGAACACAGATTTTATGGGATATAGTATGCAACTAGCATACAAATTTTGTTTGTACCGTTCACTAGTTGATGGAAATGTACATATTTGCAGATTTTAGCTATTATGACTAACACTGCTATGAATATTTGCCTGCATGTTGTTATGTAAATATAGTTTTCATTTCTCTTAAGTAGATATCTAAGTGTGGGATTGCTGTGTAGTATGAGAAATTTATATTGTACTTTAAAACTTTTAGGTACAGAAAGAGCATTTAACTCTGAAAGGTATCATACCAGGCAATATGCTAAACACGTGTGTGCATTATCTCATTTAATGCCTACGGAAACCCCATGCAATAGACTGTTGAGACTCCCGTGTGCTATAACCAAGTCAAAAATCAAACTGAAGCACTGTCGTCTGCAGGAGGCAATCAGAGAGACTGTTTTAAGGGAGAGAAATGTTACAGAAACTGAAAATAAGAGTGAGGCTGATTCATGGGGAAGGCACCTGAGGCAGGAAGGTCAAGCAACTTTCATGGGTCTGGGCAAGTTGAGATACAGGTTTGTAGCACTAGTGAGAAGAAAGCAACAAGTCATCTCTGACTCAAAATGAATGCTTTATGTTTCTTTTTCTTTTTTTTTTTTAAAGACCCAGAGCCCAGAAGCTATCACTTGTTTTATTTTCAAATGACCTCACATGATTAACCTGCTGACTAAGATCTACTTGAGACATATCAGGAGGTTCTTATCATATTTGTCTATGCTTCCTGGAGACCAGCAGAAAAATTTTAAAAACTGTAAAAAGCTAGCTTGACTGTGCAGCCTGGGGCCACAGGATATAGTCTAGTACCTGATTCACAGTACCCTTTGTTTTAACACTGTATGCCTGTGCTCTGACTACATAAAAGAATTCATCTTACGTCGTATGATGGTCTTTTATGCTGAAGTTCTAAGACTTTCTTTTTATTGCATAAACTAACTAACATTTCAGCGTCCTGATTTCTATCTACATACAATATCTTCATGCTAAAAAGTACTGCTGGAAGATAAAAGCAAATGAGAACTTAAGTTGATACAGTTAAAATCATAAACTCACCATCCTTTAAGTTTCTCTTATACTAATGAAGTATTTTATTTATTTAATTCTCAAGTTCAGTGTGTTAAATAGATTGATTAATACTACAACTTGAATGTTCAGAGAAAGACTTCCCACCTTTTACTGATGGAACAAAGATAGACAACAAAAAGTACTCAGAAAAACATTTAAAATTTCAATAATGTCCCGTAATAGCTTCTTTTTCCAATTGTCATGGTTTCTAGGAACTTTAATTCATATAATGATAAAAGTTAATACTTTAATTTAAAATTCTTATTTCAAGTTATCTACTATTTAAAATAAACAAATTAATATCTGATTTGGTTTTTTTTTATTCTAATACCTAAACCCTATGAATCTTTTCTTTTCCAGGGTAGCTTCCTGGCCAGAAAAACTTGTGTGTCCATCTGACTATACCATGACCTCTATCTGACTTCTGAGTTCTGTACCCACAACCTTCTCTCAGCATTCTTTCCCTAACAGGCTTGTGTCCCAAGACTCTAGTGTTTCTTCATTTGGCACTTGTATTTGACTCAGCTTCATTTTTCCTCTCAGATTATGAATTGGTTTTATATTAGAAATTCCCTTTTTCATTCTCTAGACATACGGATGACTTTTGCATGAATGTCCTGTAAATTACTCCACAGAATTCTCCCTCCACTCACGTATTCCTTAAGCCAGTATACTACCTGTTAAATGCTGGTGCTAGTAATGCCAACATGGAACTCAGCATAGACAGTTCCTTACAGATCAAAATCTCAAATGCTCAATCACGAGCATATATAGTACCTGATGTATGGTCTTTCTCTTTTGGAAAATTATCTGTAAAAGAACTTTGTGAATTGAAATAATCAATTTTTTTTTCATGAGCTATAAAAATAAATAGAATAGTCATGGTATGTTCCATCAGGCAGAAAATCTACTGAATGAAGCCAATGATATTGGGTTCCACTTCAACACATTCTGGAAAATTACACAATAGAGCTGTCAAAAACAAAGTCCGACTGAACTGTCATGATTGTACAAAAGCAACAATCTGAAGGACAAAGTGAGTCTTGCCTAACCCTATGACCTGCCAGGCCAAGCTTCACGTGATTTAACTGCAGACCGTCAGGGATGAATCAGCTTTCGTGTAACGTTAACCTTCTATGACACAAGGAAGAAATGAATGCAAGGACTGTGTCACTGATAACGCAATAGAAAGCATAAAGTTGGCGTATTTTTACTATTTTCTCTAATGACAATTAAAACTAAATCAAATTTCCTTTTATGCAATGAATGAAGAAGTCAACTTCTAGTAAATTACCTGGAATAATTGATTTCTAAAAGCTGGCTTGAAGGAAGAAAGGGTATACATTTTTTATTCCACTTTTAAGCATGCCAACTTGATTGTCTCCTTGCCAGACAGTGGCTTCAATCATCTAGGAAGCTTTGTGGGAAGCTTTGCTTTGCTCTAAATTTCCATCCATTGAGGGAGAGTCAGACTGAGGCACCGGCCATCTGACAGTCCTTATTCCCCCCAGTTCACTACTCCTGTTGGTACAGAACTCATCCCCCTTTTATTCTGCTCTATGTTTGGTCTTTGGATGCTGATCTGTACAGCTTGCTGAGTTGGACTTCTGCCTGCCTCTTCCTGCATAAGTTCTTGTTGCATAAGATTGTTTGAATCATCCAAAACTGCCTCAGATGTTCAATGCCCAATCTTTTGATTTCCTATTATAAACCCAGATTCATATGACAATAAAAATAAAATGTCTTTGCAGCACTTTAAGGGCAGGAATTTTTGTACATTTTATTCCCTGCTTTATCCCCAGTATGTAGAAAAGTACCTGACATACCTATCTATAAATATTTGTTTAATAAATGTGTTAACCTTTTTTCTAAATTTAGTTACTGCATAGACTTAAATACATTCGCACCAAACATGGTATGTTCAGGATTTACCTAATAGTATCCAATTCTTGTTTCAGTTACACTTGGCCTGGCCCAGAACAGCCCAACATCATCTGTTATGGACATAGGAAGAGAAAATTATTTTCTAAGGGTAAAATACCAGTTTAAAAAGTATGAAAGACACTAAAGTTCTAAAACCTTGACCTTAAAACTTGTAATTGAAGAAAATAAAATAAATCACACAAGAAAGATTCTTGGCGACAACTCAGGCTATACTTCTAGCAAAGGTATAAATATATCTTCCTATTAATTCGCATTTTATCACATAATTTACACTTGGAGATTAATTTGAAAACAAAAATAGTTCAGTTTAATATTACAGGAACTAATATCAACAAGAAGTGTTTTTATCTAAAAACAGAATTATGACTTATCGGTGGATAAAACTATCCATTCTTTCCATATCTCTTATGGTGTTGATGACTATGTGTTTTAGATGAAAAGGGCATGTTTTTCAGAGAAGAATATTTAAAAGGAGATCTGTGGTAATTACCCTTATATATTCAAGACCATGGATTCTTACAGTGACTTGAAAGTTTTCATGGATAAATGCTGGTGCAGCTTAAGTAACATTTTCTTAACTCAATAAGGTCCTCGTTTTACATGTCTAGGTAGATTTTTTGATTCTTCTCTTTGATAAGGACGACTTCACCTCTATCATAATTATCTCATATCTGAGAAAGTAAACAGAGCAAAATAAACCAGCAAAATGCTTACCAGGGCAATTTAAACTCCCCCTCTCCTTCAGAAACCTCAAAAATGTACCCTTTAGGGCCAAGTGTGTTCTACTGACTCTTATTTGGTCAGAGTCTCTCAACCTTGCATATGGTTTGAAATTATCCTTACTTATCTCTCACTCTTTATTTCTCTTTTTTATTAATCTACAAAACCATTAAAAAAAACTGAGTGCTAATAAAATCAAGTACTGTCGACAGTTGTTCATATTAATATTCATGAGATTCATCCTCATACTAACTAGTTTAGTTTTCATCAGATTAATGTATACTTTCTATCTTAGGGAAGAAAACATTGACAATTGGCAAAAGAAAGTGATTTTTTTTTCCCCAAACCACTTGTTTCATTAGGGGAACTGGACTTGAAGCCACCCAATCTTTAAATTATTCTATCCCTTTGAAAAATCTCCAGTGGTTAGCACAGTGACCAGTGTACAGGAAGAGATTAAATCCATGGTCAGGTAAGCTATTAAATAGATGGATGTTTGAGTAAATATTTCTGAAGTTGGTACTTTTTTTTTCAGTAAAACATGCCTCATGTCATTGTACTGTATATATTTGCAGAGATTCATTAAATAATTAAGTGATCAGTTTTGCTAGTGTGTACTGGAACAGGAAGAATAAGTTAGTAGAAACTCAAAAAAATTTCAACTCAAAAGGCTTTGTCATTTTCACAACTATTAATCTATTTTCCATATTGATTGATATTCAATGTGGACATTGTCTAGATTACACTGGGTTATTCTCTAGTATGCTAAGGAGCAACTTTATCTGATGAAATACATGCTTACTATGACTTTATTTTGTTTGATTTATTTATATTAGTTGCACTTATAATAGTACCACATAATTTAAAGAAATACAGGCATACCTTGGAGACGTTGCAAGCTTGATTCCAGACAACGGCAATAAAGCGAATACCAAAATAAAGGGAGTCACACAAATTCTGGGAATTCCCAGTGCATTTAAAAGTTTACCCCACACTATAGTCTTAGTGCAGTAGCATTGTCTAAAAAAGCAATGTATATATCTTAATTGAAAAAATACTTCGCTAAAAATGCTAACCAACATCTGAGCTTTCAGTAAGTCATAATGTTTTTGCTGGTGGAATGCCTTGCCTTGATGCTGATGGCTGCTGACAGATGGTGGTGTTGCTGAAGGCTGGGGTGGCTGTGGCAATTTCTTAAAATAAGACAGCTTGCCCTCCTCCTTAGTCATGGCGTCCTGGTGCTGCTAGGACTCGAACACTGGGGCATTCATGTTGCTCTCAGCCTAGGTGAACTCCATTTCATCCAGCCCTCACTGGTGCACCATGTAGGAATGCCTTGTGCTGGACATGACTGTGAACTTCTCAGAGAGTACTGAATGTATTCTTCTGGATGGCCAGGCTGTTATTGCCGATGAAGGTGGTGGACTTTCTTCACAGCTGGGGTGGGATGTCACGGATCACTGCTTTCACACAGTTGGGGATCTAGTTGACAAAACAGCTGTTCTTGTTTCAGAGTTAAACACCTATACACATCTTCCTCCTGCATGGATATGTGGCCAGCCACTGAACAGGGCAGCCAACATCAGTTAGTGGTTGTGATGGGGATCACAGGCAGACATCATGCTCTTGGAGTGAAACATCTGCAGGATGAGCTCGAGCACCTTAAGGGCCTGGTACTACTGGCTACCCCTACTGATCAGTGGGGTGAAACCAGGCATGAAGAAATGCAGGCAAGGGAAGGGCACCATGTTCACATTGTGCTCACACAGATCAGCACCAAGTTGTCCCAGGAAGTGCAGGTGATGTGGTTGGCTTTAGGGTTTTGGGGCAGATGTTATAGAAGGCATTGTTATCAGTGCAATAGGTCTCATCTGTGGTTTCTAAGAGCTGGTGGACTGAGAGGGTGCATTGTAAGGCTCCACCACTAGTGGGAACACTTGAGCAAGGGCACCACATTGAAGGTGTGATCACTGAACACAGATGACCATCACAAATAAGATATCGACAAAAAGGTTGAAATATTCTGAGACTTAACCACAATGGGACACAGAGACAATGAGCAAATGCTGTTGGAAAAATGCTCGATGCCATGAACATTCAATTTGGGAAAAAAAATAGTCTGTGAAGCAGAATAAAGTTTAACACAATAAAAAGAAGCATGCATGTAGTACATAAGCCAATGGAGGGAATGAGAAGTGAAAGAATATGATTGTTTATTTTAAATTCTGTCCGTTTTGCAATTTCTGTTGGTTCTGTGTTTGCTTCATAAAGGTAAGTTACTAAAATATAACTAAATTTAAGAGTAGGCCAAAAGATAAATTATTAGAAAAAATAGAAATATAGAACCATAATGATTTCAGATTACTTTGCCATTGTCTTTAGAATAACACTTACCTTAGAGAACTCAACTGAATATAGTAGGTGATGTTCCACGAGTGTAATTTATAAACGAAAGATGAAAAATGTTAGTCATTATTAAGATCACACCTACGGGAAAATTGACTCTACATAAAAGATTATTGAATGAATGTACTTTTTAATGTTTTAAATGTAAGAGCAATGCTAATGATATATAGTGTAATTTTGTTAATGATCTGCCTGAGCCAATGCTTTACCTTAACCAGCCAAGTATTGATCCCAATGAACATGAAACAATAATGCCTAATAACATACATAAATTGGAATATGAGAGGCTAGGTTTAAGATAAAAGAGAGTAATGGAAGTAGAGAACCCATTTAAGAGCCTTGACTTTACAGAGTAAGGACAAGTGGTGTGCATCAAAAATTTAATAGAATCAGATTATAAAAATGTGAGATCACATTAGATGATCTTTTGGGGACAATTTTGATTCTGTAAGTACAGGAAAGCAAGCCACTGTCTACTGTAGTATATAAAATAATGTGTAACCAAATATGTCTTTTTTTTCTCTAAGGAAAGTAATACTAAAAAAAACAAAAACTGGAAACATAAGGCTGCCTATGAGAATGGAATCAGCTAGAAAGCAAGGTGCTTGTGCGTAACTTTGTAAATCAGACACTATTGTCAAATGTCTCTCTGTTCTGTGTGTGACAAAAAATAAATAAAGAATTAAAACCAGCAGTTAATCCACCAAGTTAAAATTCTGTGTAAGCTCAGATCGGACCGTGCTTTGTTTATCCACATTTTGCACATCACTCTACTGTTATTATCTGCCATCTACGGTGGTGACGTAAGGACATTCTTACCGTCAGACCTTGTTGTTCCCTAGCCCTGTAACTGCTATTTCTATATTCCCTAGAATTCTCTTTATCTTGTCTCTTTGCCTTTCTATCCTAGTAGGCAATCATGTTGCTAGTTAACAGTACTCCAGTCCTGTTAATCATCAAATAATCTTTGTATTAAATGTTCCTTCTTCAAATTCCTGTGTGATTTCTGTTACTGACGGGACTCTGATTGTTACAAAAGTGGACTCTCCTTATCACCAGTGAAATCAATACACAAGCCCTTTCTCAGAGTTTTAGCATGATGCATTTCAACTCACTGTAAGTTGTTGGACTGCTACTTCACAGAAGTTCTTTCAAATACTAGAACAGAATTAACTACAAAAATAGTTCTCTTTTTTGCATAGTTACATTACAAACATTTTTCTAAATGAGGTTTATGTGGGAAGAACATATTTATTATGCAATTGTCATTGATAGGAATTTTATTCAGATATAAATTGAGTGTGGTAAACTGTGCACATTTAACATAAAAAACGTGATGAGTTTTTAAAATTATATACTGCTATAAAATCGTCACCGGAATCAAAATAGAAGACATGCCCATCTCCCCTAAAAGATCCCTTTTAAGATTCTTTATTAAAGTTCACTTTTCTCTTCATCTCCAATCATAAGCAACCACTGATTGTTTTTTGGCCACCATAAATTAGATTTTATTATCTAAATTTATATATATATATATATTAATTATATATAATTATAATAATATATAATTATACATAATAATTATATGTAATTAATATATAATAAAATTATATATATATACTGAAAGAAGTCACATATATGATTTCTTTCAGTCAGTGTAATGATTTTGACATTCATCCATGTTCTTGCTTGTTTCAGAGGTTTGTTACTTTTCATTGCTAAGTATTATTCTATTGGATGGAGATGCCACAGTTGGTTTATCCATCACATCAATCCATACAAACAGGACCTTTTCAAACTGAACTGCTATGAATCAATCTTTTATGAACATTCAGTTATAAGTCTTTGTTTAGACTTATCTTTTCATTTCCTTTGTGTAAATAACTTGGGATAAAATTGTTGGGTAATATGGTAGGTGTTTAACATTTTAAGAAACTGCCAAATCATTTCTTAAAATCATGTGTATTTTATATTCTCATTGACAATATATGAGTTCCTGTTTCTCCACATCTGCATCAAATTTTCACTGCCAGTTTTAAAATTTTCACTTAAAGTAGATTTTAACAAAGACTTCATTAAATTTCTTAAGAACTGATAGCATATGTAGAATAGATAAACAAGATTATACTTTATAGCACAGGGAAATACATACAAGATCTTGTGGTACTCACAGCGAAAAAAAAAATGTGACGAATATATGTATGTTCATGTATAACTGAAAAATTGTGCTCTACACTGGAATTTGACACAACATTGCAAAATGACTATTACTCAATAAAAAATGTTTAAAAACATTTCTTAAAAACAAATGATGTCCAACATCATTACATGGGAAATGCAAATTGTAACTATATTAAGAAATTACTACCAAATGTTCACCAATGAATTGATTTAGCATTTTTGTTGACCAAATAAATGGGTATACTCTGGCTTCTATTTGGTTCTATCAGTCTATAGGTTTAGCCTTTTGACAATTCCACAGCCTTGATCAGAGTCACCAAACAATGACCCACAAACAAATTGGGCCTGCTGCTATTTTTTATAAATAAAGTTTTATTAGAACACAGGAATCTGAATTGTTTACATAATTATTTACTCAGCTTTCATGCTACAGTGGCAGAACTCTGCCATTGTAAATGTGAAGAGACCAAATGCGTGGCCTACAAATGCTAAGAAAAAGTATGTGAACATGGAGTCTTGATTACTTTAAATGTACATGTAGAAATTGGGTACTTTTTTTCCAAATTTATTCTTTCATTTAAATTTACTTTGTAAGTTTATGATTCCTTATCAAATTTGGACTTGATCTTTACATGTTTTTCAAAAGTGTGCTTTACTTTGCCATAGTTCCATGTATAAATATTTGTTTTATATACAAGTATTTGTCACGTGTATATTTTATATATATATATAGTTTATATTTATATTCATCCAGATGTTTACCATTTATTATATTCATTACTCATTCTTAAAGATTAGAATTTTCCTCTGGAATAATTAATTAAATTATGTTTATTTAACATTTCTCTCTTTTAATGGGGATTTGATATCAACATCTCCTAGATTTTCTTTATTTAAATCTACTTCACCTTAGTTTTTTTTTTTTTAATTTTAGTCTTAAAAATGTTTTTCCAGTCTCTTTGTCCTGCATGGTTTCTGCACAGAAGTCAGAGGTCATTATAATAATTGTTCCCCTATATTTAATGTGTATTTTTCCAATTTATTTCAAGCATTTCTATTAATATTGGCTTTTCAAGCATTTCTATTAACTTTGAGGTACTTGGGGGGGGGTGTGTGTTTTTATTTATCCTGTTTTGATGGGCCTCTTGAATCTATAAATCTGTTTTTCTCTCATTTGGGGGATATTCAGCTATTATTTGTACGAACATTTTATTTGTTCAATTCGCTCACCTTTCTTCTTTTGGCATTTCAATTACCTGTATGTAGAACAATGAGTGAATAAAATGGGAAATAATATGCCACATATCTCAGGGGCTCTGACCATTTTTTTCATTAATTGTTTCTCTCTTCTTCAGATTGAATGATATTATAATTAATCTATCTTCCAACTTCCTAAACCTTTCCTCTGGCATCTCCTTTCTGCCATGAATCCCTGCCTCTCAATATTTCATTTCAGAGATTACATTTTTCCCATTCTAAATTTTCCATTTAAAAATATTTTCTATTTCTTTGGTGAATTTTCTAAATTTAAGTCATTTTCCTCAATTACAAATATTAAGAACTGCTTTGAAGCCTTTGTCTGATAAAACCCACCTCTGGGTCACTTGGTGTCTGTTGCTCTTCACTTTCTTGACAGAATTATGCCATGTGTAGTAGGGAAGAATACATCTGACTCCATATGAGACCTGTTCCGTTAGCTCTAACCCTGGGCTCTGTTTCCTGGGCTCAGTCATGCTGGTTCCGCACCTTTTGTAAAAGGATGTTGCCTGGAGCCTGAAATAGACAGAAGTGCCCATTCTCAAGGCTCTGACCTTTAAAGGGATAACAATTTCCCATTCATATAGAGATAAAAGGTTGCAGAATAGAAAATAACATTTGTCTTGTTGGAGGTTTACAGGGACACTGTGACCTGACCTATTAGACAGCTGCAAGAATGAAGGAATCTGACACTAAGAGTTTGCAACAACCAAACATACCCCCTCTCCTTTTTCAGTATAAAAGGGGCCTGAATTCTGACTTGGTGAGATGGTTCTCTAGGATATTAGTCCCCCATCTTTTTTGGTCTGCTGGCTTTCTGAATAAAGTCGTTATTCCTTGTCCCAGCACCTCACCTCCCGATTTACTAGTGTGGCGAACAGAATGAGTTTGGACTCGGTAACACATTTACTTTACTTTTTATGTGCCATATAACTTGTGACTGTGTCCTAGACACTGAAAGCCATGTACCATGGACATTCTGAATTGTTTTACATTGTTTTGAATGGAGTTGATGTTTTTGTTTAGCAAAATCTAGGTTGGACCAAAAGTCTGCTGTACCTTTGGTAAGTGGGAGCTCAGATCTCCAATCGGTTGGCTTTTGGCTTCTCCTGTGCATGCACACAATCTTAGCAAACTCACATGTAGAGTTTGGACTTTCTTTCTCTGGTTCTTTCATTCCCAGGGTTTGCTGATTCCTGCCTGGTGACCCTGATTCTCCAGGCTCCTTTTCTTTGGTTCTTCCTTCTAGAAATACAGCTGTACTTCCTTTTGGTCCATCAGCCACTCCAGCCCTAAAACAGGAAATGCATTCATGTGTGCCACTTCCTTTCAGGCTGAACTCCTCCAAATTCTCCCTGTATGTATTCACTCATCAGAGCCCCCATCAGATAGTTTTATTCCATACTCTGTCCAGAGTTTATAGCTGTCCTTTTGTTGTCTAAAATAATTATGAGGTTTTTAAATGTGAGAATAATTCGTGATCACTTTAGACAGCAATACAGTCAAAGTTTAAAATAAATAACAAATGATCATTGATCTCTTAACTAATAAAGAACATTTACTTCAAAATTAACATTCTTATTTTGTATTCATGACTTAAATGTTCACATGACAAAATATTAGATATAGAATGCTTATCTTGGCATATTTTCTTTTAAAATCACGTGAAAATTTAGCATAAGTCTGACTCTTGTAGTTTTATTATTCATTCTGAATTCCTAGATTTGAGGTCTGAATTTTATTTTTCTTTTGATGACAACAGTTATTTGCTAATAGTCCTTATAGTTTAATATATAGTTCACATTAGGTTATGCAAATAAATTTTATTAAAAACAATTCAGTTATAAATTAAATGAGCATCTACCTTTCTTCTGAGAATACTAATTTACTGTTAAAATAATGCCTTAGTACAATATGTATTGAATGCTATAAAGTACATACATTTTCACTTCAAGATTTTATTTTCAAAGAACATAAAAATATGAAACTGCCTCATTTACTGTATGTTACTTTTTTTTAAAGAAAGACCTGTAAGACTTGTTCTTGATACTGCTTCTGAATCGTATACTCATTTCCATAGCGTTTCATATTTTACTGTAGCTCTCAAATACATAACCTTTGCCAAATACCAAGCTTAGTTCAATCTCCCTCAGTGGTAATGCTAAATTTTCTTCCTAAAGCCTTAAACTGTAACTTAATATCCCATTGTCTTGCTTCTCTGCACCGATTGGCCGTTCCCAAACATTCAAATGTCAGGTGTTTGAGTTTGGTAGCTGGGAGGGCTTTTCATCTTATTGTGGCTAGTGTGTTGCCCATTATTACCTGCACTTCTTTTTATGGGCAGGATAATGATATTCATGGGAAACTGTCTGCTAGGGAACTAGGCGGAACATTGCAGCAAATCTGCATCACAATGCACTGCCCTCTTTTTACTACTGTGAGATAGGAGTAGAACGTGGAGGACATTTCCTATGACCTTCACTGTTAAGTTCATGTAGAAAATCAGTTTGGGATCTGATTATTTAGGGGGACATGGCACCAGAATATTAATCAAGTAAAGGCATGCACAATTTGGAACCTGCCTTTTTTTTATTCCTCCTCAATCCCTCAGCTTCTTTTTTCCTCTTCTTTTTGAATAAAATATTTCCATTTTGAAAATTAAATGGAAGAAACAGGTCAGATTGTAGAACAATAACTTTTACAGGGACATATGAGGATCCTGTACTGACATAAAGCAGTGGATAAAGCAGTGGTTTTAGGAAGAGGCAATGTGAAAGAAAAGAGAAAAAAAAATTGATTATATTCTGACCTGGTATAATCACAGGCGAGTAATCTTGTAATGATAATTCTCTAGGTTATTGGGGGCCCACACACCCAGTTTCAGAACCTCAGTCACTGTTGTAGACATCATGGTATACAGGTAGCTGTGAACAGGTACCACACCAGTAAAAGCTCAAAATTATTTTTCAGGCAAAATATTTATCAGCCCATATTTATTTGGAGATTTCCAAGCAATTTATTATGGCCAAAAATTCAGTGGTGGATGAAACCACTGAACCACGATAAAAAACTTGGAGTCATGTGTGGTAAATGGAAAGTAATTAAGTAATGCTAAATTGTAAATTGTAAACTATAATAAGTGCTATGAAAGAAAAGCATAGGGAGTTATGTGGCCGTATAACCAAGGGATCTAATTTAGCCCTAGTCTTAATAAAGTCTCCTTTAAGGAAGTAACATTGAGCAGTGAACTGAAGGTCAAGCAGAAACTAATCAAAAAAAAAAAAAAAAAAAAAAAAGGGCAAAAGTATCATCTCTGTAGAAGACGGTTCAGTTTTACAGGGACTTGAAGTGTCACTGGTCACAGCATTTTTGAGAATACGCTAAAAGGTTGTTGTAATTGAAACCAAGAGAACACATGGAAAATAAACTCAAATGGGCTAAATAACACAGGATTTTGAAACGATGTTAAGGTTTGACTTTGTTCTACGAGCCATGAGAAATCTTGGAGGAGCTAACAGAAGAGCACTGGCAAGTTCAGATTTGCCTTTTGGATGTGATCTCTGGGGCCGGGCTGGGGTGATCATTTTAAACGAGAGATGTAGGTATGAGGGAATTAATTAGAAGATGATCTGCTTTAGGAGGAGGTTTGCCTTGATGGAACATTGGACTAGTGTAGCGGTATCATGAATGGAAAGACGTTAATTATCTGAGAGAGATTTAGTAAATTAAATAGAGTGGACCTGATGAGAGACTACTCCTTCTGTAAGCAGACCATCATCAAGGTTATACGGTTTCTGACTTGAACGACACTTGGCTGAGGATACTTTCACTGAGATGAGAAACAGCCTCAACATCCTTTTGTCATAAGCACAGCTTTGACTATGGTCAATGTAAGGTCCTGTTGAAATATGCTGGAGATAAGGTGGAGGAATCCATTGGTTATGTAAGTGTGGAACTCAAAAGAGAACCCTGGGGTCAAGGTACAAAGTTGAGAGACATTTATGTATAGTTGGGAAACGAAGTCATGAATATGAATAAAATCTGTTTCAGTATCCTGTCTCATATTCAAGAATCAGGCCTTAAAAGGAATTTTAAGAAAGAAACAAGTGAGAAATAATGGGTCCTATAATGTATGAAAATGCACTTAATTTTCTTGCAAGTATATGTAGTAAACTGAAGAAACTGGTAATAGTGATATAAAACTCAGACCAATTCTTCTCCTCGAAATATTGTTTTGTATATATATGTATACATTTTTCATTGAGTAATTTTTTTCTATTTTCCTGGAAATCATTTGCTTTCAAACCAATGGCTACCTTTGTAAAAAATTTTTGAGTTTTAAACATATTTAAACCTAATAGTTTTTTTTAATTGAAGTATAGTTGATTTACAATATTACATTAGTTGCTGGTGTACAGCAGAGTGGTTTATTTATACACATATATATTCCATTAAAGATGTGTGTGTATATATATAAATATAAGTATGTAATATAAATATACATATATAAATTGTCAAGGTGTTTTTTTTTTTTTAAGTATGTACACAACACTGTAAGAATGGCAAACAACAGGTGACATTTTTGAAAATCCAGTAGACAAAATTCTAATAGGTTCATCTTCTTCCTCAGGGAGGAATGGACCATGCTGCTCAGATAGTCTTTTTATTTCACATCAAAAAATAAAACCACCTAGAAAGTAAAGGACCAAGTCTCCCCATAGGCACAAATAGATAAATAAATGGGTAGGTAGATAAACTGGTGATGTTTCTAACAACTCCAGAGTAGTTTTAGGTACATTTGAATTAAGGGACTGGAGTCCAGAGATGACCTGACACACTCAATAGGCAGTTAAACTGCAGTAAGAGGACGTGTAGATGAAATGGTTATGCTGGTAATTGGTGAATAAGTTTTTTTTTTTTCCATTTTGTTCAAATTTTCCATCAGCTCATTAAACCCTATTTCTTTTCTGCTTAAAAATGGCTAATATCTTTTATACTATTAGAGTAAAATTCAATGATGAGTAAATCATTCAGGCATTAAATTCTTTTATTCTAGATTGTATTTATCAACATGCTACTGTCATTCCCACTGTACATAAATTAATAGGCATCAAATCCAATTAGTACTTTTCAATTTTAATATAAACTTTTAGATTATCTATGTTGATATGTTTAAATAGGTCTGTGGTATGCTACATAAAATCAAGTAAGAAAGCATGATTTGATTTTTTTCTTAATTGTATTTAATTAATGTCAGGGATTAAGTTTTACAAATACATCTAGGTTATGCAGCAACATGGATGGACCTAAAGATGATCATACTAAGTGAAGTAAGTCAGACAGAGAAAGACAAATATCATAGGATATCACTTACATGTGGAATCTAAAAAATGTTACAAATGAATTTATTTACAAAACAGAAACAGACTCAAAGACATAGAAAACAAACTTCTTGTTACCAGAAGGAAGAGGGAGGGAAGGGATAAATTATAAATACAGGATTAGCAGATACAAACAGCTATAGAATAGATAAATACCATGATCCTACTGTATAACACAGGGAACTGTATTGAATAGTGTGTAATAACCTATAGTGGAAAAGAATCTAAACAGGATATATATATGTTTGTATGACTGAATCGCTATGCTGTAGAGCAGAAACTAACACAACTTTGCAAATTAACTGTACTTCACTTAAAAAAAAAATCCCTTGACACATAAAAAAATAAGTCATCCTGGGTTACAAATATAAAGAATTTAAATTATGTTTAAATATTAAGATACATTTCCCACAAGTTTTTTGATTTGATTACAAGAAAAGAATAATTTTCATGCTAGCAAATGTGTCACACTTGTCAAATTGTAAAATGTTTGCTATAAAATCCTTGATTGTCTTCTATGATACTATACAAAAAAAATCAAACAAAGGTTATTTCCTTTATTAATCTACAATTGCTTTATCATTTGGCATTTTTCCAAATACAAGGAATGGCGTTAAAGTCAATAATCTGCTCCCAAAAAATCAGATGGACCGCACAGAACACAGCTACAGCTACTAGCCATTGTTTCCCATGGGGAAGATTGTAAAAGTGCCATGTCAAGCTGGACCCATCAGACGATTCCTTAAAACTTGAGTGAAACACCTATAGAAAACATCTACCATCCGAGGATGCAAAAAGACTCTTTAAAAAAGAATCACTTTCTGTTCACTAACCATTTGATATGATTGTTAACGAACAATGGCTTTCTAATTCTGTAACACTGATGATTTTCTACCAGCAATGTAAGACAATAAGCAAGTAAATTATATAAACAAAATAATTACAGGGAGTAGCAATCTAATAAGAAAACAGAATTGGTCAGTGAATAAAGAAAAGATTAAGATGCAGATAAATAAGTCATGGAGATGTATTACACAGCATAAAGAATATGGTCGATAATATTATAATAACTTTGTACTGGAACAGATGGTTACTAGATTTATTATGATGATCATTTTGTAATGTATTTAAATGTCAAATCTCTATGTTGTACACCTGAAACTAACATAATATTGTGCACCAACTATATTTCAATAAAAATGAATAAATAAAATAAAATAACAAATATTGAGTAGCTAAATTTCATTTTAAAAAATACAAATGACTGTTAAAAAAAGATATCTGAAGAGCTAGGAGAGAAGTTACCATTTAATGAGGACTACACTTTAGAATTTTAATCAGAACCATTCTCTGGATTTATGATACATCCTTACACATACTGTCTTACTGAAGTTACATAATACTTGGAGAAAGAGAATTACTTTACAAGTGAGGAAATGGAGGCACAGAGAGATCATGAAACTTTTCCCTGTATAAACCTTCCTCAGAAAAACAGTTTTGTTGGAAATAAGATATTGAAAGAGCTGAAACTATACCAAAATATCTTAAAAGATTCCAGAGGGGAAAACTGTTAAAAAAAAATTAAAAAAATTAAAAATAAGATCCAGAGTGGAAACTTTGGAGTATACAGTTGAAGTGGAATGAAAGTGAAAATTACTGATATTGAAAAAAAAATCAATCAAGCCTGGTGTTTTTGATGTGCTGTACCATATATTTTGAAATTTATGTAATTACGACAGTAATTGGTTTTAAGAGGAAGCCAATGAACCACGTAGATAAATATCAACTTAATCTTGGAAATCAAAAAACATAGAACCTGGGGGAGTAAAAGACAGAATGTAAGCTCTGAAACCAGTTTTTCTAGATTCACATTTGACTTCATCATTTAATTACGTGACCACGCCATTTACTCACTCTATTCTTCAGAGTCTGCATTTACAAAATGGGCACAGTAACCATGATTATTTCCTGGGCACAGTGCATGAGATTATATAATAGCGATTATTAGTAAATAGTGATTAAGTGAATCAGTATGTGTGAAGTGCTTAGAATTCTCCCCAGATTAATATCAGGCACTCAGTTGATGACAATGATGTTGTCAATGATGACGAGGTCAGAAGAGTTCCAAGGAGAGGACTTTGCTTGGAGGTTGTAACATCAATCAGTGGTTGAGAAGCAGGATGAGAATTCTCCTCCTGGCTCTATGTTAGGAAACATAAGAATGAGTAAAAATTCCTACTGGTGTGGGATTAAAAGGAAGTGGGTTCTTTAAGATAAATTCAGGTATCAGCTAGGGATATACACACATCTTTTTAAAAAAAAATCAAAAACATTTAGCACGTATTGCTTTAAATGGTAGGAGAATATATAAAGAGGTGAAATTCCCAGGGGCCAAAACTAAAGATGGTGCTGAAAGTTACAGAGCTGAGTACCTGACCACCCCTTAGCTGCCTCTTGGGGATTTTGCTGGCCATGGATTGGCCATGCAGGTATGGAAGGCAATGCTTTGGAACCACCCACAGGAAAAGAGATGTGAAATCAAAGCAGCTTCTCTTTTGACCTGAGATCGTAGTAAGGGGAAAAAATAAATCTCCTCTAAGAAGTCACAATCTCAGACCCATCTCCAAATGGTCTTGGGTTTCCATGTTATAGCATCTGTGTGATCACTCCAACAAAAGGCTAGAATATTAGCATCAAAATGTAGTAACCTACCACTTAATCACTAGATCAGATTGCCTGCAAGCAAACGTCTGGCTGCCAAAATATACTCTTCAAACTGAATCTCAAAGGATTTCCATAGATTAAAGCAACAAAATACAAGGACACAATTCTAAATTACAAAATGAACAATAAAACAAACCACCACAAAAGATAATCAGGGGAGGAGCGGATGGTATAGCTCAGGGGTAGAGTGTGTGCTTAGCATGCAGGAGGTACTGGGTTCAATCCCCAGTACCTCTGTTAGGAATATATAAATAAATAAACAAACCTAATTACCTCCCCCTCCAAACCAAAGATAATCAAGGGAAACAAACAAACAAACAAACAAAAATAGCTGAATTAGAACGTTGTGAGACTCCAGAATATAAAACTATTAGCTATAGATGAAAAATGTAAATGTATAAATATTGGGGGAAATTTAAAACATGATAAAATAATACACCATTAAGTGGTATACTTTAAAAAGAAATACAATTTCTAAATATTATATTAATAATTGAAATTCAAAGAATAAAAGGGTTAATCATCTGTTTAGGTATAACAGGCAATAATTAATACATTAGGAGATAGATCTGTAAACTCTTTCAGAATAGAACACAGAGAAATAAAGGAGTTGGGGAAAATGTAAGCGAGCTTAAAACCAAAGTAATATGAAATGAAAGAAGTAGAAAATTCAGAGGAAAGATTAAAAAAACCCAAAAAAACAAACAAACAAACAAAAAAACCAAAAAACCAGAACAAAACAATGGATAAGGAAGGAAATATTCAAGAGAAAAAAATAACGTATATCACCAGATTCAGGAAGCGTCACAAATCCCAAACATGATAAAGCACCTAAACGCATTGAAATTAAACTGCCGAACATCCAAAATAAAGAAAAAATTCAAAATAAAATTTTCAGGGAAGCATACAAATAATTGCAGTTACACAGAGTAGAAGACTTTGAAAGAGGAAAAAATGAGTTAGAGTTGAAAATGTTCTTCAAAGTTCTGAGCAAATCTGCCAGACCTGAATTTTGAACTTGGTAAATGGCTGACCAAGGCATGCTTGGATTAACAAAAGTTAAAGAATTCTTCACCGATAGAGTTTCACTGAAATAATTTCTAAAGAATGCTCTTCTGGAAGAAGAAAACTGAATGTAGGCAAAATGAAACATAATAAAAATGACTATATAAAAATTTTAAACTTGGAATTAAAATACTGAAGACAATAGTGTTAAATGACCACAGAGTAATCTCATTAAATTGATTTTAAGGTTCATCTGTTATTCAGGTAGAAGAAAGAAATAGTGATTAACTTGACTATATTGTTGAAGAAATCCTATATATATATTAATGATGAAAACTAAGAGAGAGAGAGAGAATAACGGATATTTTAGATAAAGCATGTAACCAGAAAGCACAAAAGAAATTATATAGAAATGTTCTAAAATGTCTTATTTTAAAAATCATGGCAATTAAATAAACAAGAGAGAGAAAGAGTATTATGTACTTTAATAAGCACTCACTAAAGACAAGAAAGAAAAAGTGGGAAAACAACCAAAAAAGAGCACAAATAGCTTTATTAAACATAGACAAGAAGAGAGAGTGAAACTTACTAGTGTTATAAAACTTTACACGACAATCAATTGTTTTATCAGCTAATATTTGTGTTTCAAATAGATAACATAACAAAGAAAAGGACACGGGGGGGTGGACTAACAAATTAGCTTTCAGAATGGGAGCTATGAATACACCTTTCTCTGTAGTGACTGATCAAATCAATCAAAAGGCAAATGAAAAGTTTAAAAAAAAACACACACAAATTAAGCAAATTTAATTTCCCAAAAGTCAAAAACAGAAAAATGCATCCTCAAATTTGAGAATACACAGTTACATGTCAATTTAATAGATATGGATCAGGTACTAAGACTCAAACCATGTTAAAAAATTGATGATTTTCAGACTGTTTTACAACTGGGAGTCAAATTAAAATTTGAACACAAAAAAGTTGACAAATAGTCAATAGAAAAGCAAAGAGATTCCATAGGGGAAGATGTGGGATTGGGGTGGGATAGGAACAACTAGGTAAAAACACATCAGAAAATCAGAAAGGGGAGGAGAGGCCATTTCCTTGCTCTAGGATGTGACCAGTAATTACGGAGGGAGAGACACAGTGGGGACTGCCTAGTCTCAAACACCCCTTTCAGCACAAGGTAACTGGTATCAGAAGAGACTGCTGGATGTGGATGACTCCAAGGAAGGCTTGCTGGAAGCTGGTTTCCCCCTGGAGGGTAGTGAGGAGGGACGGTCTGAGGCAGTGGGGAGCACTGAAATGCGCATTACAGAGTGTGAGTTGTCCAAACGCAAATGAGGGAACCTGGCGAAAATAGAAGCTATGTTTTGGGTGCACAGATTGTGAGTACTGCAGTCTCATCAGGGTCTCTCTTACAGATGAAGGAAAGAGTCATGGGGTCATATTCCTGCTCCTTATTAACGGGTAAGGAGCTCTGGGTTTTCAGAGGACTTAGCATATTTTTTTCTCAAGTGCCTGATTGTGCACTAAAACAGTGCGAGAAGCTTCGTATATCCCCCAAGTACATAATCAAATTCAGAATCTATTTTACATTTCCTTTGACCACCATTTAGCTGTCTTTAGTCTTATGCCTTCTTGTTATGTTTTAAGACTATACTTTCACTGTCTCTGATTTTCATGCACATGTAAAAGAAGGAAGCACGTGGGATGCATTGTTAAATTAACGTTCCCTGCTACCCTGACAAGCACAAGCTAACACTGAAAGCATTTTTTCAAGCAGACCAGATCTATCACAAGACCTTATATTTGTTTGAAATAAGATAGATAAGTAAATAATCAGAGGTTCAAATAAAACAGCACTATTTTACAGCAAAGAATATTATATATCATAACCCAACTCTCCAAATTTTCTGTCCTATAGCATCCCCCAAAAAACAAAAAGCCAAAACCTTACTCCACGTGTAACGTATATAGCACATATATCTAATTTCAAAATTCCTATGAAGTATTTAAACCTAAATGTATAGCACAGCACGTCAGTTGTACATATGCAGATATAGTATACACAATATTTAAGGCTCAAACTTACAGCCTGGCCCTTGAAAAACAACTTATTTTATATTTTCTTTAGAATAGATATTGGCTTAAATAAGCTATTTTCAATATATAGCAATGATAAATTTGATTATAAATTTTAACTCCCCTGCATTAAAGTACAAAATAATATATTTATAAGGTAAAATAATTTCTGAAATTAACTTACTTGAGAATTTAAAACTTGATTTTAATTGCCCAATTTATAATCATGCCCATGAATCTTGGCTTCTTGGAAGGTGGTTAAGTTTGAATGCACAGCCCAAAATCTGTGTTTCATAAAGTGATTTACAGTTTTAAAATATTATAAATAAAGGCTTTAGGATGGATAAATGTTGCTCACTTATATTAACAGTTTTGCAAATAATTGCTTAAAAGAATATATTTTTAAAAATAGTATGAGATTTGAGATTTGTGGGCAAGGGTCCAAATTAAAAAAATAACTTTCTCACAATTTAAATTTTTAATTTAAAATTAGTAAAACATCTGGACAAGTTTAAAGATGAATAAATAGCAAATAAATAAATAGTGACTTTTTGGAGAGACAACATTGCCTTCAAAAGTTAAAGAATTAGGATTTCACGTATTCTGACAATTCCTGTATCAATATCCTCATCTGTGAAATGTCGATAATAATAGTATCCACTTCATGCAGTTCTTCTATGGATTAAAAGAGTTAATGTCTAAGAAAAGTACTGCGTGTTCTCTAGCGGAGAGTAAATGCTGAAGGTAATGCCTGATGTAATGCACAAGGCAAGCTGTGTAGGTAAATGATTATATCTTTAAAATAAAGCCTTCTGCTACAAAAGGGCACAGAAAAGGAGTCTGAACAGTTTGCGTTTTGGTTTCGGTGGTAACCCATGAATCTTGAGTAATAAGATTGCATAGAACCACACACACACACACACACACACACACACACACACCAGTCAGTGCCTCTAAAAACTGATGAATTCTGAATAAGGTCTACAGACTGTAGCAACATCAGTTTTTCAGTTTTGATGCTGCTCTCTGGTTCTGGAAGTTGCTGCCCCTTCGGGGAGCTGGGGGAAGCACACACGTAAAGAGAAGAAAGAAAGAGATACTGGGGTATGTCCTTGGGATTGATGCAACAGCTGTGGGACACAAATAGTCCCGTTGTAGGACTGTGTCCTTGGAACCAAGGAGCCAGCTGCGGGATAAGAGAAATGTCCTGCTTTTCATCAACCTGGCACTGTCTTCCCCTCCTTGGAAGCCAGTCAAGGGGCAAGTAAAACTGTCTAATCACCTCTCTCAGCCCCACTGCATTTTGGGTCCATTTTACCGACAAGGACGATATTGAAAGATCACGGATGTATTAGTTGGAGCCCCTTTGATGATTTCAAATATCTTAAATGAGATTTAGATTTAAATAATAAACATTTGATAGCTTTTTAAAAAAAAATGATAATAATAAAGTTAAGCCTCCTATAAATGTAGCTGTCTCTGGGCTTTTTCCTCATCTGATGTCTTCCGTTTTGAAACAGACAGACCTCAGGGACCCTCGATCTTCTGTTCCTCCCTTTTGTACCTGACAGCCAAGGTTAGTTGGGGGGATAACACATATTTAAAATATTTTACTGTTAATTACCAGATACATAAAGCCAGGTCACATCTTCTCTAATTCTGAGACATACATGCAAACCAACACTTTCAGTGAACACATCTTCAGGTATCAATATTAAAAAAAAAACAACTGTGAAACAATGCAAGAATGAATAACTCCCACTCAACCCTTTTTTTTTTTTTTTGGTTCTTTTTGCCTAGCGGCAAAGATTGTCAATTCTACTCCAGAAATACTCTCTTCAAATACATAAACTTTACGCCAGCATACAGAACTCAATGAAATGTCAGAAAGCATGCAAATGGGTGTACGGTTACTTAACTCACTTACAACATTCTGTTCACTGTGAAATATACACATTGAGCATCATCTAAGAGATACTTAATTCCAGCAGCACCAAAAACCTTGTGTTTATGCAAGTCCAAGGAAATCTTATTAACAGGCTGAAACGTATGTAGTTTGTGTCTGTAAGTGCACATCTAGTAAATGGGTAAGGCACACAGGACATACTGACCCGCATTTAAAAACTATTCATTTTTGTCTTATTTCCTTACAATGGGTCTAAATTATTTAAAAACTTTATTAAATTGTATAAATGATTTGCTTCTTTTATAACATTTAATATTTTCTTTCAGATTGGCCCTGTATAATGACTTATTTGATCACATTAATTTGAACCTGTTTATAGAAACACTTTGTCAACTACCTTACATTGTAGAAGATATGACAGAAAAAGCTGTTTGTATTTTTGTAACTGTATCTGTATAAAATCACTGATTGGATTTTTTGGAAAATTGGCCTTTATAGCAATGCCATTTGAGAAAAAATAAGCTCTGGGTTGAAGCTCTTTAAAAGTACAGCCATTAAATTAAATGAAAAATAAATAAAAATACTACTAGTATATACTGTGTACGTTTCTGCTTGTCAATGAGTATATAAATTTATTGTCAGCATTTTGATCAATGTACCTTTCCTCTTAAATATACTAAGCTTAATTTGACCAGTCTCCTACTGAAAAGCATTTAAGTCGTTCCAACTTTTCACTAGTATAAACCACTCCGATGCATTTTTATACTCACACCTTTACACACTTGCCCATTTAAGCTGCAGATAAATGGCGGAAGTGAATTTGCCAGAACAAAGGCCGTGAACTTTGAAGGCTTGTGATGTTAAATGGGACCAAATAAAGTTGATGCTTCTGCACTGCAACTTATGACAGTGCTCCACATCATTTGTAACAGAAATGCTGCAGGTAGAAATTACATCTCATATGTTTCTTTGATTTGCTTTTGTTTGCTTACCAGTGTGGTCAAATATTTCACATTTGCTTATTTGCCTTTTACACGCTTTCTTTTTGAATTAATCTCTGCCATTTCTATGCCATTTTTCTTTTATCATGCATAAACTTTTCATGTTGATTTATAAAATCTCCTTATTTGTTTAAGATGTTAAACTGATCTTTCACCTATGGGACTGGCTGTGATGCACTTGATTGCTTTAGTTAGTTTTTCTTATTTTACCTTCAATTTCCCTTCTTGCATTTTGATGATAGTAGCTTTTTGCTGTCAAACCTACCACTTACACTCTTTGTGTCTTTTTATTTTTGGTGTTTTGCTAAGGAGCGATCTTATGGCCTCGTAACAGTAACAAAAATACATCAAAATTCTTTCTGATGATTATGGGGTATAATTTCCATTTTATAAATATTCTTTCACTTTGATTCATATTGAACTCATTTTGGTGAAATCGAGAAGAAAGGGTGCAACTGTTTTAGATCCAAGTCTCTAACACTTGCCCCAGTTTCTCTTTTGAATATTTAAGTTTTTCTTCTATTGATGTCAGACTTGTGGTTTGTAGATTCTCCTTTTTGTTGCTTTGATCTCAGTTTTTATTCAAGGGACAATTGCCACACTTGCCTAATGCTGTAGGGGTATTTTTTTATTAATTAATTTTTTTTTATTTAAAAAAATTGAGTTTGTATTAACAAAAAATTGTTAATACATAATTAGGTTTATGTATTTTATTTTATTTTTAATGGAGGTGCTGGGGAATGAACCCATGACCTTGTGCATGCTAAGCATACATTCTACCACTGAGCTACACCCTCCCCCCTGAAGGGTATGTTTTAATATCTGTTAGGGCTCTCTCATTTCTCTGCTCAAACACAAAAAGCTGGTCTAGTACCATGTATTTATTTTTCCAACACGTGTTGTCAGAAAGAGCCTCTTTTTGGGTTACACAGCTTCTGAAAATGTAGAATTACAAGAGATTATTTTTTGCCAGAATGTTTTTTTTTTTTTTCACTCTTCTGGGACTCATTAGCATAATAGTATAAATTATTTCCAAATTAATTTCTCATTCAAACACATGTCTGTTTAATATAAAATGAACTATTTGGGAGATAAAAAAGTAATCATAAAGTTTACATAAAAATAAGTGAATATGAGTATTTATTGTATACTTTACAAAAATGGGTTGAGCTTAGTGCAGGATTAAAAAAAAATAATTGTTGAGAAACAACATTTAGAAAAATGGTCTGAACTCCAACCACATAGGACATTAAATTATCTCAAGTAACTCAGAATCTAATTATATAAACCTCAGTGGTAAACTTAGCCAGGTCTATGGAATTCATGTGTATCATTTTCACCCAGTTTCAGATATGTCACTTTGAAACAATATTACATCCATTGAAGCATATATTCCCTCTAAGGATAAATTAAAACTTAGAGAGCAAAAATTACTACGTCAGATAAATTTTCATATGAGGGGTCGGAGGTCTAGAGAAGTTAAGTGACTCTCCCCAGAGCACAATGATACTCAAGTGCTCAGCAGGGAGTGGGGACCAGTTCCCTTAATCCAGGTGGTTTTTGTTACACTTCCCAGGTCTTTTCCACTCAATCTTTTATATTACTTTTTTCCACGAGTTTTACGACAGCCATGCTGAGGATAAGTACTTTTTTTTTCTCACCAAGATAATTCCAGTACAGCTGGGCGAAGAGGACAGAATCATGTGTGATTTGATGCCTCCGGGACTCTGCTAGCACTATTATATCTGCTTGCTAGATAGAAAAACGCTTCCCTGTGACAAATAGAACCTTGTGGAGCCAGAAGTACAATTCTAAAGAAGGCTGATGAATTCTTTTGAGCAGTATGCTAAGAAGACATCCCACTGCATTCTTACATCAACGCCTTGAATTCTTTTAAACTTTATTCCTAGTCTGTTTAAAATGATCAATTTTTATCAATTATAATCTCAACAATAGGGAAATAATTAAATGATACCTATTATATATTTTTTGAGACCATTGCTCAGATTTAAAAATTATGTTTTGCAAAAGACATTTAATGGTATAGGGACATATTTTTGATAAAAACCTTAAATGAAATAAAGTTATATAACATGATTTTATTTTTCAGAAGTGTATATATGTATATATATATTTATGTATATACGTATGCTTTTGTACATATTTACGAATACAACCAGAAACATATAGATGATTGTTAACCTTGGTAATGGTTAGATATTTTCTTGTTGAGTCTCTTTTTTGTATTTTCTGAGGTCTATAATTGACATAGAGTTTCCAATCATATGAAAAACAATGTTGAAAAAAATGTTTCCTCAGTTGTTTCACAGCAAAGCTGAAATAATACCTTGAGAATGCTTAATTTTGAATACAATTTAATGTTTATAAAAGTTTTCATGTATGCTATACATACTAAAACTGAAAAAAGATTAATCGTTTTACAAATGGCACTGTCATTACTCTAGGTAAGTCAGCTAAATCTTAGTAAATGAATTAAAAATAGTCAAAAAAATAAATTTAGTCTATAGATGGAAAGCTAGATCTGACTTAAGAGACATGGTGTAGCAGTACAGAGTTCAAATACTAGAAAAGTAAATTGTTTTCCTCTCATTTCATATAAAATTTTGCATGGTTCTTTTATTTTAATTGCCTGAAATGGTAGAAATCAGGTTTTAGAAAAAGCAGTCAGTGAATGCAAAAGCTAGATACTGCTTAAGAATAATAATCATAATCAGTAGACCTTAAATCAATGAAAAGATTAGTAAGTAAATAGGAAGTAAATCAGAAAACCCAGTATTCACACAAACTTTAGGGGAGTTGGATTTTTATCTACATATTTCAATGTAGTCCAGAAAGTAATTCTCCTAAGGAAATTGATTACTTCCTTGTTGCATCAATTTCATGTGATTTGGGGGATAATTAAGCAAGTCAATGAATATAAATTGCTTATCAGAATACCCAGCACATAAGTTTTCAGCTCAACACATTAGGCTACCCCTAGCATTACCATCAATATTATTATCCTGTGTGTGGGTAGTCACTGTACTATTTTTACTGAAGCCGTAATAATCTTGACTGTTTCACTGTTTATGTTATTTGTGGGGGAAATCAATCATGTAAGATAGATTGTATCAAAATATAGATTATTTATCCCAACAGATTTGGTTCTTAAATATCAACAGTGTCAAGTAAATGTACCTGTTATTTGAGCATCATCTTTGTGTACTAGTTTTGACAGTTTATAATTGGATTATTCCCCTTTTCAAACCTGAATTGTTGTTCCACTTGGTATTGTATCTAATCACCTTGTCTACTGGTATCATACCTTACTTTTGATAATTCCTCTCACTGAGCCTCATCCCTGTATTTCAAGATCTGATTGCAGGCAGCTGGACATTTTTTTCAGATTTTTCTTCTGTTATAATTTAATTAGTGATTCAATAAGCAATTATTAGATATATTCCATGATCACTCAACATCATGTCTTTTAAGATAAGCATGGGCAGCTCTGAGTATTGTTTACCAAAGTTTTCTTTCCATATTAAAATTAATATGTTTTAAAGTTTATCTGTTTAAAAGACACAAAAACATGTGTCTGAAATTAAAGATATAATCAAAGTGAATAAAAAATTTAAGATGCAAGAGTGACTACATTATTATCTACTAGAGGAGATGTCTAAGCAAAGAAAAAAAAATTAGATACAAAAAGGATTATTATAATGCTAAAAGAAACAATCCATCAGGAAGACATAATCAACTTAAATCTGAATACATCAAACAATGGACCATCAAAATAAATAAAGAAAAAAAGGATAAAATGTAAAGGAGAAACAAAAAAATCTATAATTATAATTAATAGAAATACTAAGCAGAAAATCAGCAAGGATATAAAATACCTGAAAATGCAGTCAATCAATAGGATCTAATGGACGTATATAAAAGATTCTACCCAACATCAGCAGAATGCACATAGTTTCAAGTGGCCACAGAACATTTACCAAATATACCAATACCCTGGGTTATAAAACACATCTCAAATTTAAAAGAATTGCTATCATAGAATGAGTTACCTATTATGCAATCAAAGTAGAAATAAAAAAAAATAACAAATACAAGAGGAAAATCTCTAAGCACATGGAGATTAAACAGTGTACTTGTAAATAACTCAAGAGTAAAGAAGTCTTAAAGACAAATTTTAAAAATCTGTAAAAATGAGTATTAAAATAAATAGTATGCAGCTAAAGCAACATTGAGAGGAATATTTATAGGATTAGTGCTTATATTAGACAAAAGAAAATTGATCAAATCAAAAATCTAGTTTTCCATCTCATGAAACTAAAAAAAAAAGAGAACAAAATATGGCAAAAGCATTCAGAAGGAAAAAATAAATCAATGAAATTGAAATTAAGAAAACAGTAGAGAAAAAGTAGTGCTAAAACAGCTAATTCCTTGAAAAAAGTATCAATACAAATGATGAGCCTTAAAAATGACAAAAATTTTAAAAGTGAAGACATAAATAACCTACATCAGAAATGAAATAGGAGATATAACTACAGATCTTGTAGCCATTTAAAAAATGATAATAAGAAATGACTATTCCATTTCTTGGAAAAAATGGGTCAGCGCTTACATGAAAGCCACAAACTGTGAAAACACAACTAAATTAAGATAGGTAGTCTCAATATCCCTATTATTATCAAATAAGTTAAACAAATAATTTTAAAACTCCAGAAAAATAAATTGATAGACCCACTGATGAGTTCTACCAAACATGTGAAAAAAAATGAATAACAATTATGCACAATTTCTTCCAGAAAATATAAAAGGAAATAATTTTTATGGACTCATATGAGATCAGTATCATACTGATACTCAAATCAGACAAAGACATTAGAAGAAAAGAAAGCTGTTGAACAACACAGATAAGATTCTTCAATAAAACACTAGCAAACCAAATCCAGCAACATACAAAAAAGGATTATACACAACTAAGTGAGATTTATTTCAGACATGCAAGTTTGTTTTACACTCTAAAATCAAACAATGTAGTAAAAGAAGAAAAACCATATGACTATGTCAATTGACACAGAAAAGCATTTGATAAAATTCAATACTCATTCATGATTTTTAAAAAATCCTGCATTACAGCAACCTGATAAATAGCATCTACAAGGAGAATAAACAGCAAAGGGTATTGAAAAGGTATTTGAAGAAATAATGAATGGAAACTTTCCAAACCTTAAGAAGGAATCACATATTTAAGCACAGGAAGCACAGAGGGTCCCCAACAAGCAGAACCCAAACAGACCTATACCAAGACATATTATAATCAAGATGGCCAAGGTTAAAGACAAAGAAATTATTCTAGAGGAAGCAAGAGAAAAATAAAGAGTTAGTTACAAGGAAACCCCCCATGAGGCTTTCAGCTGATTTCTGTACACAAACACTGCAGGCCAGAAAAGTCAGCAAAAGCAGGAAATAATAAAGATCAGTGAGGAAATAAATAGAGATTTTTTAAAAATAGAAAAATCAAACCAAGAGCTGGTTTTCTGAAAGAGTAAACAAAATTGACAATCCTCTGGCCAGGCACACCAAGAAGAAAAGAGAGAGAACACAAATAAACAAAATAAAAAAGGAAAATGGAGAAATCAGAAGCAATACCCCAGACATACAAAGTATCATAAGAGAATATTAAAAACAACTATATGGAAACAAACTAGACAACCTAGAAGAAATGGGCAAGTTTCTGAAAACATGTAGTCCACCAAGACTGAATCAAGAGAGATAGACCACTTGAACAGACCAATCCCTAGAAAGGATATAGAATTAACAATTAAAAAAAAAAAAAAAAAACAACCTTGCAAACAAAAGTACAGGGCCAGATAGCTTCACTGGGGAATTCTACCAAACATACAAAGAAGACTCAAACCAGTCCTTCTCAAACTCTTCCAAAAGATTGAAAAGGAGGGAATACTCCCAAACTCATTCTATAAAGCCACCATCAACCCTGATACCAAAACCAGACAAAGACACTACCAAAAAGAAAATTACTGGCCAATATCACTGATGAACATAGATGCAAAAATCCTCAACAAAATATTACCAAACAGAATCCAACAGCACATAAAAAAGACCATACACCATGGTCACGTTGGATTCATTCCAGGGACACAAAGATGGTTCAACATAAGCAAATCAATCAGTGTGATACACCACATCCACAAAAGAAAGAACAAAAACCACATGATCATCTTAATAGATGCAGAAAAAGCATCTGATAAAATTCAACACCCATTTATGATAAAAACTCTCACCAAAGTGGGTATAGAGGAAACATATCTCAACATAATAAAAGCTCTTTATTACAAACCTACAGCCAGCATAGTACTCAGTGTTGAAAAACTAACAGCCTTACCACTAAAATCTGGAAGAAGACAAGGATGCCCATTCTCACCACTTCTATTCAACAGTCTTGGAATCTCTAGCCACAGAAATCAGGCAAGAAAAAGAAGTAAAAGATATTCAAATTGGATGAGAAGAGGTAAGATTGTCCCTATATGTGGATAACATGATACTATATATAGAAAACACTAAAAGCTCCACCAAAAAAAAAAAATTACTAGAGCTAATAAAAGAATTCAGCAAGGCAGCAAGATACAAGATTAACATACAAAAATCAGTTGCATTCTTTACACTAACAATGATTTAGCAGGAAAAGAAAGTAAAGAAACAATGCCTTTTAAAATTGCATCCAAAACAATAAAATACTTAGGAATAAACCTGACCAAGGAGGTGAAACAATTATACATGAAGAACTACAAAACATTGATTAAGGAAATTAAAGATGACTTAAAGAAATGGAAAGATATTCCATGCTCTTGGATTGGAAGAATCAATATTGTTCAAATGGCCATACTGCCCAAGGCAATCTACAGATTTAATGCAATTCCTATCAAATTACCCAGGATATTTTTTACAGAACAAGAACAAACTATCCTAAAATTTATATGGAATCACAAAAGACACAGAATTGCCAAGGCAATATTGAAGAAAAAGAACAAAGCTGGAGAAATAATTCTCCCAGACTTCAGACAATACTGTAGAGCTACAGTAATCGAAACAGCATGGTACTGGTACAAAAACAGACTTATAGATCAAAGGAACAGAATAGAAAACACAGAAATAAATCCACAGACTTACAGTCAATTAAGTGTCAATAAAGAAGGCAAGAATATATGATGGAGAAATGATAAGTCTCTTCAGCAAGTGGCATTGGGAAAACTGGATAGCAGCATGTAAATCAGTGAACACTCCTTCACTCCATATACAAAAATAAACTCAAAATGGCTTTAAAGATTTAAATATAAGACAAGACATGATAAATATCCTAGAAGAAAATAGGGGCAAAACATTCTCTGACATAAATCTTAGCTATGTTCCCCTAAGACAATCTACCCATACAATAGAAATAAGAGCAACAATAAACAAACTTATTAGCTTGTGCAGAGCAAAGGAAGCCATAAGCAGAACAAATCAACAACCTATGGAATGGGAGAAAATATTTGCAAATGATGTGACTGACAAAGGCTTAATTACTAGGATATAAAAACAGCTCATACAACTTTAATAACAACAACAAAAACCAAACACCAACCCAAAAATGGGAAGACCTAAACAAGCAATTCTCCAGTGAAGACATACAAATAGCCAATAAGCACATGACTGAATGCTCAGTATCACTAATTATCAGAAAAATGCAAATCAAAACTACAATGAGGTATCATCTCATACCAGTCAGAATGGCCATCATTCAAAAGTCCTTGAATGATAAATGCTAGAGAGAGCGTGGAAAAAGGGAAACTTCCTACACTGCTGGTAGGCATGTAGTTTGGTGCAGTCGTTATGGAAAACAGTATGGAGATTTCTCAAAAAACTAAAAATAGACCTACCATATGACCCAGCAATTCCACTTCTGGGTATATGTCTGGAGGGAACTCTATTTTGAAAAGATGCATGCACCCCAATTTTCCATAGCAGCATTGTATGCAATAGCCAAGACATGGAAGCAACCTAAATGTCCATCAGCAGATGAGTAAAGAAAGAACCTGTGATATATTTATACAATTGAATACTATTTATCCACAAAAAAGAACACAGTAATGCCATTTGCAGCAATGTGGATGGACCTAGAGATCATCATTCTAAGTGAAGTAAGCCACAAAGAGAAAGAAACATACTATATGATATCACTTATATGTGGAATATTTTTTTAAAAAAGAGACATTATCAACTCATCTACAAAAACAGACTCTCAGACATAGTAAACAATCTGGTTACCAGGGAAAGGGAGTGGGAAGGGATAAATTTGGGGATTTGAGATTTACAAATGTTAGTCATTATATAGAAAAATATATTTTTAAAACGTTTCTTCTGTATAGCACAGAAAACTGTGTTCAATATCTTAAGAAGGGGTGTGGGAGGGCAGTGCAAAAGGTTAATTTCATAATATGTGATTGTCCTTATGCTATATTTTTGCAATAATAAGTTCTGAGAAATGAAGAAGAGATTAATTAATTTCAGCAGGTAGGGGGGACAGGGAGAGGGTGTTAGGGTAGGCATGGTTATAAAAGAGCAACACAGGGGATCCTTCGGGTGATGGAACTGTGCAGTATCTTGACTGTGGATATATGGACCTAGATAGTGATAGAATTGTACAGGACTTACACACACACACACACACACACACAAGCACAGATTAGTGCTATTAAGCTCAGTAGAATGCATCAATGTCAGTATCTTTTCTGTTATATTATAGTTTTGCAAATTTTATTGGTGAAAACTGGGTAATGTGTATGCAGGATCTCTTCATATAACTTTTTACAACTGCATGTGAATTTACAATTGTCACATTAAAAATTTCAATTATGTGTATACAATAATTCCTATACATATATATATGTAATATATATATATCTTAATAAATATAAATATTTGATGAAATGCTGACCCCCTTGTCCAAAAACCAACATCTATTTATTAGACCCCAGAAATTACAAATTTTCTTACAAAGTTACCAGGGGAAACCACCCTTTAACAAACAAGGAGCACATATTATCTTAATGAATATATATGTAGAGAGAGACTCACTTCATACACTCAATTTAGGGAAATTTTTCTCCCATTAAAATTCCACAACTACACAATCTTGACTATTATGGACTACAAGAAAGTAAATAAATGGGTGGTTTCTGCTACCAACTATGTTAGTAATAATAAAATGTTCTAAGAAGTAAGCAATCATCCTTATTAAACAAGATTCTTGTCTTTTCAGTAGTTTAGAAAAGCATCTTTAAGAGAAATGACTTATTTTGGATTGAAAATTCAGGAAAGAGACTTCTAGTTTTTCATCCGAATAACATAATCCTACAAGTTTTCCCATGTATTTTGACACTTCCCAGCGTTCCAGGTGTTTCTGAGAGCTACCTCACAGCCATTAATAAATCACTGGGCTTTGTAGAGGGACCGTGTGCTGGCCTGGTGGCTCTGACTACATCTGAGTCTAAAGAAAGAAAATGACAACCTCAAAGTGCCACGGTCAGGAAGAAAGAGTGCCTTCAACATTTCTAATTAAAAACTTTTTTGCATACAGGCTCAGGGCCAATGTAAGGACTGAAAGTTTGTGTCCCCCTAAAATTCGTATGTTGAGCCCTAATCTTCAATACAATGGTACTTGAAGTCGGGGTCTTTGGGAGGTCACTGGATTAGACTAGGGCATGAAGGTGGGGCTCTCATATTAAGATTGATGCCCTTAGTAGAAGAAGAGACAGAAAAATCCTCTCTCTCTCTGCCTCCCTCTCTCCAGTACATTCACCAAGGAAAAGCCGTGTGAGAAGGTAACAGGAAGACAGCCACCTGCAAACCAGGAAGAAGGCCTTCAACAGACACCAGGTTGGCTGGTCCCTTGATCTTGGTCTCCCACCTCCAGAACTATGAGAAACACATGTCTGTGGTTTAATTGTTACAGTAACCTTGCAAGACTAAGACAATATACTTGATACAGCCAAATTTCCAACAGTCCAGCCCTACAGTTTGCTGAACTTAAAAACTCTGTCCCAAGAGTAATGAGGAAAATTTCCTGATTAGTAACTGAGGGAACAATGGACATTGCTCAGATCAGCTTCTCATAAATTTCCTTTTTAAAGTGGTGCTACTTCCACACTTTGCTTCTCAAGTCAAGGTTCCTACTGAGGGAGAACCTGGATGGATGTGTAATCCTGATGGGAACCCATAGTTGACATACTATTTATTTGGCACCTCCCAAAATGCCCCAAACACTGAAAGGAACGCAAGTATTTTCCACTCTATAAACTACTATGGTATTCACTTGTTTGGTTGATTGGCACTTGGACTTCATGTTGGCCTAGAGTAAAATTTAATTTGGATGCTAAAAATTTATTTACCTTATGTAATGGGAATAAACAAAGCAGCTAGAAATGTAGGAGGAGCTGTACCACATGATTCCTACTCAATCCCAGCCTACCTCTGCCCTGAGAACCCTCATGGGTAACTCTTGGAAAACTCTGCTGGTAAGGGAGGAGCAATATGCAAGAACTTCCTCTTAGTCATTGTTCTATGTGGTCTGAGACTACAGGCAGGAGATTCACTCCTGAGTAGGATCTCCTGATCTCTATGAGAAGGTTACGATTCTCAGGTGGCAGGGACCAAATACATCAGTTATTATAATAACAATTAAATAATGAAAATGGTCTAATCATAGGAACTTTTAAGAGAATGAGGAAGGCATCTCTAGAACAATTGCTCCTAGGTTGATAAACTGAGGAAACTGTAGGTCTGGGGACTTGAGTTCTTACCAAAGCCACTACAGCAGAGAGTTAGAGCCCTTCTCTTTCTCCAGGTGTGAACCACGAACACTGAGTGCCTTGGAGGGAAGTGATGTCTGCAGACTCTCCAGGAAGGACTTTGCTCTCAAGTTCCATGTATACATTATGGTATATTAATAAATGGACAAGGAGGCCTGAGTCTACCTCTGGAGCGGAACAGTGAATTCACAGAATCATTAGCCTTCAACTTCTGATTACGCAGTTGGAATAGATATTTGAAGTAAACACAGAATCCAACTATTGGTTCCATGATCCTTGGCATAAATGTTTTGATTTGAAGGGCGAAGAAGATGTACTTAGAAGTTACTTTCTATATCAAAAGAGTAAGAAAAAATTGTTATACCCTGGGACAATCATGATGGTAGAACCACATCAAAGATTTGAAAGTTTTCCAGGTGATTATTGTCTCCCTATTTGGACTCTGGAAAAGGTGGATAGGTCTTAAAAGTAAAAGAGGACAGTTATAAAATTAATAAGGTTTCAAACTGCAAATTTTTTCAACTATGCTCTCTTTATTGGAGCAGAGCGTATATGCATTCATACCTGAGGTACAGTCATCTATCAGAAATCATAAGCAACAAACAGAAGAAAAGCTTGCCTTCTCCTGCAAAGAATAGCAATGCTCATTGTCTATCCTGACTCCAGGATATGCTAATTCTCTATCTGTGTCCCACAACCCAGTTGAAATAGATACCAATTCTCATCAATTCGCAAGACTTCCCACTGTCTCACTACCTAGAGTAAACACCAACACATAGCTGGGATGAACGCTAACATCCTTGACCATAAGGTAGAGAGAGGGTGATCTTCACATAGGAACACAGCAGTTACGTCCGTCCCCAGCCTGCTTCTCTCCACCTCAACACTGTGTTTCTCTCACTTCATTTCTAGAATTTTGTGAAGAGGTCACTTATGATGTGTTGACCGAGGATGAATAAAACTGGTGATAGTTCCAGGTGGATCTGCCTAATATACTGGCAACAGCCAGAAAGGAGGGGTGTCAGATCTGCTCAGTGGTGGCTTGAAGGGAAGTGGAGAAGTTACATTAATCCAGGGAATTTAGTTGCATTTCATGTGGTCTACTTTGTTTGGGAAGCTCAGCACCTTAAGTATCTGTAGACTTTAAGTTCAACTCCTATTGGAGATTTTCCTAAATATACTGATGCAGCTATCACATCCTCAGCAATTATAGATGGAAATTATATTTAAAATGGTTAATTTATGTACTGAGTTGATATTTCAAAGTGGATCAAAAACAATGCTACACTGATAATGAAGATTTGATATTACTTATTATTGTTACAGCAGCTTTTAACCTTGGTATTTATTGAAAAAAATCAGATTGTGTTTAATTCTAGCAATTTTATTTAGGATCTATGTCAACAGAATGTCATTTTTATTATTTATTTACTTAATTTTTTAAACATTTTTTTACTGATTTATAATCACTTTACAATGTTGTGTCAAATTCCAGTGCAGAGCACAATTTTTCAGTCATACATGAACACATACACATTCATTGTCACATTTTCTTCTCTGTGAGATACCATAAGATCTTGTATACATTTCTGTGTATTATACAGCATAATCTTGTCCATCTATTCTACAATTTTGAAATCCCAGTCTATCCTTTCCCACCCCGCCCCCACCCCACTGGCAACCACAAGTTTGTACTCTATGTCTGTGAGTCTATTTTTGTTTTGTATTTATGCTTTGTTTGTTTGTTTGTTTGTTTGCTTGTTTTTATATTCCACATATGAGAGATCTCATATGGTATTTTTCTTTCTCTTTCTGGCTTACTATCACTTAGAATGACATTCTCTGGGAGCACCCATGTTGCTGCAAATGGCATTATGTTGTCGGTTTTTATGGCTGAATAGTGTTCCGCTGTATAAATATACCACATCTTCTTTATCCAGTCATCTGTTGATGGACATTTAGGCTGTTTCCATGTCTTGGCTATTGTAAATAGTGCTGCTATGAACATGGGGGTGCAGGTGTCATCCTGAAGTAGGGTTCCTTCTGGATATATGCCCAGGAGCGGGATTCCTGGGTCATACGGTAAGTCTATTCCCAGTCTTCAGAATGTCATTTTTAAATTGTTGCCTTTACCTACATTATTAAAGAAATGGGAAATATATTAAATGTTATTTACATCTTAACTACTTTCTTAATATTTGATGTTACTTATACTGTGAAGTACACATGTAAAATAAATAAAGCCAGATGAGAATTGACAAAGGTGTCATTTTATATGATTATAATACTGTCAGGTTAAAAAATTACCAGAGAACAATTTGGATCACCTGTTTTTAAGGTTATCCAACATACAAGAAGAAATACGCTAATTCATGACTCAGCTTTAATACCATTCACTCTTGTTCAATATTGGCAGCAACTTTTAGAATTTGATACCAAGGAACGCTTTCAATTCTCAATGTGAAAAAGAGAATCATTTGTCCTTATTGAAAGTGGGTGGTTGGGACAGAATTATTTATAGGGTATTATTAGAAGGCACCTCAAAGGCATTTCTGACACACAAGCCACAGCATAAACTTACTTTGCTTGCTCCTGGCTTCTTTGTTATGTTCCCAGAGAAGCAAATAAAAAGCTTTCAAATCACTTGGTTTTCAGAATTCATTCAGCCTATTTTCATAAATCACATGTAAAAGGCCAGATACTTTTAAACTTACCAAGGAAAATCCACTCATGGGTTTCATAGACCCAGAAGGAAGGCAATCTCCCTGTGCCCTGGGTGAACACTTGTTTTATTCCTTTCACGTAACTCTAGTCTTCCACCAGGACGAGCAATGAGCTAGGACTAAACACAGGTTTCCATCAATTATTCTCATTCCAAAAGCCTCACCTTCAAGTTCGACACTTGGTCAAGGCATCAGTTCAATTTAAACAAAGAATAACGGAAACCCCAGAGGGAAAGTGATAAGGCATAGCTGTTAAGTGATGTCGTTTTGGGGATAGGATTCCTTCCTGATGACCGTCTGTCCCCACTGTCCACTAGCTCCAGAGATCAGGCAAGTCAGTGACCCTCTCCACCTTAATCTCCTCTTCTGTGAACTAGGAGAATAACAGTCCCACATCAAGGGGTTGTCGAAAGGATTAAATGAGATAATGCATATCAACAACCTGAGGCAGAACTCAGTATTAAAAATCTACTTTCCCATTACATTTTGTAGAATGGTATACAAGGAAAAAAATATATTATCTTTTTTTTAAAAAATAGTACATTTTTCAGCATGCCACTTAGGATCATGATACAGATGTAATAAATTGCCATTTTCTTAATTATAAGTTTTTCTGCAAAAGCTAACCTTTAAAGCTCTTTTAGTGTTTATAAGCATGCTTAGTTAAAATATGTTGAATTATTCATGATAACTGAAACTGTGGCTACTCTGTTAAAATTTGAATACATCATAGTTTTATAATAAATACAGTCTTTGTTAATTATTAATCAAACTTTGTAAGATGACAATGTTTTGGCCTGATTGGGTAAATGAATCAATACAGGGAAAAATTAAACAATGCACATTTTATGATCCTCAAGATTAAACCACAGTCATCACATATCACTTTGAAGAGGAGAATGATTGCATGTAGACCTTCCTTCATCAGCTGAATATCGTCCTCACTGAGATCTTTATTGTTTTGTAGAACTTTGTAGATATTTGATTATATCATTATATATATATATATACACAAAAATGTTATATATATAACTATATAAGTAACTATTTGCATATATAACCATGTAATTAAGTATATTGTACATATCTATCTACATATAGAGAGACAGAGACACAGAGAGAAAAAGAGTGTGAGGGAGGAGCCTAAATAGATGTATCTTTACTAAGTTTGTTTTGTGAATAGGGATTTGGCAGTGCCATTTTAATAGGATGGAAAGTGGGGAAAATAATTCATGTTCACCAATAATCATTGATAAATAGTGTCCTAGAGCAGATAACCTCAAGGATGTTCTTACCTTCTCAACTACCGTGTGTATGACAGACTAACAGAGCTCATAAATCAGCTCTTTCAAGACTTGGCGAAACCTCTGAGAGTATCAGCATTCTGTGATGTCCAGCTTCTTTTGATTTTTATTTTTTATTGAAGTATAGTTGATTTACAACATTGTGTTAGTTTCCAGTGTACAGTTATTCAATTATACATATATATATATATATTCTTTTTCAGATTCTTTTCCATTATAGGTTATTACAAGATATTAATATACTTCCCTGTGCTACACAGTAGGTCCTTATTGTTTACTTACTTCATACATAATAGTGTGTATATGTTAATCCTATTTTGCCTATTTTATTGGTTAAGAGCAACATTTTGATATGTGCAATTTACTGTACAGTGGAGATCATTATCTTGTTTATGCCTTTAATGAGAAAAAGTCCATTATTTTACCAGTAAGAATGATATTTCTGAAAGATTCCTTACGGATATCACCTTCATGGTAAGGATGTTTCTCTCTATACTAAAAGCGCTACACTGCTAGGTAATTTTACAAACGTTACTTCACTTAGTTGTCACAGCAATCAGTGTCATTATCCCTAACTTCCAGATGAGGGAAATAAGACTCAGGAAGATTAATGAGCATCAGGACCATGAGACTAAGTAGGTAGGGGGCCAGAAACCAAACCAAAGGCCATGAAGTCCATGAATTTTACTATACTCCAAAGCACCTTCCTACTCCATTGTTTGTGTCTCTAGTTTACCGTTTTTATCACCCATCCCACAACTCACGGCCACACTGATCTTTCAGAAGTAGCACTTCCATCATTTTATTTCTTATTTTCAGGAATCCCCAGTGACTCCTGTTACTATTTATCCTGAAGCATTTTATCACCATATCAATAAACCCACTTGTTTTTGTACCCCAAAGCACCAAAATCTATTCACTTTTATTACCTATTGGAAATTCTCAGCCCATTAGGTCTCTATGGCATGCATACACAAGTTCTGTTTTGTAAACATATTGATAATGACACTTTTTTCTATGCTTTTGCTCCCTTCTACAGGGCTAAATGTTTAAAGACTTGACTTTCTGTGTGCCCTTGCAGCTAGAGGTGGCTGTGGGACATAAGTTTGGCCAATGAGGTTTAATCAGAAGTTTTTGAGAGGAAGTTCTGAGACAACCATTTAATAAAGACAGACTCAATTGGCATTCGTTTCTCATGTTTAGTCTCCAGGTCTTAACCTTCTTCTCAGTTGGAATGTTTGAGCCAAACCTAGAAGTGAAACAGATGTACTGCAGCCATGAACACAGTTACATCTCCAGGCAGATAGAAAGAGTTTAAGGGATTGATAAAATGAACTGCTGTACTGATTTACCTCTGCCTAATTCTGGACTTTAAATTAAGGGGAAAAAAAAGGAATATTTAAGAATTTAAGCTACTGTTATGGAGTTTTCTGATACAAACAATTTTTATCTGATTTTCTTTCCCCTTTCTTTCTAATATCCATTTCCACTCCTCACTTCCATAGGGATTAATCTAATGTGTTCAGTGCATGTCCTTCATCTGCAAATGTTATTACAAAATACTTGCTATTGTTTCATGGATGTGTTAATTTAATTTATACAATGGTATTAAGCTTTAAGACGTGTTTACTATTTTTCTCCTTCGTCCATAGATTTTTGGGATCCATCCATGGTGCTACATGTATTTTAGTCTCTTTCCTTTTAACTGCTTCTACCTTTCCATTGTAGTTCCCCATTTCTTATCTATATACTTAGAGATAGACGCCCTGCCACAGCAAGTAAAGTTTCCATAAATATCTTGTTACTTGTCTTCTCAGGTCCTTTGAGAAAATTTCCCCCTTTTGGGAATGGAATACTCAGAGTAGGATCACTGAATCTTAAAGTATATACATGCTTAGTTTCCGTAAGTGCTGTCAAGGATTTCCTTCTTTTGTAACCTTGTCACCAGTAGATTGCATCTACATTTCTAAATTTTTTCACTCTGGTGTATTAATTTGTGTTTTGTTTTTTTTTTCCTGATTACTTATGAAGTTTGCACAGCCATTGGGCTACAACATTAATAACCTTCTTGTTCATTTCTTTGTCAATTTTGCTGTTGAAATATTTTCTTTTTATTCTGTAATTAGAGCTATTTCTGATTTGTATTATGAATTTTTTTGGTTTACTTTTAGATTTTAGGAGATATTTAGGAATATCTTTCACTGGTTGTTTATCTGTCTGTGACTTTGGTTACAGAGACTATCAGTGAAGATACGTTGTGTGTGTGTATGCCTGAGTGCATGTGTGTGTTGTCAAATCTGGTTTTCATTTTCTTCTTTGTGCTTTTTAGATCTCATTCAAGAAGTTTTTCTTGCCCCTTGGCCATAAAAAAAGTTCTTCCCTGTTGTCTTCTATTATCTTTGTACTTTTTCTTTTCTTGTACCTTTAGGGCATTAATGCATTCTGAGTGCAACATTATTTGGAAAAAGGAGTGCTATAGCTGTGCTCTTCAAAGCGTTGTTAGTTTTCTCAATATTGCCAACTAAATAAACCATTTCCCCATTTGTGATAAACCATTTCTCATTCATATATATATATATATTTTTTTTTCTGTGCCTTCTATTTTGTTTCCTAAATCAAATTTCCTGTTCTTGTACCAGTTTAGTACTATGGTTTCTTAATACATAGCAATATTTGCCAGGGGAAGTCCTCGTATTTTCTTTATTAAAGTTGACTTGGACATCTCTACAACTGAAATCTTTCATTTGCATTTTAGAATAAGATTGTCGCATGTCTCAGAATGCTCATCTGGAAAACTTACATTGATTGTATTGATGATATGTCTTATTGTGGAGGAAATTGATGTGTTTGACATTTAAATATAGCTATTCATTCCTGTATATAGTATATATTTTCATTTGCTTAAATTTACATTATTTTATTTATTCATTTTATACCTATATTAGTTTATTTTATTTATGTATTTTATTCCTATATTATGTTTATGCAAATTATTCTTCATTACAGTTATAATTTACTGTATAAAATGTTAGCTCTATATGTTGGTTCCCAGGTACTTTACATTTTAGTTGTTATTATGAGTGATATTTCTTTACTATAACATTTGTTGATTGATTGCTGCTGCTACCAAGAAGCGCAGTTTATGGTCACAAGCTGATCTTTATCCAGTCACCCTGACGGACTTTCTCATCTTTTAATTCTCAAGCTGTTTATATGATAATAGCACATTTAAAAAAAGAATCTTCTTTTCCAATTCTCATACTCCATATGCATTTTCTTAATAGCTTTACCCACCCTTTCCAGTAATGCTAAACTTTAGAAGTGATAGAAAGTATCACTGATAATGTATTAAGTTTAATTTATTAATAGGAATGTGCATAAAGTCTTTTAAGTACATTATTTGACGTGTCTATCAGTGGCATACCTTTTATAAAAGTAGATAAAATACCATATAGTCTTCGTATTCATAAATTACACGATCTTTTTCTTTCTTTTTACTTAACTGGCTAATAAAATCAGTGGAACAGTTGCTCTAATATCTCTTTTTTCCTGTAATCACTTAAAAGCCTTTTGCAAGATAATGATTATCTGTTCATTACAAATATGATGGATCTTACCTCTAATGTCATGTACAATGAATAATAGAGCCCCAAATATTAAGGAAATAGTCAAATGTTAAACTGTGCTTGTTACATCTCTAGGAAGTTGATATGTAGACAGTAAATAAACAAAAATACATAAAATTTTAGCAGTTCAGGAAACCACAATGGAAAAATTGTAAATGTTTACCATGAAGTAATCTACAAAAAGTCTTATTTTCCCCCAAAGGATAAATAGCATACAAAACGTATTCTCCATTCACAATGCAATACAATAGAAATTAATAATTTTTTAAAAATGACAAAAGAAATGCCAATTTTTCCAAATGAAATAAAATTCAACTTATAATAGAAATGACTATTTTTAAATGACAAAAGAAATATCACTTTTTTCAATACTAAGTAAAATACAATTTCCATACTAAATAAAATGCTTATTAAAAGAGGAAATTATAAAATAAATTAAAACTATTTAGAGATGAATGCCAGTGAAAATGTTAGATGCCAAATTTTACAAGGTACAGAAAAAGACATGTAGAGAGAACTTTACAAATAAGTCACACGAGAGAAAAAAAATTAGAGAAATAAAACTAATGAGCCAGCAGCCAATTCAAGAAGATGGAAAAGAAATAATAGAAGAAATTGAAAAAGGGATAAAAATAAGTATTAAATAATAATATAGAAAACAAAGAATACATAAATAAGGCTTAGAGAACCAACAGCAAGTTTTTGGAAAAGATTAACAAGAAGGGAAAACATCCAGGAAGAAAGAAGGAGGAAATATGTGAATTAAAGCGTTAAATATGTACTAACATAATAAAGGTTTAAAATAGTGATTACAGAGTAGTATGCATGTCTACGTGCTAATTAATTTCATCAACATCAGAACAACTGAGGAATTTTTACAAATATGCTAGAATTGGGCAAAGAAGAATTAGGAAATTTGAATAGACAGATGTAAAGTCTGAAATGAAATAAAAGACCCTTCTCTTAATTTTCTTTAAGCAAATATGACAAAAGTGACCCATGGTAGGCAGAATAATTGTCCCCCAAAGATGTCCAAGACCTACGCCCTGGAACCAGTGCATATGTTGCTTTACTGCTCAAAAAGGAATTAAGTTGCTAATCAGCTGACCTGTGAAGGATAATCCAGGTGGAACCACTGAAATCAGTCGAATGAGCCTGGGAAAGCAGAGGGGAAGCAGGAGACCCAGTCAAAGACATGTGACAACGAAAGAAGAGACAGAAGAGAATCTGGGTGTGCAGGCACTTGGCCCACTATTGCTGGCTTTGAAGCTGGAGGGACGATGTCACCAGCTGTAGGCAGCACTGGGATCTGACAGGCGTCCAGGAGACAGGACCACAGTCCCACCACCTCAGGAGGCTGATACCTGCCAGCAATCCCAATGAGTAAAGACATGAGCTCCCCAAGAGCCTTCCATGAAGAAAAGCAGCCCTGCCAAGACCTTGAATGAGCCTCGGAGTCAGACTTCGGAACTGCAGAATTCTGAGATAAGAAATCACTGTTGTCTCTTCACGTTTGTAATAATATTTTGCAGCAGCAAGAACAAGCTCATATCTGATCTGATCTTATTTCAACCTTTATTTCTTGCTCCTCCACAAAAATTCTGTGCTTCAACTATATTCATTTACTAGCAATGTCACAGGTCTTCATAGATAATGAATTTTAAGCTTGGGCACTTTGAAAAGATATTTTTTCGTTTCTCTGGAATTCTGTTCTGTAGGAGCCCTACTTTATTATCAAGCAGAATAAAAAAGGACTCTTCTCCAGAAAGACTTCTCTGACTCCATCCTCTGCACCTTTGCCTTTCTTCTCTTCTCTTTAGTGAAAACAATAAGACTCTTAGTTTGACAGGACAATGGCTGTATCTTATTTAACTTTCAATTTCTGACTCAGAATCTCCCACGTGGGAAGAAGGAACAAATACTTGTTTTATGAATGAATGGCATGCTGGCAGGAAATCTGACTTCATACAACTGGGGAGTCAATCAGGATCCAAACCAGGAAATAAATTTCACATAGAGACCCAGAAAAACATAGAAATAAGGCTTTTGAAACATTTTGTAACCACCCAAAACTGAAAAAAAAAAAAAAAAAAAAAAAAGACGGGATAATGTTTGAATGTGCATGCCCACCCCCAACCCCCCGCCCCTCGCCGCCCTGGAAATCGTCTTTCTGTTGACCCAGGTTTCAGTCAATTCACGTTGACTAATAGCCTACTACATCAATAGTGACATATCACTAAACTCTGGTGCACATTTTGGACCAGAGGAAACAGCTTTGAAATTATTTCCAGGATTGCCTGACTACCTCCATGTCCCCATCTTTTAAATATTTTATTTCTGGTGTCAGCACAAATGTTATCAATTGCTAAAGGAAAATTCTCAAGGGTAAACACCAGGTCTATATTTGATTCATTCCTCAGTACTTTTTTTTTTTTAATATCATGTAGCAGAATATGCTGCACCTTGTATGCATTCAAATGATCTAAATCTTTTATTTTTAATTTAGGAAGTGAAATAAACCTGATTTCACTCCTCACTGGATTTTTCCTTATTAGACAAGTGAGTCAAGCTGCTTCTGTCTGTGCCGGGGCTGTGCACACACCAAAAATCATTGCTCCAACTCAGAGCACTCCAGATGGCTTTCCAATTGTGAAACCAGGAGTCTGGTCAGGCTTATCTCTTGGTGACACTTGATTCTGGGCTGCTGAGATATTTAAATGACTGGGCGCCATCCAAGGACACCTCAAGACATCTCATGTGCTCTATTTTTGATAATTTATATCATTTGTTGAAAATAATATCTTATTGGGAATGGGGAAGAATCAATATGAAGTTGAAAATCATCTTAATTTCTTCCTCCAAGTGTTTTTTTCCAGATCATTCATAAAGATTTTTAAAAAGGCTGTTTCCCTGAGTTGGATAAATCACTAAAGAATGAATTGACAAATAAAAAAATCTATCTTTAACGTACAATGTGCAAAAATGAATGGGAAAAAAAAGGACTATTGATTTCAAATGAAACTACCCATTTTAAGCAATTTATCACATTAAAAAAAATCACTGTATTTCAGAACTTTACAAAATAAGACCAGATATAAACTCAAAGTTCAGTACAACACTGATCAATCTTTGACTTTTTCCAAAGTCTTTCAAAATCTAGAATCTGACAAAGACACTAATTTACATAAAACACCAATATTTATTTTGACTCATTATGACATTAACCTGGAAAAGCAACATGATGATAATCATGACATATTTTTAATTAGCCGTCGTTATCTTTTGAAAGTCAGAAAACTGATGCTTACAGAGGTTAATTATCTTAAAATAACCTCGCTTATCTCGGTCAGAATTCAAATTCTTATCTGTTTACCCCAAAGGCAAATAACATAGCTAGGATTCTGTTTCCCTTTTATCTAACTGATAAACATATATGTGACTGTCTTTTATTTAGCACGTACAAGTTTCAGAGAATAGTAACTTTTTATGTATAAAATAGTCTTCATTCTTCGCAGGAACTCATGCATGATTATTCCTACAGAAAGCACTGGATACAGTATCTCCTACAATTAGTACTCAATGTTAGCTTCTCATGTTGCTAGTTTTATTCTGATTCTCTTTACCATTTCTATTTTAGAGATTAAAAAACATGAACTCCATAGCCAAATAAACTCCCCCAAAGTTATACACATGGTAAGTGGCTGGGTAGGAATTTGAAAGCAGTGCTTTTTTTTTTTTTTTCTTGTTCTATTTAGTAGTATTTATCAAACCAGATCTGCCAAGTATCACGTGCACACTTCCAAAATCATAGCATCCTGAAACATTCTTGTTCTCAGATCTTGAGTGTCCAGATAACAACATACAAACACCCTAATGATGTTTGGCCTCTAAATAAGATCCTTTTGACATGATGTAAAACAGATTCCCTACCTCTCTAATCAGGTTTCGCAATTAATCTGATAACCCCAACAGCTTTGTTCCTGGGCATGTTATTTACTTTTATGTACTTACCATACCACCAGAAATATGTCAGATTAAAAATATAACGTTAATTTCCATTTGTACAAAACGCTGAATGGCTTTTATGTTTGGTATCTTGTAATATCCTTTAATGAAAAAGAATATATGTATGTATATGCATGACTGGGATATTGTGCTGGACACTAGAAATTGACACATTGTAACTGACTGTACTTCAATAAAAAATAATGAAATAAAATAAAATATGTTAATATTTTCATATGAATTCTCACTGAACCCTTATAGCAACCATCTGAAAAACCCTGTGAGAAAAGACACAAAATGTTTCACAGCGTTCATCAAAGATGGACGATACACAAGATTATGCAGCTAGGAAGTGGCAGAGAAGCCACTAGTATTATTGCTTTTATATGTGATCTTTTATATGTGATTCCCCTGTTTTTTTTATGTCACCACATTCTCCTGATCTCCTCACTGATCCTGCTTCACTCCTATTTCTTCATGTGCAGATTCTGGATTCAAAAAATGCACTAAGTTGTCTCAAAAACAGATGATGGAGTTCCACAGATATTTGACATTTTCTTCTGAAATTCTTTTCTTTTAATTTTTCTTCTAATAAGGGACCACATTAAATACAAGAGAAGAAATAAAAATATTCAAAGAGCTCTTTTATTGCTAATCATTTGTTTCACAGTCACTGGAAAATAAAAAAAAATATGGTAAAACTTCTTTAAATTTTGGTGAGAAAAACCTCTTCTATGAAGTACTAGCAACTGTGGACACTGCTGGTCGAGTTTCCCTTTGGTGCATCCTTTTCCACCTATGGTGTTAAACACAGATGTTAAAAAGAAACACTATTGTGTTCATTTCACAATGGTATTGAAAGTAAAATTGCTAAAGAAATTGACATCCAGTGATCATTTCTAACTTGTGGTCAGTTAGACCTCTTGCCTCGCCACCATGTAATCTGTTAGTCTTACTTTCAGAACAATTAACATTTTTAGTCTTGTATTTTAGTAAATTGAAAGTCCTGTCTTCACATGAAGAGTATATTATTTAAACTTAGTGTAATGCCATTTGACTTTTACATGGGAACTCATATTAAATAACATCTGTATGGAGTAGAGAAGAAATAATGTGAGTGTCAATTAGCTACTATTTTATTAATTCCCATTCATTTAAAATGTCAAAAGTAGAGGAAGCAGTTAATCTAAAGCACAAAGTTAAGTTCAAGAACCTAAGGACGTGTGATGTGATATTATTTAGAAAAACAAATTGTATTATATAAATCTATAACAGTTTCTGCCATGATTTTAAAACCTTAATTGTAAAAATTATAATACTTTAATTTTCTTAACTCTTGGCTGATAAATTTTAAAACCTTTATTGTAAAATTTATAATGCTTTAATTTTCTTAACTCTTGGCTGATAATTTTTTTAAAAGAACCAATTTTTTTTTCTAAAAACAAAAAAGCATTTTCTATTTTACTTAAATGTTTTATTTTGCCCAGCCTCTAAAATCAGCTATCCAAGAATGTATGTGAGCCCATGTACATTGGCTATGTATTCTTCATCATTTGTAGTATCTGTCCTATTCCAGGTAATGGCTTCTCCAAGTCTGAGTGCATATTTGATGTCCCCTGTGATTCAAGATTGAGAGTTAGAATGTCAGTGGACCCTGATTGGGTTGCACCATTTTTAATTTTGCTCTTGGAGTTTGTTTCTTACATAATTTTTTAAAGAAATGTTTGATCTGTAAATAGAAGATGGTATAATGAAGCCACTGAATGTAAACATTTTCATATTTGGCCAGAATTCCCTTTTTGAGGACAAAAATATCACAGACATAGCTAAAGACATGGGTAATCCTCCACAAGACAGATATTCTCACCCATTTTCATTCGCAATAACTACCCAGTCAAATCCAAGAGATCCAACAGCTTCCTTCATTTTTTCCCATCTCTTTCCCATTCAGTTCAGATTTGGCTGTTTCTGCTTGTATAACCCTAAAAAACTCTTTTTAAAGAAATAGTCCAGCCACACCCTTGTTGTTATCCTCAGAATATGCTTTCTCACTCTTTGCAGTATAAATAGACTAACATTTTTTTTTTCCAATTATTGAATTCTGCTTCCTTTTTATTTGACCAGTTCTCCTTCAATTCATCTCTGTTCTTTCACATTTTCCTCCAAGTGGTCAGGAGGAATCACGGCATTCCTTCTGCACTTTGCTTAGAAGTCTCCTCAGTTAAATATCAAATTTCATTACTCACACATCCTACATTCCACAAAACACTAGAACACAGTTCAGGCAAGTTCTTGGCCACTTTATTACAAAACTCATCTTTTCTATGGTTTCTAAAATTAAGTTCCTCATTTCCATTTGAGACTTCAATAAAATTGCCCATAACAAACATACTCTGAGCATGCACCTCCAAACCTTCCAGCCTCCACCCATTACCCAGTTTCAAAGCCGCTTCCATGTTTTTAGGTATTTGTTACTAAGTACCCAACTCTCACGACCAAAATCTATGTTAGTCAGCTTGAGCTACCATAACAAAATACCATAGATGGAGTGACTTCAGCAACAGAAATGCATTTTCTCATAATTTCAGAGACTAGAAGTTCAAGACCAGGGTAGTAGCATGATCTGTTTGCGGTGAAGGCTCTGTTCTTTGGTTATGCTGTCTGGTTGTGTCCTTACATAGTAGAGAGAGTGCCTCTTTAAGGGCACTAACCCCACCATGAAGACCCCACCCATGCAACCTCATATAAATCCAATAATCTCCCAAATGCCCCAGCTCAAAATAACATCACACTGAGTTTTGGTTTTCCAAGGTAGGAATTTGGGGGTGTTCACAGTTCAGTCCATAGCACTGAGTACTGGGCAATGGGAAATAATTAGACTTTTTTGAAATTGTACAGTCTCAAACTTACAAAGGTTTTTGGACACCAAAACACCACAGTGGTCCACCAGTCAGACGAGGAGTAGATGACGTTCAAGTGATCCATCTAAGTTTTGTCTAGAGTTTGTCTCTCAGTGAGTTGAATGCATTCTTGGTCATATCTTGTGATTATCCCAATTCTGAAATGCTTAATAGGAATAGATATACACATCAATTGTCAAGATTCTTCTGCTAGTTCCTTAATGATAAGCATGAAGCTAATCTCGCAGTGAAAACCCAACAGAAGACACAAGAACTTCCTCCACCTGCCAAAACAGTACATCAAAGCAGACCCGCATTCCTGGGAGAATTACAGATATCAGGGCCACCACCGAGGTCTTGACAGAGGTAGGGGGTAGAAAGCCCTATCACTTCACATTTGATGTGCCTCTTGAGCTGTGCAGAGAAGACATGCGTTTCAGATACTGATGGTGAATTATTATAAACTTAAAGAGGTGAAGACCTCTTCACAGTCACGGTTGCTATTCGGGATACAGTTTCACTGCTTGAACAATGAACGCAGCTGGTGCGTGTACTCAGCTACTGAACATGAATACATTTCTTTTTTCTCTGTGTCTGTGAATGAATATCATCAGAAACAATTTGCTTTCAGCTGGTATGCTCAGCCATACACCTTCACTAACTATCATGCCTCAGGGCTGTATCAGCCAACCAGACCGACAGCATCATCTAGTCACAAGGAATTCTGTCACATCTCCAGTCCAATCAAGTTGGTGCATTAAATTGATGGTGTCATGCTGTTTGGACCCTGATGAGCTGGAAGTAGCAACGACAAAAGGCACATTGGCATGACACAGGCATGCCCGAATGTGGGAAACAAACCCGCAAAACACAGCATCCCGTCACTTAATGAAATTTCTCAGTGTCCCATGATCTAATGGGCAGGGTTTGGAAAACTATTTTTTTAAAGTGGAGAATAGTAAATATTTTAGGCTTTGCCACACATTTCTAATACAACTACTCAATTCTGCCATTATAACGTGAATCGGCAGGGGCAATATGTAAAGCAATGAACGTGGCTATTTTTTTTTTTCAATAGCTTTCTCTCAAAAATAGGATTGGGTTTGATCCACAGGCTGTGGTTTACTGACACTTAGTATAGAGCATATTGAGAAATCTCTTCAAAAGAAAGAATATTTTGCTGAATCTGCTCCTTCCTACAATTGAGAATGCCTTATGGTCTTTTTTGCATCTTTGAGGCAATATATAATTTATTTCTGTGCACTCCCGTCACCCATTTTGGAGTGGCCTGATGGTTTTGAGGAGTCCCACGGCAAGTGAGTAGCTGCTCCAGTTCTGGACGGCCATGGAGTTGGCTTGGCCTCGTGGGCCACATGACTCAGGAGATTCAGTGCTGCCTGGAGTCTCTATGGCAGAGAGAAATGCCATCATGAAGCCTTTGAGAAGTCACCGTGGGTGAATCACAGCTCAGCGGAACACAGACCCTTAAGGTTACGGGACAGGGCTCTCCCATCCTCTGTTGAGAAGGCTTAGTACTAGACTGCAGGAAAGACTAAAGGCTTGGTCAGTGACAAGAAGACACAAGGCAACCTGAGTTGCCCATCATAAAAAGTAGCATCTTACCCAGCAAACCATCCATTTGGGTATTCTCGTGGTAGACACCCCTTTTTAATGAAGATGAACTATATGTGAATGACATCAAGAATGACCTGAAAAAACAAGTCACATGCCCACGTGACGCAGGTATGGTTCAACAGATAAGAAGTGGACCCCAGACAAAAATCCATATATTTGATTCTGAGATTGGCAGCAATTATTTTGGTATCTTGTCATAATTTACCACATTTTAGAATTAAATGAGCAAGTTTAGATGACATCTCAATACAAATCTAGTAAGTGGTAGAGTTGGAATTTAAAATAGGTTTGTCTTACTCAAAAGCCTCTATTATTAGTGATTATACCAAAATTGCCTCTGTGTTAATATAAACTAAGGTTTAGAACTGGGATCATTGTTATGACATTCTCACAAATGATATCCCATCTTTTTGCTTTAAAGATTACTTTGATATTTATATTTAGTTGTAAAAATATATTAAATATTCAGTGGAATACATGGCTTATAAGCAATCATTTTTTGCAATGTCATCCCCACCCTGTTCTTAAAGTGTAGATTTAGATCCAACTTTCCGACAGCTTATATGTGTGTGCATTTATGTGTGTGTGTGGTCTTTGTTTATATGTACTTATATAGGCTTATATATTGTTTTTCTGGTTAACAAGAAGCATGTATGATAAAATTTCTGAGTCATTTAATTACCTCAAGAAGTATTTACACGATTTTGGAAACTGGACTTTTTTAAACACAAAATTCTCTGGCTCAAGTTTCTTTTCATTAAAAGTTTCTAATGATTTTTAATCACTATAGAGAGACCTCTGACTTTGTTGTAATGTTTTTGTTTAATGTTGGTTTTTTGAGGGCTCAGTGACTGCAGAATTTGTTCATGATTAGGATAATGTTAAAACTTTTCTTTATAGAACATTTCTTGTTTGTATAATTTATTTATTTTTGCTATAATCTTATGATACTGTTTTTCTAGTATTTCTCATTTTTTAAGAACAATCAGCATATATTTTCCTTTCATAAATTTATCGTTCATGCAGTTTTTCCTTTTGTAACCCTGTTATCTTTTTATCTCAGCATGCCCTCTTGAACTTTCAGTTTTCTTATGACTTCCTGCCTTTTTAAAAATTAAAATTAAGTTTGGATTTTTTTTTTTTTGGTTTCCATTGTAAATGATTTCCAGAGTTATGTTTTTCAATTGACACAGGACCTGAAGGATGACCTACTGATCCTGTTTCTGCAGGAATTTTTTCTATAAATCACATGCTTGGAAACAGTCTACCCAGAATCAGTGTTGAAACAGAAAGGATTTGTGGGAAATCACACATCTTTCATCTCCTGACCTATCTCTTGAGTGATGTTTTAATTCACTTCTTAGATCTACAATTTCATGTTTGCAATTCCTATTAGCCAGTCATCATTTATCAAGCACTGTCTAATTTTACTGAGATGAGATCTTTGCATCTTCACAGTTTCTGGATCTCTGCCAGGGAGAAATGATAGATTTTTTGTGTGTGTGCAACAAAAAACCCCCAGGATTGTATGGTTCCTGATGCATTTCCTGTTTATAATTTGCTCACAGCATTTTACTCAAGTGGCAGGAATGTGGAAAATCAAATGCATAGCAGTGTGCCCTCCACAGTCTCCTGACTCCTCCTCATTGCATGACTGCTTTGATCCTCTAAAAATTCTTAGTAAAGAACAGAAGTCATTACTGCATTCCCCTCAGAAGCAAAACCTATGAATTAAGATGTTTTATATGTTTTCTGGTTGGAACACCCAAGGTTTGAGAGCCTAGAGACAGAGAGCATGCATAAGACACAGGTAGGGGAGTGGAAGGGAAATAACCTTACTTTCTTTTCATCGAACAGTGTTTCATACATCTAATCAAACTCAGATCTATCATTCAGTCACTGTGCAATTAAATGATCCCATAGAGATTGAGGGACATTGGAATTACTCTTAGATCCAGACAACAGAACGCATGACTCACACAATCGCAAGTCATCCCATCTGAACTTTCAGCAGCGTTTGTAAAGAGAGATTGGCATCTTATTCTTGAAACCCTTTTCTTTTCAAAGTTAGACTCCAGAATACCTTTCTCAGTTCTCATGCCTCATCTGTTGCTCCTTTTCAATTCACTTTTTCTGGGTCACTTGCGTCGCTGTGACCTGTTAATGTTGTATTTCAGCAGGGTGAGTGCTAACATATTTCTCTTCTCTCTGTAACTTGACTCTTGATGGGATCTTAGCCTATTTTATTGCTCTACTATGTATAAATACAGTTCCAATCCTATTTCAAACTCTGTACTCTTGATTTATATATGTTAAAAGTTATATACAACTCTACATCTAATTGTCATCTGGTCGTCATTAGTAAGATTTCCAAAACCTAAGTTTTCTCACAGACATTCAATTTGGATAAAGGGCAACGACATATTTTGGCTCACATCACGATTCTTAAGGTCATCCTTTTCCTTTTTTCAGAACTCCCACCTCCACTTAATATACCACCAAATACGCATAGCTCTACCTTCAAGATAGACCCAGAATCTAACACGTACTGTCATCTCTAATGCTACTACCGTATGCAAGCTGCCTTTCACGTCAGCCACTGCAATAACCTCCTGACTGTGTATCTCCCTTATCTCCCTGAAATTAACTCTCCACCCAGGAGCCTGAGAGCTCTGTTTCTTTTATTTTAACATAAGGCACAATACATCACACCACTGGTGAGATAAAACTCACCAATAATTTTCCATCTCCCTGTATTATAGCATACACATGTGGCTTATGATGGTCTACAGGTAGCAACATTTCACTGCTTCTAATAAAGTGTGGAAACCTCATTTCTATTTAAGACCTTTTACTATCTCCAGTTTTAAATGCTGTCTTGAGGATCATATAGAATTTTATTTTCATTCCAGTAATCAAGTATGACTTAAAAATCATATACTTACATGCTCATCTATAAACTTGTAAGGAGCATTTTATATAAGAACTCACTTAAAATTCAAGAAAGGGTCTCTTGTTTGGACCCATACGATACGACATGAAAAACACCTTTAGCTAGTTTTTAAGGGGAGGCCTGCTATTTACAAATTTTCTTCATTTTTCTCTGCAAGAAAATGCTTTTTTTTCTATGTTTCCCTCCTGAAAGATAATTTCACCCAATATAGAATTCATGGTTGACAACTGTTTTATTTCAGAACATAAAAATAATCATGCCACTTTCTTCTGGCCTCCATGGTTTCAGATGAGAAACCAGATCTCATTTGAACTGGATTTTTCCCCCACAAAAATATATATTGTTTCTCTGACAGCTTTCAAGATTTTATTTTTGATAAACAACAAAGACCTACTGTATAGCACAGGGAATTATATTCAATTTTTTGTAATAACATATAATGGAAAATAATCAAAAGAAAAAATATATATGTCTGTATATGTATAATTGAATCACTTTGCTGTACACTTAAAACTAACATGGCAAAACAACTACACTTCAATAAAAAATAAAACTGAAATTTTTTTTTTGTCATTAGTTTTCAAAAGTGTAATTATGATGCATTCTGGTGTGGTTTTCTTTGAGTTTATCTTGTTTGTCGCGTAAATTTTGAAGACATAACTGCTAGGGAACGACCTATTTATATGACATAGTACCACCATTGGTTTGATAGGAATAAGATCATGAAAATGGTAATGGAGAGATCAAAAAGGATGTCAGAGGCAGTGTCATATAAAATGTTAATAAATTCCACATCAATAAAGTGACTTACTATAGATCAAGAGGTATTTTAAAATTACAGACTGAAATATGAAATTTGAAAAAGAAAGGTTAAACAAGAAATAAATGGTGTGGACAGAATTCCTATTGTATAGCCAAGAATTTGGCTGGTCTTGGTCTCTGGTTCCTGGGAGGGAGCTTCCAAATCTCCCAAGTGATGGAAAGGTCTTTGTTATTCGTGGTCTGTTCTAATAATGAATGCTAATGATGGACCCCTAGACAGTTTATTCTAAAAAGGTGATTCAGGATGGGGGCTGGCCATTCCAGAAAGACCAACCATGTGATTAGAAGGTTGGGACTTTGAGCCGTTTGATATCAACACAACATTCAGGGAACGAAAGGGGATACAGACTGAATTCAATCCCATGGCCAAAGATTTAATCAATCAAGTTTATGCAATGAGACCCCACTAAAACCTCCAGCCACCAAAGCTCAGGTGGGCTTTACTGTGGAACAAGAGCCTGTGTGTGTTGCTACATGTTGCTATGCGAGAAGGGTGACCAGTTGTTGGGGACATAGGAGCTTCATGTTTGGAACCCTCCCAGACCTCACTCCAAGCATCTCTTCTTTGGTTGACTCTGATCTGTATCTTTGTTGCTATGAAGAGACTGCATTTGTAAGTATAGTACTGTCAGCAAATTCTGTGGGTCATTTTAGTGAATTATTGGACCTAAGGGAGAAGCAGGAACTCTCCCATTTGTGGCCAGCTGTCCAGGACTGTGGGTGCCTGGGAACCCCAAACTTGCAGCTGTTGTCTGAAGTAGGGCGGTCTTGTAGAGAAATGTCCTTAACTTGTGAAGTCTGGCCTAACTCCAGGCGGTGACCCAAGTCATTGTGACCTAGTTATTGATGGCATTTTTGTCAATGTTATTAGAATAAATCCTGAGGTCGCATTTTTCCATATCTGCAGACCAAGGAAGATTTCTTAGTAATTCACATTTTTTAAATTTTGCATTATAGCATGTACTTTTTATCTTCTATTTTTAAGGAAATTTGCCTTAAATGTTGCTTGAGAGTATAATAAAGAATAAATTGTGTCTGCAACAATCTTTAACATGTATTTCATAATTTATATTACATGCTTTTTTTCTATTTTCAGTTAAGCTTAGGTTTTCAGTGGTGGTAAATGGCCGATAGACACAAAGCGTTTTTAATTTGAGTTTGAAGGTCTGCTTACATGAACTGAATTGCATTGTGAGACATAATCTTTGTATTTTAATTAATTAATTAACATATATATGCATGTATGTCTGTATGTTTATTTTTGTGTGGTGTGTTCCACATTGCATTACCTTAGGTTCTTATTTTTCTTAGTATTAGCTTTTAGGGGGGGAGTAGAATAGTACTTTTACTGCAATAATTTAGAAGAGAATTTTCTAAAATGTTATTCATTCTGCAATTTGACTGTAATTGTGGTGGGGGTTGGAGGCATTGATTCAAAGTAGAATTTGAAGATGTATTATGAACAGTGATGCCCTGGATCTTTTTGTATTAAGGTCATGATTAGGGCTGGAATGCTGAGGTTGGTGTCACAGCATAATTCCCAATGGATTCATGCTCGAGAACTATGGAAAATAGGTAGATGATAGAGTAAAAAATAAAAATAAATAAATACAGGAAAGAATGTCTGAGTAAAACTGTATAAGACAAGGTACAGCACATACTTCTTGTGAATGTCTCTAAATCTCATGGAATGTAGTATCAAAAGAAAGATGCATTCTCCTGTACTTTGTCGGCTGCGGAGGGACACAGCATGAGGACCGCTGCCACCTCAAGGCATTTCTGGGGCTGTTGCAAAGGGGATGACACCTGCAGCAGCAGGAGAGACGCCCCAGTGCTCAGTACAGCAGTGACAGCACCTGTCAGAGTCTGTACTTCCCAAGGCAGCATCCGTAAGCGCCTAACAGCACAGTGAAGATGCTGACAGGGAGAAAGACCCTCAGGAGAGCGCCTGTTCCATCAGGTAGAACCCTGCAGTGCCTGCGGAAAAAATGGTCAAACCAGCAGGGAGCTGGCAGGTTACAGCCCCCAGAAGTCCGTGTAAAAGGCGAGCAGGGCACCTCGTGGGCCCTCCAAAAAAGCCCTGAAGCATGAATAATAGAGAAATATCTGAGGGGAAATATGAAGGATCCTAAGAACCTCAGTGATAAGGTGCAGGAGTTCATGGATTGTGGAAGTAAAGCACAGACAGTTGAAATCTGGGGAAATTAAGATGATGTGTCCCTAACACTTTTTAAATGATTTTTGCTATGAGATAGTAAACTTGTAATTGCCAAAGAATAGATGGTTTCTTAAACAAAATATATTTAAGTCCTTCAATAATTTTCTGAGCAGCTGTTACCGCTGACTCATAATTTCTGAAACACATTTTAAAGTATAACGGGAAATATTTGAAAAGTTACATTATGGAGATGAAGCAAAAACTTCGCCATTGCTTTAAAGTCTTACCATCGCCCAGGAAGAATGATGAATAATTTATCTGGAGTAAATCCAACAATTTTCTGTAATGTACATAAAACACTCTTATGAAAATGTCTCCTCCTTCAGGGAGAAGAGATTTTCTTTGCTTTTTCATGCAACACAAATGTTTTGGAGACACGATTCTGAAAAAGATGTGGTCCAAGGGTTCGTCTTTGATAAGCCCAGTCCTCAGGTTGTAAATGAGCTGTGCACCAAGAGTTCCTCTTCATTTCATTCCTTCATTCTTTCCATTTGTTTGAGCTCAGAAGTGCCTGCTCCCATAGAATTAATGTTATAAAGAGTACTCAAGTCCTCAGTGCAGAACAGCTCCTCTGCCCGATTTTACAGTCACCAAGAGAAGTCAGCAACTAATTGGTGGTAACAGAACAACGGCAAGATTAAGGGGGAGGAAAAATTAGAATGAGGACTGCCATATTCGCTTCTTTCCTGAATTCCGTGGACCACGATACTGATGGCTCGAACTCCATCATATTCCCTAATCCACCAGTTGTAACATTATTACTGCCTCTCACACCCTCCCAACCTAGACCCGCTTGGTACTCTGGAAAGCTACCTTCCTATGTTCTTGTAAATGCAAAGGAAAGGACAGAAGGAAACGTCTCATACTTGCTTTCAGAACTAGTCTAAAGTGTGGAGGAGACACTATAAATATCTACTACTCCAAGGTAGAAATCTGAGGCAATTTATTTATTCAACAGAAGCGTATTGAAGGCCACTACATGGAAAGTGCTATACGGTGGTGAATCCAGCCTTGACCTCATTAGACTGACAGTCTAGCGAGATAAACAAATGACCATCCAAGAATAAAATAAATGAAGAACTAGTTAGGGCAAGTGCATGATGCTATAGGAGCACATGGAGCTCTTGTGGAAGGCACGCATGTACGGTTTGCCAGTTGAAGCTGTAGGATGCTGAAGAGATAATTACAGGTGACATGTGGAGGAAAGCATTACACGCAGAGGGGCTGCCAGAAGCAAAGCTTATGCAGAGGCCCAGGGATAGGAAGCGCTGAGAAGTAAGCCTCGTGCAAAGCCCTGGAATGATCTGAATGTGAATCGATGTGGTAGGATGGAAGGTGAATGGCCAGAACTGCATTTATAGTTCAAAACTAACACCTGGCTACTAAAGAGTGGATGCATATAAGAGTTGGCACAGGAATAATGGTTATTTATGCATCTGTTGCAAGAGATGATGGTAGCTTGGATTAGGATGATCATGAGAGAAAGAGAAAGATTAGAGTGAATTCTGGACATTTTAGGAAATGTATGATTTAGTCTTGAGATGGATCCAACACAGTTAATGGGAAAGAAATTTGTGAAAAAAAAATCACTATTAGGTTTAAATCCTCCAGACCTGACTTCCACAATTGCACAGGAGCACTGATGTAAATATATAGGAGACAGCAGAGAGAGCCCTCTTGAAATCATTTGGCTCACATATAACATAGAACTTACCAAAATGACACCATTTGCCCAAGAGTAAAATAGAAATTTTCTGACAATGAGAACCAGAGTGACAGCCAATTGGTCACAAACCACAGGGTGCAGAATAACACAGTCAGCACCTGGGACAATGAAAGGACACAGCTGAAATACTGGGAGACCCCCTACACCACAGGGTGAATGGGGTCAAGAACATAGAGAGAGGAGCTAAGCTGGTCCATTATCAAGGATGCTTAGTGTCCCCAGCTGTGAGTCAGATATAATTAACCTTGAAGCAGGTAGCACTCAGATTCTGTGTCCTGCTGGGTAGTATTTTAGGGTTACTCAAATCTTTTATGCTTCTGAATTTTTAAAATAGCAACTTCAATTTGCCTGTGATGTTTTCACTGCTTCTTTCAGTTCAGAAAACAAATTAAATTATCATTGGAAATGTTGGTAATTAAATATAGAGATGGTTAAGTAACTCAAATAAATACTATTAGCCTTAAGTTTAGAAATAATCTGTGCATGTTAAAACGTATACAATGTTTCTTAAAAATATAACATAAAAATATAACAAAGGCTAGAGGGGACCCTAATGTATTCATTTTAAAATTCATCATTGATGTTGCTCTTTTCATTTTAATCTAGACTATCTGAGTGAATTTGTCTAGCTTTGAGTACAGTGTTATAATGTAGAAGATAATTAAAATTTTACTATCATTTGTTATTTAATTTTATTTTCAAGAATGTGATATTTCCGACTATGATTGGTAAGCGTCTAAGGTCAGAGTGGGGCTTCAGGGAGGAAGATACAGATGTTTGAGGTGGGAGGCAGTGTGTCCAGAAACCCACCGAAGCTTCCGTTGAATTCAGAATAGACTGAGAAGATACAGGCCAGGCTCCAATAGCGCCATCACAGCCTACGTATGGCATCACTCAGATCCATTCCAGCTTCACTCGAAGTTCAATCTGTCCTCTCTCGAGGAGGCCAAAATCACTAGTTGACAGTCAGAACTGTAGGACTGGTGGAAATTCTACCATGTCAGCCGGTGGAGTCATTTCATTCTTAGGATCAGGACATCTAATCCAACAGAGACAATGCTGTGGCTGAAAGCGTAACTTTCTCTAGGTGGTGCTTGGGGACAGTGGTGAGAGGATCCCGTTCCACTTTATCTCTTGGTTCCTGGACTCATACTGTAGGTTGTTGAGATGCAGCATCTTGTAACGGCTCCTTATTCAATATCTGGAAATACACCTCAACACTCTACAGGGTACCATTCCAGAGTTGGTGCCTTCTTTATATGTTTAAGAGCCACTCCAATGTTCCCTCTGGCCCATAACTTCTGGGTAATATGGCATAAAATGGGACAGATATCCATGATGTGGACTTAGCAATGGTCCCCGCCAGTGACAGGTCAGACATTTAGTAGCTGGGTTAATATGGGTCACAGAGATCCACCACCAGATCCACCCACAAGCCTACTGCCCAGAACTTCTTGTATATGATCCTCTACTCTTTCACTACCCAAGACTCTAATTCTCCTTCCAAGTTATTTGTCACTGCCCAGAAATCTGTATATACCCTTGCTTTAGCAATTTTCCTTCCACTCAAAGTGGATACCTGAGCATATGGCTTAAGACTCTAGCTGATGGAAGGATTTTGTTTCACTATTGCCTTCAGGGTCACCTCTAATTTGGATTGTGATGTAGCAGAAGTCCAGTTTTCTAGTCAAACCAGCTTATCTAGCTGATCTGCTCTAGATCGAAGACCCAGATTATTCTTCTACATCAGCGACTCATAAGGAATTAATCCCTCCTCCCCTATGACACCATACGGTGGGGCTTAATGAGAGAGGTCAATGTGACAAAGAGAGATAGCATAGACATGGATGCACATGCTATTTATGTTCTCACTTACACACTCTACACATGGTTAGACTCCATCAGTACCCAGCTTTCTGATTTGGCACGCCTGACACATCAAGTTCATGAGGGTCACCTCTGATCCCATGGTCCTCACTGTTCCATCCCTGGGTGCTGAGTATCTCCTGGGACCTAGCAGCATGTCAAAATCTGCTGGTTTCTGCTACATACATCACACCTTTTCTCCAGAAATGCATGAGTCTTCACTGTTTTTCCCTGATCATTGTTTCCAGAAACTCCGTGAAAGAAGCTCATTTACCTCCAGCTCCTTTGGGTCTATCAGATGAAATGACCAAGCTGGCAAACCGCTTGCACCAGAGCCTGGATCTCCTGCAGAGCACTGTTTTGCTCTGGGTCCACCCAAAGTTGGTAGGTAGTCTTTGAATTATCTAATGAATAGATTGAAGCAGTATTCCAAAAAGAGCTATATTCTGCTCCAAAATCCAAAAATACCTACAGAGCACTGTTCTCCGTACTAGTGGTAGGAGAGGCAAGGTGTAACAATTTGTCCTTCCATCGATGGGATGCCTTGGCATCTTCAGACAAGTGGAGCATTTACGAAGTCCCCCATGTGACGGGTCCCTGAACCATCATAACATTTATTTTTGAGCCTTTGCTGCAAGTGAATCTTACCAGGGAAGTGAAAGTAATTATTTCTCTTCATCAGGCCCCCTAATGTCATTGATCAATAGAGAATCTGATCTAAGAGCATTAAGGTGACCAAATTTTCTTTAAATGTGTAAGAAAGTTACTGTAGCTCTGAGGTAGGATACAATGTCTATCATCTTTCCTTATGGAGACTGAAAACAGCATGTTGCCAGATCATTAGCTATATACGCATTCCAGAGCTGGTTAAATCTTCAATTATGAATTGAGTATTTCATGGTCTTTATCCCCTCAGTGATAAATTATTGCACAATTAAATTGAAATAATACATCTATGACAGGTTCAAGGTGCTCTATAGAAGGGAACAAGAACCCCAAATAGAAGAGTCCCCTGGCTAATGAGGACATTCCAGTTGTTATCTTGGAATCACATGTCACATACATTAGAAAATTGGTCCTAGTGGCAAATGTTTTAGACCCTAGGAAGATGCATGATTCACAGTGAAGTCCACTCATTACATGACCATGACTGAGAATCACTGGAAAGTAAGGACACTTCACCTGCTGGCACAAATATCACCTCAACAGGAGAATTATTAGATCTATGCCATCACACTGGGCATGGAGGGAAAAACAAACAGAGAAAAGGACTTGGCTCAGTGGAAAGTAATACTCTCACACATACTAAGGTGTGCATACCAAAGTGATGGTCGACTTTGAGAAATATGAAAATGCTTTAGTTGGTAAACTGGAGACTATGAGGCAGAAAATATTTTCTCTAACAGGAGTTACTGATAAATAAGGTCAAAGGAAAACAGACAGACAAACATCTTAGTGGTCTATGACAATAAAATTTCATTTCTCCCTTATTGTCCATGCCCATTCTCAGGTAAGGGGCATTATGAGCATAGAAGGGGCTCACGTTCTCAAGTTACCTCCTGCTGAGACCAAGGCTGACATCATGTTTTTATCTGGAGCTCTTCACTCGAGAGAGCACAGGGAAAGAGGAAGTGTGTCATGCAAAGCACAGGCTATTTTCGCACTTCTTTCTGGAACTGATACTGGCATTTCATTGGCCAAAGGCAGTGACATAGCAAAGTCCAGTCCTGGGAGGGCAAGGCAAAATAAGCACCTCCTTCACAGTAGAAAAGGAGGCATTTATGAATCTACCACCGTGGTCCTTGGAACATATTTCTTTATCACCATAAGAGCAAGGTTCACAGGCTCCCCGGATTATGAGGTTCGTGCCAGTTGCAGTGACCAATTACTGTAAATACCAGTTGGTCAAATCACATGTTTAGAAATTTTTTTTTTTTGTACAAATCAAAGGCAGAAAGTTGCGGATATCAGTAAACTAACAGTATCAAATCTTTCTCCTTCATCTCAGCGTTTCTGCATCTTGAGAAGAATGGATAAGCATAATGAACGTGGATCCATTTTTCTCCCAAAATCATCCACAGGTGAAGAGACTGCAGTCCCCAGGAGGAATCCTGGCACAAACCAAGATGCTACTTCTCATCTGTAACTTCAGCTAAAACCGCATGTCAAATGCAGCAACAGGGAAGGAATGAAAAGTAACTGCAGAAATAAAACACTGATACTAGATAATCTATTTAAAATAAAATACGATTGAAGAGAAACAAAGAGGATCATGAAAATGAAAGGTTGTGAACAAATTGTCTCTACAGCCAAACACTAATGGACCTGGACGTCTGAGCAGAAAAAGAGTCAGAGTGCCGCATTAGGAACAACCATTCAAGAACTATTTATGGAGAACCAAATATATTCCAGGTATAGTTCTTAGTGCTTCATATTATTAGTGAAACAAACATCCCTTCCCTTGTCCTGCTAGAGGACCTTTTGTGCCTGTGTTTGCTGTTCCGTAGGCAAATATAGAACATATTTATTTAATCACATGTGTATGTACATGTAAATATATTAAATATACACCTATCATTGACATGTATCTATAAAATAATACAATTTAGGCTGAAAAAAAGAGAAAAAAATCTACTTTATTACGACAAAAGAATATTGAAATAAATGAGAGTCTTTTTCACATTGTAATTACGACTTGCAAGTCAGTCACACATTGCTATTCACAGAAAGCTTTAAAATATTACTTTAGGGGATACAGTTCTAATTTTTATTTAATCATTCTTATCATTTATTTGAAGTAGGAAGTATCCTGCTGTTTTACATTTTCTGTGTCTCTGTGAAATATTGGCACAGCAATGAAGTTCAAAAAGAAAATCCCTTTTAAATTTAAAATAGTAATTAGACTAGGAATAATAATAAAATAATAGTAATACTACTACTAATAAATAAAGAAAACAGTGTATCAGCCAGCAGTGCCTTGCACTAGCACACAGTATTGTCTCTCTTCCTGGAAGAAGGTGGCGAACACACCATCTTTGAGAGAGAGAAGATACACAGAGACAGGGAACTCCAGTGAGACAGCAGTCATCACTTTGCCCTGCTCCATCAATAGTTATGTGACTTAAAAACACCAAGACACATTTTAAATTAAGTTCCTGAAGGATAACTAATGCAAATGCTTTGTCACATCTTTTCACAAAAGTTTTAGTGAAATCTGCTTATGTGGGTTTCATTATTTACTACCCCCACCTTTTATTGTTGTTGCTATTGTTGCTAGAGGTGTAGGCGGTGGGGAGGGGAAAGGTGAACATGGACAGAAAACAACTCAGGATAATTTGATTCAAGATACAGAACTTAACTGTATATTTGAGTATAGAAGCACCCCAGCTATGTGCCATGAGCTAGGGCACACTTGAAACAGTGGCTTCACACTGTTGAATGTGTGATTGCAGAAGAAGGATTGGCTGGGAATTCTCATCAAGTCAAGTGCAGAGCGACATTGCTATAGACGAAGAAGAGCATTCTAGAAAGACAGGCTCACAGAACAAATGAACATCATGGCAAAAGAAGCAATACATATTTTTAAGTGATACAATTTGATAGAACAAAATAAAAATGAAAATTAGAATTGGAAAACTCTGAAATGAGGTGATAAATAAAAGGAAAACATTTCAGATGAATCAGTGAATTCTGAACTAGAAATAAATAGACATGAATAAGTATACAGATAAATATGTAGTTCAGCAAAAACAGATAAAAAAAATGTTTAGAATAATAAGATCTAATAAGATGATTCCCTAAAGAAGAAAAGAAAGTCAAGTAAATTAAAACTAATGCTAAAATCTGTAACTCAAAGAAGCTCTCCCTCTCAAAAAAAAAAAAACAAAAACATTTTAAAATACATTTAGAAATACGTACCTGATATTATTAGCCCAGAACAATCAACAACAAAATAAATTCCAAAATAATTACCAGATTAAAATAGAGAAAGAAAGAAAGAGAAAGAAAGAAAGAAAGAAAGAAAGAAAGAAAGAAAGAAAGAAAGAAAGAAAGGGAAAGAAAAAGAAAAAGAAAGAAAGAAAGGGCAAAAGAAAAAGAGAGGAAGAGGACCCAGAGAAAGGGAAGTAAGGAGGCAGGAAGAAGCGAGGAAGGGGGGGGCTAGAAATGTCATTTAAATATTCGAGTGAAAAGATCAAATCACTCTTCTGATATGAAAAACAAAACAAACGACAAGAAAAATAACCAGATTGGAATTGTTACCAGAGTTTCCAAAAATAACGTGTTATGCCAAAATAAATATATTTGAGCTTGCAAGAAATGAAAATGGGAGCCAAGGATTTTATGAAGCTAAACTGGCTTCTAAGCTTATAAGCTGCAGACAATTTGGAAGAGAAAGCTAGGAGAACTCAGACCTCAGAGAAACAAAATGACTAGTCAGACACTGACATACATCATCACTAGCAGAGAAGAGAAAGATTTGCATTTAGTACAAAGACTAAATGAGGGCTTCAAGACAGAGGAACCTTACATAAAGACTATACAGTGTGATAATGTAGATCTACACATTTAAAAATGGGACGAAATGACAAAAATACATAATTTCTTTTTTGAATCATAATGGTCACAGTAATATTGGTATTGTTCAAAGAGAATATTGCACATGAAATGCAGAATTAAATCAGTGAATAATTATTATGTGAAATTCTACTTCTGTTATCTTCTCTGTCCATGAAAGCTAAACTCTTCATTGTGAACAGAGAAAAATAGATGTAACTGGAGCAGAAAAATACAGCATGAATCTAGAATATCTTTTCAGAACACATGGCACATGGCAAAGAAACTATCAAAAACTAATGTATTTTTCTTTCTCTTTCTGGCTTATGTCACTTATCAGGATGCTCTCCAGGTCCATCCATGTTGCTGCAAATTGCATTATTTTATTATTTTTTATAGGTGAGTATTATATGATAACACTTATATGTGAAATCTAAATTAAAAAAAAAAAGACACAAACAAGCTTATTTACAAAACAGAAATAGACTCACAGACATAGAAAACCAACTTATAGTTACCAGAGGGAAAGGGAGATAGGTAGAGGGATAAATTTGGAATTTGCAGATACACTCTACTATATACAAAATACGTAAACAACAAGGTCCTGCTCTATAGCACAGGGAACTATATTCAATATCTTGTAGTAAACTATAATGAAAAAGAATATGAAAAGGAATATATAAACGTATAACTGAAACACTATACTGTACACCAGAAACCAACACAACATCGTAAACCAGGTATACTTCAATTTAAAAAAAAGATTAAAAATTAACGTTGCATCAAAGGTACCTAAAGTCAATATGAAAAGGCACGTTGAAGGTTTGGGATGGGATAACCTATCACTTTATTTCATTGATCTTCAGCTTGAGCTTAAGAAATCAAGAAGTAAACTGAAAAATTCAGGCAGGGCAGTCAACCTATAGAATCCGTCACAGGTGGTCAGGAAAGATACAAACTGCAAACACGAATACTCAGGCGTTACAAAAGTGTTTCTCTTGTTTTATGATACTATTTAAACAGCCTAGCAGATTTCCAGTCCCTACCCATACCTTGTACAACTAAGAATGGCAAAAATTTAATCATCAATATAGTAGACACACCAGACCATCAGCAAGGGCACCAGCGTAATACCAAGGGTGTCACACGGGCACATGGGCAGGCTGGCTCCGAAGCCACCTTGTAGACGTTTAAGAACACACGGAGCTAAAACCCATGCCCAGAAAGAACAGTTTAAGAAGACTCATTAGTATCCCATTGTATATCAATTAACGTAATTTTGTGGATTCCCGTCACGCTCTAGACGCTATGATAAGCATTTGAAATCTTTCAGCTCTAATCCAACCATCATATCACATGAAAAGTCTATCTCTTATTCTCCATATGAGGGAGGAAATCTAGAATCAGAGAGCTTAAATGACTTATCTAAATCCACGTGATGGAAAGTAAAAAAGCTAGATATCAATTTATTTGACAAGCTCTGAGCTTCATCTGTTTTTTTTTTCCCCACTATAAAATATACAATATTTTTCCACTATAAAATCAGCCAAAATGTTTTTCTTTGAATAAAAGTTTTTCATTTATTAAGACCCAATTAAGATAATCCAACTCATCTCCTGATATTTTATGAATATAACTTGTTGATCTTTCTTCATTCTGAGTATTGAAATAACAGTATTTTGTCAATGTTGTGTTAAATGGATTTTAATATGGTAATGAGGCCTTAGAGCTACTAATTCCATTTTGAATCAGTTAGGAATCCAAATTGCAAGCTATATAACCATCCCACTCTGATCATAGAAGAAATGTTTCTGAAAATGGATTTGGTTTGTTCCCATAACCGCCAGAGTAACTAGAAAATTAAGTTTGAGTTTTCACAGACAGGAAGATCACACCCAAATTGGCACTGTTGTTAGCCATCTGAGAACCTAACTGCCGCCGCTGGTAAGATGCTAAATGCTGCATGTAACTGGCATGGCTAGTTCTCTGTTTCTGGACACCAGTGCTGTCCCTGGCACCCAGGAAACTACTTTCTGAGAGAGTCCCCTTAGGTTATGCATGAGTGACCTCTAGATTCTTACTTTAGCCCCGGGGTTAATGCATTTCACAGCCTGGGTCATGTGCTTGCTTCTGGGCTATGAGGGACGGTGGGAAAGTGCGTGTGTCTCTCGTTTTCATTTTTTTGAGTAACTAACATACTCTGCCTTCTGCACAACTCACACGTGGGTGGGGGGAAGACCCAGAACGTCGAAGAAGGTTCAGACACTTTCCACCAAAAGACGACAGATCACCACCACAGCCATGTTTCCTACAGGTTCAATGGCATTGATCTGTCTGATGCTTCTCCTTTTTTTTTTATTTTATTTAATCACTTTACTGTGGGCAACCGTAACTAAACTGGTTTTAAAATAATTTGCAAGTTCCTTGTTATTTTCATTACTTGTAAGAAGATATACTATTTAACTAGATTAAAAATATAACGTCTTTTGCCTTAATTAGTAGAATATTTTCTCTCAGCTCAATTTGTGTGTGTGTGTGTGTGTGATGGGACAGAATATTTAACTTCAAAGGAATGCTACTCTCACAAATACACCAGGAGTAGCCTAGAGCTAAGGGCTATTTGCCCTCAAAATTTCTAAGAGCTTAATTCTCTAGATGCTCAAAGATACCCCTGTCTTTTCCTAGTCTCACAAAGCAATTTCAGGTAGCAGGGACCATGGTGCTGATTAGATCCATTTTGAATTTATAAGGAATGGCAATTTAGTTGCTTCAGAAATAATGCACATATTACTCACCTTAAATAAATAAAAGTACTTCATACCTGTGAAGCACCTTTGATCTAGAGACATCAAAATATTTCAAGGCTTTCATCTCCAGAACTTTTATAACACTTTTTAAAAGTTAGGCAGGTGGTAATTATGACTTTACTTATTGTACAGTTGAAGAATATAAAATATAAAAATGATAAGTAGAAAAGTTTGTCTTACCACAATAAATATGAATTCAGCGGTTGGGAAGGAGAGAGTGGCAAGGTCTGCTCACTGTCACTGACCTTTTTCTAATCAAAATCCCCTTGGAGAATGATTTTCCTCACTTCAACTAATAAAATAAGACCCAGAGACATGTCTTCAACTCATACAAGCTAATTTTTATGGTGTGAAATCTATGCATAGCTGATGTACAATTCTTGATTGAGTATAATTTAATGAACAGAAATATTAAGGTGAAAACTACTTCCGAGTATTAGAGTAGATTTAAATCAGGAAAAATATCATTGCTGAGACTTGAAATCACCTTCTTCTTCCCAAATATCAGAGCTAAAACCGGGTGTGTTTTTCCCATTTCCTTCCAGCTTTGCAACTTAACAGTGGGGAGCCTCAGGTACCAAACTCAAACGCCTGAGAGGAGTTGGGGGGTTAATGGATGCTGGAAACACCAACTAACATGGCAGCCACAAGCCGTGGTGTGAAAAAAGCATTGTTAACAACCTGGGTACTGTTTGGTTCTGTTTTTGTTTTTGTTTTTCATGTTAGGCAAATACATGGAGGAACAAAACATTTTCAGGCATTAAAAGGATAACATTTTTTAATCTCCAGGTTTGAATCCATTGTCATAAAGACAGTAAACTGCCCCCATGTGGTTAGATGATTATCGGAGACGATTTGTGTTCATTTCCTTCTGTGTTTCAGAAGGAGCACATAGTTGCTTTCTTTGTGTAACAAAAGAAATGTGTTTTCCCTTATACATAAAATGGTTTCTAAAATTATGTGATGTTTTCTACACATGGGTAAGGGAATACATGCACTCTAATCTTTTCTCACATTTTGAATTGAGATGTATAATTTTAAACAACTAAACCGCTTGCTTGGCTCATTGACTTATTGTCATTATTAGGATGGAAACTCTTCTCATCAAGCGCTTTTGACTGATACATGTGGATATGACATAGAAGAAACGACTACAGGCTAACTGAGATTCAAATAGAAAGATTCATCTTAGTACCATTCAGCCTTTTCATGGAGGCATTTTGCATCTCATCTCACATTGGTTCCTCTTTCACGATATGTCTCTGGTGCCATCTCATAAGAAAATGGACAAGGAGACAGACAGAAAGAGGGGGAAAGTATGAACAGATTGTAAAATGGATAGTTAACCCTTGAATTAATCCAGAGTTGACAGCTGTGAAGAAATGAGAGCACCTTCTCAAAATCAGAGACACTAAAGAACTCAAGGATTCAATAAATAATTTAGGTTCCTTTCTGCATAATATTTCTGGAATATCTATTCAAGCACACTGCAGGCGGTGTTTTATGTAAGTAAAATATTCATATCTATTCAATTGTGAATTAATAACTGCACACGCTTTAACATTGTACTTAGGGAAGAAGCAATTCAACTTTGACACTTAAAAGACTCTAATTCTGCTCGCAGACACAGCATGCATTTCTGATTTCCCCACGCTGAGGAAAGTTTTCTTCATTTATTTAAATTGTAATATTGGCATTTTGCCCTCTAGAAAGTCAAGTGAAAATTCAAAAGGAAATGTAATTTGCTTTGATCAAAATTGCACAAAAATAGAAAATGAAAAATAAAATAAAGGATGAATGAAAATGTGTTGCAGTGTTTGCACATTTTAAATACTAACAGTATAAAATCATATACCCTTGTATATTCTATTATATAAATTTTGGCTGTGTAATACAGTGGTTTAGAAAGAATTCTTTTTCAATGTGGGAAATTATTTTTATTTATTTCTTTACATCAGTTAAGTTGAGGAAGTTAAGGTACAATAACTTCTGACCTTGTTCTATTCCCCTTCGATGGTAACATTTAATGTGAAGGAAAATCTGGAAGGAAGCATCTGTGCATTAGCAGGAGGTAATATTATACTCACAGAATGACCTGAGTCTCAGGTGAGTTTCAGAAGCAAGCAAGAGAATAGCTGATACCGTGATGGAAAATGTATAATAACTTATTTAACATTTCTGTATTATTTTCATTGTATTCTTTCACATTTCTCAACTTCTCTTACATATTTAATGCAGGCCTGGGCAGCTCTGAACAAAGGGCACGATTGTCAGGAGCAACTGTCAGTAGTTGTTAAGTGAAATATAAGATATGATGTAAGAGCTGTGCCTATCAAAATACAAAGGGGCAGAGGTAGACAGCCTTCCACTTTGGATGGATAGATTAAAGAATACTTTAATGAGCTGAGATGCTAGGTTCCTGATCTCAGTTCAGGTTCAAAATCCTAACAGGCGTGGTGGAAAGCTGAGAAAGGAACGGCTCTCCTAATTTCCTGTTTGTGACTCTAGGTGGCAGCTGCTTCCCGAGGTCCACACATCCCAACACAGGGCATCAGTAGCCATGGCGGAAGGCAGGATGCTGTGGGTGAGGTAAGGCCCCATGGTACCAGCAGTGCTGGTGCAGAGGGGGACCGGAAAACAGACAGGATTTCCCCTGCTCTTCCTTCAGCAAGCTTTGGATGCTTAGATGGGACCAGCGATGGCACCAATGGTTATCTAAGCCCAGAGAAAGTCGCACAAACAGAATGGATGCTAATCACAGGAGCTTTGTCCCCCAGCTGCTGGGAATCCAAGTGTCTTATGGAATAAGAACAAAAAGAGAGGTTCTGTAAGTCTGAGTGTTTAGATGAAGTTGGTCTGAAACAGGACTAATTACAGAGGAATTGACCTGTTAAGCTGAGCCTCTGTCCTTTTCAGTCCTTACTTTACCCCTTCTCTGCTCCCGAGAATAAGCTTTACTATTAAGCATAGTAAATAAATCATAGGCTCTGGGATTTCCTATTGAACATGGAAGGTTAACCCCGTATGCATCTCTCTTTTCCCTCTTAAGACATCCGTGAAATGACAATATAGAATTTAAAAGATGTAGCAGCTACAGGTTCAAATCAAATGGGAGAGGTGACTTCAGTGGATAGGAGACGTTAACTACAGTTTTGAGGCTAGAAAGGAGACAGGGTTGTAAAATGGTAGGCAGAGCAGGAAAGAGATAAACTACAGTTTTTAAGGAAAATACTAACTCAGAATCACGAGTTACAAAAAAAAAAAAAAAAGGCAGGTATTGTAAGTATTTGGGCTGAAGTGTCTACAGGCATGAGACTAGAAGTTTATTTTCTCCAGAAATTGATCAATATATTCTCCCCTTTCAGGCACATCAGAAATGGTAGTTGGAAGGCGTAAGTTATGGAGTGGAAAATAGGAGATTAATTAAATTTTCCACATCCAGCAATGGGAACCCCAAGCTTCTCCCTTCCAACTCATAGAATCTTTCTAGCCAAGTGTAGGCTCCCAGGAGAAAATGGAAATTTATTCTTAAAAAGAGTCAAGAAATTTCTCTGGATATCGGCGATTGTGTCCTTTAAAAATAGCTCTGAAACTGAGCAATTTTTATCAAAATCCATCCATTCACCCTCCCCAGCAATGCAGCTTACGCTGAGCTCTTTTATTCTTAAATGGGATTCTAAGGCTCACCAGACATTTATGGAACATCTCCCATATCATAGACCCTAATTTAAATACAGAATGTAAATGGTTAAAAAAAAAAAAGACATGATGGGAGGAACAGAAGGTAAACATAAATAAAAATTGTAGCAGTTAAATTTCCTGGAAAAGATCTGTCAGCTATAAAATAATGGGAAGCTACGAAGGAAACCAATCTGACATCAGGAAACAACTATTAGAAATGAAAAACATGGTAGCTGAAATAAAACAAGCAATAAAATGATCACAGGAGAAGATCAAGAAAACTTCCTAAGTGTGCAACCAAAAGAAAGAGAAAAGAAAAAGCCTAGAAAATGAAAGAAGAACGTCAATATAAGGACGTCACTGATGGAATGATGGGGGTTCTAAACAGTGCAGACAGAGAGAATCAAAAGGAGGAAAGAGCAAAAGAAGATGCTTCAGCCAAGTTTACTGAGAAAAAGAGAAGCTGTTCTAGGTGTCCCACGTAGGCACTTTTTCAATACAGAAAATTAGAGAGGCAGACACCCTGTAAGGGCTGGAAGCAAAGATTCAGGAAACTGAATAGAAGGAGGTGATAACCCAGGCAGTTCTCCGTGCACCCACTTCGGGTCTCAGAATTCTAAGCTTTGCCAGGCAGCTGTTGTCCAACAAGCATCTTGGGGAAGGTGCATCACTGCTGTGGATTTTGGTCCTTGCAATTCTGAATCGAGAGTTTATCATTTGCCCAGTGTGTGCACACAGCTGTCCCTGGTGTACTTCTCATTGACAAATTCTAACTCACAATGGTTTGGGAAGGGGATTTTGATAATTCCCTTCTACCATGCAGAGGAGATACAAGGTGGCTGTGATACATTGCTTTGACCACAGAGAGTAAAGCACAAACTATCTGGAAGCAAGGAGCATCTTTTTCCCAGTTGGAAGTGGCCAAGAATTTCCCCAGCACCACTAGTGAGGAATAACAACACCAAACCATACCTATATCTTAAAATCAAATCTTGAAGATGAAAGAAAGATTCAAAAAGCTTCCGAAGAGGGGGAAATAAGAAACCCCAAAAACAAAAACAAGAGAGAAAATCGGAATGACAGCATAGTTCTCAGAAGCAGCAATACACAAGGGAAGAAAGCCTTTAAAAACCCGGAGAAAGAAGAATTTTCTTCTAGAATATTATGCTCAACCAGCATGTAAATCGAGGTAAAAGATACATTAGAAACATTCTCATTAAGCAAGTACCCAGAAAAACATAAGCTTTTATCCCCTTTAATTTCCTGGTAATTGCTTGGAATATTGCTTCAGAAAAGAAGAAATAAGCAAAAAAGAAAAAAAATGTATGACATGCAAGAATTAAGGTTGATAGCCATGCAGTACTTTAACCTTGCTTTTAAAGAGTCCAGACTGGAGCAGAAAGATAGGAAGATGAGGTACTCTGGAAAGGAGACTTCTGAGGAGTGGGGAGTATGAATTAATAGATCAGGGAAAATAAATTTAAGCATGCAGTTCACATAACAAGTGAAGAATGTAAAAGTTTATCAGATTAGAAAAAAAGAAAATATAGTCATTGTATATCATTTGATCTACTATTAACAATATTTATATATTCATAACAATGCTCATACTTAGCATTCAATAGAATTACCGAGAGTTTAACTTTATTCGAGGAGAAGAAATGGCAGGATGAGTGAAGAGAACAGAGTCCTCGTTTATTATAATGTAATTACGCGTAATGTATTACATAGACAAGATAATATCATAATCCAATTGTAGCAGAGTAGTAAGTAAAAGTAGATAAGAGCTCAAATTTATACATGCAGAAATGGCAATATGAGATAGAATTTTTCATTGGGAAATAAAAACAAAAACGCAGCTAAGAGATAAAATTTGTTGCTTTAATATGAAGTATGAGAAAGTGAATTATAATCCCACATTAGCTTAAGAGGAGAGAGGAGAGTGAAGAGTTCAGCCTGGATTCTCCCTCTTTCTCAAAAAAACAACTACATATCCTAATTTGAGGAATTTTTCTTTATTATCTAAACCATTCCAAGTGAGCTTCCGGAGGACATCAGCTATGGGACAAAGCAGAAATACATCAAATCAAATAACTCTGATTAGGAATTGATGAAGCAGAGTCATTTACTCAGCAAAAAATAACTATGTTCTACTTAAATATGTATATATACCAGTACTATATATATAGTAGTATAGAATTATAGCATTTTATCAATTTATAAATATATAAAGAGTTGTACACATCAATAAAGGTGCCTAATGTTACTTTTTGTTTGAGTTGTGGGGGAAAAAAAAGCTATCAATTACATAATATAAATGACTAATGAGCATTCTGAAAAATAATAATAGCCAATAAATTAATAGCTATAGCCAATAAAATCTTTCAATACTCAAAACAACTCTAAAAGGCAGATAAGATAGTATCAGTATTCCCATTTAACAGACAGGGACACTGAGGTACAGAATTCAAGAGACCTGCCCATGATCTCGTAGTCAGTGGTGGAGCCATGATTCAAACCCGGGTGGTTGGGATGAAGCAGTGACCATCTTATATGCCGTGCACTGTGTCTTGAACTCAATAGGTGTGAACTGAGCATCTTGTCCCTGAAACCTGTCTGTATTCCACAGTATTGAGCCACACAATCGGGCAAGGCAGAGTCCTGCGTAATTCCAGACCCACTGCTGTCTTCCTTCCTTCTACCACCCCACACTGGCCACCTTCATCTTGTCCTCACCTCCACCTGCCTTTGTATCTTCTCCCATCTTCACTTTGGAGCTGCCTGTTACTCCCTCCTCATCCCTCCATTTCTAATCCACCTTCTTTGTTGACACCAGAATTAGCCCCCATACAATTATGTTTTTCATTTTTTTACATATATATATATTAACTGCAGTATAGTCAGTTTACAATGTGTGTCTATTTCTGATGCACAGCACAACGTCCCAGTCATACATATATGTACATATATTTGTTTTCATATTCTTTTTCATTACAGCTTACTACAGATATTGAATATAATTCCCTGTGCTACACAGTAAAAACTTGTTGTGTGTCTATTTTATATATAGTAGTTCATATCTGCAAATCTCAGCCTCCCAATTTATCCTTCTCACTCCTTTTCCCCACTGGTAACCATAGGTTTGTTTTCTATGTCTATGAGTCTGCTTCCATTTAGGTAAATAAGTTCATTTGTGTCTCTTTTTTATTGCCTTCTTGACGTGTATTAATTCCTAACACATTCTTGACCTGTATGATACTGTTTTTCTCAATCTGTTCCAAACTAACGCTCACGTAAGTATACCATGACCATCGAAACGCTGGATGCCCTGTATTTCAATGCCTTCCTGCCTTAGTTTATCTCTCCCCTTGCTTGCAGAGCCATTCTTCCACCTCTCGTGCTATGGGAATTCTACTCAGCCTTCAAGGCTAGGTCAAATAATCACTTTTTCTTTTTAAGGTTTCCTGAAGCCCTTAAGGCATTAAGTTTCTTTCAAATTTCATTTCAGTTCTATTTGTATGGGTTTGTGTCCATACCATGGTTTTGCAAACTTTATTATTATGCTTTTGCTCTTCTTGTTCATTGTTACCTTTAGTTGTATGTGCAGCAGTGAAAATGTGCCCATCGAATCTCCTGATGCAGGGACCACAGTTGACTAGCATGTGCCACTGCTGGGAGCTCCCTGGATCCACCTGTGAGCACTTGCTGAAGCCAAGCTTCCCTGACTAGGCAGCTCATCCTCTGAGATGCAGGACTTACTCAGTGGGCAGCTTTGTGCTGTAACTCTTCCTCTCATTCCTTTTTCCTTCCCTCTCAAATTTGCAGGGGTCAGACCTTCTATTTCCTCCTTTTCTGCCTCTCTCTCTCCCCTTTCCTGTGAAAAGGTATATATTCCTCCAGGTAATATCTTTTAGGTTTAATTCTCTAATAAGAGCCATCTGCTTCTTGAAGGATCAAAAAAAAAATCTACTGCCTTCTTGAGAAAAAAAAGTTATATTTCTTATGTAAATTTAAATTCCTTAGAATGTCATATGGTAGTTTGCACATAATAAGCATTTGACAAATATTTTCAGTCATGGTTTCCCCCCAAAATTTACTATAGATTCCTTGCTATTGGGATTTAAATGTATTTAGGTGAATGTGGAACAAAGTGTTTTGATCTTCTCTCAAAAGTGTCTGTTTTAGTCATACATATACATACACATGTATGACTGAAACATTATGCTGTACACCAGAAATTGACACATTGTAAACTGACTATACTTCAATAACAAAGAATGCACCTTTTTAAAAAATTGTTTGTTTTGTGGGTGTGTGAAACAGGTCACTATAGAGCATAAATCATCTAATGTTGTTTGGTCATTTCAGTGAGTACAATTCTTTCTACTTTAAGTGGAAAAAAACCTCAATTTGAAAACAGATCTTGAAAAGGTATAAAATATTAGCCCACACTTCTGAGAAATCTGGAGGTGTCTGTCATCACACACAGTTGGACTCAGAAGCTCAAATACACTCGTCAAGAGCTAGTCTCATACTTTTCATGTGTAAATTCTACCTTCATGTTGATTCTGAGGTTTTCTCTGATCTTTGGCATATTTCTCCAGCCCACCATGGACATAAGCCACCAACAGATCCAGGCTTACATCCTCTCTTCTTAACAACTCTCAGTGACGGGAGTGAGGGCTACTGAGACAGGGAGATAAGGAGGGAGAGAGGTCAGGCAAATCTTGTTGATATGGCTCATGGTTGGTTCTCACTGTACCCACTTGGATTACCCATCTATGTAAAGATCAGTCATTGGCCATGGATGGAGAAGTTGATCAATTAATTTATAGATAAATTGACTTGTTGGCATCTATATAGCTAAGAAACTACTTTAAAGACTAGAAGTCTTGCAATCTCAGGGGTTAGAACATTTAGCCTTAGGAATGTGTAAGAATGTAGTAACCTATAGTGAAAAAGAATATATGTGTGGATGTGTATGACTGGGACATGATGCTGTACACCAGAAATTGACACAACACTGTAAACTGACTATACTTCAATACAAAAAAAGGAATGTGTAAGAAATGCATTCACAGGACATAAAGAAGGAAGCATTCATTAGACTCTAAAGCTAACAAGAAGAGCTGGACCTTTGCACTCTACTGCAGCCATATTTAGTCAACTTTCAGCAAACGGCAAGTTTTGTCATCAGAGCAGTATGTGACTGGGTTTCTTCAGAGCTCTTGTTGGCCGTGAGGTCTCCTCTGACTCATGGGGGTCTGAGAGCCCCTGAAGACCTACAGCGAGCCCTGGTTTCCCATCTCCTCCTTTCTTCTAAGAAAACTCAAACCTTTCCGGTCAAGTGTGCTGTCCTGCTCCCGTCCTCATAACCCTCTCTACGTGTTTGCTTATATCTAAATTTAAAAATTAAAATTCTGGGTAGTATAGGTCAGGTTAGCTTGAGGATTTAGTTAACTGAAACATTACTATGATTTGGTTTCAAATGGATTAAAATTCAGTATCAGGAGGGACTTTTTTGCTGCTTGCAAAAACCTTGACTATAAATGCCAATTGCTCAGCCATAGTTGTTTTGCTCTTCAGGGCCAGAAACAGATTTTACTTTTAAGAACCAAATGGAGCTTCTGATGCCACTCTAGTCAACTATCATTGTCCTGGATTCTCCAAAGTCCCATCCGCATTTTGGGGAGAGGACAAAAGCAGACTGGCGTGTCATGTGCTTTGCTTTGGAGAAGAAAGTAAACATGGAGGGTACAGTTTGTGCATGTAATTTCCATCTCCCTTCCCAAAAGAGTAAGAAAGGCAGGGAAGAAGGGAGGAATGAATATAGGAAGGAAGGAAGAAAAGAAAGAGAAAGGAAAAAAAGTTGTGTTGTAAGAGAGTAAAAACTAATCTGAAATCAACAGAGTGAAAGAAATCAGAGTGGGACTGCACACATGAAAATCAATCTTGCCACTAAGCAGACAGCTGAAACAGACATGAATGAAGTCAGCTGCCAAGTCAGCAGGAGGCTGTTTCTCCAAGGTCATGCCACAGCTCTCGAATGTCATACCAGCCCTCTTCTTTGGGGTTCCTGCTTCCTCACCGATGACTTATCCCACGATTGATCATGGCTCTTGAACACAGATCAGAGATCCTCTGTTGCTAAGCTGCCCTCACCTAGTGGCATCAATCAATGGAGAAGTGAACCCTCATCTCCTGTAGCCTCACCTCAGGAAGACCAGCCAACCCACTCGCTACGGCCTCCTGCGATCATTCAGTGCAAGTGTGTGTTTTGCAGAGAAAAATTCTCCCTGTTTCTTCCTGAGTCCTTTCCTTGTTGCAGAAAATAAATAAACCTCATGTGGCTGAAATACCAGTTTAGTTCTGGGTTGACTTTAACTTTTTGAGGTAAATGATTAAATACTGTATTCATAATTTACTGTATTCTATTAGCTTTATAAGTCCTTCACATTTACTAATAAATAAGCCTTTTAAAAACCTTAATATTTTTATAAAGCTAATAAATTCAATTTATAACTACAGTGACTATTCAGGCCTCTTAAATGTGTATACATACAGCTTATATGATTTTTAAGGTTACTATTTAAAGCCACACTATACATCATTTTTTCAATTAAGTATCTTAAATTAGAATGTCAATATTAATCTATTTTAAGTAAATTATTTTAAATATTGCACATACTTAAAAATGAATACATTATTCTGTAACTCAGTTTGTACACTATTGATTTTATTATCCATTTTCTATATTTAAATTTATTTTTTCCATTATGGAATATTTATGCAACAAAAGAACAACAGTGGCATAAAGGGAACAATTTTGAGTGAATAACTGAAGGCAGCCAGCTGATATGTTTGTGGTTACCAATCAAAGCAATGTTCCCTTTTTTTATTGGTGTGCATCCTGCGTAAAGACAATCGATCATACAAAGCTTTCATGTGCAGTTTGATGAATTCTCACAAAATCCATGTGACCAAATAACCAGCATGCAGAATAAGAAATAGTGTTATCAGCAACATGGAAAGTGCTTTATGCCCTTACCAGTCAATGTCCCACAAAGAAAACCATTATCTTGACTTTTGTCCCAGAGATGATTTTTTTCTGGTTTTGAGCTTAAAAATCAATGAAAACACGCAGTATGATATTATCTTCCCAATTAGCTTAGGTGTTATTTTGACCAGAGAATTTGCCTAAGGTGCAGAACAAGGGACTCTGGCCTCCAATACTGATTGGACTCACTGAACCCTATTTACAAATGTCATAACAGAAATTCCATAATTTTAAAACTTTGGTTAGCTTTGCTTTCAAAGCTCACATGCTTAACCTTTAAGCCATATCCATTATTGCTAAATGTTTGTCCACTATGAGAAGCACGTAATCCTGCAGATTATTAAAAAAAATTTATATAATATCAGTTATACTTGCATTTATTTCCTTTACTATATCTACCTACCTTACAATCAGATTCTTTGTAGTTCTCAAAACTTTTTGGTTTTATGGTCATATTTCTAGAATTAGTCTAAGAAGTTCCTTCAGCAAGTTTTCCTCTCTAACCCCAAATTTTGTGCTCTGTAAAAACAGTCAAATAACATTATATATTTATAGGATTGCTGTTTAAGATTGAAAGAACTAAATTATGTAAGTATGCCTAGCCCACAATAAGTGCTCAAAAAAATTGTTTTGTTAATAAGAATAGTATCCTACCCTCTCTTCACTCATTATAACATTAAGAATTTATTATGGAATTAAAAAATAATCGTACATTCTTAAACATAATCTTAATCATCACACCAATTTTTTTCTAACAGCCTTAATTAAACTTGCCTGAGCAATCATATATAATTTGCGTAAGTCCTGATGTTTTGCTGAAATAGGGCCTATGTAGACTTGTCATTTATTCAACTGTTACGGGAAAATTACAACAGAAAATGGAGATAATTTTTGTGTGTATTGCTTAACTTAATTAACTAACATTGCGCTGTGGTGAAGTACAAAGTACAAAGGTACGATAGTCCTGGATGTACTTCCCTGAGTCATAAAGGAAGTGAATTGCAGAGACATGGGCAAAGCGCTTACTAAAATAAATGATGAGCAGAAAATGAAAACACAGTTACATATGTTATCAGACATGCCTGCAACTTTCTTTTCAGAAAAACCAATTGCCTCACTAATTAAAAGTATCCCAGGATTACTAAAGAATGATTAAAATGTTTCAAAGATAAATCCAATACACAGTACACAATACAGATGGCACTGGCGTGTTAATGCAGGTTTACTTAACTTATTTTATCTTAAGTACTTGTTCAAAGTGACTGTAGCTGTCTTCTTCAAAATAAATGGAATAAGTAAGAACCAGTGTAAAATTATTGATACATTTCTGACACTTCTATGATGCGAATAGCTAGTTAAATTTACATTCAAATTTATTAGCTTTCAAAACAAATACTGTAGTGTACTTAGCATGTAAAGAGTTTCTTTTATGTTTCTAAAAGGTTAAATAATTTAAAATAGACATCTATGTCTTAAAAATCTGATGTAAGTCCTCCTTTAGATATTATTTTCCTATTTAGGGGCACATGAGCAAGATAAACATATTTCTTTGCCACAGTGTGACAGTCAGCTTCCATCAAGCCTCACTTATATTCCCATGGTTCTTTGGCCAAAGTCCAAATCACTTATTTGTTTATTTCCCCATCTTATAGGAATACTCAAAATATCTCTGAGACATTCCCTGTGGAAAGGCTAAGATTTCTCATGAAATAATAAAGGATATTCAAGAAGTCTCAAAATAGATGTGCAAATCTATGTCCCTCTGAAAAACAGAACCAGTAGACTTTATATATACAGATGGTCCCTGACATGGTATTTTGAAATTATGATGGTGTGAAATTGATACACGTTCAGTAGCGACCAGGCGCCACATACTGACTTTTGATCATTGCCAGGGGGAACCATACATGCTGTAAGATGCTCTCCTGTGACCCTGGGCGGTGGGCATTGCTGCCCATCAGGAGAATAAACAGAGGATACACTTCCAAACCATTCTGGACCCAGACAAGCATTCTGTTTCCACTTCCAGTACACGATCCAATCAATGGCATGAGATACTAAACACTTTATCATAAAGTAGGCTTTGTGTCAGGTGATATTACCCAACTGTAGGGCAATGCAAGTGTTCTGAGCACACTTAAGGTCGGCTAGGCTAAGCTGTGATGTTCAGTAGGTTAGGTGTGTTAAATGTATGTTCAACTTAGAAAGTTTTCAACCCATGATGGGTTTATAGGGACACGACCCCATAGTAAGTTGAGGGAGATCTGCACGTATTTACTGTATATACAAGTAGATTTATTATAAGGAATTGGCTCCCGTGATTGTAGAGGGTGAGAAGTCCCAAGACCTGCAGTTGGTAAACTGGAGACTCAGGAGGGTCTGTGGTGCAGCCCCAGTCTGAGTCTGAAGGCCTGAGAACCTGGAGAACTGATGGTATGATTTCAAGTGCAAGTCACAATCTGAAGACGAGAGAAGCCCAAGGTGTCAGCTTGAAAAGAGCTTTCTTCCCCTGTCTTTCCTCCTATTCAGACGTTCTGTGAATGGAATAAGGCCCAGCCACACTGGGGAAGGCAATCTGCTTTACCCAGTCTCCCAATTCACATGTTAATCTCATCAAAACAACACCGTCACACGTGCACACAAAGTAATGTTTATCAGATATTTGCACGTGCCAGGGTCCAACCAACATGACATGTAAAATTAATCATCTCAAGTCCATCCATCATCAACTTGGCACCTTACGTTTCTCCTTAAACCATAATGAATCTCCAAATAAAGATAATAACAAGGTCCTAAGTCTGCCTGACATAATACAACAATTCTGTAATGACTGAAGGCACAGTTAACCCCTCACCCTGAAGAGCGGGTACAGCCTTTGGGTGAGGTCTATGCTTCTCCTCAAAATCCAGAACTTAAATATTATCATGTAAAATTAGCAATAGTTACACCCCATGCTATAAAGTCAATACATCTTATGTTACATAATAAGGGGACGAAGAGAAGAAAAAAAAATGTTTGCTGAATTTGCACGTTCATAACAAAATACGAAGGAAATGCTCATGACAAATACGCTCCTCCTTTCTGTTACCTAGTCATGTGACTGTAACTGGTTTTTATAACACCTCCATCCACTGCTTGTTCTGTATTCCTTTCGCCTTTAGCGAGCACTTCAGCTGATCATGGCTCTTTACCTGGTGCATGATCCAAATATTTACTCCTGAAGACACTGCAGCATTAGTAGCCCTGCCTAGACTGGGCTGTAGTTTTTGCTTTAACCTTAATCCCAGGACGTGGTAATAATAAAACCAGTCCTATGGGATCTCCTGTATTCCAGATACGAGCTTCCTTACTTCCATTGTGGAGGACAGTCCAATACCCCTTGACCGTCAGTATCAATCACTCCAACCAGCAAGTAACTGTCTTCTCTGCCTGCTGATTCAGAGTCACGAGAAGCCCAAAGAGGTGGCTAGCAGTCAACTCCTAGGTCAATGGAATCATCGTTGAGCTTCCTAGAGGAAATAGTTCTCCCTTTGAAACTAAGACCTCTAGGCAAGCAGAGCACAAGGTCGTGGGAACAGGAAGCAAATATTTTTCTAGGGGGTCACTAGGGATAACAGCGAGTGGTGCCACTCCCATCCCACGCCTTGACTTTGAACCCATGAATCCTAGCTCCGGAGGAACCAGCAACATATATTAGACACTGATTCAGATCACACAGAGCCTTCGGGAGAACCTTGCTCCAGCCCTGCGAGGCATTGCCACCTAGCTGGCATTGTACCTAAGTCTTCAAAACATCATTCCACTGTTCTGTCAAACTAGCTGCTTTGGGATGGTGAGGAACACGAAAAGATCACTGGGTTCCATGAGCAGGGACCCATTGCCACACTTCTTTTGACTTGAAGGGAGCTCCTTGGTCAAAAGCAATGCCATGTGGAATATCATGATGGCAGAGAAGACATTCAATGTCTACAGATGATAGTTTTGGCAGAAGCTTTGCACGCAGGGACCGTGAATCCATATCCAGAGTAGGTGTCTATTCCAATAAAAGAGTGCTGCTCCTTTATGATGGAAGCAGCCCAGTGTGATCAACCAGTCACAGGTAGCTGGCTGCTCGCCCCCGGGGATGGTGCCACGTGGGGGCTTGGTTTTGGTCTCTGCAGCTGGCAGGGTGGGTACTCAACTGTGCCTGGAGCCGGGTCAGCCTGAGTGAGCGGAAGTCCATATGGCTGAGCCTGTCCGTCACCTCCATCCCTGCCATCATGGCCACTTTGTCCATGAGCCCTTTGGGTGATGACAGGGGTGGCTGGAGAAAGAGGCAGGCTGGTATCCACAGAATAGGTCATCTTATCCACTTAATTATTAAAAATATCCCCCACTGAGGTCATCCTTGATGGGGCACTCACATGGAACACAAATATCTTCATGATTTTTGCTCAGAGAGAGTCATCCACAGAGTCCTCTTCCCCAAATGTTCTGTCACCAACTCCCCAATCATGTTTCTTACAAGGCCCTGACCATTTAGCCAAACCATTGACTACAGTGCATAAATCAGTATAAAATACACATCTAGCTATTTCTCCTTTTACATAAAGTAAATAAGTAGGTGCTCTGCTCAAAGTTCCTCCCACTGGGAGGACTGCCCTTCACCACCGTCCTTCAGACCCACCTGTAAACCAGACCCCAGTCTTCTCTTCCTCTGTCCCCTGATCATAGGGAGCTCCCCACAGGGTCACAGGCTAGGCTGAGGGAGAGAAGGCAAGATGGCAGAAGGGGGACCATTTGGGCCACTTCTTCATGTCACTTGTGTGTGCCTTCAGGGCCTGCTCAGTCCTAATCATGTATAAACTGCTTCCACTGGTTGATGGAGTGCTGACCTGCATGCCCAACTTTATGGCTTGGTGGGTCAGTTAACACCCAATTCATGGTGGGAAGCTCAGGTTGAAGGTAACTCGATCCATGCTTAGTCTTCAGTCTCTCCTAAGGCCCAATAGCAAGCCAAGTTTATTTATTTTTCTCTCCAGAGGAGAGTGGTTGTCTGTAAACGAAGGCAGGGCTTCACTCCAAAATCCTGAGACTGCACTGCAATTTACCTATAAGTGGCTGCCAATGGCTCCAAATAGTGCCCCCATGTGCCTTCAAGCACCGCTGGCTCTCCAAAATCATACAGCATCAAGGCTAAAGCTGGTTCACAGCAGCTGGGACCTCCGGCAGCATCTACTCTTGCTCTTGGCTCACTCAAAACCAAGTGCTTTTTGGGTCACTTGGTAAATGGGCCAGAGTAACACATAAATGAGGAATCTGTTATCTCTCAAATCCAGAGGCCCACTACACACTGCACCTCTTTTTTGGTTATGAGAGGGGCCAGATGCAACAACTCGTCTTTCACCGTAGAAATGGTATCTCAGCATGTCCCACACCACTGGACCCTTAGAACCCTGGTTCTGATGCACAAATACATGAACAATAAGTCTACGGTGTTCCTACTCCTTGCTCTCTGGGTCCAACGATCATAACGTCATCAATGCAAAATATCACTGTCATGCTTTACGCCCAGGAGAGCCCACGGTGTGGTAAGTCCTGAGAAAAAGAAAAACCCATGTTGTAAGTTCTGGTCCAAGTCCAAGAGGAGGAGAGACCAATGTCCCTGTTCAAGGACAGTCACGTGGAGGAGAGCAAGTTCTCCTCGCTCCACTCTTTCTTCTATTTGGGCCACCAAGAAATGGATGAGCAATCCCCCCAAAGCGGGGAGGTTTCCATCTGCTTTACTCAGTCAACTGAGTCACGTGTTAATCTTGTCCCAAAACAGCCTCGGTGACACAGCCAGAAGAATGTCTAACCAAATAAGTGGACATTCATGTGAAGTTAACCATCACAGTAGGCATGTTCTTATTTCCTTGAAAATTTCTATCAATCACTCAGATTTCTTCTTTGCATACATAGTACACAACCTAATTCATATATGGCACAGTGAGACAAGCAATCTAGGCTAAACAAAGGCCAACACCCTTTCTGAAAAAGGCTTAATGTTTTGGGCTTTTTTGTTTTTAGATCTAAGAGATTAAGTTTAAATTTAACATAAAAGTAATGCTAGTATAAAATTATGTGACCTAGCTATGAAAAGCACAATGCCAATTGTAAGAATGAAAAATTTCTTTCTCAAGGCTAGTGTGGATTTTGTTGTAATTTTTTCTCCATCCTAAATGATTAGTACTGTAATAGATCAAAAGGAATCTTCCTGTGTTTATTTTTTGTTTCAAGATTTTAGCAACCGTGATGTGTACTCAGTACAATAAAGCTTGATGTTGTTAATCCTAATTTCTCAGGGAATTTAAAACATTATGGATAAGTTTCAATAACAAATATTAGTTACCTTTGTAAGGAAATGTATATTAAATTCTTCTTCAAATATTAATAGGTTATTTCCTTATAAAGAAACATAAGTGTTCTATTTCACAAATAAATCCTTTATCCATATTGCTAATTAATGAATCAAAATTTATTGAAAATAGCTTTACCTTGGTAAGTCTTTAGATTGATATCTAAGCCTTTGCTTCTATTATGTTTCAAAATAAGACAGGCCTTTAGGTGGTAACATATTTATACACATAATGGCGAATTTGAATTTAACAAAGAAAATGTGTACTTTATCATAAAGAATTTATTGTCCACCAAATAATATCTTAAACATATCTTTTGGAATTTTTGGAATTTTATTTTCTCATAGTGTCTGTCTATCTATCTACCTATCAGTATATCTGTGCCCTTTTTATTTGTGCTTTCATTGGCAACTGAAGTGAGAACTTCTTTCTAATTCGGTGTAAATCAGACTCTCTTGGCTCAAGTCCACAGACTGCAGACCTACGATCATGACTCGGTCATGCTTCTCAACCAAGGCTGTTGGTGTCCGTGTAGATTTATACTGAGGTCTCCAAGGGAACTACTAAATTTTCCAGAACATACAGTGTCCTAATAGTGCGAGAGCCAGGGAAGATTAGAAATATGGCATCAGAGTTTTTACAGATGGTGTGCCCTTTACGGGAAGCTGTATCCATGAAAGACTCGAAGTTTTTAAGCTTCAAGTCACACCCATAGCTTCAGTGACCATAATGACTACAGAATCTACTATGTTAAATTTAAATTAAGTAAGAGGTAGAGTTTTAAAGTTTGGAGTCTCTAACTTTTTAAATGGGGGGGATTCTTTCCTAATTACCACTGCCTTTCCAAAGAGTAACTCACAGTTACTAGTGGGTTCTATGAAAAGTGTGCTGGGTTTAATCGCTTACTTCTGTTTTACTCAAATTTCTTTTCTACTTCCCTTTCCATTCATTCTTCCTCCTATTTCCCCAAAGCATGTCAGATAAAGCAATTGCAATTAGAAATGATGGGATTAAAACAGAGTATTTTGGTTTTACTTTCTAACACTGACAGCGCTCAGCCAAGAAAAGATTGGTCAAAGTAAGACATTTTATATCACTTTGGTGGCTGCCAGTTAAACTCAAAGATTACAGTTGCTACTGATAACTCAAAAGGCCTCGTGTATTTAATATCTAACAAAAGCCACATGCTTGGCATGTGTTAGATGGTCACTGATGAATAGAGTTTATAGATTTGTAAACAATTTGTATATGGAGAAAGAGGGAGAAAGAAATGTCTAACTGAAACTTATAACTGTGTGCTTATACTGTACACCAGAAACTGACACATTGTAACTGACTATACTTCAATTAAAAAAAAAATAAATAAATGTCTAAGATGGATACAAAACTGCTTAAACATTGGGAAAGGATGCTATTACTCTGAGGGAAAATTGAGTATAAATCTTATATAGTGATGAATAATTTGATTAAGTTTGTTTTAATAAGTGAAAGAATCATTAAAAATCATTCAGGAATCCATGATGAAATAATAAGAAAGATTAAGATATAAATTTTACTCTCAAAAGTACACAGTAAAGAATTAATTGATTCTTTTTCAAGAATATTGCATGTGATGCTAGACTTTCTCAATTTTCTTCTAAAGTCTAAAATATAGATCAGAGTGTTTAGCAGCCCACGGTGAGGCTGTTTTTTCCTTGCCTTTGATGTTCTGATGTCTTTTCATGTGGTACTAGGAGAGAGTGTAGGCAAAAGATAATATGAATTTAAAATGGTTTTAAACATTATTGATCTCTGGGTGAATTGCTTTATCTCAAATTAAATGTCTTATTTTCAAAAATCTTTTTTTTTTCTTCTCTGTAAAATATTAGTCTGATCTTCCCTTTCCTGGAATCTGTTCTGAATTTAATTTGAATGCAAATCAGTCAGTCTTCTAAGTTCCTAAGGCAAATTTAAGTCTTGGGGCTCAATTGTCCTTCTTCCTTGTCTTCATTTATCTTCTTTTCCTTGATTTGAATTATCCTCTGCTTAATTCCTAACTTTTTGTTTGTTTTTATTTTTATTTTTTTTCAACTGAAGTATAGTTGATTTACAATGTTGTGTTAGTTTCTGGTGTACAGCATAGTGATTCAGTTACACACACACACACACACACACACACACACACACACATATTCTTTTTTAGACTCTTTTCCTTTATAGGTTATTACAAGATATTAAATACAGTTCCCTGTGCTATACAGTAGGTCCTTTTTGTTTATCTATTTTATATACAGTAGTGTGTATCTGTTAACCCCAAACTCCTAATTTATCCCTCCCTGCTCTTTTCCCCTTTGGTAACCATTAGTTTGTTTTGTATGTCTGTGAGTCTGATTCTGTTTGGTAAATAAGTTCATTTGTATTTTTTTAGATTTCACATATAAGTGAATCATATGATATTTGTCTTTCTCTGACTTACTTCATTTAGTATGATCATCTCTGTGTCCATCCATGTTGCTGCAAATGGCATTATTTCATTCTTTTTATGGCTGAGTAATATTCCATTATATATATATATGTCATGTTTCCTTTATCCAGTCATCTTTTGATGGACATTTAGGCTGTTTCCATGTCTTGGCTATTGTAAATAGTGCTGCTGTGAACACTGGGGTGCATGTATCTTTTCAAATTAGAGTTTTCTTCAGGATACATGCCCAGGAGTGGGACTGCTGGATCATATGGTAAGTCTATTTTTAGTTTTCTTAAGATGATTCCTAACTCTTTATGTTGACACCTGATCCTGCTCTTTCTACCTTCTACTCTCCCAAATACCTTCTGGATATCTGCACAAGGATGCCCCACAGCTCTCAACCTCATCATTAGCTAAATCAGACTTCTCATGTGGGATGTAGAACTTGCTCCATTCCACTGACTATTTTTGCATGAGCTAAACCTGTTCTTTCCAATTTTAAATGGTTGAGAGCAGGATTAAAAGAAAAATAGTATTTCATAGTCCTTTCAAGACAATTATATAAAATTCATATATTAGTGGTCATACATAAGAGTCTTACTGGAAAGTGTATAGGCTGATGTGAGTAAATATTGCCTTTGGCCAATCTAGGGCTAGTAAGATAAAGACCTTATATCCAGCAAAGCCTAAATATTTGCTATCTGGTCTTTTACAAAAGATAATGGTGACCCCGGTGTAGAATATAAGGTTCATAAGGGCAAGAATTTCTCTGCATTTTTCATTGCTGTATTTCCCACATAATAGAGGACAAAAGAATCCACTGGACAGAGGGCATTGTACTTGTCTGCTCTCAAGAATATTGGTTCAATGAAAAAAGATAGGTACAATGAATCTTATTTACGTCTAATTCATCTATTTTATATCATTAATAATCTAATCTACTATTCTCTAACCTATTAGTAAGTCTCCTTTTTAAACTTCGGTTCTTGCATGAGTCCTGTTAGTTCTCTCTCTGCAATCTGTTTGAGTTTTCCCTTCAACTGTCCATTTCCACGCCCCTGCTTTAGTCAGACCTGTAGAGCATCACACCTGTAATGTCATCACTAAACACCACTGCGTCACGTGCTGCCACCAGCAAGCCTTCCCTCATCCTGCTGCTCCATTTTGGTGATTACTATGCACTGTGCTGCACTCAGAAAACACAATACAGAAGAGAAAAGGAATCAGTAGCAATTGAATGGGAAGTAAGGAGATGGAGACAGAGATCTGCTATTCCTGGAAACCCACTGAGCACTGGCCCTTTTCTCTCTTCCTCACAAAGATGCTACACAGCAAATACTCTGAGATGTAACTTCAGATTGAACAAAACAAAACAAAAAAGAACGGTTGATCAGAAAAATTACTGCTTGCTAACTATTGCATGCCATGTGAATAAATGTGTTCACAATTCATAGCTAATTTGTACTCACTCCAAAGCCTTTATTTTTTTACTTTGGAAACAGACAGAGCCTAATAGGAACATACCACTGATGTGTGAACTACACCAATTACTGGAAGAACCCCCGACAGTGAGGGGCAGGGCAATTACCGCCAGGTGTCACAAAGTCAGCAGCAAACATCCAGAGGGACAGTGAGATGCGACTTCTAGGAGGGAGGGACTGCGATGTGTTTTGCTCACTCTGATGACATTCAAATCAAAGGTCAGAGCCACTGCCAGCAAAGGGCATCACCATATACTGAAGGACACATGAGAGAAAGAAAAACACAATTACACAGACACAGGAGAGCCTGAGAGACACTAAACCTGTGAGGAATATATTAGTTACTACTCATAACCACAAACAAACAAGAATGCTAAATTAAGCAGCAAATGGATACTTTTTGATAATCATAACGATTCCTTCCCTGATTTTTTTCGGTTCCCACTTATGTCATATGTTGCACAAATTTTAATGAATACGACTAGTGGCTATTAAATTATAATTTATTTGCTCATTTGGCCAACTTTCTTAATGTCTTTGTACACCTTTCAACATATATAAAATGCTGGATGTTTAAATAACTGTTCTCTAAGGCAGATCCTGGTACTTCATTCAGTGATTTTGTGGGTTTTGAAATATTGATGTTAAAGACTGTTTTTGTATGGTAAAGAAAACAATTGTTATGGACGTGGTAACCTTCCAATTCTGCATGTGTGTGTGTGTGTGTGTGTATTTGTGAAAATATGTGATCTATGTGGGTGTGTATCCTTAACATACAATTTATTTTATCAGTTATATACACAATAATATCATGGGATCAGTAAACATAATTATTTTATCAGGCTCATTCCTACTCAGTTTTTCTTCTCAAATAAATGATCTAATGCTATCAATAAACAGTGTTATAGGTTAATTTGGCCTTGATTGCAATTTGGTAGATTGCAGTTTTACATTAGAAAATTTAATAAATACATGAAATAAAGTTATTTTACTTCTATAACATGAGCAACTTTCTTTCTCCTAAATGTTTTCATTTGTGTCCCCAAACTAAGTAATAATAGAAAGGAATACAACACACAATTTTCCCCTTATTATCTTGGAAGATAAGCATTTGACTAAAATATAAAATATCTTGTCTAGTTTTTTGCCATTAGAGAATTATTTGTCTAAGTTGAACTCTAGTTTGACTTTTGGAGGTTGGAAAGTGATAAAGTCTTTGTGAGATAGTTTTTGGGATAAACTCTGAAATTGATATACAAACTGTTCCTGCACATAGAGGAACAAGCAATTTTGAAGTCAGTTCTAGGTGTATCTTATATGACTTGACCAGAGAAGGTGTAGAGAGTAAACTGTCAACAATTGTCAATTAACACATAAAATTGTGCATAATACTTTAATTAATGTACAAAATAATGTCATAAATACTGTATAATCTCATTTACATGTGAAATCTGAAGAAGTTGAACTCATTAAATCAGAGAATAAGTAGAATGGTGGCCTCTGGGGGTTGGAGGGGAGAGTAATGGGGACACGTTGGTCAAAGAGGACAAACTTTCAGTTGTAAGATGAATAAGATCTATGTGAGGTGATGGATGTGTTAATTAGCATGATTATGGTAATCATTTGACAATGTATTTGCATATTAAATCATCATATTGTATAACTAAAAATCACATTTTACACTTAAATACATACAATTTTGTCAATTACACCTTAATAAAGTGGGGAGAAATAAAGATAAAACAGATTAATGCCCTCCCGAAATAACTATTTTTAAACTAACCTCTATAGTCACTGAAAAACATATTAAGAATGATAAGTAAACGGATGAATTATCTTTATCCTCATGTCACAACTTTTTCCCCCTCACCTCTTAACCCATAAGAGGTGAATATTTTCACATGAGGCTGTAATGATGTTTGTCCAATTTTCACCCCTCGGAAGTAAATGTTTTCAAATGAACAAATTCATGGCGTGTTTCACTAAGACTGTTTACTTTGTTAAATATTCTACTTTTTGTGTCTGTGCTAAAGCTTTGCAGTCTAGTTTGAGGCAGATTTATAATTAAAAAAAAAACAAGAATTCAGTGTTTGAGGTGCTACAGTAAATCCAGTGTCATGAAAACACACTGATGTACAGCAGAGTCAATGAAAAGTCGTGGTTTGTGTATGTGTGTGTTTTAAGTTTCTAAGGTATCCTGAATTTATAGTGCTGTGGTAAGCTGGCCAGTTCAGACCAGCAGTCTCACCTGGAAGGCTGCCTGAGCAGGAGGTAGATGTTAGGATAACATAAGTTTTTCATTCTACAAACAATGGACTTCTTTACAAATTCTAATCCTTCTCACCCTCACACACTCCAGGGATGTGCAACTTGACAAAATAGTCCTTTGTGTTTTTAATAAGGTGGCCCCTGGCTGAGCACCATTATCTTGTACTTCAAATAAAGCAGGAAAATGTCTTGGACTTGAAAGAGAAAATTATTTGCTATTGATGCTCTAAGGCATAAAGCTAATAGTATCCATTTGTCTTTCCATGTAATATACCATGTGCTCAAAATTCTGCCCTGGCTTCACATTGTTCTGTCTTAAGTTGCACTTACCTAGAAGGGAAACATTCATTATTTTCGCACCTCCTTACTCAGGTCACTTTAGCTGGATTCACTTGACATTTCTCTGACACGTGTATACCTCCTGTTCAAATTTTGCTTATTTACCTAGTATACTAGCAGGTTTAAGAAAAGATAATGAACACTCAAAGGTGAGATTCAATTGATGGTGGTAAGGTAGTAACTTGAGCCCTCCAGGCTGCGGAGGAGCAGTATTACAAGTGCAAAAAGGCTGGTGGATGAAAAAATACAGACATTACATAGGAGTCTGCAGAATGACACTGCACCCCCGTGCACACCACCCGCTGTCCACACTCAGAAAGAAAATGGACTTCAGTCCCACAGTTACCTGGGTTTTCTTGGGGGTCAACAGAGACAGCTCTCAGGGCTTTGTAAACTCCTCAGCTTACGTAGGTATATACCATCAATGATATAGTGATATTATTTTTCCCATCAAAGGAAAAAAAAAAACATTATCACTCTCTTTTTCTACCCACAGACAAGAATTTCAGCTCCTCATCATAAACTCACTATTCCTACTTTAAAAAGGAGGACTGAGATACCTATTGTGTGTGCACGGAGTATTTGCAAGGAGTGAGGTGTGCACACCCATGCATTAGAACCTGATTTCACCAGTTAAGATGCAGACAACATTGTACAGAGTTTAACACAAACTTTCCCCCCAAGTGCTCATTTATCAGTTAGATGTGACCTGAGAGAAAGCAGTCCTTAGAACCTGTAGGAAAGACAAACAGGTCCTCAATTATTGGGCCCCTGGTAAACATTCTGCTAATTAGTGGTAGTTTCATAAGATGTTTATTAGATTACATGAAACACATTCAAGTAATGTGGTTACTTAAAAGATCTCCGCCTTCAGAACAAGAGAAATATATTAGATCATATTGCTAAGCAATTTTTCTTGCTGACAAGGGCAATTTTTCAGCAACAACACTACATATAGAACAGCAACACAGTGGGAGGATGGAGCAGATGGTAAAATTCAGTCAGACATAAATCTCTTCCACTTTATCTCCTTTGCAATAGAGAGAAGACAAGAAGAAAAACGAATAGCTCAGGGAGCAAACATGAATGATGAGCGTCGCAAGGAAATTTAACACCCTGATACTGAAATCATATACCTGCTGCAGGACTGACATCTGGGAAAATAAATGGTGTTTAATAAGATTATGATAATTAAATGTCAGACATTTTTTTCCAAATGTGTAACAAGGACAGAAATGAAATGGTATTACCCATTTTGATAACCTCAGACATGCAATTATTCAAGTTTCTGTCTGCCTATTCACTCGTGTAATTTAGAGATTAAAAATATTTTCATTCATTGTATCAATTAAAATTTGTTGTTTACTTAAAACTTGACTCAAAATTAAATTTTTCACAAATCCTAATACCATACCTCCGAGCTCACTCTAATTCTTAGCCTTTTTAACCTGTATCTGTTCACGTGACATCACAGGATCAAGGGTCCCAAATAAAACTCCTCTTTCCATTTGAACCCTTGTTCTAATGTTCTGATCCACACTGATTTTTCTCTTATGTAAACTCTTATTAAATATATACTCGCTAATCATACAGCTGAGCACCAATTAATTCCAATTGCATTTGAATGTAGCTTTTACTCTCCAAAAATAGTTAACTCCCCATTCTGTTGGAGACAGGTAGCCATTTCTAACATTTTGTCTTTTATTTACTAGTCTCCCAATTTCTAAAACAAGGCAAATTGCAGGACAAGATTGTTTTTGTTTTAGAAATAAGTTCATTTCAGTTGTTAAAACCATACTTGCATATTTTGGGGGGAAAAAATCTCAGTAGAGAACTTTACAAAAAGGAAGTGACAAAAATCACCTTAAACCCACTACCCAAACTAATGTTAATATTAATATTTCAGCAAAATCCTTTCTGGTCCTATTGTCCTCTCCCCTCTCTCTATGTATCTCTGTATCTCTATATTTTTCCATAAACAGGATGAAATATGTTTATCCAATAATTCATATTGAATGAATTAGTCATATTTACTTAATTAGTCTGGTATTGGCTATATATATTACATTTATATATCTATATAACTTTCTCTCTTTTTCACACCACCAATGTAATCAAATTTTTTTTTCTCCAGCTAGAGACTGGGAAGAGGCAGGAATGAGGAGTTTCTGTTAATGTGTAGTAGGTATGTTACCCCAGACAGGGAAAAAAACTGTGTCAATTATTGTTCTGTCCAAAAGAGAAGAATTCAGATCAGAGACAAAAGCATTGTGTAGCAAACGACTTTAAAGATTTTATTAGCAAAGCAAAAGTACACCTCCAAAAGTGGAAGGCAGGCTGCTCTAAGAGCCAAGAGTTGATAGCAATGATCTTTTTTTGTCTCCCTTTCTCTTATACCCTCACTTAGAGTTGGTCTCTTGATTGATTGACAGCTCTTATCCCTAGAGTGCTCAGTCACACTCGTCCCTTTTGTGCATGTCCTTACCCATGATGCACACAGAAAAATCCATGGATGGGGCTAAACCACAGTGCTGATTATATTACAATGAGCACTGGGTCATGTCCAATTAGGTCCTTGTTACCATACTGTTGCAGCCATCGGGTTCTAACGGATTTCTTGCTGGCACTCATTTAGAGGAAGTAAAGCCCCTTTGTGCCGAAGGAAGGAATATGAGCATCTTCCAAACTGCCCTCCCTCTCCTCCGCCTTATCTGCCTGGTGCCCCCACTTCCCTAGCTACCTAGCTTCAGTACTGCAAGATGAACAATGTTCTGGAAATGGATGCTGGTGATAGTTGCACAACATTGTGAATGTACTTAATGCCAGTGAATTGTATGCTTAAAAATGCTCAAGATGGTTTATTTTATGTTGTGTATATTTTACCACAATAAAAACTAAACCAAAAACAGAAAGAGTTTTAGACATTTCAACTCAGGAATATCCCGTAGCCTAGTCTCCCTCACAAAGTTCTACAGCACCTGGCTCTAATCAGAGACTGTGCTAGGCTCCAAATGAATCTGAATTATGTATATCTCAATAAATCCAACATACAGAGAATTTTAAACACTATTTTTCTTCCAGAGAGAGAAAACAATTAAGTATGATGCTACTGAACAATGTTATGATTATTGTTGGAAGAATCAAGCCAAATTGGTTGTGAATTAAATTTCCACTCACTGAAAAAAATTAAAATTAAAAAAACCCTTGCATCTGCGAAGATAAATATTGAAGTTATTCAAGCCTTGGCTTTAAAACAGGGTGAAACAGGGCAGTCTATTTTAGTATGACTTTTTGGGCAGCAAGTAGCATATAAACAACAGCAAGAGAACAGATATTGGCTTAAGCATGCAGAGAAACTCATTTCCCTAATGACCTAAAAGTGAAAGTTCACTTTAATTATGGTGCTGACTCATTTCTCCTGTTTTTCTCCTTTTATTCATTTCACATGTGGTTGTATATTTCCTGGACTTGTACTCAAAGGCAGCAGTAGGACCAGACTTCATAAACACCAACCCTATTACCCAGAAGGAGACTGTCTGTGTGCCAGAACTCCCAGCCAGCATTCTGAGCTTCATTCTAAAATAATCATTGTTGCCATGTAAATGCCATGGGCTGATCGGCATAGCCCTGCGTTAACTGAAGCCATCACCGCGGCAGTGTACACGAATGTACAATGGCTACTTTAGGTCATCTCAGACCAACTTCTGTAGCTGGGTGTGAGGTCAGTGGCTGTTACACGATGGGAGAGTGGTGGTACCTTGTCAGTAGACAATCCTAAATGCTATTATAGATGATGGTCTGCTCTTAGCACAGTATTTGTGGAGCAGTGTAGAGTCTGAGGCCAGAGAAATTATGCAAAAAAAAAAAATTGAGTTCAAAAGCAGAAACAGGATCACAATTAAGAGATACAGCCAAGAATGACAATCCATCAGAACCAGCTTAACAGAGAGCAACATGGAGACCAGCCAGAAGGGTCTACACCAGAGAAGAGCCTCAGAACTCCACTGAGGGCTCACTGCTTGACAGAACCGGTCAGAAGATCAGCATGCATGGAAGCAACTGGCTTCATTCTTAGTTGATTCATGCAGCAAATATTCTTTGAGTTCCACTCTGTACCAGTCTCTTGTGATAGTCTGGTGAAAAAAAAAAAAAAAAAAAACAAATTTCCTGCCTTTGACACATACACTCAAGTGAAAATAAAGCACAAAGTAAGTCAGAGAGATAAGAGATGCCTGTCAAGAAGCACGTCTTGTATTTTCACATGGGATGATTGAGTATGGCCTTACTAGGAAAAAAGATGTTTGAGCAAAAATATGAAAAAAAGCGCTCAAAGCAGAGAAAACATCAGGTACATAAGCACTCCAGAGAGAGAGTGTTGAACACATTCAAAAATCCCCAAGGTCGCACCGCGGCTGGGAGGAGACAGGATAAGGGAGAGACTAGTCAGAGGCAGTGCCAAACCAGGAAGACGGCCAGCACTCATGGCGGCTTCTAGGCCACTGTAAAGGCTTTTTCTTGGGTGTGAAAGGGAACACTGGAAGGGTTTTGAATGGAGAAGCAATATGATCTGTTTTATGTTTAAAAGAATCACTTTTACAAATAGGTTGGAAATATACTATGAGGCAAGGAAAGAAGCAAGGAAATTAGGTAGAAAACTATGTAAGTTGTTCAGCTGAAAGCTGAAGATAGTTCGGACAAGGGTGGAAACCATGGGAACAGGATAAATGTTGGATTGTTGATACTGATGATAGAATGGACAGAATCTGCTACCAGGTTTGAATGTGAGGTATGAGACAGGAAGAGGAATCAAAAGTAACTCCAAGTGCAGCGTGAACAACTAAACGATGAAATTCAATTCGAGACATGTTGAGTTTGCAATGACTGTTAGACGGTGTTAAATAGGCAGTTGGTAAACAAATGTGTGGTTCACACAGATAACCAGATAGAGATTTTGAAGGGATAGACACGTGGTTCATAAATAATCTTTAGAAGAAATGATGGTACCAAGTGATTGTAGGAAAAAGAAGTGATTGGAGTGCCATGCTCCAGGACTCTCCAACATGCACAGATCAGGGACACAAAAAGCAATGGGCAGAAAGGGGCTGGACTGAACCAACAGGGTGAAAGAAGGCTTTGACAGTTAAAGAACTTCCATGTCAAATACTCTGATGGGTAGACTAGATGGAGCACTCTGGGGCATGCTCAACGGGTCAAGCCACGTTGAGGTCACTGGAGATCTCGGTAAGAGGTGCGTTGGTGGAGTGGTGGTGGCATAAACTGGCTGGAATGGATTTCAAGAGAGACTTAATGAGAAAAGCTGGAACTGGCAAGTATTTATAATACATATGTGAATTTTTGCATTAAAAATAAATAAAAGGTGGATGTGAGGCCACGAGAGGATATTGTTTATTTTCAAGTGACATATAACCAAGTGTTTACACATTAATATAATAGTGAACGGGAAACACATGGAGAGAGAGAGAGAGGAGGAGAGAGTGGGGAGAGGGTACGCACAGCTGAAACAATGTCCTTGCGAACATGGATGACAAGAGGAAACATGTTGTGAAGAGCAAGGATGGGGAGCCATCGGGCTTGGAGTTGGCTGGATTTATTCAGCGTCATACATTTAATTTAAAGAACATTCAGTCACTCCTATTAACTGTTAAGAGCATAAAGATGACTTCCTTTACAAAAGAGCTACAAATCATTATTTAATATATTCAGTAAACACATTTCATAATTTATTCTATGAAAATAAATGTTTAGGGGATAAATTTACATTGTATGAGCACTTAATACTGAAAGAATAAAACATAAAAAGATTAATTAATAAAAACAAATCCAACAGGATTTGAACAAAGCTAGATAGATTGTTAAAAATTTAACCAAAAAAAATGAAAATTAAATTATTTTATTCATGTGGGAGAGTCCTTGTGAATACAGGGAAAGATTTTGCCTATTAGATTAAAAAAATGATACATATAAATGCTACTGAACTCAAACTATTTCCCATTTGGCCCTTTGATCTACCTGAAAGGAAGTAGGGCCATGTCCTTTGCCATATGTTCTTGAATATCAGGGCATGGCAAAATGAAACACTCTGAGAGCCTTTCAATTACCCGTGGCTACTGTCCTCAGTCACCGACATGGCCTGCAGTTACTAACCACGCCTATGAAGTAGAATGAAATAAGTAATGAAATGTAGTTTGTTTACAGTACAGATCAAGTAGATACAAATTGCAGTGGACTGGGAATAAGATAACCCTGGTTTTAGTATACTGCATGGTCGTTAAATAGGGCAGGTGTAACATTCAGAAGACCTGGCTTTAAATCCGGATTCTGCCCTGTTGTAGTTTTGTGGTCTTATTCTATGGCCCCTAAGAAGCTTTTAAAGACTTGTGTTTCTTTAACTCTTAACTGGGGATAAAACTACCTTACCATGTGGTGGCAAAAATGAAATAAGATGAAATGATGGGCTTGGTACAAAGTCCGGCAGACACCAAAAGGTGCCTAACTGCTAGCCACTTAATAGATGGGGCTCCACTTCCTGTAAGCTCTAACTCTGAGGACTTAGCAATGCATTCATTAGTACCCTCTGCACGTCACAGAAAAGCTGCAACACAGCTTTTAAGTTTTGTTCCAGCTCTACAAGTACATGGTCCTCCTCACGTTAACAAGTACTAGATAATCAGCATATCTACTAAATTTTCCGATGGCTAGCATCCTCCTACTAGACATGAGATCCCATGAGACCTTTCTTCCTCGTAACAACCCCATGAGGAAAGAGCATGGTGGTGTATCCATCCACGAATGAGGACACGGAGGCAGAAGGCTAAGTGGTTTGCTGCACTGCACGCTAGAAAGTGGTGGAGCCAAGACCTGAACACAAGTACAGTGACTGAACATCCTCTGCTCTTTCGTGAAGATCAGGTTATCCCGCATGCACGAGAATCCTCCTTTAGTAATTATATTTTACTATAAAAAATTACCTGGGTTTTATTTTATAAGATTCCCTGAAATGTTTTAGATGTTAAAATATATATATGTATTTTGACATAATGGCTCAAGTATATATATATGTGTGTGTATGTGTGTGTGTGTTTGTGCGTGTGTGTGTGTGTGTGTGTGTGTATTTCCAAAGGCCTTTTAGTTTCTTTGTTTCCCCTTTCCCCCTGGGTGGTAAAATGTTTTCTAAATGATCCGATTGTCTGCAGTTAGCTCAACAGGGCAGTAGCCATTCCAGTGCAGACAGGGGAATGCACACTCTGTCTCCATCCTACAGGAGCAAAATTGCATGGGCTATGAAGTGGTAAATGTTGCAGTAAAATGAAAGAGAAAGTGATGACAAAAAAAAAGATGACAAAAAACATTTTTCAACAAAACATTATTTTTCAGAAGAACAGTTTTGGAGGCATAAGAATATTTTATCAACTAAGTTGAATATATTCCATTTAAATGAAATATTTAGTGTCTAATGTTAAGTCAATCATACCCAAAAGGGTGTCACATGATTGCATAGGGGAAAAGCTGAATTGTGCATGAAGATAGCACAAGAGAAGTCAATAATCAAGAAATATTTGTGAAACAAATATACCGCATAATTGAGAGGATCATGAGTAAAATAATGTAATTTTAATTTGACTTCAATGAAAAGGCAACTACAATCAAACCTTAGTATGCTGTTTGGTAGAGACGCTATCTAAACAAGAAAAAAAAAAGTGCTTACACATAAAGTTCAAATTATTAACATTTTAAAATACCAATGTGTGATTGAAACTATTTGGAAGAGTTTTAATGGAATTCAGAATGCCAGTTCTTATTGGTGTATCTCAAATTGTCCAATTATCTCCATCACTTCTGCCAACTCAGAGGTCCAGGTTACTATCATCTTTGGCCCGGGCTAGCATAAAAGTCTTTAATTGGTGTCTGGCATCCAGCTTTCCTCTCCTGAAATCTACACAGCAGTCAGGTATCTTTTCAAACTGCAAATGCAATTGCATCAATTCTTTCTAAAACCTTGCTCTGGCTTCCAGTTGCTCTTGGGAAAAGACACCAAAATAAACCCTCAACATAGTCTATCAGGTTCCACAGCTTACCTCGCTCTCTCCCCCTGTTCTCGTTGTAAACACACCTGACCCACGCCCTAGCCAGAAGTGCCTTCCTCAAATGTGTCAGGTCTCATGTTCCCTCCCATTCCAGGCTCTTTACGTAATCGGTGACTTTTGCTTGGGACATTGTTACAGGACCTCACAATTCTCGATTTTCAGATCCCACTAGAGATGTACTTTTCTCAGGGAAGCTTTTGCTGTTCCCCCAGGCTGATCCTTCTCTTGTTGTGGCTGTGGCTACATGCTCTTATTATTGATTTATGTGCTTCTCCGCTGAGTATGTACACATCTCAATTTGTAACTATACATACATTTGCATTCATTTGATTAATGTCTGTCTCCTGTCCCGATATTAAATTTAAAGTCCCCAGAGACCCTAAAACCTGCGACTATGTCTGGTTTTTGTTCACCATTACATCATTATCTTTAATTATAGGCGTTCAGTAGGTATCTGTTTGACATCTGACAGAAAGCTTTAACAAAAATTGATGTAAAATATGTAATAACATAAATTGGATTTTTAGATTTTTAAATTGAGTTTATATTCAGCTAAAATGCTCTTATATTCAAGTAACATGGTTTACAATCAGGCAAGCAGGATTTATGTTCACTACTCTATTGTTATAGTCTAAGAAATGTATGAAACATTATCTTCAGTAATTCTGATAAACAGACGCCACTACCAGCCTGGGATACCTGGATGCAAGTGCGGCCATCAAGGGTGCCCCATCACAGGTAAAGTGCATGAAAGATTCCACCTTGAACTTGTACCTTATCAGAAATAAGTGAGAAATCTCCTCTGGCCGTTAAATCCAATGCCCACTCTCCTTAAAGAAACTGCTGCTACTAAACCCAGTGCACCACTTACCTTTATTTCAATAGTCGACACTCAAAATATACAGCCCCCAGATCCCAATCTTTATATTTATATTACTTCCAAGTGGCTTTTCATGTTCTTGAGCCCAATCTGTCACCCTTTGTTTTCTCTCAACTCTTCCATCCACAACTGTTTTTCTCCATCATCTCCCAGGTCTATTATGTCTGAAATTTTTATTTTCATTCACTTATTGAAGACTAACATTATTTTAAAAATAAGTCTATTCTAAAAATAATGTCTTTTTCTCAGGCCTCTCAAACATATTTCAGGTTTTCCCACTGATGCTAATCCAAGCAATATCTTTAGTGACTATGCACTTAGATTCCCCTTCAGTCTACTGGGGTTTATATCCAAATATTCATATGTTATAATTGGTTCACCGTGAGAACCTAAATGAAATTACCTATGTATAGTTCTTCACAGTTCCAGAAACAACAGTAGCATTCAAACTGTAGAATAAAACTATCATTCTAGACCATTACTACCTTACCCTTGTTATTACTAATAAAAAAAAAACATAAAACATGATCCACTGAAACTAATATAATTTGAGAATATTATATGTGTCTCTACTATGACATATCAACTCACACCAGTCAAAATGGCCATCATTCAAAAGTCCACAAGTGATAAACACTGGAGAGGGTGTGGAGAAAAGGAAACCCTCCTACACTGCTGGTGGGAATGCAGATTGGTGCAGCCACTGTGGAAAACAGAATGGAGATTCCTCAAAAGACTAGGAATAGACTTACCGTATGACCCAGTAATCCCACTCCTGGGCATTTATCCAGAAGGAACCCTACTTCAAAAGACGTCTGCACCCCAGTGTTCATAGCAACACTATTTACAATAGCCAAGGCATGGAATGTCTATTGACAGATGTCTATTGACAGATGACTGGATAAAGCATGTGGCATATTTACACAATGGAATACTATTCAGCCATAAAAATGACAACATAATGCCATTTGCAGCAACATGGATGTCCCTGGAGAATGTCATTCTAAGTGAAGTAAGCCATAAAGAGAAAGAAAAATGCCATATAAGATCACTCATATGTGGAATCTAAAAAAAAAAAGAAAAGAAAAAGACAAACGAACATAAATACAAAACAGAAGCAGACTTATAGACACAGAACACAGACTTATGGTTGCCAGGGGGAGGGGGTGGGAAGGGATAGACTGGGAGTTCGAAACTTGTAGATACTGACAGGTATATATAGAATAGATAAACAAGATTATACTGTATATTGCAGGGAAACATATACAAGATCTTGTGGTAGCTCATGGTGAAAAAGTATGCAACAATGAATATTTGTATGTTCATGTATAACTGAAAAATTGTGCTCTACACTGGAAATTGACACAACATTGTAAACTGTAACTATAATTCAATAAAATAAAATTTAAAAAAAAAAACTTAATGGCCAATCTAGGGATATTTTTCTTTGAAGATATCTACTGATGTGAAGTCAAAAGCAAAAGTAAAAACACTGACACATGGAGTCAAAACTAACATTTCCAAGAACCAGGATAAGAGTGTGTAGGGAATGATTTGGTCACAATTGAATCATCCAGTGTAGTTTTAGCTACTGCCATGTTGTAAGTGTGTTTCATGACAGTGTCTACTGCTAACCATGAGTCATTCTTACAAATAAAATACATATTCTGGTTTCTGCTTATGATATAGAAAGATGAAAAAGCATTATAGCCATCTTAATAATAAGAAAAATTGAAAAACTTACAAAATCATAAATTTATTGAATTCACCTAAGATCTGAGTTTGGATGGTCCTTAAAATTCTGCTCGAACCAATCTGGATGTATTTATTAATAATTTTTACGTTACTCAAGTCAGTGGATAGCTTTTAAAAATTATCTAAAATCTTTTCTTGAAACACTTTCCTTTATTTATTTTCACAGTGTATTTATGTGAGTCTATTTCTGGACATTCTGTTTTGTTCTGTTGAAACATTTTTTTAACCATAGGCCAGTGAAACTCTATCTTGATTACTGTAACTTTATAATAATTCTTGAAACACAGTAATAAATATGCTAACATGATTTTACTATTTCAAGATTATTTCCTTTAAGAATTTTTATACAGCTATAAATTTTAGATTCAGCTCGTAAAATTCTACTAAAACTAAAGCATGTTAGAAATTCTAATTAGGATTGCATCAAATCTATAGATCATTATAAGGAGGGTTGGCATCTTAGCAAAACCGAGTTTTCTACTGTGTGAATGAACATGCTTTGTACCTTGATGTCCTCTCTTACATAGTTGCTGGGTCAGGAAATTGTTAAAGTCATTGTGGGGAAAAATAATTGATGGCATCTAATAAGTTAAATATATACATATTCTATAAGCCAGTAGTTTCCTGGGATATACCTAAATCAGGTATGTAATATTTTCCCCCAGAGTTACTTCTTAGAAATTTTTTGTCACATTAGCCATAATAGCTACAAAAGTGAACAACGTAATTTACGTCAACAATAAAATGTACATTTAAGTTGTGGTATATCCTCAACATAGAGTATTATACTAACAATAAAAACAAACTACCTCTCCATCCAAGAACATAGTGGAAACTTTCAAATGTGCTATTGAGTGAAAGAGGTTAATTATAAAAGGATACATATTTGTACATTTCCATATGGTTAAGTTCAAAAACAGGCCAAGAAGAGATCTTTGGTTCACAAAGTCAGAATAACATTACGTGCTGGGAAGATCCAGGGTACAGTAACCTGGAGGAGACTTGGATGTTTCTGCTATGTATACAATTTTATCTGGGGGTTGGGGATTGGTTAAAAAGTGGGTTAACTTTGTCATAATTCATTGCTATCTCCGCTTAGGATCTATAATGCTTTCTTCGTTTTTGGTCTAACACTAATGTAAATATTCACTTTAAGAAAGAAAATTATCTAAAAATCGGTCCATTTTGGACACTTGAGCAGTTCTCTTGGAGAAGAGTGTTACCAGCTGTCTATTACACCTGACTTGCTTGCACACATCCCTGACCCCGTGCCTGCACACTTCTGTCTTCCTCAACACATAAAAGATTTGAAACTGAAAAAAGTACTTTATGCAGGTTTTTGATAGCTGGATTTTCTTTCTTTGTGGAAATGGCATCTATAAGAAAAGTTCTTAGAAGATGATACAGGCTTATAAATTATTCACAAGGAAGGGGTCATTTGAGTTTCTAGATCTTGCTGTTTTCCATCTCTTCTTTATGTTTCTTTTTAAAAACTCATGTATATTTCACACATTTTTTCCCCTCCCTACACATAGAATTTTCCCAGGCTCAAAGTTATTTTTCTCTCTGCTTTCCACTTTCCCCTCCTTCAGGAAAGGATTATTTTTCTTTGAAATTACTGTACTATTCTTTGTCTCCTTCGCATACAAAGATTCCATATCTTCCTAAATCATTATTCTCATTTTAATACTGATATTAGCACATCTAATTTAGTTCCTTTACTTCTCTCATTCTACTTTGTTATCCTCAAAATTCTCTTTATTGGGTCCCAATTTATCTGCTAATGAATCTTCCTTTGTACATAATTTTACGTCTAACAATTCTGATGTCCTTATGATTGGTAAGGTCTAAAGGAAGCTTTTTTCCTGGGATTTCTAATGATTTATGAAAATCTCCTGTCAAACACACAATAAGCATCAAGCTCTACTGGTAATATGATCATTTTCACGTCACTTCTGGGAAATTATCCCAATATTCTATCTTAAGTTACTAGAAACTACAAACCTACCAGTTATCACTTCCTTTCTTCTGAATTTCAAATTATTAAATTTTCACACTCTGAAATACACCATCCTAGCCATCTTAGGTTATTTTTGTAGGTTTAATAATATGTATTATTTTTTGTTTTTGTTTTTGTTTTATTCATCACTGACTTTTGCTTCTCAATGAATTTGTGGTATTTACTTTCATGTCTGAATAGAAATTCTTCATTATTTACTACATGTCAATTATCACACACACGCACACACGTACACTGCAAAGGAAACTTCTCTTTTTTTTTTTATTGTCGCCTCTTATGTTCAGATTGTTGTATTTTATGCTCAGAGCTTAATCATTATTTTTATAGTGTATATATGTGTGTATATATTAACTATCACCTACCTTTTTGAATTTGTATGAATATTAAGGTAATAAATTACCTCTGATATATTTGTTATATGGTTCACTCAATTCTGATTTTTGCTATGACTCTGATATTTTTATTGTTCTCTGCAAGTTTATGACTTTAACAATGCTTCTCTGGTTCCTCTTTCTTTCATTTCTGTCTGATGTATTTTCGCCTCTCATTTTACATCCTTCCCGCCTTGAAGTCTCGTCGTTGTTGTATTCCTCCCCTTCCTGCCACTTCCTTCTCCTTCCGAATTTCAGAACAGAAATAAAACAGCCTCCAGGTGACTTTCTGCTTCTTTTGCCTTTTTAAAACTCAGTAGTTCCAGCAACGAACTTGTTCTCTCTTGTTATTTTTCTCGTCCCCCGATTTCTCTCCTGCTGATTAGGCTTCTTTTATTGTTTATACACAATTACTCTAAAATAAGTCCTCCTTTTCTTTGTACACATCTACGTCAATATGTGGCTTCCATATGTTCACTGTAATGTAAACATATTATCTGCATGACCATTTTGTAGCCAGTGAGAGCAGGATGCAAATCCTGCCTCTATAAACTAAAACTACTCAGCCTTTAGTAAATGACTTGTCCTCTTAATTGTGCTCCTTTAAAAAGTGAAATTAAAAACATCACCTTCATAAGCGATGACAGGGGTGAGAGGGATAAATTGGGAGTTCAAGATGTGCAGGTACTAACTACTATACATAAAATAGATAAACAACAAGTTTATACTTGGGAACTGTATTCGATATTTTGTAACCTATAATGAAAAAGAATATGAAAACGAATATATGCATGTTCCTATATGACTGAAGCACTGTGCTGTACACCGGAAATTGACAAACATTGTAAACTGACTATACTTGACTATACTTCAAATATATAAATAAATAAATAAATAAATAAATAAATAAATAAATAAATAAATAAATAAATAAATAAAAAAATTAAGTTGATGATAGGATGTGTGCATTAAACATTGTAACATATTTTAAGTGCTTAGCAGAGTATCCAACATTATTCAGAACTTTAAAAATACTGGCTCTCTTTTTTGGTGGTATTTTAACTCATTTTATTGTTAAATAAGGACTTAGACAAGAGATTAGGGGGATTAACATTCTTGAAAGGCAGAATGGGTATCCAGCTATCCAGATAATTTTATTTTAAAATGTATTGCTAATTGTTTAATGATTATTGAGATAATACCTATGTGTAATACTGAAAAAGGCAAATGTTCAAAAGAGTGGTTGATGAAAAGTAAAAATAATACCTTATTTTTCTCCTGGTTCCCTTCATGAGAGAAATATTCTTAGCAGTTTCTTCTGTACCTTATTAAGATATTCTATGTGTACACGTTTTTATATCCACATCTCTGTCTCACATAACTAATTATATGTCTAATAATATACACTCTATCTTATATGTTGTACACACATATGTAGATATCATTTGTGTGCTATATACATTAATATGTTTGACAGCTCTGCTTCTCAGAATGTAGGTGCAATATTTCCAAATAACCCTGCAGACATACCTACCATCAGAAGGTAGTTCAGGGGTCAGGAAATAATCTTAGGTTCTCTTAACATTTTAATATACACATTTTTGAGAAGTAAGTTTAATTATAACCAGAATTAGGAAATATCAATCAGTAAATAACAAAGATGCTAAAAAAAAAAGGTGTCCTGCAAAAATTAACATAGCCAGGAAAAATATGTATTGCTTTCACTAGGAAATACTAGAAAAGTGTGATAAAGGAACACACCTAAGTTCATGCTGATAAGCAAACAGCACGTAAGAAACTTAAGAGTAACAGATTTCAGAAAGTGACGTTAGTTCAATCTTACTTTCACCAGTGCTTACAGACCCACATGCAAACTGCTCATAACAGCACTTTTGTAGTAGTAAATCTGGCAATTATGTGAATCTTCCAAAATAGGAAAGGACATAAATAGTGCATAATATACTTGTATGATAGGGACCAGAGTGAAATTGGTCTGACCTACTGAAAAAGAAAGAGATGCCAAGGAAAAGTGGATGCCACTTTTGTAAAAGAAAATAAATTCACTAGACAGATAAAAAATAGATACAAATACATCTAAGTAATACATATATATATATACACACACATATATATCAATGCATTTAGAGAAAATGGTTTCAAACATGACACCATCAAACTGTTAACATTTGCCATCCGGATACATGGGAATTGGACTCGGGAGTGTGGGATGTCATCAATTTTAATTTATGTACCACTTATGATTCTTATAAATATTGAGTATTATGAGTATTATAAAGTATTGTAATCATTGTGGTTTCCACGAGAAACATGATATTTTGTGCTTCTTCTCATACCATGTAACAGCCTCTTCTCATTGTTACAAAGGATGCAACATTAAGTGAATACCTCTTCTCTACAGTGACATCTTCACCTTCTCTGTCACTGCTCCAACATCCCTCACCCCTTACCATGATCACGTACACAGCTTGAGCTGATAATGACCTCATATTTCACCACGAAAATAGACGCTGTCAGAAACACTTCAGTCTCCTCAAAACTAAGCTTGTGAACATACCAACGTCTGCTTCCTGTTTTTTTCTTCTTTTTCACCAAGAAGTACAAGAGACATCCATTAGTTTTCAGTTTCAGTCTCTTCTTGTGTGAGCTGAATTCTTTCTCACTTTATCAAGGATTTATATCTCCGTTATCCTTTCTGGATCCTTTTTCAGAAATTACATCTTCTTAAAGACAACAATAAAAAATCTGACACTTTTGCTCTCCTTTAAAAATAGGAAAGGGAAGTCTCCTCTGATGGCCAAGAATATGACTAGCAAGTATCTCCATGTTTGCTCTTTAGAACCAACTTTCCCAAATAGATACTGTGCCTTTCCAACATGCTATGAATTTTCTTCATGGGAAAATTTTAGCTCCCTCTGAAAAAACATCAGGGAAAGAATGTGGCTATCTCCTAGTATTCTCATTCTCTCTCATACAAACTCCTTTCCACTGTCTTACTGTCTTTGGATGAATGTTATGCCATACTTTTTCTTACGCATATTTAAGAGAATTTGATTTTTCTGGACCAGCTTTTCACAAGACTTTCCTGATGAGGTGAAGTGGTACCCAGTGAAACTTCACACCCAGCTCCGTCTTTTCCATGTCGAGGGCTGTCCCTCTGTCGTGACACTGACATATTCTTTTGTTAACGTTTGGCATCTCTGGAAGGTTATACCTCTTATGCCTCTAAGAATTTACCAGGTTTAGAGAGTGTTCCTTTCCCAGCTATAAGCGCTTCAGTTCCTGCAAAAGGCACAAAGGGACAAAGCTCCTGCCTTCCAAAGTAATATATTTTCTTTTAGAAGGTGGATTTATTTGCTCATGTGTTTTCTGTTCTCCTCTGGGCTCCCCTAAGTACCTTTTACTTCACTCTTTCAGATCCCCGTTTTCATATACTATTCGATCTTACCCCTAATCGTAGCAATTTCCATTCAAAGTGGTTTCTTCTAGAGAAAATAGTTTCAAAGACCTGGCTTCATTAGACCCCTCTGCTTCAGCCATGCTTTTTCTACTATATTGTTATAGCTTTTTGTAGGACCTGCTATATACTCTGATTATCAGAATTGCATTGGGGAATACTTACATATAAATTACAACCTGAGGTTTCCCCAGACCCTTAGTTTTTCTAAGAAATAATATATATTTTCTTCATTACATTGGATTGTTTCCACGAAAAGAAAGATGATTCAGAACTAACTGGCTACCATGTTTCCACTTGTAATGCGTTAGTATAAATCTGAACAGAATCCTGCAGGAGGGTGGGAAAGTTTTTATAAATATTTGAAAAAAATAAAATAAACTTTTTTTTTCCCAACCTAGAGAATGAGCCAAAGCTGACAGATTTCTCTGTGAGTTTTTGTTTTTGTTTTAAATGACAGATTGTTTCTATTCTTTCTTTACACTGCGTCCTAGTTTTTTCATGGATTTTGGTTCCAACTTCTCTCTTTCAATAGATCAAGGTAATGTATGTTGTCTCTGCTGTTCATTAAAATCAAAACTGCCCGGATAGACAGTCTAGCCTCTAAAGCAACTAAAATTTTCACAATAGCAAATCCCTCTGGGTTTCTTTACTCTGTCTTTATTTCTGACCCTTAATTAGGTATGATGTCTGTATTTTCTGCAAATTCTGCAAATTTTCTGCAAAAAATTTTTAAAAAATTTATTAAGGGGTAATTGACCTGTAACAGCATATTAGTTTTAAGTGTACAACATAATGATTCAAGATTTTATATATTGTGAAATGATCACTGTGGATGTTCTTTTTTTAAATGTTAATTTTTGAACTTTCCTAACATTTTGTAGCTGTTGGAGTTTTAATATAAGGAATTCTCCATATTACCCAAATAAAAATAAATCTGCATATCCTTTTTGATCTGGATTCAATCTCAATCACTGGAAGAATGACAATCGTTTACGACCTTCATTTTATCAAATCAAATAGTTAAAATCTCTCTCATCTTAATTGTAATTTAATTCTTAATCTCCTTTACAGTGGATTTTGTGGGTAAAAAAGCAAACAAAGACCTTACGAGTTTCCTAATAGACTTGATGGCCAATTCTCAGTTTCATTTTTTCCTCTCTATTTTTTCAGTTTCATTTTTTCTCAATGTCATTATTTTCATTCTGTACACTGTTCTGGAGGTAATCACTTCATTCTCTTAGATTTAAATAAGTATAAATACTTATTCTGATGCATTTGCTGTATTTTCTAAACTTGATAGAAATAATATATTTGTATAGTAAGGAAATGGCATCTTAATAATACATTTTTATCTTTAATAAATGCCTTTCTTACACTGTATATAACTGTGCCTTTAATATGAGAATCCATAAAATGTATTGTTTCCAATATTAAGTTCTCAGATTTTATTATGTGTTTCCTTATTGTCTGAAAATGACAAATAACTAATCCAATATGGCAGTTTACATTCTTAGGTCTCAGAAAATCATGAGTAATTCTTCTCCTTCAGTGTTTTTTTGCTGTTCAACTTGGGTCTCTCCTGTAAGTATCTACCCTTCTCCCTTTAGTCATTCTGTGTTTCATTTATGCATCAGAGTAAACTTATTGTTTATCTTTGACACAGTCTTAGATACTTTCAAAATAGGAAAGCATTTAAATAGGGAAAACCAGTACTAGCTAAAGTCCTGGGTCATATTGTTTATTAAATATGTCAAAATATCAGAAATATAAATATACCTGAATATATCAAAATTTCAGTGCATTTGAAATATAAAGCAATTTTATAAAAGTAACACATTCTACAAGTTTTTTTTTAAAGATTATGAGTGGGTGCCGTGAAATAAAACCCAGTAATTTACTTAAGTGTAAGTGAATTGTAGCTAATGTAACATAATATACTTAGTTAGCTGATTGCTGTAATAGGTCTCTCTGACACTTCCCAAAATTCAGGAAGTCATGCAAATACTTAAATAGAAGAAACTCCAAAGTGTCATATTTTCAAGCTCTAGAATTTACCCACACACTGCATCGTTGCCAGGGCCCTTGAATCACAGCCCATTAAAGTATATATAAGGGTTATCTAGCCTCCGAAACAGTCAAATTTAGGAGGGAGTTGTTAAAGAATAAAAATTTTCCACAACAACAAAAAAACCAGAAGACGGGCGGAAGCAGACTGATTCCTCGAAGAACCTGTTGCCGTCTCTTCCCACCACTCTGCACCCATCATGCCTAACCGTCTCTTGAGATTTGAGCAGGTTTATTGAACATGAGTCACAGCAAACTCAGACAAAGATGTACGACATTATTTCCATATAACTCAACTTGATTTCTGACTATGAGTCTACATTCTTCAGGGCTGACAAGAAAAATGAAAAGTCAGCGTTTACTAGACTTAAACTCACCTGCTTCTGGGATTCTGCTGCCATTACATTCTTTTTTTTTTTTGCAATCTCAACTCTTAAGCAGTAGTGATGGGAATGGGTTACTGACCTCTGTTTTGATTTTCATGCATTTGTATTTCTGGTCCGATTATTCTAGAATACTCCCGCAGCATACTTGGGACACAGAATCTTGATCTTTGTAAGTCTGCATGTGGTCCCACATGCCTGGGTGCCACACAAGGGTCTTGCTTCCTCTTGGAAGTGATGCTGGCCTGCCTGTGGACAGGCGGCTTATCTTCTCTCTCTCCATCCACCCACGCTTCTCCTTCTCTCACTTGAGGAGATCTTTTACTCTTATGGGGAATCTGCTTTTCCCAAAACCACAATACTTCCTGGCTGTGCCCAATCTCCTAATGGATCAAACACCAGAAAAGACACGTGTACCCCTGAGCTCTCTGATCAGTGCATCACAAACATACCAGGAGCTAATAGGTACAGAGTCAGTATTCCTGTATTTTACTGAATGGTGATTTGAAAAAACATACCAAGAGGAAAAGAAAAAAAAAGCAAAATATTATCCATCTGCACACAGTAGTTAGTATCTTGCTTATGGTGATATCATAGACAATCTAGCTAAAATGCTCCAACGTGTTTAAAAATAGGTGGATACCAAAATAAAATCTCTAGCATATTTTCCTGACTCCACTGCTTTATTCTGGACATTCTTATTCAGCTACATGATTTTACCCAAATGGGTTCTAATCAATGGTTTCTACAATTTTCTTTACTGTTTCGTATTGAACTGAGTTTTTTTTTAATTTTTTAATCAAAATTATATATGTGCATATTTTAAAAGTCAGGTAAGTACAAAGGTTGTTTATATAGTGAAAAGCAACAGAAGCCCTTGTTCTTCTGACACTGACCCCCAAGCCCTACTTCCCTGCTGCAGTCTTTCTTAAATTTGCCTTTTCTAGCAATTGCGCCCAAACTCTAACATGTTTATGCAGTTTTTTTTTTTTTTATGGATTTAGGGCTCCAAACCCCTCTGTCTCCTCTTCCTGCTTCCTTTCAATAGATTTATATCATCCCTGTTCGTTATTTCAGTGGAGAAATTGTGTTCTTGGGGGTGGAGTCTACTCCTTGCTGGGCAGGCTACATGCTCAGGAGGACGGACTTGGAGGTGCCAAGTGACGCCCTCAGTTAAGCAATCTAGTTTCTGTCTCAGTTTTCATTTCTTTCTTCCAACACGTACAACATTTAAGTGCTGAGCTTCTCTGTGGTTCAGTGGAGATTAGTTCCCGTTACATACGTGAACTTTTCCACATACCAGGCTGTGGCTTCCTGTCTCTTGCTCCATCCAGTTTACTCTTCTAGAATCTTTACCTTCCCTAAACATATTTCTTCCAGAAATTTTTATTCCCCTGATACAGCCTCTCTCATTCTTTCATTTTGTGCAGTCTTAGATTGTAACAAAATAAGAAAATGAAAACAACTAGCACAAACCAACAAATATAAGGTTAGAGTTAAAGTTAAGGTTAGGCAAACTCTGACAAAGACATTCAATAACATTTTTTTATAACTCAACTTGATTTCTGACTGTGTATCTACATTCTTCAAGGCTGACAAGAAAAGTGAAAAGGCAACTCTCACTAGATTTAAACGTAACTGCTTCTGGGATTTCACCACAATTACGGTGTCTTTTATGGTGTCTTGGTAAAACCAAAATTAACTTCTACAATCATCATAATTTTAGTGAACGCTCTAGGAAAAAGATAATATAAAGATTTTTGATTAATCTGCCTTTTGAACAGTCACAGCTCTTTAAACACTTCTGTAACCCTCTCCGTTAAACTTTCCATCCCTTTCTCTCCATCATGCTTAAAAAAATGCTGCCATTTTAGATGATGTAAAAGATGACACTACTTATTATTTTATAAATTATCTATCACTGTGTGCTTTATGCTGATTTAACATAGACCTATGTGGTCCAACATTAATTAAAGCTACCCCCCCAGGAACAAATATGAAAAAAAAAATGACAAGGAAAATATTTTAGAATGAAAAGCAATTTTAATTATGAAAAAGTAAACATTAAAAAAAATCATAGATACAGTTACAACTTCTATTGCAACTGATCACTCTAATGGGATCGTGTTTCACATCCTTTCAGAGTGCAGAGTGGAGGCTTTCTAATTACTTCCCTCTTTTCCACAGAAGTGGGGATCTGAGCGACTTAGATTTCTCTTTAGTTTTTAAGACTGAAATTTTCACATTCAGATTTGCGGATTCTCTTGGAAAATTAAGAGGCTCTCAAAACTCTGGACCTGCTTTTCCCCTTCAGTATTATTCACAATAAATTGGAGTTCAAGACAGACAGTATAGATCAGGTTGCCATAGTTCCTGCGTGTATTTTTCAACTCAACTTTCAAAGGGTTGCACTTAATTACATTTTATAGTTGGTTCCTATAGTCATTTTAATTTATTACACAATGAAAGATATGTGTATATAGACACACTTATAGATATAGCTAGACATATACTAAAAGAAAAAGAAACAATATTAATTTGATAGTGCTGAATATATTCAAGTGTTTTATTGGCAATATTTTGATACATTTTCTTCATCTTTTTGGATTAAAAATTGAGCTGCTGTTAAATGATGGGTGCTAAGGAGCTCCACTCTGAAATGCCAGCCTGATCCACACACTGGAAGCACTGTTTGCTGTTTTCTGCTGAACAATCTGGACAAATTCACCGTGGGTACTCTCTCAAATGGCACAGCTGACATTAACATATAGAGAAGCACAAACTTGCCTTACATCTTCTTAGTCTCAGCTAACCTGGCTTCAGGAAGAGAATCAAAATGCAGGTCACTACAGCAGAGATGCCGTGCTTACAATCTATCTGGAAACATCTTATTGAAGTCAGCATCACAGGTGGTTGGTTACCATGAAGATCTTTTAGAAAATAATCAGAAATTAAATGTAACTCCTAGGATTACAAGAACAAAACCTCTACTGTGTATTTGAAGTTCAGACCCATGTACCTGCTACTTAATTTCCATTTTCTGGTTTTTTATTTATTCTTTTTGCTTCCTCTCCTCCAAATTCTAGAAAAGTCATTTACACACTGTGTGTTGCAACTCATCAGTGGGTAGTGAAATACATGCACTGTATTTTTGCACTTTTAAATGAAATAAATAGGATGGAGTGGAATAGAAACCATCACAGCACATCCTCACATGGTCTCTTAGCAACAGCTGTGTACATTGCAATAAATGGGTCATGCTATGAAATGTAGATTTTAAAAAGTTTTTAAGGCAAAAAAAAAAGCAGTAAATGTAAGATTTTATTTTAGAAATCTATGTACAAGGCAAATGCTTGAAGGAAAAAAGTGATTATTGCTGCCCAAGGTTTTTTCTCTGCCATAAATAAAAATGATATATAGGCTTCTGAATCAGAACACACATCACCTTTGATTTTTCTTCTTTTTCTCTTCATTCTTTAGACTATCTCACCCCCAAATTAATTTGCTCATTCTAAACATAATTAAATGTGCCTACAGAATGTGAAAATCTACTGTAAAATAGAAAAATATTATAATTTGACTTCTTAAAAATTGCTTTTAAGCACATGCCCTATTTTGGAATTACCAGGAGATAGAGTGAATCAAAATATAAATAAGAATTTCTCTTTGTAAATTGCTAGATTATCTTTTTTGTTGTCTTAGACACTAAATCCTTCCTTGATGAGAATTTTGCCCCCTACACTTAGCTCTCTTCCGTCTCAAACCTCACCATCAGATCTACTTCCAGAAACGTAAACAGATTTATAGCAACTAATATAAAGACAGGCACTCAGTGGACACTCCATAAATATTTGTTAATTATAACTTTGTCTTGACCAGATTGCTCAGATAATTGCTTTAAATCTCCCGTAGCAATTTAGTTACACTGCATGGAATTTGGTATGTCAATTAGAAACACCCTTCCCAAATTTGCATATAGGCAGATGAGACTTTCATCAAATTAATTTAGATCCTTTTATAACAGACCATGACAATATTTTGAGGTCCAAATGAACCTGAGACTAAAAATGTTGAACTATATCATAACTAATCCTGACTATGCCAGAAACCCTTATTACATTCCATCTGCATCTGGAGTGTTTTAGGTTGGAGAATATTAAATCAATAAATTTATGATTCCATCTGTCAAAAGTCTATAAAGCCTAAAAATACTACCAAATGTAATATTAAAAATAGACTTCCGAGTCTGCCTGTGTTAATAAGGAGATACATGAGCAAACAATGTAAAATCACACACGGTTCACTTTTCCTTCAGTGAATTTTGTTCTTTCTTTTAACAGATATACTGCATATTTCTTAACTTTAACATTCTCTCTGCATCTTCTGGGAATTTGTCTAACAATGTAATCTGCAACATTATGGTTTCTCTTTCCTCCCAGACACACGTATTTGCAATCTTTTTTTCATGTTTTGAAAACAAAGTACTCAAATAGATAAGTGTGTACTTTTAAAAATTTAAAAAAAAAGGAAAAATAGAAATGCAATAAAATATACATTAAACATTCATGACATCGTCTAGACTCTCGCCATTTACATGCTTTCATCAAATGTCCAAATATGGAGTAATTTTATAATTCTTTTTCAATGCAGAGTTCTTCCATGGAGACCATTAATTAAAATCTTAATTTTTAAGAATCCTCCAGTTACCTTAAGTGCCTCCTTCAGGAAATTACAAATCATTTTCTGACTTATTTTCCATCTCTATTGATATTTTGTTTATAGGTGAAGAACTGGAGAGGGAATCACCTCTGTGAAATACTTTTCCCAACAAAACAGACCTTCTCTAGAGGCCAAATTAATTTTGTTATCAAAGCAGTCCAGCCACCACCAGGCAGGAATTTTGGTATATTAAAAACCTCCCAGATTCCAGGAGGGCCATCTCTGAAGTCTGGTCACACTGATTCACTTGTCATCTCGTCCTGAACTCAAAGAAGGGCAGAGCAGATCTGGATTATCCACTAGAAGGCACTCAGACAGAGCCAGAGAGGATGCGCTGCTTCTGAATGAACTCACTCAGACTGCAGAACAGTCATTGTAGACACCAAAGTAACCCTTTAGCCCATTGGCTACCATGGTCACGAGAGGAATTCCTGTAGTCGGTATTGATACATTGCTTGGATATATTTTCCCCCATCCTCATAAATATTTCATTCCATTTTGCCTATGTAAAAACCTGAAGATATTTCTCTAAAAATTGGGGAAAATATTTTCTTCATCTGAAGTTATCCTCATTCAAAAGTACTCTATTATTTAAATGCATCTGTTCCTCACTTGTTTTCTTTATTCTCCTCTAAAAATTAAAACTACTTATTTTATGGAATTGTAAGCACGTTCATTCTATTTAAGAGTTAAGAACAAAATCAAATTGGATACATCCAAATCTTACTTCTTTACATGTCATTGCAAACATCATCCTATTTTGATCCCTTTCTAGGTGTGTGTATATGTTCTAAGTTTCTTTTTTTAATTAAATTTTATTTTTTATTATTCTTTTTTGAATTGAAGTATAGTCAGTTACAATGTGTCAATTTCTGGTGTACAGCACAATGTCCCAGTTATGCATATACATACATATATTCATTTTCATATTTTTTGTTAAAGGTTATTATGAGATATTGAATATAGTTCCCTGTGGTATACAGAAGAAACTTGTTTTTTTTCCTTTTAATCTATTTTTATATATAGTAGCTAATATTTGCAAATCTCAAACTCCCAAATTTATCCCTTCCCACTCCCTTTCCCCAGTAACCATATGATTGTTTACTATGTCTGTGAGTATATTTCTGTTTTGCAGGTGAGTTCGAAGTGTTCTTTTTTTTTCTTTTTTTTTTTAGATTCCACATATGAGTGATATCATATGGTATTTTTCTTTCTCTTTCTGGCTCACTTCAGTTAGAATGACGATCTCTAGGTTCAACCATGTTACTGCAAATGGCATTATTGTATTCTTCTTTATGGCTGAGTAGTATTCCACTGTATAAATATACCACAGCTTCTTTATCCAGTCATCTGTCGATGGACATTTAGGTTGTTTTCATGTCTTGTCATTCTTAGATTTTACCCTCCTATTGAACAAAAGTTGAAAAACAGACAATAATGAAACAAAATAAATCAACACCTAAAAGAAAAATGCATAGTAAACGAAGGAGATTTTGAAGGTTTTATGGGGAAAAAAAATGCAATAAGAAATTTAGATAAAAATCTAAGAATGGCATAATTCAGTTTCTTTCACAATATACTGCAATGGGGACTGATCACATCCCTACAGCCCCTCAAAAACAGTAGAGTAAAAGAAAATAAAGTGAAATGAGACACTCAGAATTTACTTTGATTTTCTCTGAAGCATGTCTTTACTCATCAACTATTTACCACAGGCCTATTATGTAGAACAATTGAAAGTGTTGGGTTCCAGGTGCTAACAAATTAGGAATAAGGATTACTCAAAAAAAATATGAATATACTTAAATTATATGATGAAATGACTTCAGCCAAACTTTGACACCTTGAATCAACAGCAGGACACCTGGGCTTGCCACTGGACGTATGTTTCTGGACTTCAGTCTCCTCTTGAAAACTGAAAGAATTGATTTCTGCATAAATTCTGAAATTCCTGTTTTGCATAAATTAATGCTTTTGATTTCCATTATCAATATTGTCAATCCGCATTCTCTTCAATCTTGAGCTATACAAAAGTGATCAAACACAACAAAATAATTACTAAACCAAGAACACATATACATGGTGATAGTGCACATGGTTTTATGTTAGGGGTTTCTCACAATAAAGCACTTTGACTGTGATTGGCAGTAAAATGCTCTGTTGCCAAATGCTGTCAATCCTTCCTCACACGTGTCTTCCAAGTTCAGCCTACTCTCTGCATCCACCTGTCACTACCTATGTCTGGATCCTCAATATTTCTCCCCTGGATGATTACAATGATCGCCTCATCAACTTTCTTAACTGACACCCCATTTGTCCCTTACTCTAGTTTACCCTCTACAGAGCTCTTAGTTATCTTTCTAAAAGGAAAATGGTCCATGCCACCCAGCTGCTGAAGAACTTTATTATATACCATATAGAATCCAAATTCCATACCTTGACAAGATCTATCCTCAACCTGTTACACATTGTCATCTTAAACCAACACCTTTTAGACCCAGCCCCCAACTTCATTGCTCCTACTACATGATCTTCCTTGACTTTTCTGCATATGCCAGCCCTCGTTGCAACACGTTGCTTCCAGGGTGCCTGGAATATGGTTGATACTCAGTAACTATTTCTTGATGGAGCAAATGAATAGATTTAATGCTGTTGCTTTCACTTGGTGTATACAAACTTCCATATCTCCTTCCAGTCAAAGTCATTTTTTTAAGCTCAATTTAAGTATCACTTCTGCATTCCCCCTTGACTTACCCAGACAGGAAGTTGTTCCACTCTTGCTTCTGCAGAATTTCAGTAAGTTATCTTCAATAGCACTAACATATATTCTGCTATCTGTTTATGTTTAAATCAGAATATATGTGTGTGTATATATATATATTCAATACTTAGTCTCTCCCAGGAACATACAAAAAACTCAATAAATGTTGGATCAATAATATCTATATAAATACTATAAGAAATAAAATTACATATTTATTAATTTATAACTGACAAAATATTTCCTATAATCTATGAGAAAATATAATGAATTATCATTTCAAAATCTGGCATTGAAATATTTAATTTAAGTAAATTATCTACTATAAAAGCCAGAATATGATCAGTCATTATATAATATGAGAAAAATAAATCCATTTGAAGGTCTACATAGGACTTATCAAAATAGTACAAAACTGATTATTCTGATAACCATAGTAGCAAAGATTTTTTGAAAGTTTAAAATTAATTGATACTTAGAATATATTGGTGGAAAGTACATTACTTTCAATTAGTAAGTTTAAATTATACAAAATCATAACACTGAAGTAATATTTTAATTAAAATGCAATATTATAAAGTAAAATATATATCTATTTTTGGTAAAGAAGATTCAAAACTAAAGTTGTAGCCACATCTCCCATGACAACTCGTGAAAGTGGAAGTACGTAAAAATTATTTGAATTCAGTGATTTCAGTATCAAATTCTCAATGTTACTATCTATGACCATTTAAAAAAATATGATGGTGCCTCAGTAGGTCACGAGTGCCTTTAAAATATATACTTAAATTATCCTTCAATCAGAAAAATACATATATCTTTTCTTTTAGTAATGGGTTTCTGAAAAATGGAACAAAAACATTTTCACTCAAGTTTGTATGTATGTGAGCATCAGTAGTCACTTAGCTTACTCTACTCCTTGTGATCACAAAATTTAGAGACTTTCATTATTTTTAAAAATCAATTTTTATTGAAGTATAAAATTGACTTACAATATTACATTCATTTCAGGTTTACCAAATATTGATTGCATATTTTATACATCACCATGGTAAGTCTATTTACCATCCGTCACCATACAAAGTTATCACAATATAACTGACTATATTTCATGTGATGTACATTGCAACTCTGTGACTTATTTAGTTCATAATTGGAAGTTTGTACCTCTCAATCCCCTTCACATATTTTGCCCAATTCCCCATCCCCTCCCCTCTGGCAACCACAAGTTTTTTCCTCTATATCTATAAGTATGCTTTTGTTTTATTGTCTTTGCTTGTTTTGATTTTTAGATTCCACATACAAGTGGAATAATGTGGAATTTGTCATTCTCTGTCTGATCTATTTCACTTTGCATAATAGGTTCATCCATATTGTCACAAATGGCAATATTTCATTCTTTTTTGTGGCTGAGTAATATTCCATTATATATATATATATATATATATATATATATATATATAGATATAGATATAGATATAGATATATTTCTTTATTCATGGACACAGGTTGCTTCCATATCTTGGTTATTGAGAACAGTGTCGCAGTAAACATTGAGCTGCACATGTCTTTTCAGATCATGCTAAGTATACATAGCATGATGAACAAGAACATGGAAACTGAATGTAATTTTTAAGTGCCTAAACTGATGTGATTTATCTCAGTAGTGGCCAAAAACATGAATGTGAAGATATCAGTAAGACTGACATTTTCAGTAAGGCTGGACACTTGAAAACAACATATCTAGTTACCTAAGCAAAGATACATCATAAAACACTGGATGTGAGGGGAAAATGTGAAAAAGCAATAATGAACAGCAATAATTTAAAAAACATCAGTAAGTAGAGATGAGTCATCATACCCCTGAACCCTTATTTTAAAAGTATAAGGAAGAACTTTCTTTCTAACAGACACAACTGCGGAATGAGGATGGTTGGCTTTGTGAAGCAGTGAGTTTTCTGTCTCTGAAAGTTGGTAAACAGAGACCCAATAACCACTTGGTAAAGTTGATATGGGAGGAATCCTGTCTGGCTTTCTGCATATACACTGGCCAGCTGCGGAGGGCTGCCTGTCTGTCAAGGTCCTAGGAATTAGCTTAATACTCCACAGTCACTGTCTTTAAATTCTTAATTTTTTTGGACAAGAAACTCCACCTTTTCACTTAGCACTGAATTCCACAAATTATATAGACAGTGCTGAGTATCAGACCAGTAATATGAATGATATACTCTTAAAGACTCTTCTGATACTGGATTTCTTTGATTTAGTGGGCTTACTTTGGGAATCCAGAATGGGAAACAATCTTTGAATAATGATGTTGCATAAAGCCTCATGGAGATATGGGGGTTAGTAGCAAGAAATATGAAAAAAAAAAATCAATTCGACCTGTGTTTATCTAATCAATTATGATGAACTAAATAGAGGAATACGACTTGGGCAAAATGCGATAGTCCTAAAACAGTAAATCAGAATTAAAGGAATAAAATGGGACAGTTACGGAGGGAAATGGGCAGAAGAGCTGATTGCTGCTGTGACATCTGTACAAAGTGAAACAGCCAAGCAGGCAGTTAATGGGGTTAACAGCAATGGCAAGGCAGCACACGATGACTTGGGCAAAGCAAGCAATTGCTTGTGCAAATGCCGGAGGCTCGATGCGCTATTAGCTGTGCACGCGGCCCTCTTGAAAATTTTAATTGCAGTAGATATTGCATTTTTTATCTTATCAAAATAAAACTGGGTGGTTTTTCACCCTATAGCTACATTAAATCCTTCAAAAGTCTCTGTATATAATAAGTTTTCTTCAAAACTCAGTGAAATAAGTTCCAGTTTTCACATGTTTCCCTCACATCGTCAGAGCAAAATCTAAAGACATCTCTGAAACACTGATATTAATACTGTCTTGACCCTGCCCCTTAGATGTCTCAAACATTCTCCACTGTGGGCGTGAGGGGTTGATTTCCCCCGACCCTTCTAAAATCCCCATTTGTATGTCATACAGAGAAATCTGGAAAACCCACATGGCTCAGTGCAATTTTCTCATAGAAAACTCCTGCTAATAACACTTTTTCTTGAGTCCCTGGGTGACAGGCAAAGCTCCTTTCTTATCTGAGGTGGAGAGAAATGGAAAAGAAGGGAGCAAAGCCATTTAAGAACCAAGCAGGAGTCTACACAAACACCTTAGTTTTTAGTATCGGCTTTAACCTTTTCGTTTAAATCAAGTTGCAGGTCACATGTATAGCTCAAATAAAAATAATGTAATACTTATTGGTGTGAGATGTTAATCATCTTATTAAAAATATGAAGATTAGCAAAGTTGGCTTTGAGAGAAGTATTAATATTGCATATCCATTTTTTAATGACTAATTATAAAACTGACAGTACTTTCTGTGTTAAGGTTTTCCAGAGAAACAGAGTCAACAACTTATATATATATTTATGTTTATTTACATATGATTATATTATATGTAATTGTTATATATAATATAAATATACACCATATGAACATATATGTATATATAATATGCACATATATTATTATATCATATTGTAATAGTATTATTATAATATGAAACATCATGTTATCATATATTATATATAATATGTAGATATAATACATATATAATCTAAATATATAATTATAATGCTATGCTATTATATAATAATATAGTGATATAATTATATAAATACATATAATTATTTTAGATAATTATAAAATTATATATTTTATATATTTTATTATATATTGCATATGTTATATATATTTTTATCTTTTACATTGTATATGTTATTTTTACATTTTAACTTTTTATATATATTGCTAGAAAGAGAGAGAGAGATTTTAAGAAATTACATCGTAGGATAATGAAGCCCTGGTAAATCCAAAATTTGCACTATAGGCCAGCAGGCTAGAGACACAGGGAAAAGTTGCAGAGTTCAAAGACAGTCTGCAGATAGGATTCCTTCTTTCTGTAGGGAGGTCAGTCTTTGTTTTATTAAGGATTTCATCATATAGGATGAGGATTAACCTCATATGAGGACCGCGTTATCCAAATCCATCAATTTAAATGTTACTCTCATCCCAAAAAATACTTTCATAGAAACATCTAGAGTAGTGTTTGGCCAATCCTCCAGGCACCATCGCCCAGACTAATTGATGTAAAATTAACCAAGAGTTTGTGGCTACTAGCACCCATTTTTAAATAAAATTTTTTAAACATTCAAAATGAGTCACAACTATGAATGCCAGTATATACATAACATAGCAGAAGCTACATCTCTGTATACTATACCATGTCAGAGAAAGTATGCAGAAAAAACAGTAATTTCTTAACTCAAAAAAAAAAAAAACACACTTTATGTTAGAAAATGTCACACAGCTTTTTCAACCCATTTCCTTATATTCTGAAGAAAAATCTAAGATTGTTCAGATCGTGCCTCCTGGTACTTGGGATTCTTGATTTTTGGAATAAGCAGGATCATCCTACATAGAATGGAGAAAAAAAGAACAAAAAAAGAACAAAGTAGGTATTGCATTTAATAAGACATAGCCTCATAAAAATTAATAATAAAGAATATTCAATGATATATATAGTTGAAAAATAAAATACAGAATAACTTGAATCTCCAGTTGTTGAATATTGAATAAAATACTCTCCTATCTAATGGCAAGAAATATTTGTCATACTAGGGAAAACACCAATGATTAGGACTGAATTATGGGGGTCCACTGACTCATAGATTGAGACCTGATTCTTCTCTGGGGACAGAAATATTGTCCCCAAACATCTCTACTGGTAAAGATACAGAAAAAGATAAACTCAATTTTGCCTCAAGTATTTATTCATTTGAGATATATGCCCATACATATATATACAATATAAATATACTCTTCATATAGGAGAATTACCTGATCATAATTAAAACAATAAAAAAAAATCAGAGAATACCATTATGGGGGTGAGTGTAGGTGAAGTGAATAACATTTGTAAAAGCCCGTGCTAAGTGTATCCAAAACTATGAAAGTCCGTCGTTTGAAAGCTCCATGTCTCTGGTGATAGAGTAAGGTCTTCAGACAGGGATTAAAATAAAAATGTTTTCTGATTAGAAAAGAATCTTTGAACAAATAATACAATAACAGCTTTCCTAACCGTAAGGGAGCATTTCTAGATGCATCTCTGTTTAAATTTCATGCAGCATAAACCATGTATAATCACCCCCTCCTTCATCGGAGAAGATGTGTTCTGGGTCAGAATGTTAGCTCCCATGAGTGAATTAGTTCTAGATTTACGCTAAGGCTTGGATTTGCTCAAAGCATATGATATGAAAATCAAAACCTGAAGCAGAGAGAATCACACAAGAAAATGCTCCAGTGTTGAGAGTCGAAGGCATATGCTATTGGAATATGCCATTTGAGCTCTATTTTACTCTGTTTAACCAGCTGGGAGCTGGCAGTTTACTTCACCCTGAGATATGGTTTCCACTTTCTTGTAAAATTAAAGCTTTGATATAAGTCATCTTTAATCTAGAAAACTAAGACACAATTGTGAAACCCAAGAGCTTCGAAATGCATTTTGATTCTGGAAAACAAGTATGTCATGAAATTAAAACCATTCATGCTTACCCTCGAGATTTGTGTCAAAATAAAAGATTTATAAATGCATGCATGCCATTGTACCTTTATCAAAAGAACTTATATAATGTTACTGCACTTCTGAGACAGAGAGGATGATGAAACAGTTTATTCTTTAGAGTTTTTTGCATCAAAACCAAAACTATCAAAAATAGCTTACGTATCTATTAGATATTTGATATGAAATTGCAAAGTACAATTAAAGACACAAATTCCATTGTGTGACATGCTTCTCCGATTTCTCTTTAGACGCCAAAACCCGTATTCCTGTTCACAGAAGGCAAGCCCTAAAGTTCCTCAATCAAAGGCAGAATAGTAAATCAAAGGGGCCTGGTTGATTTTGAAGGGTGTCTGCTTGGATCTGAACAATCACCTGCTGCTTCTGTTATGAGGAGAGAATTGAATGTTTTTCCTCCCTTTTTAAACTGGAGGTTAGCTGTGGAGGGTTCTCCTTTGAAAATGACATACTTATGTGTTCTGTATGTTTCACGTGTGTCAGGCTGGAATAGGTTTAGTTTCTACTGTTGCTGTCTATGAAATGAGGCCCAGAGAGTGAGAAATGAAGCAGAGAACAGAAGGCGATTTATTGTGAAATTGATGCTGAGTGGTTCACTGATCCAGAAGGCGGCATGAGGTATGATCACTGAATTACTGATCCATAATGTATATACCGCCACACCTTCATGCCACTTACACTCAAATCAAAGGGCGAAGATGGTGACATCGCTCTAAATTAGAAGACGTATTAAAGCAAAGAACTGCTAAATTGGGATTTGGAATTATTGGAGAACTATGTACACATACTGTAACAGTAGAAAAACAAACACGAACCAAAGAAATCTTGGCTACTGTTGTGTGAATTATATTTTTAGTTATTTTTCTAATTTATGAGCAATAAATATGTAAAATTATTTCTACATATTAATTGCCAACCAGAGGAAATGATACTTTATTCACGAATTTATTCACATTTGGTATAATTTACATACATTGAATACACAGATATGAACTGTAATGCTTGATGAGTTTGGACAAATGAATATACCCATGTCACCAACACCCAAATTAATATAATAATCATTATCATTATCACCGCAAGTTCTCTTATATCCATTTCTAGTTAATAATCCCGCTCACCGGGAAACTGGAGTCCTGATTTTTACTGTAGTGTAATCAAACCTTTTGGGGAACTTATTATAAATACAAATCTGGACATTGTGGAAGATGTATTGTAAAGACAATTTCTGTTACCTTTTTATACAGGTGTTGAGTTTTATTCTAGCAAGTATCCAGATTGTAATGGATGATCTTGAACTTGTGGACTTTGTTGTGATAAGTCTATTTCATTTGCCTCTTTAATCCCAGGGTGAACGCCTTAGTCCTTGTCCCTACAAAGCCCAACTTCTGTAACAATGCCGTCTAAGTTAGTGGCATTCAAATTAGAACAGGGTGTCCTCTGCCTTGTGCAGCAGCTGAAAAGTCGGCTCTTACCTTTCAGCATCCTCCCTGAGGTTCCTTCCTGGGCTCCTGGAAGTCTCCTGCTGACAGTGCTCAACTCAAGTTTAAGGTGAGTTTATGCATCGTTTTTGGGTGACTGTCCTGTTTATCCCTCCTTTTCAGATCCCTCTCAATTTCCATATACAGCGTCAGTCCCAAACTTCAACTCCGACCCCATCTCCAGGGCAGCTGAGGCTTTCTGTTCAAGTTCTATTTGCTGTGGACACCAACGGAATCCTAACAGTGTGGAACCCTTCATCAGAAGGTAAATTCACCCCAGTTTGTTCACCCTCCACTGTCTTCAAATTGTGCTCGTTGAAATGTTGTCCATAGTTTATAATTATTCATTTTTATAAAAACTATTCTGTGCTTTCAGAGCCAAAACCCCTGTCCTATCATCACTTGAAAAGACTTATTAAATAGAAGCACTGTTCTCGTTAAACCAAATCCTTATCGTATGGATTATTTAATTGAACAATAATAATATATATAAACGTGTAACTTTACAATGTAAAATGTTTCCAAAAGAAAAACAGATTTCTGAGGGAAAATGTAAGAAGCAGATCCCTTAGATTGGGTTTCACAAGTACCTCTTTGGGACATTTGTATGACAAAGATTTGCCAGGTAACAAGGGGTGGAGAGTGGTTTTAGAGGTAGAGAGGAGGGTCTGGGCCACAGGAAAGGACTGGTTTCACACAGGAAACTGAAGTAGGCCAGTGCGAAATAACAGAAGCTAGTCAGGGACATACCACTTAGGATTTTGTACAAATGCTTGTAAAATACACAAATCCACTGGGAGGCTATCGACAGTTTTCAATCCAGGTAGTGATATGATTTTGACTGCATTCTGGAGTCATAATGTAACCTGGCTAAACTATGGAAGTCAATTGGATTATGTCAAGTGCAATTGATAAATGAAAGATGGTGAGAACGTGGTAGCAACAGTAGAGGAGAAATTACAAGAATCGAGATGTGTTTTATGGAAGAACAGTGGGAATTTTGAAAACATTGTCTTTAATTTTTAAAATATTATTTAATTGTGTAAAATCAGTAGTAGCTCATAACAGATTTGAAAAAAAAAGCTTTTCCAGCAATTATTATACTTTTCTGTCCTTTGTAAATCTTATCTTAATTTATTAAATAACGTATGGCATAAGACATATATTATTGCTTAAAAATGTACAGTTATAAAAATAATCTTTTGAGGTCATCTAGCCCAGTTCCCACAACTGTTTAAAAAACACATCTAGCTCATGATCTTTCAGGAACCAGTTTGAATATGGAAAATTATAGCAGCTGAAAATTCTGACTTCTAATGAAATGAATTCTGCCTCGTAATTTTTACTGAAAGTTACTTAATTAATGATTATAATGAGTAATGCCCACTTCACCCTGATGAACTTTCCTAAATCTTAAATCTTGGGCATATGGTTTAAAATGTTTAGTATTCTTTTCTTTTTTATGATTGTTAATATGACAACTTAGAAGGATATTCTAAATTTCTAAGCATCCTGTCATTTCTCCTGTCCTCACTTAGCTTTCTTCACTTTTGATCCTCTTCCTGATAGAAGTTTATACAAATCAAGAAATGTGTAAATTTGAAACTATCTACTGTCTAGGAGTCATAACCTACTTCTGAAATGGTTTAATGGGCAATGGAAAATCATCAAATGACTTTGTGTTTCTCGTTAGTGTCTGCTATATTTAAATGCCAGCATTTTTTGATGTTCTCTTTCTTTTCTTATTTCAACCTTAATCCAAATGTTTCCCACCAGCCTTCCTTCCTTAAGTTGATATATATATATCTCTACCTTCTGGACACGGCATATCAAGCCAACACCTAAGTTGTTCAATACGCTTATTTTGCACAGTCCTGTCATTGCCAATTGCAACTGGCTCTCCAATGGTGTGTCCCATGCTCTGATGGTATTTCTGACATAGGATACACTTAAATCTTTATGGTTTCATGTTAAGGCCATTTCATATTTGCCTTCTTAAATGTAGGTGAAGGACAAGTAGTTCCTTAAAACTTTTAAGTTATTGTTCCTGTTAATCATTTATTCAAAACCATTTCCTATTCTAAACCAATTAAAACCCCTTTACAAATTATTTACATGTTTCTTCACTAGCCCTAATGTCCTCACACACATGTCGATGTGTGCCCATGAAATATGTAACACAGCTCCATATGTAAAAGTTTAAAATTAACATTGGATGAGTGTTTTCTTCCATAATTCTGCCTGCTGTGGTCATAATGAGCATGAATAATTCCCTAGACCATTACAAATAACTCTCTCCAGGGCACTTTAATCCCAGCCTTGATGTCACAACAAATTGAGAATTTCCTTTGAAGTCCGAGGCAATGAGACCATGTAGATATTGCTGCACATCTTAGCGTGCACATGAACTAAAACATAAATGAGGCACAGAGAGTCGTGATGCGGACTTTCAGGTTCTTCTTGCTGAGGAAGCCCTGTCCCTGGTCAGAAGTGGTCTGGATTTGTCTTTTGTTTTCACTATAAAACTATAGTGGACCTTCATCTACATCTTTACCTTCCTCTTCATCTTCTTCATCTTCCTCTTCTCCTCCATCTTCTTCTTTATCTTCATCTTCTTCTTTATCTTCACCTTCCTTTTCCTCTTCATCTTCATCTTCATCTTCATTTTCCTCTTCTTCTTCTTCTTCCTCTTCCTCTTCATCTTCAACATCCTCTTCATCTTCATCTTCATCCCCTTGGTGGTATGTTGTCACACTATACCCCCACTTGACTACAATTTCCATGGAACTAGGGGTCTTGCTTCTCTCTTCGTTTGACTAGACCCCCAAAGCCAATCCAACACCAAATATAATAATCCTAAAATAATTAAAAAATATAAATCCTAAAAAGCAAAATAAAATAAAAAACCAAAAAAAAATAATATTGGCAAACAAATGAATAAAGCATTCTTCATGAGGCCTCTTAGCCATCCTTGTACCAAGAGCTTTACTTCTACGTGCCCAGAAATGCTTAGACTCCATTGGTGAATTCATGTTTATTTTGTACAGCAAGTCTTTATTGCAGGGTTATTAGCGAAGCACTTTCTAATTGCTTCATAACCTTTTTTCTGTAACCCTTGGATAGCACTCTTCACTTTCCAACTTTGTAATAAAGTTCGTTCGTAGACACTCTTGGGGTTCCTAGTATAGTGGCTTAAAAAAGGCAGGCACGTATGTTAGTTTTTTATGGTAGGGCCACACCTGTTTTTGTATCTTCTTTGATGATTTGCATGACTATGTGACTTGTCTCAGACAATAAAATGTGTGCAGCAGGGAAGGGTCTGATTTCTGGGGAAAAGCTCTAACAGCCAGTGCACCTGTTGGTGTGGTTCCCACCTCTAGTGACGGTGGGTGCTGTGGCTTGCACTGGGATGGCACCCTTGATGCATAACTGTTTCACTTCAGAAATATTTATTCTCTTCATGTTAAAAACATGTCCCACTATCTGAAAAGAAAATATATGGACAAAGATTTAGCATTAGATTATAGACTATACATATTTTAAAAACCACATTTATCAGAACTGGAATTTGGAAATGGAATTTGGAATTTTTAATAGTGTTTAATATTTTTTACACTGAAACTAGAGTGTTAATAATACTGAACTAACAGCTATGCTTTGGGGTCATCACAAAAATAGAAGAGTTTTACAGACAGTGCTGTTAGCCTTCCAAAAATCTTTTCTTTCTTTTTCTTTATGATAAGAAAGGTGGTATTTACAGAGCAGAAACATACCCAGTTAAAATGTTTGGTTTTTAAAGGTTCTAGAGAGCTAGGTACCGAACATTTTAGGATCATCATTTCTGTTATTAATTTACCAAAAACCTCCTTCCATTCTAAACTAAATAATACTAATTGGTAAATTCCTTAAGGGTTTCCTCCCTGGCCGTACTTTTCATGTGCAGGCAGTCCCGTACTGGATAGGAAGGATCTGGACAAGCTGTTTAAGGGGGGGGCAGTTTGGCTGACTTCTCTCAGTATCCTCTGTCCTCCTCATGTGCCCTCTTCCCGGCTACCTGCCTGGAGGACAGATGGGATGACCAGAAGGGGATCAGGCAGATTACAACTGTGAGGGGAAACAATCATATGCTAAGAATGGCAGAGAAGGATGGCTGTACCGTCCCTGAGCTGTTTTCCCCTGTCGTTACTCTTTCCCTAAGAAAAGAACCCCTTATATAGGTCAGTGAATTAGGTTCTTGCCTATCTGTTACCACGCAGCCAAAAGCAATGAGTAACTTGCTAACTACTCTCTGCACAGCTTGGGAGAAAATAATCAAAATTTTAAATCCATGAACTTAGTAATATACCTTAAAATTAAATTTCTGGGATTAAAAATAAACATATCCTGTGTTTTTTGCCCCCACCCCCACCCCACCCCCACTCTCCTTGTCATTTACCACTGTGGGCTGCAAGGAAAGTTTAATCACAGTAGGTAGCCTTAGTTTAGAAAGTTCTAGATTCCGTAAGAAACACAAACTATATTTAATATATATTAAAGAATTTAAATGTATCCATTTTATGCAAAGTCTTTAGGTAGAACATGTAGTTAGTGACCATCATGCAGTAGAATAAAACTGTGTTGTAATAGTGGATCTTTTGTTTGGTTCCAGTGTACTCTTAGGCAAGTTGCTTAAAATTTCTATGTTTCTTTGTCCTCATCTGTAAAATGGTAATAACGCTTATTTTATGGAATTATTATGATTAATGGCAATACTTTCCTAAATGGATGCTCAGTAATTGGTAGATGTTAATTTTTTCTTATGTGTTTTCAGGTATAGATATTGTTAAAGAACTTTTACTAGGGAGCCCATCTAGGGATGGAAGATTCATTTGACTTTGAAAAAATGATCCCTTTTAGCCAGGTGATAATTCCTGAAGGAAAGACATTATTCTTTTTTTCAACAGAAGATATTAAAATCTATCCGTATTGAGTGTGCTACTACAAAAAAGGAGGTAACAAAAACATGGGGTATGTTTTATCTAACTCTAGAGAAATTCAGAGAAAGGAAGTCATCAAGGAAAAAGACAGAGGCTGTAGAGAAATGATCACTTACTTGAAACTGATGTACGTTGCCCATTGCCTGTATTGACCACCATTTTACATCCATGCCCAACGGCCTTTAGAGTCTGAAAAATCTGGAAAATGAACACTTCACTTCCTATATTTTCTTATAGGTGGGGTTCTTATGGGTCTTAGGAACTGCTGTTTGCATGCACTCATGTGAGATGTAAAACGTGGAAATAAAGCAGAAGTCCTCTTTCATTTATGTTTAGGTACTTTCTGTTTGCAACACTGTAAGGAAATGGGAACTTTCTCCAGCATCACTGAAGCCCGACCTCTGCCCTACAGGTGTTTAGAGGCTACTGTGTTGACGGCTGCAGTAATTCCATCTTGCCTACTGATAAATCACAAATTCAGTGAATTTTTAAACTCGAACGTTTCCGTGATGTTTTCTTTTTCTTTTTCTTTTTCTTTTTCTTTTTCTTTTTTTCTTTAACAGCTTTATTGTGGTATAGCTCCTGTACAGTAAACTATACATATTTCACATGCACAATTTGATGAATTTTGATAGATGTGTACACCTATAAAGCCACCACCATAATCAAGATAGCTAACATTTCCATCACTCCCCAAGAGGTGCAATTTTTGAACTCCCAATTTATCCTTTCCCTCCCCCTTTACCCACTGGCAGTCATAAGTTTGTTCTCTATGTCTGTGCGTCTGTTTCTGTTTTGTGTCTCAGGCAGGAGCCCCCCCTGGTGGTCAGTTTTAAAGGTTCTGGGAGTCCTGCCAGGGAGGACCTGGAAAGGGCGCAAAAACTCTCCCTGACAACCTGCAATGAATTTGTGAGCAGCAACTTTCAGGAATTAAATGTTTTTGTGTTAAGGTATCTAGAGTAGTTTGGTTTCCCTACTGAACCCTGATGGAGATTACCTGAAACCAAGAGAGCACTTTGAAATGCAATTCTTTTTTCTTACAAATTAAGGACTTTCTTCTTCTTTCCACACTGTTTCTGCTTAGCTCTGCTTTCCAACCACTATCCATCAACATCACAGTTTCATTTTAAAAGCGTTGTCAAAGCTGTTTTTATAGAAAATTCACAGTTTAAAAGTGTTGTATCTCTGCTCCCACACTCCTACACTCACTCACTCTACCTGTAACAACTGTTTTTGTTCTAATAAACAGCATATTTTGCCTCTAAAGAGATGTTTCTGGCAAATAAAAGTTGCCTTAGATTGACTAAAGGTAAATGAGAAATTCTTTTACCTAGATACTGCCATTTGTGATGAGAAGATATTATTTGATCAGCGAATTTCCCTGACATTTTATTTCCAAAAGTTTTAATAATGTCCCAATCAAGAAATCAAAAAATATTTAACATAATTATGTGTATACAAGCATTTCACTTTTGTTTGGTTGTGCCAGGGTAGATGGAAGGAAGGAAGGAAGAAAGGAAGGGAGGAGGGAAAGAAGGAAGGAAGAAAGAAAGGAAGGAAGGAAAGAGAAAATTTATAGAGTAGAAATATACGAAAAGAATATTTGCAATTACAGAAATAAAAATGTTGAACTTGACATAAGGCTAACAAAATTAAGTATGGAAAGGCTACATATAAATATATAATCCACCGCAAGATGCATCTCACCACTCCCACTGGTATTCACATCACCCTGGTGTGGTCCTCTCCCAAATTACACCAGGGTAGATCTACGTGACCAGGAGGCTAACAGAAGTGTTAGGAGGTCACTTTGAGATCCGGTTGTGAAGACGGCCGGGAGTTCTCTCCTGGGCTCCTTGCTTGCCTGCCCTCTTGGTCTTTCTCTTTCCTTCCTCACTCACTCTGGGGAGGCCAGCATGCAGTCAGGGGAACCCCCCTATGCAGAGGCTCAGAGAGCAGGGAATTGAAGCCCCTGACACTCAGCCCTCTGAATGAGTTTAGAGGAGATTGTCAGGCACCTTCAGGTGACTGGACCCACAGACAACGTAAGTGCAACTTGTGAGAGACGCAGAGTCAGAACCACCCATTAAGGCTCGTTGGGATTCCTGACCCTTGGAAAATGCATGAAATAATACACATTTGTCCCCAAGTTTCAAGGCACTTTGTTATAAGCAACAGATAACTAATACAATGTATAAATATAAAACTTGGTCTATGTGTATCTGCATGTGTGTATATATAATATACAAATATCTATGCATATACATTTACATTTAACTTACATAAATGTTGCGGATTAATGTTAAATATAAACATTTAATTCAACACTGGTTTCAGTGCAGCATTGGAATTGATAGCCAAATGCCTTAAAGTAACTTAACCTATAGACACCTACTGCCATCTCTTGGTGATTTTAATCACTTCCATGCTTAGTTAGCGATTTTTTTTTTTAGGGTGATCTATATTTGGAATATACACAAATATATTCCAAGCCCTTGAATATCAGCTATTTTATACAGCAAAATATTTTGTTATTCATATTATTTAGTTAAATAAAACCTTATCTTAAGGAAAATATACATTCATTATAATGTCACAGTTTCTCAAAATGTCTTCTTTTTGCTATACATATTTTAAGTTAAAAGTCTCCTTATGTAAAGTTTTTAATTTTATGACCACTGGTTTCTAAATCATTAATAAAAGCAAACTTTTTTCAACCTAGTTTTTGTGCAAAGTGCATTGCTTTTTTCCCCCTAAGTCTTATAGAAGTTGGATAAGCTGACAAGGGCTGTGAGTAATGAAGAGATAGTTTGTTAACCAATTGCATTATTCTAAACAATGGTTAATTAATGGATTTTTCTTTTACTGAGTAAATTAAAATATAATTTATGGCCTGTGTAGTATTATATCAATTACTTGTAGAGAACCCTTAAACATAAAAATGCAAAGTTCACACCAACAGTTGGAAAAATATTAGACCCTGCTTTCACAAAACTTTCTGAAGAGAATGAAATGGAAAACCATCATGGATGCCATGATACGCTCTGCCCCAACTGTCGTAAGGAATAGAAAGCAACTCTCAACTTATCCTCAACATTTCATACAGAAGACTTCTCTTTTAGAACAGCTATTCTGGTGACACCTAAGAAATGTTTATGTTCCACAGTATCAAATCACTCTCAATTGTTGCTTTTTATTCCCGTGCTTTATCTTCTATATTTCTTTTATTCTGTACACAGCTTGTCACATTTTGAGCTGTTGCCATGTATTTAATAATGGTGAGATTGAGTATCTCAGAAAGAACAAAGCAAGATGGAATTGTGCAACAGCAAAAATGACAGATAAATAGATAGGAAGATGGATAGATAGACAGATAGATAGACAGACAGACAGATAGATAGTTGGATAAATAAATATCCCACTTGCGAAGATTAGAATGAAGACTCTAAAAGCAACACTAAATCCAACTCAGGCAGATCAAATTTATTTTCTTGTTAGTCTGTCTTCTCCTACCGATAAATCTTTCTGTCCCAGTGGGCTAGTCATTATAGATAATTGGTTAGTGTGTTATTTCCATGCTGAGTAGAATAGTTATGTTACTAAAAGCATTTTTTATAGGCAGTATATTGACACTTGCATAATTTAAGAAAAAAATGAATCTCATAAAACACCTGGTATTCATTAGTTCTTTTTATCTGTGTGTTTCCTGCTCAATATTTTGATCACTTACCCCCTTCTGTGTAGATGACAGAAGAAAAATCTCTTTCCTGAGTGAAAATTTGTATCTGTATGAGGTGCACATACAGTGCATTGCAGGACATTTATTTTCCTACTGTTCCTCCTTAAAGCTGAAGATGAGGTTGAGCTAGTCAAGTATGTATGAAAGCGTTGATTGGGAAGAAATTTATGAGAATCCAATCAACATTATCTCGTTTTAGACTTACGTTTTTTGCCATCTTATGGGAATTGTGGCTGAATCTGTCGGAAAGAAATTAGCAAAGACTCAGGGATAATTTCATAATGTACAATTAATGAGCAATTTCCTTTGATGGCTCTTTTACAAGTGTTGGATAATATAGGAAATTATCCACAAAGGACATTCCATTCTCCTGTTTATAATTAAACTTGATGTTGTTAACAAATATTTTCTTGCAACTATACTGACCTTATAAACGTGTGTTTGAAAACCAGCATAATAATCTGTTTAACAATGGATCAATTTGCACTTACCAGGAACTGAAGGGCACGAATATAGTAGTTTTTGACATGATACTGTTTTTCTAAAATTTCTTATGTTGAAATGTGAAGATAATTTAACATAACATATATTTTATTGCAAATTATACAAAGGAGTGCGAGTTTATATACATAGAAATCAGTAGTAATTATGTTTATATATTGTATCAGTAATCATATTTAGTGACTCCAACTGGCCAACTGCCTTGGGGCCAGTTATATATTTTGGTAAATGTTTACATCTAGCCTTTTAGTTTGTTCTAATTGTTGTTACTGTGTTCTGTCAAGTAATGTTTATTTAGAATAAAAGAATAGTAGAAATTGATGTTGATTATGGGAGCCACAGCTGTAATTTAATTTGTGTTCATTATTAATAGGTCAGACTGTGCCAGAGACAAATGTCTACACAGTGAATGTTCAATTAGTCTATTGAACACATTATTCAATAATTGTTTAGGACATGATGAACCTCCTGAACTTTATATATGCCTCCAGAGAATGGCAACTGGTAGTCTATGGAAATAGAATAAATTACAAAGATGAAGTTACAAGAATCTTTGGGGTGATATTAACACATGGCAGCATGGAAGACGTCCTCTGATCATAAAATGAAAGCAAAAGAAAAAAAGCTGAATGAGATGGAAGGGAAAAAAGGACAACAAAATACATTTAGAAAGTGGAAATAGAGAGAGGTGTTTCCAAAATATATTGATATCTATTTCGCTTTGTGAATTCTGAGGGGTAAAGGTGTGGTGGGTAAGCGGTAGGATGAGACGACATCACTGGAATCAGTTGATGGGCTGAGTTCTGTGCTTGGAACCCACTTGTTTGTTCAGTCTTCATTCATTCATTCATTCTTTCAGTGAGTAAGAATTCAGCATGTCCCATATTCCAGACACAGTTTTAGGCATTGAGTATTCCACGGTGAACGAACAGACATCTGCTCTCTTGGAGTAAAGTTTCATTTGGTATTGCTTCCTGTTGCAAGAGTTTCACTTGTCAGATGTGATAAAGTGTTTACCTTACAAAGGTAATGAGGGAGAACTCCCCCATGGGGGTGGGCTTAAAGGCAGTGTCATTATAGTAATCTGCTCCTGAGTGACACTTGAAGATTAACTTAGTTAAATTAGTTGCAATACTTGTTTCTACTTTGAGATTCCTGTTAGCCCAACACGTTGGGGTCTACTTGTCAATTTAGTTTGGGGATGGTTTTTGTCATAAGTCACCTTCAGGCAGACTTCTCCCCAAATCAGTAAGTATGCCATTTTCCCTTAGTGAATGTCTCTGGCTTACTGTTGCTCATCCTCATTTCCCTCCTGGTAATGGCCTTGATCTCAGGATGGATGAACAATGGTGCCCAGTAGAGGGTCAGAAGAATGGCTATCTTCCATAATCTCAGAAAGTTGCCCTGATGGCCCATGTTACGTGGCAATTTTCACCCTCAAAGTGGAAGAATCTTCACATTGAGGAAGTGAGGAGAGAGACTCAGTGTAAACTCTTAGAAAGACCCAGGGGTATAGATTCCTCAGTTACAGGAACACTCTCCCATGTCTCTAATTCCCTTGACCTAATGACATGGTAAGTACCACTGCAAGTCTAAATATAACTTCCAGAATCATCTGGGTGAATAGCTTTTGCCTTCATTTCATAGCCCTAAGTTTAGTAGTATTGACATTATTGAACTTCACTACAAAACAGTGATAGTTAAGAAATATACCCAATCTTTTATTTTCCACCTCTACCACCACAATTTTGCGTTTTGGAAAGTGGCTTAGTACAAAGAACCAACCACCTTTCCCTTACGGTGTTGGCAAGACTCACTGCCCACTCTTACTCAGAACTTCCATAAGACTCACTGTGACGCCCTTGGTTGCCTAAGTCCAAACACAGACATTTTCCCTTGCACCTGAACTTGCTGACAAGGTCAGACACAGATTGTCAAATTCCCTGTTCTTTGTCTGAAATGATTAACTGAGATTAGAACCAATTTTTCCCTGAAACTAACTGGACACAGAGGTAAAAACATTTCTGTACAGCTAATTTACCAGGACTTCCTCGTTTTGCAAATCAATTCCAAGTGCAAACCACAATACCTGTAGCGTCTACTCCTCTCATAAAGCTTAAGGCAAAGCCATCTGCTGAGACAGTGTGATCTCGGATCTGAGGTCCTCTCCTATTGCAATAGGCTGAGTGAGATCAATTTCTTTACCTGTTTGATTTTTGCCCTTGGGGATGTACTTGAACCAAGCTCTATTAGCCTGTATGAGCTATGGATGTTAGTTAAGATAATTGTCATTGTTAAGTGTATCATATATCAATAATCACATTTTTCCTTGCGCAGCTCTAAGAATGATGAGGTACGCCCAGTCCAGTGAGGTGTCTGTAGCTTGTATCTAGGCAGTGCTGTGTGTTTATAGACCTAATGATTGCAGAAGGACAAATATCTTGCTTTTATTTAAACGTTATCACCAACACCTGTGTTCCTTTTAGACTATTACTAGTCTTTCTATTGGTTATCCTAATAGTGCTGATTTTATTCTACATCCTTCAAATAAAACGTTAAAAAAAAAAAAAAACACTCTTGTCTATGCCTGAATTTTACTTCAACTCACAGCTACCACCGGCATTTGTCAACGTAGTGGTTGGATCCCATTCCTGGCCAGCGTTTAGAGGGAAAACAGACCATGGAGAACTGTCTCTTCATTTCTCTAAATTGCAGGAGCAATTTCTCTATCTGGCCTTCAGCAACCTAAGACTAAATGCAGAAATGATTCAAGCCACAGAAATAAGAAAACTGAGTAAATTTTTCCTAATAGCAGTGAGGCTGGTGACCTGGAATCAGACTTGCTCCGTCATCTCTTGTGATATCAACAAGGCAAAAAGACGTGAGCACCACTCTCCAACATGTTTACCTTCAGTCGACATCAAGTTTTCCCAGAGCACCCTCCCTCCTCTGTGGTAATCTGTTCTAGGTTCTAAGAGACAATAGGACAGGCTTTAGATGCTCCATTCCTACGAAGGACTAACTGTATTTCCTAAAGAGGTGACTTTGACAGTGAAATGATAAAATAGAAGTATACTGTACACTGAAATAGGGCCTGGCATATACTGCCTTCCCAGCAAATATTAATTCTATACGTGCGCACACATACACACACGATGGTCTGGCCCCTGACTTTACTTTTAAAATCAAAATAATGTCTGCACTGTCATTAGCTTGCCTGTACCTAGGCTTTCAAACATTCCATGTAGCATCTGTCTGCTTTCCTCCACTTCAATGTTCTCGAAAAATAAAAGGTCATTTACCATTAATAAATTATATCCATAGGGCAAAGGGAAAGGCATTTACTTGGAGTTATTAGCTCATGTTTATCCAAGTCACATTCAGATGCAGTCCTTTCCACAAGCCATTGACATTTCCAGATAAATGAGATAACACATTTCAATGAATATGGGGAAAGTCAACTCACCAGAGGCTACAGGGAGGAATTATGGGGAAATTCATTTTCCCTGCCTGTTGCCTTTCATTAACAAAAATGAGGAACTGAGATCATTAAAGAGCTGGTTGAGAATTAAAGAGGAAAATAACAGTGTTACCAAGAAAGCAACTCTTGAAGGATAATATGATAAATTAGCAAATACTCTATAGGCCTATTTCTGCTAATTCTCATTAAAGCACAGATCTCAGCATTGAGAATTCTGGCAAAATATTTGGCAGGACAACTAATGATGGATATTTTACGTAACATGCCTTTTGAATTCCGACATATTGGCCTTATATTTTAAAGAACATGCTGAGAAAAACATGGTAAAAGATATATTGTTTCTCAGGGAGTAAACTCAAAAGAAAGGGTTTATCAGAACACTTTACAATACTTCCACTTGATCTTATAATCCTGTAATGTCAACAGAGAGGGACAAGGGACTAGTGAATAAAATACGCTTTGTTTCTTCAAATCACAAGAGAGTAATGTGCCTTGTGTCACCTGGTTGAGATCTTTCCTAATAAATTGCAAATCCCTCATTTTTAGTAACATTCTTCCAAAGACTACAGAAAAAGGATAAAAGAATTGAAAGCTTCAGTATTGTTCTAAACCATAAATCCCACTCAATTCTTCCTAGCAGCTCGGGTCACGATAATAAGGTCTGAATGGCAGCTTTTAGAAAGTTCTATACATTAAGTTAATGGACATAATTTAACGTGCTTTTAATGCCTGCTGATTAATGAGAAGACTTTGTAAGATTAAGCATTAATCAGTACATAATAGTCACACTCTGCACATCTTGTGTGTTTTCTGTTCTTCATGTTTAAGTAGGACATAAAATAATGTTGCTATTCAAATCCCCCAGCATTAATAAATGTATCTACAGAGTTTGGAAATAAAGGTAATCCTTGCAAAAGAAACAAATAAGCAGTGGCACATAATAGTATTAGAAATTAAAGTATATAATAATAAATTAAATAATAATAAATTAAGTATTTTTGTCAGTGACCCTAGAATGCCTGCACGTGTATTAAGCAGTTGAACAAAAACTTTAATTAGAATGAATGAAGAAAGTAGAAAACATTAATTGATGTCAGAATAGAGTTGTGTTCAATTGACAAAAAAGTAACAAACAATATACAATATACAAACAATACTACGTCATCTTCATATCGTATACAGAGAAAAATAACCTAAAATACATGCACTTAGAATTTTTCTCCCGCTGTCTGGGAAACAGAAAGAAATAGGTGGTTCAGGACCCAGAAGCTGAGCGCTTGAAAATGCCCTGGGAGGAGTTTGAAAACCTGGACAGGATTAGGATCTCTTCAACTACCACATCCTTTGTGCTGATTCCTGCCCTCCCAAGTCCACTTTTTCTCAATACTTAGAATTCCCAAGGAATAGGATGATAGAACAGATGGTCCCTAATTTGATTTGTTCAAAGCGTGTTTCCTGAACGTCTAACCTACTATATGCCAGGCAGCAATGAAACAAAAATAATCAGAATCAGAATTTTTTAATCTTTGTGATTGCAGAGTTTTTTTTTAAATGAAAATGTTTGTCATCAGAATTGGCATGTATACACCAAACACATATATGTGTGTAGAGGACAGCATGTGTCTATGTATTAATATTAAATAACTGATGGTGTTCCAGGAATTACCCCATAGTGAGTGACCGATGAATCAGAAATCTCTACTTTTTGTTTTAGTTCTTTGGAAGGTTTTTGAAACTCCGACTATGAAAATACAAACATGCAATTTTAAAAATCAGAACAAAATTTTTGGCTAAGAGACATAGATATTGAGATTACTGGAAGCTCCTTTTAGATCCTAAAATACCACTCGGGTATCATTTGTTACCGTGAGCCTCGTAACTGGCTGGAATTCATAGACTGACTCCCGGAACTGGGAAGGGTGCTTCCTCGGGCTGGCTGTGCACAAGCTAAGAAAGTGTCTCCTCCCTTATTCATTATGAAGGGCAAGATCGGCAGGGAAATTGAGCTCAACGAAGCATCATAAAGACAACCATGATATAAATCATTTGAAGCAGTGTCTAAAGGAAACTCCAAAAATATAAATGCCAATTTTAAAATGTTTTCCCTATGAAAGAGGAAGAAAAACTAAGGAAAACCCTTACAAAGCCAAGTAGAGTTAAACCTTCTTGTTTTGGGTCCAGAATGTTAGGCAAAAGACTTACTGAATTTCTCTTTGCTTTTTTCATGTTGTGGTGGAACTATTACTATTATTACTATTATTATTACTATTATTATTATTATTACTATTATTATTATTATTATATTGTTACATGGAAAATATTTCAAGCCTAAAAGAAGTTGAAAGAATAGTTAAAAAAAACCTGTAATTCCTTCACTTAGGTTACAATTGTTGATACATTTGACTATCTTTTGTGCTCCATGTTTGTGATGTGGGTTGTTGAATTTGTGGAAGCAGTTCAAGCTGGAGACATCTTAACTTTTCACCCCTGTGTTGACTTTGCAATGTGTCACCTTGGCTACACTGAACTACATTTCCCAGAATCCCCTTCCATTTGCTTCCGATTAGGCTGGACCACAAGTTTCTTGTAGAAGGCTTGAATTTTGTAACTTAGGGCATCCTGTGAGATATAGAGACCTGGATCCTGGGGCTGATGTGATACAAAATTACCCCATGCACCTGCTATTCTGTTGTGTTTGCTTATCTGATACCTATATTTTAGGTCTAAGTAAATAAAAATATTTCTTGAGAGCTATTATTTCCTGTAAGTCTTTTCTTAATTCCACAATTAAAGCCACTGTATCAGTGGTATTGTACTGGACAGATGGAGGTCAATGGTGGACTGAGAAGATGAAAAATGATGCTATTATAAATAATATTTTCTTCATTTTATTAGTCTCAATACTTCTATGAAGAGAAACTTACTCATCAACTATTTGGATACCCAGGCTTACAGCTTATTTAGGAAAGTCAGGATAAAGACTGATTTCCTGTTTTCAAAAAAGACTTATTTCTTTAGCAAAATCTGTAGTGACAAATCAGTGTTTTGTTTAAGTACAATTATAAAATCATTAAAACATTTGATATATTTAAGTTCACTGCAAGTGTTACCCTGATTGATACATAAATTATCCCCGATAACTTTTTTTTAAATGAAGTACAGTCAGTTACAATGTGTCAATTTCTGGTGTACGGCACAATGTCCCAGTCATGCATATACATACATATATTCCTTTTCATATTCTTTTTTATTAAAGGGTATTACAAAATATTAAATAGTTTCCTGTGCTATACAAAAGAAATTTGCTTTTTTAATCTATATATATATATATATATATATATATATATATATATATATAATGGCTAACATTTGCAAATCTCAAACTCCCAGATTTATCCTTGTAATAGAAGATTTCAAGCTGATTCCCAAGTGGTTTGAAACACCAGTAGTCTTTTTTATTGAGGTATAATTGATAAGTGAAAAGTGTATAATTTAAGCTATACAACTTGATCTTTTGATATAATTAACCATAAACAAACTAGTAAACATATCCATCACCTCACATATTACTATTTTCTCTTCTTGTGTGTGATGAGAACACTTCAGATCCCCTCTCTTCATAAATTTCAAAGATACAATACAGTATTGTTAACTATAGTCACGTTGCAATGAATTAAATCTCCAGAATTTGTTCATAACTAAAATCTTTTACTCCTTTTACCAACGTCTCCCCCTTTTCCACCCTTCCCAGCTCCTGGCAACCACCAAGCTACTCGTTGCTTCTGTGAGTTTGACAGTTAGAGTCCACATATAAATGGGGTCATGCTGTATATCTTTCTTGGGTTATTCCACTTGGCAAAATGTCCTCCAGGTTCATTTCAGTCGTCCCAAATGACAGGATTTCCTTCTTTTCTAAGGCTGAATAATGTTCTGTGTATATATATATATATATAATATACATATATATATATATAAATCTATATATACACATAAACATATATATACATTACTAGATTTTTTTTAATCCCTTCATCTGTCAATGCACATTTAGCTTGTTTCCATGTCTTGGCTATTGTGAATAGTGCTACAACAAACATAAGAGTACAGATATCTCTTGAAGATACTAATTTCATTTCTTTGAAGTATATACCCAAAAGTGAAATTGCTGGATCATACGGCAATTCTATTTTTTTTTTTTTTTGAGGAATATCCATACTGTTTTCCATAATAGCTGTATACTAGTTTACATACCTACCAACAGTGTACAAGGGATCTGTTTTCTCCACATCCTTGTCAAGACTTACTTCTTGTATTTTTGGTCACAGTCGTTCTAACAGATGGGAGGTGATACCTCACTGTAGTTTTGTTTTGGGTTTCCCTGATGATTAGTAATTTGGGCACCCTGTCATATGCCTTTTGGCAATTTGTGTGTCTTCTTTTGAGAAATGTATATTTTGGCCCTTTGTTCGTTTTTCAATTGGGTTATTTATTTTTGGCTATTGAGTTATATGAGTTCCTTACATATTTTGAATATTAACCTCTTATCAGATACTATGGTTTGCAAACATTGTCTCCCCATTCTATAGGTTGCATTTTCATTCTGTTGATTATTTGCTTTGCTGTACAGAAGCTTTTTAGTTTCATGTAGTCCCACTTACTTATTTTCGCTTTTGTTACCTGTGCTTTTAATGTCATATCCAAAAAAAAAAAAAATTGCCAAGAAAATTTTCCCCTGTTTTCTTCTAGTAGTTTTATGGTTCCTTGTCTCATGTTTAAGTCTTTAATCCATTTTGGGTAGATGTTTGTGTATGGTGTGATATAAGGGTCCAATTCATTTTTATGCAAGCAGATACCCAAATTTTCCAACACCATTTATTGAAGAGACTATTCTTTCCCCCATGTGTGTTCTTGACACTGTTATTGAAGATCAGTTGACTGTAGATGCATGGATTTCTCTGTAGGCTCCATTCAGTGTCATTGGCCTATATGCTTATTTCATGTCAGAACCATACTATTTTTATTACTGTAGTTTTATAATATATTTTGAAGTCAGGAAGTATATAATACTTGTGTATTTTTTTTTTTTTAAGATTGCTGTGGTTGTTCGGGGTTTTTTATGATTTTTTTGTTAGTTTGTTTGTTTGTTTTTTGTTTTACTATTTTTATAAAAATTGCCACTGGGATTTTATGACAGGCATTGCACTGAATCTGTAGATCACTTCCTGTAGTTTGGACACTTTAACAATATTGATTCTTCTAATCTGAAAACATGAGATGTCTTCCAATTTTTTGTGTTGTATTTAATTTCCTTCATCAATGTTTATAAATTTTAGTTTATAAGTTTTTTACATCTTTGGTTAAGTTTACTCCTATTTTATTCTTTTGTTGCTATCATGAATGAGATTGTTAGTTATCTGTGGATAGAAACTTGACTGAGTTTTGTATGTTGAAACTTTACTAAATTAATTTAATTGGTTTTAATGGCTTTTTTGGTAGACTCTTTAGGGTTTTCTGCATATATGATCCTGTCATTGGCAAGTAGATAATTTTACTTATTCACTGGGTGCCTTTTATTTCTTTTTCTTGCCTAATTGCTCTGGCTAGGGCTTCTAGTACTCTGCTGAGTAGAAGTGACAAGAGTGGGCCTCCTTCCCTTATACCAAATCTTAGAGAAAAAAAATTTAGCTTTTCTCCATTGATTATAATGTAAACTGTGTACTTTTCACATGTGACTTTTATTGTGTTGTGGTAAGTTCCTTCTATTTTGTTGAGAATTTTTATTATGAAAAGATGATAAATTTGTCAAATACTTTTTATATACCTATTGCAATGATCATTATTTTTAATTCTGTTAATGTGGTATATCAAATTGATTAATTTGTGTATGTTGAATCAACCTCACATCCCACAGATAAGTCCCACTGGGTCATAGTGTATGATACTTTCAATGCACTGTTGAATTTGGTTTTCTAGTATTTTATTGAGAATTTCTGTATTTATGTTCATCAGAGATAATGGCCTGTAATTTGTGTGTGTGTCTGTGTTATTTTTCCTCTGGCTTTGGTCTCAGGGTGATACTGTCTCATAAAATGAGTTTTAAAACATTCTGTCTTCTATTTTTTGGAAGAATTTAGAGTGGATCAGTATTAATTTGTCTTTGAATGTTTGGTAGAATTCAACCATGAAATCATTGGTCCTGGGCTTTTCTTTGTTGGAAGATCTTTGCTTGCTGACTCAATCCCATAGTTTTAATAGCTTCTTTTCTGTCAGATGGGACAGGATTGTTGCAGATTCTTCTTATACATTTTCTGAACCAGTCTTACAATCAGTTGGTCCCTAAATTATCCTTGGAGATCGTAGCCTTATCAAAAGGGGTGTGCATCGAAAATTAATTGGTCTTTTCAGGATGACACAGCTAATAGTACACTTTAAGACAAAAATGTGTAATGTTTTTATACAATCAAACTCAGGACTCCAGAGGTTTTACTTATCATTTTCTATTATAATCTGAATCTCCCTTCTTCCATCCCTGATTCAAAGATAAAACAATGAGTGAATACGTAATATCACACAATTACTGATTTGCTCTGTGTATTACATATAAAACCAACAGTCTGGGAATGACAATATTAACATTAAATTCAACAATATAATTAGTGATAAGACTTTTCTTTGCACATCTATTTTTTTTCTTACTAGAGTATATTTAGTTAGAGATATGAAATTAAACTAATTATGTTTGAAGTTACTTGCAACTTTTATGATATGTATGTAACTGGAGTTCTGTATTTGGCATGAGCAAGTAAGTTCATACTGGACTGACTCTTGCACACATAGAAACTATAAATGTTGATAAAATGAAGAAAGAAAGCACCTGAAAGAAATAGAAAGTGAATGAAGGCATAATATGGAGGAAATGACAAATGGTAGACAGAAACTGACATGAGATTGCTTGTCTAATGGTTTTGGCCTTTAGTATGAGGGTAGACTGCAGTGGACACTTTGACTACAGAGAGCCAGATAACGCTAGCGTGAAGGACAGAGGGACAAACGTAGAGGAAACCTCAACAACTGAACAATAAGAGGGGATTTCTACAAGGGAGTGACCTAAGATGAATGCCCTAAAGTCTGCTCATCTTATGTTAAAATTTCCCTCTGCAAAATAAAAACAAAAACAAAGGGCTGTCTTCATGCCACCCCCAAAATGTCAGCAAAATTCACAATGTTTAGGATACAAGCCAGCATTTCTTGATAAAGATAAGAAAAACACAGCTCATTCCGAAAAAAAAAAAAAAAAGATAAGGGAGAACATATCTGAGAGGATGCAGAGTAAGCAGCTATTACAGCACTGCTGAATGAGATAAAGGAAACAGTGCTAGTAATAAATGAAAATACAGGAAATCAGCAGGGAAATATAAACTATAGAAGAAACCATATGGAAATTATAATATTGAAGAAAAATATGCATTAGGAATAATGGGAAGGCATAACAGCCTAACTGTTATAAAAGAGGAAAAACAATAAGCTTGGAGAGATATACCAGTAGATATTATACAATATGAAAAACAGTGAAAAATGCTTTAAAATAATGAACAAAACTTAGGCGCCTCTGGAACAATCTTAGAGGGCCTAACACATGCGTGCTTAGAGTCATAAGAGGAAAAGACATAAAAATGGTTCATGAAAAATATTTGAACAAATAATGGCTGATAATTTTCCAAATTTGTTGACAGGTATAAATGTATTGATTCAAGAAGCTGACTGGGCACCAAGAAAGATAAATATGAAGAAAACCGTGCCTAGGCACACTGGTGTCAAACTGTTGAAAATCAAGATATAAAGATCTTGTAAGTAACTGCAGAAAATGCATACTTTGCATACAGTCAAAGCTATTCAAATAATCACTGAATGTCTTATCAGGAATTATGAAATCCAAAAGACAGTGGAGCAAAATATTTAAATTGTTGAAAACAAACAAACAAAAAGTCAAGTGAGAATTCTAAGTTGAACCAAAAATACCTTTCAAAACTGAAGGCAAAATGCATTGGCAGATGACAAAATCTAAGGTAATTTGGTGACAGAAATGTAAAAGAAAGTTACGACAGATACACTTCTTGCTAGATTGCTATGTTTTTATTTTCACACAGTTACTGGTTTTATGAAAAAAGTTGTTATCTTTGATTATTTCCTGGGTAGAAAATTCTATCACTGGTGAAATTCTTAGCAATCTCTCAGCAATATCAAGGCTACGGCACGCGAGGGACTTTGTATATTCCATCTAACACCAGCGGTGAGGTCCTCGGTACCATTCAGCCAGTGAGTGTTAACTTAATAATCTCGCCTTGGAGTCTGCTTCCCTGATCCACGCTTGGTGAGAAAATGAGGTTGGATTTCTTAGAAGCAGTGTATTTGTTTTGTGAGTGCTCTCAGAAGAGCAGTGAGGGACATAGAGTAATATCAGGGGAGAAGAGCTAAGCAAAACTGGGATCTCAGTTGGAGACTTTCTTCCCACTTCAAGACTCTGGAGCACAAAATGCAGCATGGACTTAATCTCACCTTGAGGCCAGGGAGCTGGCTTATTAAGCCCATGCCAGCTACTCACTGACTGAGGTCAGAGGAGATGTGATGGTGGGGTTGGTCTGGGTGTGGCGGAGAACGGCCTCCAGGGAGGACTAGCGCCTGCTTGGCTGAGGGAATGTCTCCAGAGAAAGGGTCAATGAAGGATAAAGCATCTGGTTCTTGTATAAAAGCCCAGGCCTGATTTTTCAGGCGTGACTGTACAAAATGACAAAGGTTTTCCCTGAGAGGCCTCATGGAAGAAAGCTGCCCTCTAAACACCAGACTCAAACCATCGTGGTAAGTGATCGAAGGCTTGACTGTCCTGGCTTATCAGCTTAATGGCCTGTTTTGACAGCTGTCAGCTCTCTCCAGCTCAGCTGAGTTCCTGCCGGTGGGTAGGTCCACCAGCAGCTAAGTGGATCTGAGGAAGTGTCTGGGAGCATCTACACTGCCATTTTTTGTTGTGTTTGTTCACTCTGATTGACGCATCATGTTTGAGATGACTGTTTCTTTTCTCTTCCTGCATTCCAGCATCTCCACTTTTACATGTTAAGTAATTCTAAGGTATATTACTCTCTTTTATCTTAGGATATTTTCATAATTCTATTTGGTTCATTTAAAAGTACGAGATTCTAGGTTCTTTGCTTTGGAGCATGAATTTTTAAGGCCTTTTTTCTTCTTTTTGGAAATGTTTATCTTCTTTTTCATCAACTTTTTATTTTCTTTATAACCTTGTTTAGAATTCAAGAACAGTTCTTCTTTTAATTATTATTGCACACTTTGACAGGGAATAAATGTATCTTGTTTTAAAACGCAGGGCTGCTGGAGTAACTTCTCGAGCATCACCATCTTCTCTTCTGTGATTGACATGGACTGTAAGAAAATATGGCACCTGTTGTCTGAAGTCTCCTCGCTCTGTCTCCCTCCCCATGACTTCTGCATGAATCTTCTCTGTTCTGAACTCCTGTTACCCCTGTACTGCTCAATGTGAATTCTCCTCTGCACTGTCTCTACTCAATAGGAGTCCAGGAAAGGAGATTTGTTGGTTTGTTACAAGAGGCCATGTGATGAAGGTTTCTCAAGACTCTACAGAATACACCACCTACGAGTTGATGTGTGCAGTAAGCTCTTCCCCCTTGCAGCTGCTTGTGACAGAGCGTCTTGCCCCAATTCCAGTGAGTGCTGGTTGGTTATTTTTTTTAAGTTTTCTGTTTTTAGATTCCCTGTTCCTTATCTCAGCTTTCTTCCAAATGGATGCTTATATCGTGCAGATCTTGTAGCTCTCGGTGGTTTGTCTTCACTTTTAGGGGTTCTGAGGAATCCGCATCACTTCTCTTTACTGTAGATGTCTTTAAAGTTTCATTCACTATCCCAGCAACTCTGTCAACTTTAACAGAGAGTTTGGAGAGATTTTAAAACACTGCATTTCCCCCAGAATTCCTCTTACCTTCTTATTTAAGCCCCGAAGAGTTTTAAAAAATTTTTTTCATATTAGTTGTGAGGCCAATGTCTGTAATTGAACTATCTGAAATTAGAAATCATTATTTACCACTGGTGTAAGCCTGGAACTGTACAGACACTAAGTGCATACACTCCTGAACAAGATTGATACACGGACCTGAAGTGTCTGTATCCTGTTTAGTTGAGTTTATGCTTTATGAAAATGTAGTCATTCTCTAGCTTTCATCCCAATTCTAGCCCATCTCCATGCACATTTCTTTGAGAACTAATAAATTACTTTTTATTCCCCAAATGTCCCCCCAATCTCTCGTATCGTCAGACCTTAGCTTATGCTGCTCCCTCTGTCTGAAGAATCCTGCCCTGGTCTCTCTTTTTTTCTAAGATTTCCAGAATCCAGCAAATAAATATATTTTAGTGTAAGAAGGTTCCATGCAATATTTTGAATCAATATATTCTAAAAATATATTTGTATTTGTCTGAAATTCTAATTTAACAGAGCATCTTGTACTGTTATTTGCTAAATCTGCCAAGCTTTCTCTCTTTTCTACCATTGAAAACGCATTAAAGACTCAGGTAGAGATCACCGACTCTAAACAAAAAGACCTTCCCTAAATCTTAAGCTTGAGATACAGATCTGTTTTGTATATGACTTATACACTAAATATATATCCAGACATACAGGGAATATTTACTGGATGAATCTAAGTATGCTTAAATAGGCATATGCAAATTTTTTAAATTCAAGATTTTGAATATATGGCCATAAATTTAATAAAAAGATAATGTAGTGAGGTCACATATACTATTTTATAAACATGGGCTTTAACCTAATTTTAAATAAAGTTTTAAAAATGACCATATTTACTCTTTTTTTCCCAAAAGTATTGATGGTTTTATTGTCCAAAACCCATAAATATCATTTTTAATTGAAGTATAGTGAGTTACAATTTCTAGTGTACAGCATAATGCCCCAGTCATACATGTACATACATATATTCATTTACATTAAAGGTTATTATAAGATATTGAATATAGTTCCCTGTGCTAGAAAGAAGAAATTCATTTTTTTAATCTATTTATATATGTAGTAGTTAATATTTGCAAATCTCAAACTCCCAAATTGATCTCTTCCCACCCCCTTTCCTCCAGTAACCACCATAAGATTGTTTACTATGTTTGTGAGTCTGTTTCTGTTTTATAGATGAGTTCATTAGTGTCCTCTTTTTTTTTTTTTTTTGTAAGATTCCACATATGAGTGATCTAATGTGGTATTTTTCTTTCTATTTCTGGCTTACTTCACTTAGAATGACGATCTTTGGGTCCAGCCATGTTACTGCAAATGGCATTTTGTTATTCTTATTTATGGCTGAGTAGTATTCCATTGTATAAATATAGTCATATGCATTTTAGTTGAAAAATAAAAGCTAAGAAAAATCAAATTCCTTTGAATGTTGGGAGGAAAAGCAAAGATTACTCTCAAGTCACTCTTTAATTCTGTTTTCCAATCACTTTTCTTAGTGAATAAAGCCCTGAGCTGAGTAGTGTCATGAGAAGTTGTTACATGATAACCATCTGTGGAATAAAGTATCTTGATTGTATCCAAGCTGCAAGATATGTTTAAGGAAATAACAACAGTGATATAAATCCTCCCAAAATGTTTCTGAGTTTGATTTCCATTTAATCTTGAATTGGAAATTTAAAAAGACAAAACAAAACAAAATCTTGGTTTTAGAGGAAGATTGCTCTAATGTTGAAAAAGAATCCCTTAGTACCAGAATGTTACCACCCATTCTGCATGGGGAAAAATGAAATCGTCAAACAATGAAACCACCAAGAGAACTATGCTGATCAGGCATGGTCTCTCTATGCAGGACAAATTGCTGCCTCAGGTAGGAATTTTTGGAAGCATGGAGGTCAGAGATTGATGGTCTTTCCAAACCGTACGTAAGGTGACATTAGCTGTCAGAATATGGTTACTCTGATTAAATTGTTAATTGGTTGGCCCTTAGAGGGGTGTTATGGAAGTGAGTCTGTTTCTAAGTATTTGACTGAAGTAAAATGCTGTCACTGATGGGTGTACTTGTTAAAAAAAAAAAGTCATTAATCAATTGATCAGATTAAAATCCAATTTGGGTAACTACTTGATAAATAGTTACAGAATAATTAGTCTTTTCTTAGGTCTGCTGTAAAATTTTATTGTTTCCCCTTTCAGTTTTCACACAGCCAAAGCTGCAGGAGACATCATCAAGGATTGTCCGTTTCTTAACCACAGTTGTTGAAATGAGGCTTCATTTGCCAATAAATATTTTTCAGTTTCAGCATCGGTCAGCTTGATTTCACCTTGGTTTGGTCTGTAAGTCACTTTTTTGAGTCATCTATTGAGAAAATGTTTATCCAGAAGCATTTAAGATTTTGGACAACAAACATGAAAGAACTCTAAGGAAAACAAGCATAACTACAATTATAAGAAAAGAGTAAAAGATTCTTGAACAATGACCCCAAATTGTCCTTGTCTGACAGAAAAGGCAAGTACCATAGATGTCCTGTCTTATATATCCAGGCTTCCATTCCTCTAACTTACATATAGATTATTTCACATTACTGCTTTATGTGAATTATTCACGGTGGTAGGCTCTCCTTTGGACAACAGAAGGACAAACCAAGACGGATCTGTTGTTCACAGCTACTTACATTAAGAAATTCAAATGATTTGTGCTGCCCTAGAACCTGGGCTGCATTGTTCGCTACGTCAGCCAAAGTGATGGACGAGTTCTAGATGACCACTTTGAGTTCTCCCACTCTCACTAATGGACTTAATATCATTAGATGTTTGTTCCACTGACTGTTACTTGTATTCTTAGCAAGGGAGATGATCGTTCAGATCCTTGCAATGAGACATCTTCTTAGGGTACTAGAAGATACCCTTGAGATAGTGTACTGGCCACCCCAAACAATTAGCCCTGGTTCTGAGTTTGTCATTGAAAAGTCTGCTTTCCTTATAGGAAAGAAAACACAGAAGATGAAAAGGGGATATGACCATTTTTAGTGCAGCTATGGTATTTTATTCCTGGAAACTGTCACGACAATCATTAGTATATTCTTTTTCATTTATGTATCATCTACCATAAATATTTTCATTGCTAATGTTAGTGTAACTTTCTGCCAATTTATAGGAATACCTGTGGCTTTTAAAAGGCTCAATCTTTGGAGGAATTTACCTACTATAAAAGAAACACCATGAACAACAGTTAAATGCACTTACTTCACATTTGTTGGTGGATTGATGATTTAAAGTTGGTGGGTTTTACATTATTGAATAAACTCTTGCAAACCTCATTCTCGAAAAGAAAAATGGGAGTTAGTTATAAGTCTGGATTCAATCAGGATATAGTGCCACTTAGATGTTTAAACAGGGAAAGTTTACTATAAATAATTATTCATCTGTAGAATAGGAGACTAACTGTAAGGATGGATATTATAAAGTCTCCTAGGACTAAAGCAGAACACACGAGGAAGGACAAATTGCAGAAGAGAGCTCCATCAGGATGGGATTCTGACCTCGCTGGAGAAGGTATAGATGTAGCCCAGGAGATGGCTGGTAAGATTTCTGGGGCTAGAGTGGGTTCACAGTCACCACGCTAGAAGGAAACAGTCCCTGGAGTGTAGGTGAGTCAAGACTCGTGTGCAGAAACAGAGTATCAGAGCACTGCAGTGAGAGTCCTGGAGTGCAAGATGTCTGTGTTGGAAGTGATCATTGTAACTGGAGAGTAATTGTAATTGGAGGTGTAATTGGCAAGACAGTCATTGTAACTAGGCTGAGATGTAACATCGCCAAGTGCCTGGACGCAGAACACCCCAGGATGTCCCACAGGAGCACTGCTGATGGACTGGGCAGCAGGACCAAGAAAAAAAACCAAAACAGGAATTGAAGTAAGAAACTGTTTCACCTGCAATGTCCCTTTGGCGCCCTCTACTGTACAAAGCACAGCATCAGGCTCACTGAGTAGCGGAAACGCTGAGGCAAGTCCATTTTCACAGAGCAGATAATGAAGGGAGAACTGGAGCTGAGAGACAGTAAGTTGGTAACAAGCACAGGCAGGAACCAATAAAATCTATTCATGTAAATTAAAGACATTTTAAGTTAATACAAAGCAAATTATTTAAAAAAACTTTTTATGAAAAATTGCAATAAATAGTTTGTTAGTCAAAAAAAGGTAAAGAATTTTAAATACATAAAAGGAAAAGAAACAAGTTACAGATATTTAAAAATAAAAAAACTAATTATACATGATTTTATGATTATAAAACTGGAAAATGCAAACAAATTATTACAATTAAGAAGAGTCCAGCAAGTTTTCTAAATTTAAGATCAATATACACAAATCTATTATCTTTCAATAAACCAGCAAATATAGAGAGTCTGGAATTTTTACAGAACAGAGTTTTAAAAACGTAGTATCTGACAAAGCTGTGAAATATTTTCTATAACAAAGTCACACAACATTAAAGAATGTTTTAAAAGAAATATAATTCAATGGAAACCTATATCATAGTCATATACAAATACTATCCCTGAAATATCAGTACTCTTTTCAAAGTATTTTATAATTTAAATTCATTTAAAATAAAATTACTAAAGGTTTTTCATAGACCCAGATTATAAAATACCTATGGAAAAAAAAAAACTAGTTGCACAGAAGAGCCAAGGGGATTGTAAAGAAGAACAAGGTAGAAAATTGCTAAATCAAATATCAAAACATGAGCATTATTATAACTGAGACATTGTGGGGAATTCCCGCAGAGTTGTTTGTACCAGAAGAAAAGATGAATCAATGAAACACAGCAAATAGCCCAGATCAGAACCCACACGCATATTTGCAACCTGATATCTGGCATGTCATTACTTATCAGCTGGACAAGTGAGTGGTATTTCTGCTTTCACGGATGATCTGTATGAGGCAAAAAAGATGAGACTGAATGATGAACATTGCTTTATTGTCCTCTGCCTTGTTATGCTGTAATGACAAGTCAGAGACCTACCTCTTCCTTCCGTGGGGGCTGCATTCTTCCATCAGTGATGTTTAAATTCGCTTTCTTCCTGTAGAAGTTGTCTGAGGCTTCTGTGAGTGACTTGAAACTCACAAGCCCATCTGTGGTTGTGATTTTTCATCTAGTTTGTCACCGGGGGAGCCCTTCACCAACCATGGATATTTTTCCTTGGCTCTGAGAAAGCTGACAGCACTGTTACTTTATTTTTCCCATTCCATTTTCTCTGTTGCTATTTTTTGGGACTTTTAGTGGAAAATCATTACACTTTCTGGATTCAACTTCCCTTTTTGATACATTCTCTTTCCTATTCTTTTGTTGATGTTTCGTCTCCCTCCTGTGATGCCACACACGCCGCTTCACTGATGGTCTTATCATTCATGCTTTTTAGAATGGCCTCAGTTTCTTCCTTGTTCTCTAACTGTTCTGTTTTTGATCATTTTGGCCTGAGTTATCATTCAAATTTCTCTGATAAAATATGTAACTTAATTTCCTATTCTACTGTCTTTGTTGATTAAGCAATTATCTATTTAGTGACCACAATTGTCCAGACACCCTTCTAGGACCTCAGGATACGTTCGTACAAATTGAAATGGCCCCTCTCCTCATGAAACGTAATCTAAATTCCTGAAGGACATCTGCTACTTCCAGGGTCAATTTCTCAACTTGTTTATCTTTGTCCTCCTCTTCTGTGCTCTTTGGTTTATTCAGTTTTCAAGTTATTACCAAACCAAACTTGAATTTGTTCACCAGATGCACAGCAAAGCCAATCTATTGAACACCGAATTGTGAAACACAGTATTTATTGCAAATCCAGGTAAGGAGAAAGGCAGCTTATGCTCAAAGGACTCAAACTCCCTGATGGATTTTGGGGAAGGGCTTTTAAGACAGTGTGAGGGAGAGGGTCACGGGGTGCATGATCAGCTGATGATGGATTCTCTGGTTGGTTGATATTGGGTAACAGGGTGATGTTTCAGGAATATCAACCATCAACCTTCTGGTTCCAACCGGTCCAGGAGCTCTGTGCTCATAGTCATCATGCAGTTAACATCTTCCACCTGGTGGGAGTTGTCTCTGCAAAACAGCTGTAGGACATGGCTCAGAATATTACCTACAGCCCTCGAAGAGGAAATAAAGGTCCTTGCTTTTTTTTTTAATGGATAAACTGTTATTATTTTGTCTTGCTTGACTTTGTTCATTAAACAGGAGTCTGTTTCCCACAGCCCTCCTGTAAGCTCCACTGGTTTTCAAACCAGCAAAGGGGGCTCGTCTTCTGGCACTGGTCCCCAGGGCGGGGGTGCCCAAGGCAGGACTTGAGGAATCTCTGAGCTTGTGGTATCCCCTCCTGCTCTGGCTCGCCCACTGGCGAGGACACGTGAGTCCTAACTAGATCGCTTTTCTTCCTTCCTACTTGTCTCAGTGCATTTTTCTGTTTACACCCTGGGTTGTGGAAGAGCATTTCTGCCAGTCTTCCGGTCATTTTCAGAGAGAGTCTTTCTGTATGTGGTCGTGGTGCCTTCATGAAGGGAGGGGAGTTCAGCGCCTTCCTCCCACACCATCTTGAGCCTGCCTCGCACATCAGCTATTTACTTTGGAATGTGTGAACTGAAATGCTAACAGTGAGGTTTGTGCTTTATGTAACTTTCCCCAGTGAATAGACCACAGTGGCCAGAATTTGAACAGCACTACTGGGGACCTGATATTATTTAACTAAACCACAGCAACTAAAATCTGTGCATATCAGAATGATGCAGTGTGAGAACTACCAGTATATTATTTTTTTGAACTTAAAGAATATTTCTAAAATTATTTTAATTAAAAAAGGGAGAAATATAGGGTAAAAAAATGACCAGTACATAGGAAAAAAAAGAATATTCTATATAATTTTCTTATGGGGGAAACCACAACTTGTTTTTGTGGTGCATACATGAGTAAGACAGTGTCTGTAAAAGTTTTGTTTTGGAATGGTATGACGTTTTTGGCTGGTGGCGAAAATATGAAGGAGGTAGCTGAGTTTTCTTATGAAATACAGAGTAATGAGACAATTTAAAAATTCTATATCCAGGATTGTCTTCATAATTGGCAAGATGCAGTTCAGAATAAACGTGCATGACCCCATGTTCAAAATTAAGAATTTCAGGTCAGGAACAGCAGGGAGTTAAGGAAGCATATGCTCCTGCTGAGTGTGGTGATCTGTGAGACCGCCAGGTGACAGCACGTGAAGCCCACCTTGTATGTAACAGTGTAGGTTCGTGTATCATTAGGCGGCTTGTTGGTACATTTTCAGCAGCTGGGCAATCTGGTTTCAAACCAGTTGTCTTGCTGTGATTATTCATACTACAACTTTTCACTCTTAAAATCATCCAGTTTAGATTCTGAATTCCACAGTCACTCTGATTACAAGCAAAGATGTTAAAGCCAACATACTCTTGGAAAAAAAATGACTGGTTTATGATTTTTTTAATGACCGATATTGATATTGATGGCTCAGAGATATAAGGGCATTTCTGGTCTCCTAATGAATCTACTATGCAGGAAAGACAGCTGGAAAGGAAGCGATGAGGTAGGGAGAGGGAGGGCTTTTGTCCTGGATTACAGCCCTAGCTCACTCTGGAGGGTGGGAAAAGGAGGGCCAGTGACCCCCAGTGTAAAGAATATTGTGTCTCTTAAACTCCTTTTTCTCAGATTTTTCCTCACAAACCAAGAGACATTAAAATTGTTGATAAACAATGAATAACAAATAAGTAGATTTCTCTCTATATATTGACATATACTCATAGATATTGAATATCTATATCTCTATTATATATAAATACAAATGTATATATGTATATATAAAATACATTATATAAAATATAGTTAGAGATATATATTTGGATAGGTTATATGTTAATATTATATATCATATATTATATGTAGACAGAGCTATGTTATTTATTTACATGTGCATTATATATAACAAGTATATAGATATAAATTAGGATAGGTTATAGATTATATATCATATATTACATATGATATATAGACAGAGCTATGTTGTTTATATATATGTGCGTTATATATAATATATGTATATATTTTTGTATGTATGTATTTTAGTGTAACAAACTTATTTGTCTCATTATTTTATTTGCTCTAAGAATTACATGTTAGGATTGTGACCTAACATTTAATTTTTTTAAAAATTTGCTTTTCTAAATTCCCCTTGACGATTAACATAAAAAAAAAAGTGAGCGAAGTGAAACTCTTTATATTATTTCTTTGTATAACCACACGGTGGCAGCAAAGGACAAGAGCACATGCCTAGAGCCAGCCACGCTGTTTATAATGGAAAAACTGAAACTTCCAAACACTATTCTATAGAACAAATTCACACTTAAGTACAGGCCTATAGTACAAAAATAATTTATATTGTATAGATTTTATAAAATATTAACTGTTGAAATTCAAATTGTTTTATTGTAGTTCATTTACAATGTTGTGTTAATTTCAGGTGTACAGCAAAGTGATTCAGTTATATTTTTTTCCTATTGCATTCCATTATAGGTTTTTACAAAGTATTGAATATGAAACTCTGTTCTATACAGTAAGTCCTTGTCACTTGTCTATTTCATGTATAGTTGTTTGCATCTGTTAATCCCGTCCCTCTAATTTGTCCCTCCCTCTCCCTCTCCCCTTTGGTGGCCACAGTTTGTTTTCTGTCTGTGAGTCTGTTTCTGTTCTGCATATACATTCATTTGTATTAATTTTTAGATTTCACATATAAGTGATATCATATAATATGTCTTTCACTGTCTGACTTACTTCATTTACTATTCTCTAGGTCCCTCCATGTTGCTGCAAATGGCAATATTTCATTCTTTTCTATGGCTGAGTACTATTCCATTGCATATATGTACCACATCTTCCTCAGCCAATCATCTGTTGATGGGCATTTGGGTTGTTTCTGTATTGGCTATGGTGAAACTTCTTATTATTTATCATTCTAATGGGTCAATAAGGTAGCTGTCAGTGGTGACCGTGTTGACCTTACAACTCACTTTAGCCATCCATTTGGACTTGTACTTCAAAAGTAGCTCCCATATTCTTAGCCATTCATCCCATTGATTTCAACTTTTCTCTAACACATAATGTATTTGCCTTCAGTTACTATTATTGTAGTTATGAACATAAAGTTTCTCTCTTGAGATATATATAGATAGATAAATCTCTGTATATGTGTACTGTGTACATATATAATAAATGTTCTCTTCTTATTTGTGATGACTTTCATTATTACTTTTAAAATACATTTTATTCCTTTCAATGTAGTGTATTCTATAAATGCAAAACACTGTGTCTGTAAGCCAGATTCAAGAACTTCTGGCCCCTGCCAGTGGCTGAAATTACAGCTGCCCTGCTCTGTAAAATTGGTGATAGGATAATAGGGCTAGTGTCCAACCACTGTAAAATCCACATCTGAAAAATTCCACTCTTCAACTACTGAGAAAAATTGCCTCTAACTATTTTCTGGCCAGGGGAGGGTGTAGCTTAAATGGTTCAGGGTCCTGGGTTCAATCCCCAGTCTCTCCCCTAAAAATAAATAAATAAACCTAGATACCACCCAAAAAAAAAAGACCTAAATAAAAAATAAAAGGAGACATAAAGATTAAAAAAAAAAAAAACTTGTGAGGATCTATTTAATTTGGGGTTAATTTGGTAGTAAGAGACTGACTATAAACAGACAAAGGCCAAACCATATATACAAAGACAATTCTGACCTGCAACTTGCAGAAACCTGCCCAGGAACCCAACAGCTCACTATAGTAAACAGCGCAGAAAGTCTTTTGACTGTAGGTCAGATCTGTAGGAAGTCAGACTGCTATCTCTAGTGACAATCCAGGAAGCTAAACAATCATTCCTGTGACAATCGGGCCGAATGGCCAGGACCTGCTTAATAACTAACAGCTTCTCTAACTTTGATTCCCATTCTCAACCTAGAGAAAGCCAATAACGCACTTGTAACCAGTCACATGGGACATTCTGCTTCTCGGCAGCCAATGGCCTCCAGTCAGGCACACTTGACCCTTCCTTTGTTCTGCTATATAGCTTTTCCACTCCTCTGCCTGCCTTTGAGTCTCTGCCAGCTTGCAAGTGACAGTGAGTCAGTCCCTTGCTACAGCAGGTTTATTTGACTGTCCTTCATTTATTTCCACAGTAGAATTTAAATTCATCCAGACCATAATGGCAAAGGAGTCATGAATATGCAAATTTAGCATTCCAGACCCTACAAAAGAAGAGCAAGGGAACACAGAATTCAGTAGAAATTGATGCCCATTGTCAATTGCAAGAGTCTGCTATTCTCTTTTTGCTTCTCAAGATCCTTAAACACTTTTCGACTAATTATTGCAATCTAAGATTCTCTCATTGTAAATGACATTAACAGTGAAACTCTGCTCTCATCTCATATAATACAAAAAACCCTTTCCTCAGAGGAAGATGTTGTCACTTTCTGCCTAAAAAATTGAGACCCAAATCTGTGAGCCATTGTATTAATCTCTGGTTGATATCTATGTCACATGAAAACCATAAAAATAATATGGAGGTGGAGACCAAGATGGCAGAGCAGGAAAATCCTCAGCTCACCTCCTCCCACGGACACATGAAAACTACAACTACATATAGAACAACTGTCTCTGAGAACAACCTGAAGACTAGCAGAACAGATTTTCTACAACTAAGGATGTAAAGAAAAAGCCACATGGAGATGAGTAGGAGGGTCAGAAACATGGTCTAGTCAGAATCTTGACTTCTGGTGCAGCCACCCACAAGTGGGAGGGCGTCACAACTGTGGAGGACTCCCCAGAGAAGTGAAGGGTCAGACCCCACACTGGGCTCCCCAGCCCAGGGGTCCTCTATTGGGAATACAAGCCACCATCATATCTGGCTTTGAAAGCCAGTGGGGCTTGCATGCAGGAGAGTCAGGGCTGTGGGAAACCAAGACTCTACACTCGAAGGACCTACACACAGACTTATTTGCTCCAAGTCCCAGTGCAAAGGCAGCAGCTTGAAAAGTGCCTGAGTCGTACAAGTAGGAGATGCATTGATCTACCTTAGGTCATGTTTCAGAGGGGCACGGACCTGGGGGATCTTTCTCCAGGGACAGGAATGCTGGTGGACAGCATTTATTTTACTCCCCTTCCACTGAGCTGGCTTGGATGCTGGCAGACATCATTCTTTTAATCTCCATCAGCCTAAATAAGGGCTGTGTGCCCTGCCCTAGCATTCCCCTGAGGCCCACCCTGCCAAGATCATGATGGAAAAGATGACATCTGACTCCATACAGGATCTGTTTCTTTTACTTTAACCTTTGTATTGTATTGTATTCCATTGCTTTTGTTACAAGTTAATCACTAAAGGGATGTTGTCTATAGCTTAAAGTATGCATACTGACTCATACCTGAGACCCCTGCTTCCCATGCCTGAGCATTAAGCTAAAACACCTTTATTTAGCTCACAGTCAACTACGCTGACCAGGCCCACCTATGAATGGCTACTAGGAAAGAAGAAATTAACACATCCTCTCTGGAGTCTGGCCAAAATCAGGAAATATTTGCAACAACTTATTGCCTTTTTTACTTTATCTGCTCATGTCTCCTTCTTTGTTCTATAAAATAAGCTGGCATCCAAACCCAGGTAAGATGGCTCTTTAGGACACCAGTCCACCACCTTCTCTTCCAGCTGGCTTTCTGAATAAAATTGCTGTTCCTTCTCCCAACACCTCCTCTCTCAATTGACTGGCCTGTGGTTCAGTGAGCAGGATGACTTGGACTTGGTAGCAAAACCATCTGCCCTACTTTGCCCTTCAAAACAGATCACTGCCTTGCCCTACTCAGTTGGTGGCCCTGGTAGGCACCAACACCTTCCAAAGTGTCCCCTGTCCTGCCCTACTTGGTAGATGACCCTGATAAACACCAGTGCCCATCCAAAGTGTCTTCTGCTGTAGGAGGCCAGCCCCACACATGAGTGTGCACACTCCAGATGTGGTCCAACCTCTCAGTCACCTGAGCTGTGGGCCAGCTCTACCCACCAGTTCACCCACAGCATTCGTAGCCAGGCTCCCTAGACAGCTGAGCTAGGGACCAGCCCCACCCACCAGGGTGTCCACAGCAGTTGCAGCAAAGCCACACAGACAGACAGGCCTTGGACTGGCCTCGTCTACCAGTGTGCCCACAGCAGTCATGGCCAGGCCTCACATCCAGTTAGCCTGGGCCCAACCCTGCTCACAAACACACATGCAGCAAACATGGCCCAACCAAATCAAGAGAATGCAAGTAGCCCACAAAGGGGATACCCATGGAGCAACTGGCTCTGGTGAACAAGGGAACTGTGTCACTGGACCTTACAGGAGACATTCTACATAAAGACAGTTTTAAAGATCAGAAAATACAGAAAGAAACACCAAGAGTTAGGAAAAAGGAAGAGACAAAGAAACACCTTGGAAATGAAAGTGCAAGACAAAATCCCAGAAGAAGAACTAAAAGAAATGAACATAAGTAATTTAGTAGATACAAAAATCCAAAGAACTAGTCATAAAACTGCCCACCAAACTTGGGAGAAGAATGGATAAACACAAAGAGAATTTCAACAAGATAGAAAATATAAAAAAGAAAAATCAGAACTGAAGAATACAATAACTGAAATGAAAAATAGACTAGAGGGACTCAGTGACAGATTAGAGGATGAAGAAGAATAGATCAGTGATCTGGAAGACAGGGTAGTGAAAATCAGCCAATCTGAACAGCAATAAGAAGAAAGAATTAAAAAAGAGAGAGAGAGAATAGCTTAAGGACCTTCTGGGACAACATCAAGCATACTAACATTTGTGTTATAAGGATCCTAGAAAAAGAAGAGAGCCAGGGACAACATATTTGAAAAAATAATGGATAAAACTCTCCTAAACCAGTGAAGGAGACATCCAAACTCAGGAAGCACAGAATCCCAAACAAAAAAAAACCCAAAGAGACCAGTAACAAGACACATTATAATTAAAGTGTCTAAAGTTAGAGAGAAACTAAAAGCAGTAAAAGAAAAACAACTAGTTATGTACAAGGAAATCCCCATTAGAATATTAGCTGATTTTTTAGCAGAAAATTTACATGCCAGAAAAGACTTGCAAGGCATATTCAAAGTACTGAAAGGAAAAAAGCTTATAGTCAAAAATGTACTTTATAGCAAGATTACCATTTAGAACTGAAGGATAGATTCTGAATTTCCCAGACAATCAAAGGCTAAAGGATTTTATCAGTACTAAACTGGGTTTACAGGAAATGTTAAAGATACTTCTTTAAATTAAAAAAAAATAAGTCATTAAATAGAAACAAGAAAATTATGAAATAAAATCTCACTGGTAAAGACAAACATGTGGTAAAGAGAGTTGATCAATTATCTATAAAGCTACTATAAAGAATAAAGACAAAAGTAATAAAATCATCTATATGCAAATTATTGCATACACAAAATTAAAATATGTGATATATGACACCAAAAACATAAAGACTGAACATGCAGTAAAAATATATTGCTTTCAGAATATACTTGAACTTAAGTTACCATCAATTTAAAGCAAACTGCTAGATACATAGGTTGTTATATATGAACCTCATGGTAACCACATGCTAAAACCTGTGACAAATACACAAAAAATAAAGAGAAAGAGATACAAACACAACACTAAAGACAGACATTAAATCTCAAGGGAACAGAACAAAAGAAGACGAGAGGAACAGAGAAGGACTACATAAACAACTAAAAAACATTTACCAAAATGACACTAAGCACATGCCTACTGATAGTTTATTTTAAGATAAATGGACTAAATGCTTCAATCAAAAGACCTTGGATGGCTGAATGGATAAAAATCAGACCTACATATGCTGCCCACAAGAGACATCAGAGCTAAAGACACACACACCCTGAAAGTGAAGAGATAGAAAAATGCATTCCGTTCAAATGCAAATGAAAAGAAAGCTGGAGAAATATTTGGACAAAATATACTTTAAAATAAAAAAGGTAACAAAAAAAAAAAAAAGAAGAGTATTACATAATGACAAAGGGATTCATCCAACAACAGGATGTAACACATAAATGGGTATACACTCAGCGTAGGAGCACCTAAATACACAAAACAAACGTTAGCAGACACGAAAAAAGATACTAACAAGGTAATACGATAGTAGCAGGGGACTTTGACGTTTCACTTACATTAATAGGCAGATCTTCCCGACAGAAAATACATAAGGACACACTGGCCTTAGTTCAGACGACCTTAATAGCTATATAAAGGACATTACACTCTCAAACAGCAAAACACACAAGTTTTCAAGTATACGAGGAATATATTCTCCAGGATAAATCACATTCTAGGCCACAAAGCAAGTCTCAATAAATTTAAGATCAAAATCATGTTAAACAACTTTTCCAAAGTCAGTGGTATAAAACAGAAACCCCCCAACAGGAAGAAAACTGGAAAAACTACAAACACATGGAGGCTAAAAACATGATACGGTAAAACCAAGGGGTCAACAAATAAATCAGTCATTGGCGGATGACCGCAGCCCTCGCCGCCGCCCGCCTCCTGTCGCGCTCCTTCCTCCTGCAACAGAACAGAATCCGGCATTGTGCCTACGCGGCTTCCCGGAAGCATCTCCATGTTGCTAAAAGTACGAAGGTTATTTGCCAGGGTTTCACTGGTAAGCAGGGCACCTTTCATAGCCAGCAGGCATTGGAATATGGCACCAAACTCGTTGGAGGAACCATTCCAGGGAAAGGAGGCAAGACGCACCTGGGCCTACCGGTCTTTAATACCGTGAAGGAGGCCAAAGAACAGACAGGGGCGACAGCATCTGTCATTGATGTCCCTCCTCCTTTTGCTGCTGCCACCATCCGTGAAGCCACTGACGCAGAAGCGCCCTTGGTTGTGTGCATCATGGGAGGCATCCCGCAGCAGGACATGGTGCGGGTCAAGCACAGACTGCTGCGCCAGGACAAGACCAGGCTGATCGGGCCAAACTGCCCTGGAGTCATCAGCCTTGGAGAATGCAAAATTGGCATCATGCTTGGCCACATTCACAAGAAAGGAAGAATTGGTATCGTGTCCAGATCTGGCACCCTGACTTACCAGGCGGTTCACTGCTGTGTCCAGCGCAGCTCGGAACCGTGTCTGAGGACGGGCGACGCAAGACTTAAGAAACAAAGAGACAAAGTAAAGAGCAAAGATGGGATCAGGGGACTCAAGATCTCGTGGATCTAGAGTCCTGAAAGCCTGGCCGACATCATATTTATTAGGAGTACACAGCTCAGAAAAAAATACCATCAGAGAGGTGGGGCTTTGGATATTCCATCTGATAAGCACTAAGTTCTGCTTGCTGATTAACTGATGAATTTCAGGCCTATCCCTTGCAGGAACAATCACCCTCCTCGGGGTATGCAGAATTTCTAAGTCTATCCTGTTACTGCCTCCGGGCCATCTTGAGATAGCAAATACTTCCCCTGGGCTTAACCGCATGCTTTCATGCCAGAACAAAGCTCTGTTAATGGATGATCTGGCTTTCCAGGTCCGTCCATTGTTTCACCCTAAGGAAATATCTGCCCTCTTCCGTGCTCTTATGGTCAATCTCAGGCTTGCCTCTCACAAATTTTCTTTAGTAAAATTCGTGCTATAGGTCATCTACTGCGTAAAACATTAAAACAGAGCAAGCATGTGCATTTTAAGCAAGTAAGTGTGAATATAATATTTTAAGCTCAGAGAAATCTAGGTGTGGCTTGTTTTCTAGCTGCTTGTTGTCCAGCGGCTTGTTTCCCAGCAGCTTGTTTACCAGCAGTTCACCAAACAACACAAGTTGGATTGGGGCAGTCTTTGTGCATTGGCATCAGAGTTGATCCTTTTAAATGGACAGATTTTACTGACTGCCTGGAAATCTTTCTGAATGATCTAGCCACAGAAGGCATCATATCGATTGGTGAAATTAGTGGTAAGGCAGAAGAAAATGCTGCAGAATACTTGAAGCAACATAATTCAGGTCCTTCATTGCTGGTTTAACCGCTCCTCCGGGCAGAAGAATGGGTCACACAGGGGCAATCATCACTGGAGGAAAAGGTGGTGCTAAGAGATCTTGGCCCTTCAGAGCGCAGGAGTTGTGGTCAGCATGTCTCCTGCACAGCTGGGAACCACCATCTACAAGGAATTTGAGAACAGGAAGATGCTGTGAAGAAAAACAAACAAAAAGTTCCCTAGAGCTACGGAATGAATCACTGTAGAAACGGGAACCGGCAGCCGTTTGCCTGTTGACCACTCACTGTCAGCCCCTGTCATGGGTCCTTCGGTACAACAGGAAGCCAGAATGAGGCTTGAAGAGTGTCCCACATTGAGATCTTCTCACCTCACCGAATAACAGACCACCAATACACATACCATTTGACTTGAAAAATCAATCAATCAATCAATCAATCAATCAAAGAGGAAATATGCAAAATGCAAAACATGAATGCAAAAATCCTCAAGAAAATATTAGCACACCAAATTTGACAACACATTAAAAGAGCCATGTACCATGATCAACTGGGATTTATTCCAGGGATGTAAGGATGACTCAGGACTGCGAATCAATCAATATGATGCACCTCATAAACAAAATGAAGGATTAAAAACTTTTGATCAATAGGGGGAGGGTACAGCTCAGTGGTAGAGCGCATGCCTAGCATGCAAAAGGTCCTGGGTTCAATCCCTGGTACCTCCATTAAAATAAATAATCTAATTACCTCCCATCGAAAAAGAATAAAAAAAGAAATTTAAAAAATATGGAATGTAAAAAAAAAAAAAAAAAGCTCAAAAACAAAAAAAATGACAATTGAAAAAAATTTGAAAAAAAACATATGATCAATAGATATGGGTTATTTGAAAAATTCAATACCCATTTATAATAAAAACTCTCAACAAAGTGGATATAGGGGAAATATACTGCAACAACATAAAGGCCATATATGAAAAGTTTACAACTAATGTAAAACTCAGTGGTGAAAACTGATAACATGGATGTCGTCAGCTGTCTTAAGAAGAGATATTTTATTGGAGCAATAGGGAAAATAAATTGTCTTTTTGAAGAGGGTTCAAGGAAAAGCAAAAATATACAAAATAAGTACAATGTTCATTAACAACTCAAGAGAGTTTTGCTACAAACGGAAGCAGACATGTGAATATATACATATATATTTGTATACACACACGTAGAGAAAAGAAACTGGCCATGGCTAGTAAAATTATGGAAAAACAGTCACCTTTATAATGGTCAAAGAAATGCAAATAAAGAAAATGCAAAAAGTGAATCAATAAGCAAGAGTTAACTCACAAGTTCAGGCACTATTAAGATGTGCATTCAAAACCACTGGATTTTTTTTTTAGAAATCAATTTAGAAATAAATATGAAAAGTGTTAGATACAACTGTAATTAAAGTAAGAGAATACAAACATAGCACAAGGAATTACAACAAATTTACTGACAGCTGAGATGGACTCTCATAAAATAAACAATAATTACTTAAAGATGGTAGAATGAGTAACTCTTTTTGTTCTATCATTTTAATTTTTCAGATTTTATAAAAGTAACATTGTTGAATGATCAGAAGGTAATTAATAAAATATGTAAAAATTTAATCATTCCACTGATAATACAATACTATAAACTGAGATTTGAATCTCTAATGGTAGGGGAATGGTCTGTTATCGTTTGAACAGTCCATGGTCAGTAATACAACACAAGAACTATTTAAATATAGAGAAATAGTCAAAGTATAAGTCTAAGAAACAAAAAGATACTCTCTATATATCCATGTCAGTTTGTATTCAGGAGAGAGAGACAGAGACAAAGAGAGCAGGAGAGAGTGGCTTATTGAAGACAGGAGCCTTGGCTGTCTTGTGTATTGTGTAGGTTCAGTGCCTAGGCTTAGATCGGTGTCTGGTACTGAGTAGACACCCAAATTCTATGAAGACTGTATGCATGCATGCAAAGATTAACATCTTAAAACTCAAGGAAATATGCTAAAATGCTAAATACACTAATGTTGACTTTGGGCAATGGAATATTAGATAATCAATAATTTTAAAAAATGCTTTCTTTTACATCTTTATATTATGTAATGTTTTTATAATAATTATGCAAAATACAACCCATTTCTTACTCTGATCTAAAATACCTCAAGGAAAACATCAAATCCATGTCAATCTGATCTTAGGCATGGTAAAAAAAAAAGATGAATTGAAAATAACGTTTTTATTCTCATCAAAAAAAAATACTTATTTTGGAAATCACAGTGAAGTGGCTGCTCTGTTTAAAATTAAACTAAAAATATCTCTAGTTCTGTAGCAACTTCTTAGACAATGTCATTATGAAAATCACTGCCGATGGTTAATTATTGCCAGAGTTGAAATTAGTATTCCAGCTACCAACTCTTTAAAGAAACCTTAGTACCACAGAAAAGAAGCAGCAGATGTTCAGATGGCTGTAATTTTATCCTCAGCAAAGGTTATAATCAGGTTCATAATACAAGCCTCGATGAAGAAGCAGTGTGCTATAGAAGAAAAGTACATTGGGAGAAAACTCATAAAAATGAGCTCGAAATTAGTCTTCATCGCTTAGTAATTATGAGTTTGATTCATTCTTAACTGTTGTGAGCCTCAATTCTCTATTTAATAGAGATCATTATAACTGGCTTACTGGCTCATTTCAAGTATATTGTAGAATATTTGTCAGATTTCAAAGAATTTCTCTTGTGTCTTTTTTGTTGTAAGTTTTGTTGTTGTTGTTGTTGTTGTTTTTGGTGGGGGAGGGGCAGGAATCAGTCTCTTACTTTCCCGCTCTTCCCCATCAAATCACATGCCTTCAAAATTACTTTACTTCAGTGAAAAAAAAAAAAATATATCAGCTATGTTGGAACAAGTAGCCAATGTCACAGACATAACTACTATGAGAAAATTATTTTCAGATATGTGTTTACAGATTGCTTTATTTAAAATACAATTGTTTTTAAAAGTATACAATAGCACCAAATAAAATGTGACCTTCTTCATATTGTTTACTTAGTTTTACTTTATTTGAAGCTGGTATAGCTAAAAATAGTGTAAGATTAGAGACCTTGACATTTCCCATGTGGCCAGAGTAGGAGGCTTCAGTAGGCTATAGATTTTGCAGCCCCTGAGTTAGTCACCCCTTCAGCCAAAATTCTCTCTGGATCTTAGGCAGAGTGCCCACACTTCTTAAAGAGACTTCTAAACTTTTTCTTTACTAATAGACTTTTTTTTTTTAGAGCATCTTCAGGTTCATAGCAAAATTGAGCAGAAAATACAGAGTTCCACATAGCGCTCCCCACCCACAGATATACACTCCGCTACCCTCATCATCCCTCATCAGGGTGGCGTATTTGGTACAATTGATGAGCCAACATGGGCACATTATTATCAACCAAAGTCTATAGTTCACATTAGAGTTCACTCTTGATGTTGTACATTCTACAGGTTTTGACAAATGCATAATAACATGTGGCCACCACTATAGTGTCATACAGAGTAATTTCATTGCCCTAAACATCTCTTGTGCTCCATCTCTGAAATATTTTTATAGGTTATCTTCCTGCTGATCGTCCATTATACCCGCATTCCAGGAGCATCTGGATGCTCTTGAGCCTCCATGCATGCCTCGTCCTCTCTCCCTCTGGTCCTTCAGAACTACATCTTTGTCATCAGTAAGACCGTTATATCCTCATTTTCTCGGAAGGATTCCCTCTCTCCTCACTCTCACTGAAGCCAGACTACTCACTGAGGAAACCAGTTTGCCGTCACCTCAGTTGTCTGTTCTCTTTCTTGCCAGAAACATTAGGAAATATGTAAGCATAACCCTTGTTGCTTCCAGTCTGATATTACTCCACCTTCTTGCAAAAATTTCTGTTCTAATTAAAAAAAGAAAAATCTCACCTCTTGTTCAGATCTTCCTAGTGCTTAGTCGAATGTGCCTTCCTTTCATATACAAATCCCTCAAAAACATTTTCCGTACATGTTGTTGCCTCTTCCTGATTCCTGACCCCTATTCAATACATTTCAACAGGACCACCACCAGTATAACTCTACTAAGACACTTCTCGATAAAGTTAAAAAGGCTTCTATATCTTCACATACAACTGACATTTTAAATTCTTCTACTTATTTGATTATTCAAAGGCATTCAACACCAGTAGTACACTTAATTTCTTGAATTTTCCCATATCCTTCAGTCTTTTGATTTTCCTATTGCATCTTTTATCACTTCTTTCTACTTGATAACTAATTTATCCACATTGATTCGTATATCAAATTTATTTATGATTCAATGTGAAGACTTTTTAACCTTCTATACACTCTTCCCTTTGGGATGAATTCTGCCCATGGCCATGATTCTCTAAAGACTCAAATGTTTATTTCTACTTCACAAATAACTACTTTAAAGAGGAAAAGTTTATATGATATGTAATATTCAGAGAGTTCATAGATTGTTGTTGTTGTTGTTGAATTAGATATTGCATCTGGGTGGTCAAGAAAGGAACTCAAGGATGTCTTCTACATTTTTGCCTTTAAAAAGAAGAAGATATTATTAGTGTTACTTAAGAAGATGGGACAGTTTTTGAGGAGTGAAATGAGACATGGAAATGCACAGTTACTTTTTTCAATATTATATTGAGAGGGATATAATGCATCTAAATGGAGATATCATGTAGGTGATTGGATATGTAAATCTGAAGTTCAGAGAAGACTAGCAAAACTACGGTCACTTAGGAGATAAGAGGTGGAAGGCAAGTGGAAGAGGCTGAGGATAGAACCCAAGGTGTCTCCAATATTTGGAGTTCTTACAGAGCAGCAGACAAGAAAGAGCCTAGTGATTTACGAGTAACAACAAACACACTGGAAGTGATGGAAGTACAGAGAAGACATTGTACTCAAGGAAGTTGTGGCAAACTGTGTCTAATGCTATTGAAATTCAATAGATTAAGACAGATATGTTACCATTGGCTTTGACATCAGTATGCATCAACACTAACCCTGATTCAAATCCCTAGTGATTATGAACGATGAATTAGAATGGTTTAAAGAAAATTGTGGAAGTGAGGAAAGAGAGGCAGCTTAGACAAATTTTTCTAGGAGTTTAAGTCTTACGAGAAGGAGAGAAATTTTGGGGTAGCAGCTGAAAGAAAATGTGAGCTCAATGGAGATTGTTTCAAAGATATTTCTATTACAGCATGTTTCTATGTTGGTTAGAATGACACAATAGAAATGGAAAATATTTGATAAGATCAAAGTCTTAGAAAAGTTTGATAATGAGTGGGATCTAACTCATATGTGGATTGGCCTTGGGGAGAAGGAAGAAATCTTCCACTGTTAGGTCAATCTTGGACAAAGTATTTTGTACAAATGCAGATAGGTTGATGGAGTTGGTGGTAGAAAGGTGAGATCGTTTCTTAATGATTTTAGTTACTTTTTAGTGAAATGTGAAAAAGACAATGGTTCAAACTGAGGAATGTGGAGATTTGAGGAAACTTGAGGAAAGAAGTTATGTAGTGATTTACAGTCTAAATGTTTGCATTCCCCCCTAAAATCTCATATGTTGAAATCCTAAAGTCAATGTGATGGTTTTAAAAAGTGGAGCCTCTGGGAGGCGATTATGTAATGAAGCAGGACCCTATGGGTCCTTCCTGGGACAGACCCCTCCCCCATATCCTCTGCTATAGCTCCTCTCTGAGGTACCTACATAATAGTATCTGATGCACACTTTCTGAACTGTTATATAGATGCTAAACCAAATGGAAGAGGTTAACTGTTTGATGACTGTGCGTAAATAGTCCCCAGGCTGTGTGCACAAAGCTCCTGCTGTTGGAGATTAGGTAATGGGCAGAATAGTCATTGGAGAGGGAGGAGTTTGGAGTCCTATGTATTCCCTGATTTCTATCTCAGTTCCACCTTCCAGAGGGAAGGAGTGACTTTTGTCCTTAGTTAGTCTGGATCGGAAGCATCATGGTGTTGGTGCATGATGAGTACTTCTAATCTGCAAGGCTATATTATTTTAACGAGGGCATAATGAGCAAAAGGTTACATTTGGACACCAGAGATTCTTGCCTTTTCCCACCTTTGTTTGCCTCCAGGACACTTGTCACCCCAAAATGTGTGATTTCTTATCAGTCCAGAGGTTCCTGCTTTTCTCTGTCTGCCCAAGGACCCCTGTTGTTCACAAGATGTATGGTTTCCTGCCATGTGGCCCATGCTCCGTCTCTCTGCTCATATCTAGCTTTCTGCCTGCTGTAACACTCCCACCATGTGAGTTATGACAAGGAGTCTACAACCAGAAAGAGGGCCATCAGCTGACCATGCCGACATTCTGATCTTGAACTTTCAGACTCCAGAACTGTGAGAAAAACATTTCTGTTGTCTATAAGCTACCCAGTGTGTGATGTTCTGTAATAGTGGCCCCAAAAAAGCAAAGACATGATGTGGAAGAATCATTTTAGGGAAAAGGAAAAAGAATTTGCAAGCAGGGTAAAGTAAAATACTCTTTCTTTGTTGAACATCCACTTTTCATTTTTGTCCGTAAATTTTAAGTGAGTCCAGTGAGTTTTGTGATATATTTCTGTCAAGACTTAGCTTCTTCAGCTCAATTATAATGTAGATCACTGGGCTGAGCAAGGTTTAGCCAGGTGTGGATGGTAGAGGGCAGAGGAACAATGGAGTTATGGATATTTGCCCTGGAGCTGTTACAGTGGTGGGCCATGGGATCCTGGTTGGGTGAAGGATATGCAGCCATCGAGGGGTTAATAGATTATGAAATGGATAATAGGTTTAAAAAATGATACATTCACTGAAGTGGGGGCTTCAGTGAGGTCAAGGAATTTTGGAATAGGGATCACAAGTTTAAGTCAAAGTGTTACCCCAAAAGGGAAAGGCCTAGGTTCTTGACTTGCCCGAAAGAGAATTCAAATGGGAGACAAAAGCACTGTGTAGTGAAAGATTTTAAGGATTTTGTTAGCTGACTGAAAGCACACCTCCAAGGGGGGGAGGCAGGCTGATCCAAGAGCGGATGGCAGCTCGGGTATTTCCTGGTGCCCTGTCTCACACCCTCGCTTAGAGGTGGTCTCTTGGTTGATGGACAGCTCTTGCCCCTGGAGTTCTTAGTCGCGCTTGTCCCCTTTTGCGCATGTCCTTACCCATGATGCACACGGAAAACCCATGGGGGAGGGACGTCTGAACCGCAATGTTAATTGTACCACAGTGAGCACGGGGTCATGTCAGGTTAGGTCATTGTCACTTCCACACAGTTGTGGCTGTTAGGTTCTAACCAGTTTCTTGCTGGCTCTCATTTAGAGGAAGTAAAGGCCCTTTATGCTGAAGGCAGGCACACCGCCATCTTAACGGACCCTCCTCCTCCTCCTCCTCCACCTTATCTGCCCATTGCCCCCATTTGTCTAACTGCCTAAAAAAATAACAGGAAGGGGTGCTAAACTGTGAGAGTTGGGATCAAGGTATAAGGTCATGCCAAGGTCCAGGGTATGAGCGTGTGTGTACACAGCTGTGGCAGCTTCTCTCCTGCGGCGGTAGTGAGTGGAGCTGAGAGAAGGGCAGTGCTCAGTCACTGCAAGGAGAATGAAATGTTTAGCAAACAAACCTGAATATGCCCAGACCTTCTGCATGCAACTCGTCCATGTCTGTCATAGTTCTCAGATGAAGAGCACGGTTCTAAAAACCCCTGTGTTTCCCAGTCTTCACCCACCTCGCCAGCCTCATCTTAACCAAGTGCCCCTTCCTGGCTTGGCCCCAGGTCTCTAGCATCCTCTCTGGACCCTGACATGTGCTGTGCCCCTTGGACTCTCACTCTGTAAGAATCTGCTCCCTTGCCTCCTTCAGAGGTCGGGTCAGTTAGCATTTCCTTGGAAAAGACTTCCCCAACCTTCCCAACTCACAATTCCAAGCTCCCCATTGCTAGAGTTCAGAATTGCAAATTAAATGATAAAGATCATGTTCCACATTTCAAATGATTTAAAATGTCATGATGTCCCATTTTAGCGAGTATATGGGAAAATATGAGTTCTTACACATTGTTGATAGAAGTATATATGAGTCCTGATTCGAGTTTGATATCCCATTAAGTGAAAAAAGCATTTAAAACACAGGAACACCATGAAGCCAATTTTGTAATAATATGAACACTAATAAAAGTGTAATTCCAGTATATGTTACAAAAGAAGATAGGTAGAAAGAAACCACTATTTTAATGGCATGTTTTAATGGTAGCATAATGCAGACTCAGAAAATATACACTTTAAGCATTATGCTATATTAAGGTAATTCAGTTCATTATTAGATTGCTTTCAAAACTCACCAAAATGTTTAGAGTAAATATTTCTGTGTGTGAGTATTGGGTAGAGAAACTTCAAATTAGTTTCTGGAAAATCAATTATTTGCGTTGAGTAGAATTAGATCACAGACACTCACTAAAAGCCTAGACCTATTTTCTGGAAACTTCCATTGATTGTCACTAATTCAGCCACTTACTCTAATGCTATGTTTAGTTGTTCCCTGTCACCATTTAGTTGTTTTCCTCTGGCATATTGTGTGCACTCACCCTCTCAGAGCTGGGCTATTCCAGGAAATTGCCTGTCAGACTTCTGAGCATCAACTGTTCTGGGAGCAATCCGGGCTTTTCCTACATTAGGTGAAGTCAGCAAAGAGATTTTTGCCATAAAGAAAAAAAAATGATATTTTAACTAAAATATCAAACAGGTATTTTTCTAAAATAGAGAAGATAAGGGTCAGAATAGCACTTGAACCATACAAAATCAGAAAACCACAATGAATGCACATTTCAGGTCTTAATATTCACCCAGAAAAATAATCAATAAAAGTATAATACTTTTTAAATGGGAAAAACTAAAGTGAGGAAAAAAAAAAAAAAAAGAAACTGACCTGACTTTTCTCATTGTCTCTCATTCTAGTTTGGATCCTTTGCACAAGTATTTGTTTTTCCAGGTGTGGGCATGGAGATTGAAGAGGTGGAATCATGATGTACGGCAGAAAAAGCTTGGGTTTTATCTGTCATCACCTTGGGGGTCAGATACCAAGGGTATGTTGTCCAGTCACTGCCTGCCTCTAATTCCTTGTTTCCCCTCCATGTAAAGTGGAGACAGTGAAAACACCAGCTCTAAGTGCTTCTGGGGTGAGGTGTGTAACGTTCGCTGATGCACTTGCGAGTTCTTTCTCAATTGCCATGCAAGTGAACATCAGGTTATCATCATGTTAATTCTGGGATCGGCTGGGTGAAATTCTCCAAGTCTCCACCAAACCGATGTCACAAGGATTACTGAGTAATATTCTCGCTTTGTGGAATTGGAAGCAGAGAGAATACAGGGCACACATTATCAGCTGACATTTCGTTGGCATTGTCCCGATGGCAATTCTGGTTGTAGGGAGCTATTCCCCCACAGTACTGTGAATGAAGGAAAATAATTCTGCACTGGAGACCTTGCCTTTGAGAAGGAAGTCTTCCATCTGGTCAGGGCCACACAGAAAAAGAGTGAGGTTAAAAAGCAGTTTCTTCTTTATAGCACAGGGAACGATATTCAGTATCTTGTAATAACCTTTAATGAAAAAGAATATGAAAACAAATCTATGTATGTATATGCATGACTGGGACATTGTGCTGCACACCAGAGACTGACACATTGTAACTGCCTGTACTTCAATTAAAAAAAAAAAGAGTTTAACAGCTCTTGGGGAGTGATGGAAATGTGAGCTATCTTGATTGTGGTAGTGGATTCACTGGTGTACACATCTATCAAAATTCATCAAATTGTACATTTGAAATATGTGTAGTTTACTGTACAGAAACCATGTCTCAATAACGATGTTAAAAAATCTGAGTTTGCCAAAGAGAAGACCTGCAAGTTCTGTACTGTTAGTCTCTTGTGGGAAGTATCACGTTTATAGTTTATATGAAGTGCAGTGTTTTCATTCCATATTAGAATAAAAAGAAATATGGTAAACATAGGTGAAAAGTCAGATTCCAGACAAAGCTGGAGGAAGTATTAAAAACACACAAATAAAGAGAAATTGTCCCAAAACTCACCCAAACAGAATCTACTAGTCAACATCTTTAACTGTGAGATTAACTATGAAATAGCCAAGGCTCTCTACCACATGCAATGAGAGAACATTATAGACAGTATCCATCTTTGAGGTTGAAACGTAGCAGGACACTGAATAAAGACTTCCAGGTAGTTCAAAGAACAAGATTATTCGGATTGATTGAGAAGCATTTGAATTTATTTCTCTGGGAAGCCTGTCTTTTTTGTTGTTGTTGTTGTTGTTGTTGTTGTTGTTGGAGATAGAATAACAAAAAATACTAAGCAGGACGAAAATAAAGACCCCAGAGAAGGGAAATTATAAGCAATGTGTACCTATTTTATAAGGAAAGTCCAAATTCAAATCATCTCCCAGATTCTGTAACATTCTTTCATTATCCTGCCCCCCGTAGGGAATAAAATGAAAAGGGAGTTCCATTACAAGTGAGTTACAAATGAGTGCCACGTAGATGTAGTAAAATGCTTATTATCCCCAAAGGATATAATTGCTTTCCACGTAATGCAGTGATAATAGCAATTGGAAGGGAAATTTTCAAAAATTCTCTCATTTTATGCTAACATGATGCAGGTAACCATGACAACATTTCCTGACAGCCTTAATTTAAATTGCACATTCAGGGAAAAAAACAAACAAACAAAAAAAAAAAAACCCAGATTGACTCCAGAAAGGAAATGGATTCATCAACGTCTACATAAATCTAATTTAAAGAAATACTCTATACCATAATGGAAAGGTTTCATCCAAATTATGATAAAATACATTTTAGTTTTGTGTTCAACCTTGGCAATGATTTACTTACTCTCAAAGGTATTTATTCATGGTGATTCCTAAGGAACAATCAAGAACTTTCTATCACTTTTCTACTCCCTAGAATGTACACAATGAAGCTGTGCTCATGTGATGTAAAATTTTAGTATATTAAAAATAAAAGCAGGGTCCAAAGTCACAATAGTTTTGAAATGAGGATTCTAAGCAATCCAAATAGCTAGTTACTGCTGGCACTGCCATCCAATTCCCTACATCCACGAAGAAATGTATATAGATGGAGGACATTTTCACAAATTCATGTATATTATATCTGTTAGTGTGTATATATATGTATATATATATAGCCTCCAAATTCATGTATTGGGCTGGACTCAAGCATAAGCTCATTTTGACTCTTTAGAGTAAAGAGTTTATATTTGAGTCACACGTAAGCAAGTTCCTTCACCTTGTCTTACTTCTCATCTCCTTTATATTTCTATTTGTCCTTACAAACTAGGGCACCTTTTTAGGCTGAATCTTATCACATTAATGAAATAGGAAGAGCACAAAGAAGGCAGAGAATATTCCCAAGTACATTTGATTTTAATCATTTCCTTCAGAATTACAACCACTACTGCTGATCTGAGCCTATCATTTCTTTTAAGTTGAAGTATAGTTGATTTACAATGTTGTGTTAGTTTCTGGTGTACAGCATAGTGATTCAGTTATTTATACATATATAAATATATATATATATATATATATATATACACACATATACACACACACTCACATTATTTTTCATCATAGGTTATTATAAGATATTGGATATAGTTCCTTGTGCTATACACAAGGTCCTTGTTATTTATTTATTTTATATATAGTAGTGTTTGTCTATTAATCTCAAACTCCTAATCTATCCCACCCCCTCTTTTCAACTTTGGTAACCTCAAGTTTGTTTTCTATGTCTGTGAATCTGTTTCTGTTTTGCAACTAAGTTCATTTGGGTCATTTTTCAGACTCCACATAAAAGTGATATCATATGATATCTGTCTTTCTCTGTATGTACTTTGAGCATCTCTAGTTCCATCCATGTTGCTGTAAATGGCCACCCTATCACTGATGAGTCTTTGTCTAGTACGCCTTTGTGTATCACATCAGCCTTCTCTTTTTTGGAAGACAGAAGTAGCAAGCAGCATCCTCGAATTTCTCCTGACAGTTGTAAAATTTCACTAAAAATATGGATGATTGCCCCTTGTGGACTAATATTTAAAGTAATGTTTTATTGTACCTCCTTCCTTATATTAATAGCATCTTTCAATCAGAGACTAGGTATGTAAAAAAGATAAACAAGATTATACTGTATAGCCCAGGGAAATATATACAAGACATTATGGTAGCTCACAGAGAAAAAAATGTGACAGTGAATATATATATGTTCATATATAACTGAAAAATTGTGCTCTACACTGGAATTTGACACAACATTGTAAAACGATTATAAATCAATAAAAAATGTCAAAAAAGTTAAATAAAAAGATAAAAAAGTATACATGGGAAATGTGACCATAGATCATCCCAAAGAACAGTGTGAGTGCTTGTTAAAAACGTGGAGGGATGGTTGGATAAACTACCTTCTGCTGGGTCCAATTAAGTCCTTCAGAATCTCCCAGGCTGACACCAGGTGGCTAATCAAGAGTCAAGGAAAAAGAAATTCTGAAATGTCTCCTTTGTTATTTCACACACACTGGCCCAAATTCCCTATCGTAACTGAAAAAACAAACCCAAACACTGTTGTCAGAGACAACAGTGCCCTGGCAAGGAGCAAGGACTCGGACTATTTGAGGAAAGTTGATTCACTGCATTTCACTTCGTTGTGGTGGAGTGCTTTTCACTTGTTTTAATCAAGTCTGTGATTTAGGGACAGTTGAAAGCAGCTATCAAAAATACTGTCACTTCATTCAAGGGTTCTCAAAATGTCAAAGTCTCTATTTAAACTTTCACAGCTTTACTCTATACATAAAACATCAAAAAAATTTAAATATGTGTAATTTCACATGAAGTGGTGCACATTAGTATCATAGTACTACGTTCAAGGGCCCATTAGGCAATTAGAAGCTTATAGAATTATTTGTAATATTTTCTATAATATGTGACTTATATCTCTTTTTTTTTTGAGGATAAATGCTCTCCATTTCTTACTAGAATCAAAAGCCATTTAAAATGACATATCTTTTTATATTACAGTGAGATCTAAACGTATCATCATTCTTTAAAAGTTTTTTTTTTTACATGATTATACGTTTTCAAGGAAACTCACAAAGGAATTTGTAGAACACTGATTTTTCATGGAATTTGGCCAGTGCTTTTGCACCAAAAGAAAGATTATTCATCCTACTCTACAAAATCTGTTGTTTCTATCACATATTTAATTTGGTTAAAAAAGTCTAACTGATCTATACCACATATTTCTTTGTGTCAAATACAAATTTTAAGAAGCAAATTTTAGTGGTGTATCTATTATCTTATTCAAGTGCAAGAAGTCCTGAAATTTCTGTAATGGGACAACCGAAATTTGAGACATTTTGCCAGTGTGTACTAGAAGTGCAGTTATAAGCCTTCTATTTGTGTCAGTGTTTTGACATTTCTGGTGGTTATCTTGCCCTGCACTGCACTCATAATAAAGGTTTTTTATGTTTTAATTTGTTTTGTTTTGTTTCCTTTTTGGTTAGGTTATTGTAACTATAAAATTTAAATAAGGGCATTAATACAGTTTTCACTTAGATATCCATTTTATTCCAAGAATAAACCATTTGATGATGATGGTCCAACTGCTACTCAGTTGGTCTGATATGACTTCAACTCAAGTGTATTCAATCTAGATGAATAACACTTGCCCAAGTGTCAAATTGAGCAGTAAGAGAAGCTATTAGAAAAAGTTTAAATTTCAGTTTAGGTGGTCAACTTTGGTGCTGGTGAAATAAGCATCACTCCACATTGTTTTCAAATCATGACCATCTGCTCTAAAATTACGAATCTCTGGTTAGAATATAGAGACTGGCTAAGAAAGTATCTGTAAAGTTTCAGCGTAGAGTCCTTATCCTCAGGTGCCAAATGCCATAGAACAGAGGCTCTGTCACAGGCTCGCTCCCGAAAGACACGGAGCAATTTTCAAACCTCTCTTCATAGACTTAGTCCCTGTATTCAGACCTGTGTTTGAGAGACGCAAAGTATACATCTGTTGGTGGGTTTTTCTGACCTACCCAGTCATTTTTAAAAGCAAAATTGGGGAAGTGGTTCTTGAGAAACTGAAGTCAATGACCTCTGGATGTCAACCACGGTCTACCATTACCGAACTATCCACATAGTGACTTTAAGAAAAATAGTAAAAAATGTCCCATAAAAGTGGGCCCAGAGTAGGGCTGGTGGGGCCAAGACTGGATTTCAGGGGCCCTCACTTGGCCCCTTCTGGTCATTATAACTTGCAAAACCCAGGCTGTCATTGTAGGCAATTTGGGATTTGTAAAGGCCAACACCCAGAATAATCCTCTCAGCAACTGAGAAAACTAGGGACTTTTATTATTATTATTATTATTATTATTGTTGTTGTTGTTGTTGTTATTGTTATTGTTATTGTTGTTATTATTATTATTATTTTATTATTTTAGTTTTGTTAAGCAAAAATTGACACACAACACCATATAACTTTAAAGTGTACAGCACAATAGCTTGACATATTGCAAAATGATTACCACAGAAGTTTAGTTAACATCCATCATCTCATATAGATAACAAAATGAAAAAACAAAAACAAAAGAAAAAACATGTTTTTAACTTCTGATGAGAACTTCTAGGATTTACTCTCTCAGCAATTTTCAAAGGTACCATACAACAGTGTTAACTATGGTCACTGTGGTGTATTTGACATCCCCAGTATGTATTTAGTTTACAACTGGAAGTTTGTACCTTTTGACAAAGGGGGGACTTTAATCTCCTTGAGAAGAGCTGACTAATACCATCAGTCTGTAGATGTATGCATGTAGACATGCACATAGAAGTGTGGTCACAGACAATTAGAGATAATCAGTGCATTTCATACTGCTGTCATTGTAATAAAGCAATTGAGATAGATGCTTGCCCGAAGGGAAGGGCAGGGTACACAGATATGTGGGGAAAGAAATATTCCAGCCAAGGGCATATGGGATGGAAATGAGAACAATGAAGACTATTTTGAGAAAAAATTCAGATAAGCTTCTGAATTTGCTCCCTTTAGGAAGGTGCTGAAATCTTGAGATAAATTATCAACAAATTAAAAAAAAATAGTTTTAATAATTCTAATTGCTTTAGTCTGTCCCTTTTACATGCACCTTGCTTAGCAGTGCTTTGGAATCCAGTTGTGCTCTCAAAATTGTTTATGCTGCAAATTTATCACAAAAAATTCCCTGCTAAAGGAAATAAAATTTTGTGTATTTAAAACTCTGCCTATGATTCCTTTTTCCACTGAAAAATGTTTTAGAATGTGAATTTTCAAATATATAATTATCATTTTAAATGAGATGATTTAAAAAAAAAGAAACTATCACATTATGGTAGAGCAAACTTTGTTTTGCTTTAATGACATTATTTCACTTAACTTTCTGTTCTTCCCCTTGTCCCCTAAAGTTCTAAAGCGTGGTTCACTGTGGCAGCTGCTGTCTCTACCCAGAATCCTTCTCTCCAAATGTTTGCCAGGGTCGCTTCTCATACTTCAGACCTCTACACAAACAGCTCTGTTCAACGAAGTGTTCCTTGACTATTACTGAGTCTATTTAAAAATGCAACTTGGCTTCTCCATTCCCCTCTTCCTTTTTCCCCCCATTTTAATTGTAATTGTCATGCATGACAGTTACGTATGTTTTATTTATTACTCTGTCATTCAAAAGGCAGCCCATTGGAAGACATTCCACAGGGCGTAAGAATGTAAATTGTTCTTAACCACAGAATATTCTGGAGATATTTTCATACCTCTCAACAAAACAACCAGTGAAGAAATTATTCCCAAAGGCTCTTGTGCATGGGAGGCTCATGTGATCAACTCCTGACCAATAGAATGCAATGGTCAGATGAAACGCTGCTGAAATCTCTTTAAAACAGGGCAAGACTATTTCACCCTTGATTTTTCAGTTCATCTTGCCTGGAATAAGAACTCATCGCTGGAAATGGAGCAACTGACTTATAATCATTATGTAAGAAGTGTGAGGACAAAGCCACATGCTAAGGATGGTTGAGCAGAAAGACAGATTGGACCTAAATCATTGATGCTGTTGGCACTAGACTTCCCTTTTGCGGACTCCCTTGTTATGTGAGAATATCAGCCCCTCACCTGATTAAGCTATTGTTATTTGGGTTCTCTATTACAGAGAGTCAAACACAAATCCCAGCCAATGCAAACCTAAAAAAAAACAACTCACAAAGCGCTGCCTTCTTCCTGAATTCCAAATGATCCTCTGCCTGAGAGCTGCACTCTAGAATGATAAATTTTTGCCATCAGTTTACATAGAAAATATATTGCACAATGTTATGTATTTTATTTTATGATCAATACTTTACGGAGACATAGGAAAGTTGCATAACTTGATAGAAAGAGCAAGCCACCAGGATTAGAATGTGCACATTTGACCTAAAGTTTTGCTAATGGGTAGCCCAGGACTGCAAAATGATCATATAATCCCTCTGTGTCTCAGCGTCGTCCTCTGCAAAATTATGAGATTGAACACTCATTCCTCTGAAGTCTTTTCTAGCTCTAAAGCTATAGGATCATTTCTGGGCTGCTCGACACCTTGAGCTTCAGATGGTGATTGTAAAGGTCTGCATTAAGAGTAATGCTGTGGAGTGAAATTAGCCCAGAATGGCCAACTTTAATTTAGATGATTTGGTTCCTCTTTCATCCCCACAAAATACAGTGTGAAGGCTTTATGTTGGCTATTTAATGCTTTGTTCACCAAGTTAGGGCGCCATTGTAACCCTTCCTAATGACACCTGCTGTCTTCTATTGGTGATTTTCTAAACTATTGCTGGCAGATTGGATTGTGCCCGCTACATCCATTTTTAGTGCATGGTCAAATTGACCCGGTGCAATGTCTTTGTTGCTGAGAGTGAAAAGTTGTCAGGTATTTGTCAAAAACTATTTGTCAGACTGAAGAAGAGCTGAGAAAATCTAATTAGAAACATTTTATAAAGCAAATACTCTGAGTCATTCCCAAGCTGTTTTTCAGTATGACATTCTAGAAATCTCATGCCATTGCCTTATGAAATGGCGATTGCACTGCTGGAAAAGTGACCTCCAAATTTCCACCTTCTTTTGTACCAGCTCCATCCCAAAAGTCCAGGGCACAGTGTGGCACAGAGTAGACATTCAAGAAATAGTTTTTGAATTGAATTTCATAAAAATGATTGAGTTCTTACTATTGCCTCTTGGGAAGAAAATTGGCTATATTTAGGGCAGATCGTTCCCAAATTTAAAAACAATGCCCCAATTGTATTACCAAACAGAAAGTCAGTCTTCCCATGAAACATAAAATACATGTTTTGAGAAGACTATATTAAATATGTTTGTCTGATTTTTGTTCAAGTTAGAGTGACTAGAAGTGAACTCGATGTCATCACAAATTTTCAAGTACATAAATATTAAATGGGTAAATTGTGCTTTCTTCAGTTGCTAGCATCCAGGACTTAGCTCAAATACATGGGCATGAATGGGGGAGTATGAAGAAGAGTTAGACCTAATTTCCCAGCGTCTGTCAGAGCAAAGGGTGCTACATGGGTGCTGATAATCAATCAGGAAGGTTGTAAATATAATGAGGGTGTATCACTGAGATGCAATACAGTTTAGCCACTTCAGTGAGCAAAAAGGGCAGAGAAGTAAGATGCTGATTGAAAGGGTTTATTTCAAGTTAAGAATTGATTATAATAAACATCTAGTAGTGAAACAACACTGCCCTAAATTAAAAGTCAATTAGCAAAGCCAAGTCAAGATAAAGGGGGGCTATTATAGGCTGCATTTTCTCATTATTCCAAGGGACATCAACTATTATTGAAATATGGTTTGATATTTTATTAATTCTTAAGGATCTAGACCTAAGTTACTTGCTCTATAATGGAAGGAGATTAAATTTGCTAACATTGGGTAGTTAAAATCTTCCTCTCTAGGAAATCTACACATGTTTCATGATAACGTGCCCAAAGTCTTTTTTTAAAAATCCCATGTTTGAAGTAAAAGATAATAACACACTCATAAACATAACACACATGACATTTTTTAAAACTGAAGTATAGTCAGTTTACAATGTGTCAGTTTCTGGTGTACAGCACGATGTTTCAATCTTACATGTACATACATGTATTTCTTTCTACGTTCTTTTTCAGAGTAAGTTACTACAAGATATTGAGTATAGCTCCCTGTGCTATACAATAGAAACCTGTTGTTTATCTATTTTATATACAGTAGGTAGGATCTGTAAGTCTCGATCTCCCAATTTATCCCTTCCCACTATGCTTTAAAGATACTGATAAGAGGAAAAGATGGAGAAACATCCTTTCTGAAGGATCATTTTGAGAGTTTGGGGGTGGAAAATTGAGACTGAGGGAAATGTAGAGAAATGCAGGTGTGTAAACTCCTTTGGGGGAGTCTCCCCCATATCGGGACTGTTGTCTCACTGGGGTGGATATGACCCTGCTACTCTGGTCCACATCTATCCTTCTAACTTCCTTTCCCATCTCTCCCTCCAGCCACCTGGGCTTTCTTGATGCTCTTGGGCATCACACTTTTAACTTATGGTGTTTTCACTCTTTGCCCTCCAGTGAGAATGCTATTCTACCATTATCACATTAGTAAAGGCTTCAGCGACAGCCATATGTCAAGTAGCATCCTTCTGGTTTGACTAAGAATTATCACGTTAGGTATTAATTTACTTCTGACTGCTTTTGCTGTAGAATACAATCTCCATGAGAGTTAGTTACATTCTGTTTCCTCCACTGCATATCCACAATACTCAGAATAGTGCCTGGCTTGTAGCGGCTGCTTCAGAGATGCCACTGGGATAAATAAATGAGTGTAGCCTTGATGTTAGCTTAATCAAAACATGTTGTGCTTCTGAGACAAGCCACTCCTTCAGTGTTAATTGCCATGATGCTAGCTGACACTCCAAGATCTTTCCGATTAAAATAGTTCTGTTCGGATAATTTTCTCCCATTGCAATGTCTCCTTTGATCACCTCTCTGCTAAATTTTGGAATTCAAGTCCATTTTAATGAAGAACTTAGGTTCAAAGCATAGCCCTATAAGACATACTGAAGCTTACATAACTTGATAGACATTTAGGCTGCAATAAGAAGAATATAATGCCATTTATTTCTTTTCTAAATTGATATCAACTCTATTTTTAAAATTATATCTAACTGTCAGTTTCTGCTGGTAGTTAATTCCCCTGCCTGCAGACCCTAACAATCAAAGGAGGAAAGTGTTACCCACTCAATGGTTCAGTAATTATGAAAGTAGTTTATCTAAGCAAATTAAAATATATATATATATATATATATATATATATATATATATATATATATTAAAGACAATGTTTTTTAAACGTAAACAACAAAAACCCCCGAACAGTAGTGTATTAATTCTCTTGAACTTTGTGTTAATCTTTCTGAAATTGTTCACGGACCCCTGGTTACTTTTCCCACTTCATTTATTTCTATTGCCCCTCATTACAAATTAAATTCTATTTACACGGAACTTCTTTCTACTCCTCTAATGGGCCATTGTCACTTTCATCAGCCTATGGGAACGTTCTTGGGTCACAACTTAAACAGGCTCTTCAGGAAGCCTTCCTTGATCTCAGAGGCTGGGATTATTTGCCTCCTTAACTGCTCTCATAGAACCAATGTTCAGAACTTCCTTAGCCAGAAACTTAGGATATTGTAATTGTCTTTTTAAGAGATACTTTCCACCCTCAGAGACAATAGATTCTAGAAAGCCAAGGACCACAACTATGTTATTCACAGTTAGATTGCCTGTATCTGGCTCAATAAATATATCTTTAAAAAAATGAACTTGGGTAAGAAAGGAAATTAGACAGATATGTTTAGTAGGATAAGAAATTCTCATATATTACACACACATTTGCCTATAAATTTGGAAACGTGCTTTGGATAATGTGATAAAAACACCTTGTCATTTCAGTTTGCCTTTTCATCAAGATCTAGGAAGTTTCCCATAGGAGGTCTGTGGGTAGAGCATATAACTGGTATTTCGAGCACAATTATTTTATCATAAAGCATAATCTTTCTTCTTTCACACAAATACTCCTTATGAGTTGATAGGGGAAGGCACAGTCCTTGCTTACGTAACAACCATGATGCAACCTGAAACCAGTTACCAGGATAAATAACAACTGAACACACCAATAAAGTGCAGAATTAATTCATAAGTTTTAAGGAAATGCACCACACAATAAGGGAGTAGTCAGAATGATATAACATTAAGTACTGTTATTTTGTCCAAAATATTTACTGAGTGTGTCTCTGTGCAAGGCACTAGGCTAGAGTTGTGCAGAAGAACTAAATCTCTGATGAGAATGTAAACGCTCATGCAGACACATGTCCCCACACATCTAGGCTGCGAGGTAGAATGTAACACGTTTCTGAAGAAGCAGATAAATTTCCTTCTGAGTTAGCAATGAGACAGATCAGTTCTTGCTGAAAAGATCAGACTAGATGAATTTTCATGGATTTGTGGTATTAATTTCAATCTTAAATGAGGAGTGATGATAGAAACAGTGAATAGTCTGTGAAAGTTGCGGCTGAAATAGAGACTGTGCTGATGGGAAATCTGGGAAGGTGGGAGATATATTTGGGAAGGTTGAAAGGTGTAGGGGTCATGCAGAAATAGGACTCATAAGCCATAAATAAAAGCTTGATCTGAAATGGCAACAGTTCTGAATAATAGGATAATGATTTTGGATGCAATGAAATCATGTTGAAAGAGAAGGTATGCAATTAGAGTTTTTGCGTTGTTTTTTTTTTTTAAGTATAGTCAATTACAATGTGTCAATTTCTGGTATACAGCATAATATCCCAGTCATATATATATATATACATATATATATATATATATATATATGTATATATATATATAACCCAGTTTCATAGCACAGACCAGCACTGGGACATCCATATAGATACATACATACATATATATACACATTATTTGTTTTCATATTCTTCTTTTAAAGCACATTTTATTCTTATTTTACTTAAGAGATTTCTTAATGGGAGTTTTTCTTTGGAGAATTTTTGTTTTAAGGCAGAAAAAAATTAGAAACTAATGGCAAGGTGTTTAAACCAGTGCTTCTGTTAAATGTCCATGGCTTGTTGTAGCAGCAAGCTCAATAAACCTGTCAAAAAATTAAGTAAGAGCTTGTTAAAATACAAATAAATGTTATCCTTTCAGATAGCTACTCATTTAATTAAGACTAACAATAAAAGAAATTATCTTTTTTGTGAGGGTTGAAGAAAAGGTTAAAATCTCAAGGAGAACAATATAACATTCAAGCACATCATTGTATCAACCACATTAAGGATGTATCAAGTACCAGGTAAATGGAAAAACAGGGTTTATTCTAATTTTAGTCTTCTTGTTCGTCTGTAACTTTCCTCTCTGACTTCCACTACCCACTACCAAGTTACTTACTTGTTCAACTCCCATTTACATGTAAAGCAGTTTTTTAATTGTTAACCTGTATCACCATGAGGAACAAATCTTCCAATTTGAGCCTAGTGTTTATGTACAGTTACTTTTGTCTTTAGCCTGACAGGTTCCAGTCAGAACACCGTTTTCTAGAGTTACTTGTACTTTGTAATGACTATGAATAAAACTAGTATTAACATTTGTCTGCAGGTTTTGGTATGAACATAAGTTTTCGAAGCAAACGAGGCATTTACAAAAATGATGAATGTTTTACCAGGAGGAATAATGAGAGATCTAGGAACATGATAATCTATTTGTTTGAATTAGATTTTAATTGCAAGAGACAGAAAACCTCCGTTCTGTAAACCACAAAGAAGCTGAGTTTTCTCTCATGGTAAATTCTGGAGATGTTGGTCCCCAGTGCTGGTCTGTGCTATGAAACTGGGTTTCTTCTTTTCTACTGATCAGACACTAAGGTTTCTTCTGTTAAGTGACCATGGATGCCCCTAAAGCTGATTCAGCTCCAGCCTTCACGTCATCATTCTAGCTAGCAAAAAGAGGGAAAGAAAATAAGACCGGCATGATTCTCTATTTCAGAAAATTCCCAGAATTTGCATACATCACCTTCATGTACATCTCGCTGGCCAAAACTTAGTCACGTGGATACATCCAGCTCCAAGGGAATATAATCTTCCTCTTGCCATTTATGTTTCTGCCTAAAATTTAGAGAGTACTAAAGGAGGGAAAAATAATTCTTTTCCCTTTTCTGGTGGCTACAACATAAGCAGGGTAGCTGAAGCTTGTATAAATAAATTTGTCCACAGGAGGAATTTAGGAAGAGAAGCTCACATAATGGTTTCTATGAGGCGTAAGGATGGAATTGTGAGACAGCAGGTGCCCGTGATTAGGCACTGCCAGGGTACTTCTTGAGACACAAATCAACTTGTTCTCTTGCATGCTACTATTATTTAAGGTTTTTATCAAAGAAAAACCTAATCCTAAATAATACAGAGAAAAATCAGCTGTCTCTTCCATAATACCATCGACCAAATTCCTACCCCCATAGAGAGACTTGTTTTGAAATTTTTCAAAATCGAAATTAAGACCAACTGGCAAATTTGCAAATAAACAGGTGTTTCATAGACGGCTTCCTGGATGTCTACTATGCGCCAGGCACTGTGTTGGCCGTCAGGGATACCGCACGAGCTAATCTTAACATGGCTCTGCCTTCCTGAAATTGTCTGTCTAGTTTAGGGTAAATATTTTAATAATGTCATTTTACCCAAAAAAGTATATGTGTATTTTGGAAAGTTTATGAAAGAGAGGAGGAGAAAGAACTTTCAGGGTGACTTCCCCACATGTGAAACTGGCAATTTCATCACTACTTACTGTTGGTTTTCAGGCACAGGCTAGATGACAGCTTAGGAATGTGGTGGTGAAAATTTGTCTGTGGAAAACAGACCTCTTGAGATTGAAGATCCCACAGAAATCATGCCTGGATCCTATGATGTGTAATCTTATAAAAATTATTATATAAATCCTAAAGACGTTTAAGGAATATGTTCTAAATGCTATGTTTTAGATACTATCTTATATATCTTATTAAATGTGTTTGTATTTTAGTTGATGAGTACCTTGATCAATTTCACTGTATTAAAAGGAGCATCTTTAATTCCCAGCGCATTCTTCAGCCCCTTCAGGAGTTAGGATGTCTCTTATCTTCCTTAGTGAGGTTTGATGCAGGTGTGACTTATATTAACTACTTGACTTTTATGGGTTGCTCAGTCACTTGTTTGGTCTCAAACTGATGTTCCTTCAAACCTCTAGGAAGCCAAGTAATTCCAAAACAAAGATATTCCATCCTGGTTTGTAATGTAAACGATTTGGGGAATTCAAAGAAAGCAGCATAATAACCTGATAAGGTAATTGCCTTACTAATTCTGTAAGGTTTCTCATTCTATTGAAATAGCACAGAGACTCACAAACAGCTAATGTGAATTTTTAAAAGCATTCTGCTGCAACAGTAGGGTGAAGATATATACTGATGTGTTCTTATTATCTGAGGTTAGTGTCTTTGCTGTCTTTAAGTGATCTAATTATTCCACATTCTAAAGCTATTTGAAATTTAGGTTGGCAGTCAAAAGTAGCTTAAAAGTAATCCCTGATTTTATTTTCAGAAGCGATTTTTTTTATCTTCAAACACCTTCCTGTAGCATTTCATCTCTCTCTCCAAGTAGTAGTATTTTCTCTTTACTAACTATGAAATAAAAAAAAAAGTGACAACGTGATGAGTTGACTTACAAATGAAGATCTAATGCATAAAAACAAATTAAGTGGCAAAATTAGACTAAAGGCTTGAGAGGACCTGACAGTATAGATATTTCTGAAAGCAAAACATAATCTAAATTAAGAATATCCCTAGTTTGAGAATTAGAGATGGTGGTGTAGGAAGATCCTGAACTCACCTCCCTCTATGGACACAACAAATCTACAATGACGTATGGGATAATTACATCAGAAAGGGACCTGAAAACTGGGTGAACAAAGCCTCCACAACAAAGGATAAAAGTACAGCATCAAGATGTGCAGGAGAAGTAGAGACATAGTCTTGTCACAGAAAAATTCACATCCCAGACACAGGAGTCCACAACTGACAGGGATCACAAAAGGTCACATCTTTTCCCTAAGGAGTAAGGGATTCAATTATCACATCAGTCTCCCTAATCCCTAGATCCTGCACAGGAGAGACAAGTCTCCAAATCACCTGGCTTTGAAAACCACCTGTGACTACATCTGGGAAATCTACAGAACTAAAGGGAATGGAAAACTTGCTCGTAAAGGGCTCACATGCAGACTAACATGACTCGAAAACTAGTGCAAAACACCAGATTAAAGAACTCATGGACCAGAGGTGATGGAACATAATTATTAGTCTTGAAGTGTCTGCTGGAGAGGCAGGAAACAGTTGGGACAGAGACACTGGCAGGTGACACTTTTGTTATTTCAGGATACCTGCTAATATCAGCACTGGTTGGTACCATTTAAATTCTTTAGCCTGTTAGTGCCAATGGATACACCCCTGTAAGAGTCCCACCCACTCTGTTCCTCAACCGAACCGCACTGCCAGCTGAAGGATAACCCTGCCCACCAACACATGAAAGACTTGTGGAAGGTCTGGAGGCTGGTCCAGGGCCAGCCCAAGCCACCAGCATGCTTTAGCAGCAGCCACAACCCATCACAACAGGAGGACAAACATAGTCCACATAGGGGACACCATTTGAGTGCCTGGCTCTGGTGGCCAGATGGGATTGCAACATTGAACCCTACAGAATATCTCCTAAATAAGGCCACCCCCTCAAGACTGGGAGAAATAGCTGATTTACGTAGTACATTGAAACAAATGCAAAGAATTAGACACTATGAGGAGCCAGAGGAATATGTTTCAACTGAAAGGCAAAACTTCAGAAAAAGAATGAAATGAAGCAAAGATAAGAAATCTAACCCAAAAAGTGTTCAAAACAGTGGTTGTAATAATGCTCACCAAACTTGGGAGAAGAATGGATGAACACAGTGAGATTTTCGACAAAGAAATAGCAAATATAAGAAAGTACCAAACAGAAGTTAAAACTCAATTGAAAAATACACTGGGGGGGGGGGTTTGACATCAGACTGGATGAGGTAGAAGAACAAATCAGTGAGCTAGAAGACAAAACAATGGAGTTGATCCATACATAGCAACAAAATGAAAAAAGAATCAAGAAAATGAAGATGACTCTAACAGACCTTTGGGGCATCAACCAAAATAATTTTCACATTATAGGGGCCCCAGAGGAAAAGAGAGACATAAAGAACCAGAAAAATTACTTGAAGAATTAGTGGCTGAAAATTTCCTTAAACTGGGGAAGGAAACAGGCATCTAAGTCCAGGAAGCACAGAGTTCCAAATTAGATGAACCCAAAGAGTCACACTCCAAGATACATTATAGCCAAAATGGTAAAAGTTAAGGACAAAGAGAGAATCCCAAAAGCAGCAAGAGAAAAACAACTTGTTATGTATAAAGGAAACCCCATAAAGCTCTCAGCATATTTTTCAGCAAAATCTTTACAGGCCAGAAGGGAGTGACATAGTTTATTCAAAGAGCTGAAAGGAAAACAAACAAACAAAGAAACAAAACCCCTGACATTTTAGCCAAGAATTCTCTACCCCACAAAGTTATCAATCAGAATTGAAGGTGCAATCAAGAGGTTCCCAGATGAACAAAAGTTAAAGAAGTTCATCATCACTAAGCCAGTCCTACAAGAAATGTTAAAGGGAGGTCATTAAGCTGAATTAGTTAATAACAAGAAACATACAATAGTAAAAATCTCACTGGAAAAGGCAAATACATAATAAAGGTAGTGGATCAATCACTTATAAAGCAGGCATGAAGATTAAAAGAAAATAGTAGTAACATTAACTTAAATTACAATAACTAGTTAATGGGATGCATAAAATAAAAAGATGTGACGTATGTTATTGAAAGTATAAAGTATAGGGGGAGGGTGAGTAAAACGATAGCCTTGGAATGTGTTCAAATTTAAGTTACTACCAACTTGAAACAGACTACTATTTACACAGAATATTATACGTGAACCTCACAGAAACCACAAGGGAAAAAAAAACTTAGAGTAAATGTGCAAAAGAAAATGAGAAAGGAATCTAAACTTGACATTAAAGAAAACCATTGAAACATAAGGGAAGAGAGAAAGAGGAGAAGAAAGGAACAGAAAGGAACTACAAAAACATACAGAAAACAATTTTTAAAACAGCAGTAAGTACCTACATAGCAATAATTAATTTAAATCTAAATGGACTAAATGTGTCAATCAAAAGACACAGAGCTCCTGAATGGATAAACAGTCCTATCAATATGTTGCCTACAAGAGACTCATTTCAGAAGAAAAGACACACACAGACTGAAAGTGAAGGATGGATTAAGATCTTCCAAACAAATGGAAATAAAAAGAAAGCTGGAGTACCTATACTCATATCAGAAAAAAAAAGACTCAACACAAAGACTAAAATACAAGACAAAAGGGTATTACAATATGATAAAGGGTCAATCCAGCAGGAAGATATAACATTTATAAATATATATGCACCCAAGATACGTATCAAGATACATAAAGCAAATATTAACAGACTTATTCAGTGAAACTGAAAGCAATACAATAAGAGTAAGGGAACGTTAATACTCCACTTTCATCAGTGGGTATATCATCCAGACAGTGATCAGTAAGGCGTCAGTGGGTTAAATGATACATTGGATTACACTGACTTAATAGATATATGCAGATCATTTTGTTAAACAGTAGCAGAGTATACATTCTTCTCAAGGACACATGGGACATTCTCCAGGAAGATTACGTGTTAGTTCACAAAACAAATCTCAATAAAATCAAGATTGAAATCATATCAAACATCTTCTCTGATCACAATGTTATGAAGCTAGAATTCAATCACAAGGGGAAAAAAAAAAACAGAAAAAAAGCACAAACATGGAGATTAAAAAGGATGCTACTGAAAAAACAAGGGGTCGTTAAAGAAATCTAAGGAGAAATTTTAAAAATTCAGGGATAAATGGAAACAGAAATACTACATACCATAACTGATGTAATGCAGCAAAAGCAGTTCTAAGAGGGAAGTTCTTAGCAATGCAGGCCTACCTCAAGAAACAAACAAACAAAAAATTCCAAATAAACCATTAGTTTTACACATAAAGAAACTAGAAAAAAAACAAATGAAGCCTGGAATTAGTAGGAAATTAGTAGAAAAAGGAAATAGTAAAGATCAGAGTGGAAATAAAATTATAAAGACTAAAAAGTATAGAAAAGTTTGATGGAACTAAGAGTTGGTTCTTTAAAAATATAAACAAAGTCAACGAACATTTAGCTAGACTAACCAAGAAAAAGAGAGAACTCAAATGAAATCAGAAGTGAAAGAGGAGAAGTTACAACTGATACCACAGAAATACATAGGATCATAAGAGCTACTAAAACAGTTATACACAAAGTAATTGAACAACCTAGAAGAAATGGATAAATTCCTAGAAACACAATTTTTCAAAACTGAATCATGAAGGAAATAGAAAATCTAAACAGACCAATTGCTAGTAAGGAACTTGAAACAGTAATCAAAAATTTCCCAAGAAGAAAAACTTCAGGACCAGAAGACTTCACTAGTAAATTTTATAAAACATTCAAAAGAGATTTAATATGTATTTTATCAAACTCTTCAAAAAAAAAAAAAAAAAAACCTAAAGAGAAGGAACACTTCCCAAACACAGTTTATGAAACAAATGTTACCCTATAGAAAACCAGACAAGGAAAATAGGTATTAATATTGCTGATGAGCATAGACGCAAAAATTCTCAACAAAGTATTAGCAAACCAAATCCAACAATACATTAAAGAAATCATACACCATGATCAAGTGGTATTTATGCCAAGGATGCAAAGATGATTCAATATCTGCAAATCAATCAACATGAAATAGCACGTTAACAAAATGAAGGATAAAAATCATATGATTATTTCAATTGATGTGGAAAAACCATTTGACAAGATTCAACATACATTTATGGTTAAAAAACTTCAAAAATAGGTATAGAAGGAGTGTATACTTCAGTATAATAAAGGCCATATATGACAATCCCATAGCTACCATCATCCTCAGTGAAAATCTGAAAGCTTTTTCTCTAAGATCAGGAACAAGACAAGGGTGCCCGCTCTCATCACTTTTATTCCACACTATATTGGAAGTCCTAGCCACAGCATTTAGAAAAGAAAAAGAAAAAGGCATCTAAATTGGAAAGGAAAAGGTAAAACTGTTAAAAGAAAAATTAAGAAAATAATCAATTTACAATTGCATCAAAAAGAATAAAACAGCTAGGAATAAATGTAACCAAGGCAGTAAAATACCTATATACCCAAAATTTTAAGACACTAGGGAACAAAATTGAAGAAGACACAAGTAAATGAAAATATATTCCATGCTCGTGGATTGAAATAATTCATATTGTTAAAATGTCCACAGCTACCAAAGAAATGTACAGATTCAATCCAATCTCTATAAATATTTCAATGACATATTTCATAGAACTGGAACAAATAGTTCTAAAAATTTTTATGGAGCCACAAAAGATCACAAATAGTCAAAACAATCTTGAGAAAGAACAAACCTGCAGTATCACATTCCCTGATTTTAAACTATAGCACAAAGCTAGTAGTAATCACAAACTGGCTCAAACACAGACACACAAATCAATGGAACAACATACACAGCCTAGAAATAAATCCACACCCATGGCCAATTAATTTTTGACACATTAGCAATCATGCAATGGAAAAATGGGACTCTCTTTGGTAAATGGTGTTGAGAAAACTAGGCAGCACCATGCAAATGAATGAAACTAGACAGCTATCTTAATACCATATACCAAAATTAACTCTGAAAGAAATAAAGTCTTAAATGTAAGATCTGAGACCAAAAAATTCCCAGGAGAAAACACAGATGTTAACTTCACTGACATCTACCTTAATGATGCTTTTGTGGATCTGACTCCAAAAGCAACAGCAAAAATAAACAAATGGGACTCATCACACTAAAAAGCTTCTGCACAGTGAAAGGGACCATCTCAAGACAAAAAGACATCCTACAGACTTGGAGAAGATATTTACAGATCATGCAGTCCAATAAGGGGTTAATATCTAAAATATATAAAGAACTCAGTACAACTCAAACATGGGCAAAGGTTCTGAATAGTCATTTTCCCAGAGAAGATATACAGATAGCCAACAGGCACATGAAAGGATGTTCAACATTAGTAGTCATTATGGAAATGCAAATCACAATGAAATATCACCTCACATATGATAGAATGGCTATTATGAAAAACACAATAAATAACAGATATTGAAGAGGATGTGGAGAAAAAGGAATCCCCACACAGTTGCTACTGTAAATTGGTGCAGTCTCTATGGGAAACAGTATGGAGATTGCTCAAAAAATGAAGAATAGAACTATTATATGACCTGGTTATTCTATTTCTGGGTATTTATCTGAAGACTATGAAAGTATAAATTTGAAAAAAATATACCAAAGGGAAAAGGGAGGGGAAGGATGAATTTGGAATTTGGGATTAACATATGCACACTACTGTATATAAAATAAATAAACAACAAGGACCTACTTTGTAGCACAGGGAACTATATTCAATATCTTGCAATAACCTATACTGGGAAAGAATCTGAAAAATAATATAAATTTATATATATGTATAACTGAATCACTTTGCTGTACATCTGAAACATTGTAAATCAACTACATTTCAGTAAGCAAATGAAAATTAAACACACACACACACACACACACACAAGAAAATGAAAAGATATATGCAGTCTATATTCATTGCAGCATTATTTACAATTGCCAGGATACAGAAGCACCATACATGTCCAGTATGGATGGATGAATAAAAAAGATGAGGTATATAAACACAATGGAATACTACTCAGCCATAAAAAAGACTGAAATCCTCCCATTTGGGAGATGAATGTATCTTGAAAGTATTTTGCTATGTGAAATAAGTCATATAAAGAAGGGCAAATATTATATGATTTTACCCATATGTCAAATCTAAAAAAAAACAAGATAAAACAAAAGCAAATGTATAGATACAGATATATTAGTGTTTATCAGAGGAAGAGGGGTTTAGAGGGTGTCATTCTCAACTACAGCTCCTAAAATGAGAACGTTTGGGTGAACATCATAGAGTAGTACTAACTGGACAGAACATCAAGATAAGGGTAATTCAGTGAAGCAGGTAAGTGTCTAATCTCACACAATATTTTCCAAGGAATGTCTAGCTATTTGGGATTACTAGTATGTAATACACATTCTAACAAAAATGCTTTGTGAATACAACACTTTGGGAAGTGCTTGGTGATAGAGTAGTAAAATATTTTTGTAACATAAACCTTAGTTTTCTTTGTTTTTTTGCAGAGCACTTCATGAGACTAATTTTGAATGAATCAACCAAGTGAAGCAAGTTTTACTTCACTTTAGGAATTTGGGGTCTGGATTTATGGATTGAACTATCCTCAATCATTGAATTACACAGCGTATTACACACACAAATAGCACGTTATTGCGGAAAGAGCCACGTGATAAACTAGGCATGAGTTCAAATCTTTTACTCCAGTTTACTAGTTACATGACCTTGAGTTGCTTAATTAAACTTTATAATTTTAGTGTTCTCACTGGTTAAAAAATAATAATACTATCCACCTGAAATAGCTGATGTAACTTTTAAATCAGACAATGCATTCAGTGACTAAGAATACTTTTTTGCTAAATTATACATTAAAAGGTTCATCACAGCTCTCATTTAGCATACCTTTTTATGTTCATGACTCTTTAATAAACAATATATTTAAACATATTTAGATAAACATATAAAAAGGCATTTCTGAAATAATGTGGGTGTTTCTTTTCTTGTTATGCTTTGCAGTGAATTTAACTTTCAGGGGACACAGGGAATCCCATGATTGTTTTGCAAACGTCAGAAAATACATGCACCTATGTACACACAGAATGCTATTATGGTTTAAGGATTACATGTAAATCAGAGTGGAAATTTCCAGCTCTTGGATGCACATCCTACACCACCGTTCTCAGTCTTTTTGTATCCAGGTTTGATGAGGGATGTAAAAAGTCTCAACAATATTTTTTGGCTTCTGATCCTATTCAGAAGAGCATACATTTGAATGCATGTGGTTAGGTGAAGGAGGATTAAGTGGTAGCAATGTGAATGTAGTTTAAAAATACTTTATATCTGATTCTGATAAGCTTTCTAAGTATATTTAAAGGTTATAGAATTATAGAGCCATGGGTTTGCAATTCCATTCTAAATTAATCGTCATAGGCTTTTGAATACTCAAAAGTTAAGACTTGCCTTTGTGTCAAATATAATTAGACTTATATTGAATCAGTAAGTAACGGTTTATAAAGAAAAAACAGCCACCTAGGCAAGTCTCTGAGTTAGAAAAAGGTTCACATGGAGTGATCTTGGCAAAAAATGATTCAATATATGAAAGTATAAAGCACAAAACTTTTTAAAATGACTTTTTCATGTTTAGTTTAGAGAGAAAGAATGAGAAGGCACTGGTCAATAAGGAGAAAAGTCTAAAGGGAAAATGAGAAGCCATTTAGAGATATTGTGAAGGAAAAATATAATGGCTTGGAGCCATTTGGGGTAAAAATGAAGTTAGCCTTTAAAAACCAGAAAGGACTCAAGAAATTGAGAGCTTAAAAGGAATTTGTGTGTGTATATGTGTGTGTGTGTGTGTGTGTGTATGTGTGCGTGTGTGTGTGTGTGTGTGTGTGAAATGACTATAGCTGCTCATAATTACATCATTCCAGTCACAGAATTAACTGCAGATTCCCACAAATGGTTCTTGACAAGAGTCAACTTTTCCTAATAGTATATTCATAGTTAGTGAATATATGAATAGTATATTCATAGTTTCACTGAGTTTTGAACTCTAAAAGCAGGGATATGTCACTTAAGAGTTGCTTTAGGACATTTATTTAGTTTACTGAGTTTACTGGGGAGCCGGTCCATAGAGAAGATTCATTTATAATGAATTCAAACCCTAGTTAAGAAATAAAATGCATAACCTCTGGAGGAAGATAATGATTAGAAAGAAAACGTTCCCCTTTTGATTCCCCTAAAGCCAATTGATTAATTCCAGATTTCGAGGCCCAGATCAAATGTACCTTCTCTATAAAATTTCTTTAATTTCTAGAATGGAATTATTTATTTCCTCCTGTTTTAACATTATTTTCATCTATTTAAATCATTCGTTCAGGAGATATTATCAACAGCTACGTGGCACACATTTTATTGTGTTGGAGATATTTTAAAAAATGCTTTAAGAAAACCCAAATTCTAACAGTGAGAGAAGACAGATATGTAGAATTTATAGGTCATGTTCTCTCCAAAAAAAAGAGAAATAGTGACTAGAAGCCTAACTACATAGTGTACCTTTGGGGCTGGTAGCGATGAGGTGTGTGAAGAAAGGCTTGCGAAGAGATTTCCAGAGAAGAGCTGGTGTCTGCAATGAGCCCTGAATTCAGAAAGAAAGGGAGTGACTAGGTAGGTGAAGTGAAAAGAGCCTATGTACATTTAACATAGTGTGTTACAAATATTTCTTAATGCTTCCACCCTCACATACCCTTGACCTGGGGGCAAGGATAGGTGTCATAAATTATTTCTTTATTCTGCTAACACCTCGAAAAGAACCTGGGTTTGAGATGTCACTCAACAAATTACTGCTAAGTTATGCATACACAAGAAGCAGAAGAGTCCACAGTGACCCTGATGCTAGAGCTAATTTGGACTATAGTAAGGTCAAGGACAAAGGTGGAAGTACTTGAACAGAATCTTCTTGAAAATGGGATTCAGGCAAGAAAGCAGGAGCAGTGATACAGTTTTTGAAATTGTCTAAATCCTCCAAAAAAATCAAACAGAACAACCTGGACAAACAAGCCAGAACAAACAATAACTCATGGAAAATGCATACAAACGTATTAGGAGGAAAAATAGTCTCATGTAACACAAAATATGATTGGAAGGAAATGAACCATCAACAACTACAAAAACTTTGTGAAATCACTGTTTGTACACGAGGAAACAGCAGGAAGTGCTGGGCCATCTGAGAGACCTCATTTTTCAGGATAACTACCAGTCACTCAAAAACTCTTGTTAGTTGATTTGAAAACTGTAAGGGGTTAGCACATTCCAACAGCAGGTAGGGACAGAGGGCTCTGATGGGGTTTAAAGGAGATTCAAGCACTTTGTGCCTCCTAACTCTCCGAGCCAACTAGCCACAGCCCACTTCCAGGAAAAAGCTCCATTCTTAGGAAAAACTGCTAAAAATAGATTCCAAGTGTCACACAGTGGGACAGCAGAGACAGGAAAAAGAAGATCCGGATAAAATGGGGAAGGGAACAGAGCCAGGAAGTCTCAAAAAAAAAAGAAAAAAAGCCACATATATTAAAAACTTTACAGAAGAGGAAACTCTAGAGTTACGAAATTAGACAAAAATCGTATCATGTCTTCTGTCTAAAAGTTCAGGGAAGTAATTTTGCATACAAATGAAAAACAGAAAAGCGATGAAATTGAATCCCATGGAATATTCCTATTAAAAATTAAGACAAAAGTGTAAACTAGAGATAACATAAAAACAAATACACACAGATTATGCATTAAAAAGTTGAAAAAATGAGGCTGGCAGGGTATAGCTCAGTGGTAGAGCATGTGCTTAGCATGCACGAGGTCCTGGGTTCAATCCCCAGTACCTCCATTAAAATAAACAAATAAATACCTAATTACTTCACACACCTCCAAAAAAAAGAGAAACAAAAAATAAATATAATTTAAAAAAATTTTAAGTGGAAGAAAAAGGATGAAACATTTAGTATACAATAAGGAACTGAAGAAATAAATTAGCTGAAAATGAAAATTATTGAAGACAAGCAAAGCATATATCCAAATTCCATCCATACATTAGGAATACCAGAGCAAGGGGGGAAAGCAAGTAACCAGATCAGAACTAAAAGTTTCAAAAATTTGTGAAAGCAGAATAAAAGAAGATTGGAAACCCCATTCTAAAGAAGGAAGCACATACCTGGAAAAATCTACCCATAATGCCTAACATTAAGAAATATTCTAGTAAATTTTGGAAAGGAATAGAGAAGAAAAATCCTTCCAGCAAAGAGGTGAACAAAGAAGTGAGTTGGAAGGGTGAGAAAATCCAGTAGAAGAACAAAGTAAGCTGAGGAACATCTTTATGATACTTACAAAAAAGACAATCAGTCAAAGGTTTTATTTCCACCTAAACTGCTTTTCAAGTATAAACAGTGCAGATAAACTGTCTTCAACATGCACATTTTCAGGGAATGTATTTCCCAGAAATCTTTCAGGGAATGAGCACTTGATAATTACAATGATTAAAGAATTATTGACATAAAGTGGTTAATATTAGATACATATTCACGTGTAGAATAAAATAAATTAGGAACAAAAAAAGGAGAGATTATATAATGGCTTTAGCTATACTTAAATTTAAAATAAGATAAATACAATTTAAAAACATTTAATAATATGTGCAGTAATCAAATGGATGAGTTTGTGTTGCCATTCTGTGTAATGTGTAATGTAGAAAAAAGCAAAAAATAATTATATAATATTTTTGTAATATCTCCCCCTGGTCCTTAAGAAGTCTTATTTTTTTTTTTTTTTTTGGGTGGGAGAAAAGGAATAAAAGTTATGAATGGAAGAGTTATGTAAATACTACGGAGTCTAGAATTTAAATTGGGAATAGCTATTTGAACTCACAATGTATTTTATCTCAAAAAAAGAATGTATTTTATATTTAAAAAAAAGCCTTCCCAGCTCTGTCCACATAAAAGATTTAGGAACATACCCAGTGATTGTCTCCGTCAGCCGGATTGAAGTGGCATTTCCTAGTAAAATGAAACAAGCCTTTTTAGAGAAATGACTGATTTCAAGTCTGGAATAGAAAATGAACCAAAGAAGCACAGAAAACCTTATTTTAAATTGTACACTAGTTTTTTTAGTGTAAGCAACGTTTATTCTAAGAAGAGTAATTCACTGAGAGAGAAAATCGTTTTAAAATTTACATATATGTACTGTTTATTGTTTCTAAGAGCAGTTTAGAGCTTTAGCTTTTTAAACTTACGTAGTTACCAAAGGAATAACGCCAACCACAAAATAAGAGTCGACACAATGCAGTAATCCTATTTTTTTTTAAGGTTTTCTTTTTTTGGTGTATGTATCTATTTGAACACATACACATATTTGTGTAACCACCTCCACAGTCGGGATACAGAACATACCCATCATCCTCCTAAACCTCTTTCAGGTGATCTCTTTTCAGTCACATGCACCCCATCTGTAACTTGGCATCAACTGACCTGCTCTCAATCACTATATTTTGTCTTTTCAAGAAATGTCCTATAAATGGACTTATATAATACGTAACCTGTTAAGACTGGCTTTTTCATTCAGTGTTATACCTTTAAAATTCTTCCAAGTCATTGTATGTATCAATAGTTTGTTTCATTTTCCTCATTGATTATTATCCCGTTAAATAGAGTTACCAGGCATTGTTTATTCCCTCACTGATGAAGATCACTTAGTTGTTTCTAGTTTGGGGCTATTATTAATAAAGTTTCTATAAATGATCATAGGCAGGTTTTTGTATGAAGGAAATGTCTCCTTTCTCTCGGGTAAGTGGCCAGGAGTGGGATTGGCAGTTTATGTGATAAAATGGGATGTGATCTGTTTTTACAGGATTTTAAGATGAGCCCAAGGTTTCCCTTTCGTGTACACACTGTGGATAATCCCCTCTTTTGGGGTGTGAGCAGGACTTGTGGAGACGATGGATTATAACTCCCATGGTACCTTACGTGGCCAAGGGATTTTGCCAATGTAATTAACATGCCTAATCACTAGATTCTGAGCCACCACAGGGAGATTATCCTGGGTAAATTTGACCTAATCAGGTCCGATCTTCATTATTGTCAGAAAGATGAGGAAGGCAGGGGAAGGGAGGATTCTCTTCTTGGACTTGAAGGTTGGAGGAACAAATTCCCTTGTTTCGGCAGGGTCACATGGCAGGGACTGACAGGGGTCTGTGAGGAGCTGAAGACCCCAATCTTACAACCTCTGGCTGGAAAGGACTCCGAATCTCAGATGACATAACACTCTTAGGTGGCACGTTGATTTTACCCTTGTGAGACTCTGAGCAATGAACCCCACTGTGCAGTAACTGGAATTCTGACCTACAGAAACTGTAGCATAACAAATGGCTGTCGTTTTGAGCCACTAGGTTTGGGATGACTGCTACAGAACAGAAGGAAACTAGTACACACTTCTGTTTCCTGGGAGAAATTATGAAAATTTATGGTATTTCTTTACATCTTTGCTAATATTTATAGAAACACTTGTGGACCTGGAGATTTGTTTTTGAAAAATAATTAATTAAAATTCAATTTCTTTAATAGTTACATGGCTACGGGCTATTTAACCTTTGGTGGGTTTTTAGATTGTCCTTTTAGTGTAATTAGCCCTTTTCATCAAAATGTTTGAATTTATGTTTCCTTTTATTATGCTTTAAATTTCTAGGGGGCATGATGTATGTATACCCTGTTTTATTCCTGATATTGACAATTTGTACCTTATAGACAGAATATAGTTGGGGTGTATTTAATCTAGTACAACAATCTCTATTATTATCTGTGTGTTTAATCATTTATATTTAATGTTATTTATACATTTGACTTTTGGACCTTATTTGTTTTCTGTTTTTTTCCTCTGCTTTTAGTTACTGTGTTTTCCGTTCCATGTCTTCTTTGGGTCCTCTGTGTGTGTGTGTGTGTGTGTGTGTGTGTGTTTGTGTGTGTGTGTGTTTGTGTGTGTGTGTTTGTGTGTGTGTGTGTGTGTGTGTCTCACCCACACATACTGGTTGCTTTATTGACTGCAAAATGCACCCTTAACCACTTCAGCTGTATTGCAGAAACTCTATCAAACACAAATATCCCTTTATTTTTTCTCTTTATGCTGCAGCTGCCGTATCTGTCAAATCTGCATGCAACAAAAACACCATCAGACAGTGTTACATGCTTGGCTATCTACCCTCAGACAGGTTTTAAAGAACTCAAGATTAGAAAAGGCTATGATATTTATGTAGGTATTTGCAATTTCTATCAGTCTTTATTCATTCCTGACCTTCCAAACTGTCTGACTTCCCTTCTGTTGAAAGCTTAGCTTGCTTTCATCTGCAAGTGTCTCTATGTCACTCTCATTCTTGATGGATATTTTCCCTAGATATAGAATTCTGGGGTTGATAGCAATTTTCTTGTAAGACTTTGAAAAAAAAAAAAATTTGCCACTTTTTCTGACCTCCATAGTCTCTGATGAGAAGTCTGCAGTTATTTGAGTTTTTATACCCCTAGGAGCAATGTATCATTTTTTTCTAGATACTTTAAAGATTTTTTCTCTGTTTTGAGTAATTGTGAACAATGCATCTGAGCATGGATTTCTTTGGATCTATCCTATTTGGGATTTACTCAGCTTCTTGATTCTTTTGGCTTATGTCTTTTGACAAACTTGGGAAGTTTTCAACCAATATGATTCCAAATATTTTCATATCAGTTATTGTGATTTTCAGTTCTAAAATTTCCTTTTGATTCTTCTTAATTTTGGTTTTTGCTAATACTTTATATTTTAATATTTTCTTCAACAACGTTTCAATTTTCATCATACCTGCAGTAAAATCCTTGTCACATAATTCAATGTTTACATCATCTCATCTTTGGTGGCTTTGGATTTAATTTTTCATGTGGGTTGAGGTTTTCATGGTTCTTCTATGCTGAGTAATTTTAGTTTGTATTCTGCATATTTTTCATATTGCATTAGGTTTGGACTCCTGTTTATATCCCAGGAAGAATGTTGATCATTTCGTTTTAGTGATCTGTGGGCTATGGACCCAATGTCAATTCCGTTTTCAAATAGTTTGCCAAGCTATTTGAGTTTGTTTCATATTTCTGCCACCCAGTACTGCTCATTCTGGGACCAAGCAGGACTCTACCCATTAGTTGAGTTTTCAAAGCCTTTGTTGGATAATTAAGAGTATACCCAGGTATGTACAATTTAGTAGTAAGTCCAGGAGTTTTGAAACACCTTAATAGATCATTTTCTCAAGCTTCACCTTCCCATGGCCTCTCCAACATTTGCAGTTCCGTAAGTTCCCCTTCATGGTCCTCTAGGCAAACATTACCCACTTCTAAAGAACAATGGGGTAAAAAACAACTAAAACAATGGATTTTGACCCTTCCTTTTGGAGAGAAATGTTCCCTGATCTCATAATTTTGAGACTGTAAGTCTCCCTTTCTGGCTGCCAACATCTAGTTAGAGTATGAAATGACAGAAGAAAGAGAGACAATAAAAAAGGAATTCCTCCAGTCTTTTAAGCTTTAGGAGTTCCTTTCCCACGTAATAAACTACAGAATTAGAAGGTTTCTCCTAGGTCTTTCTCTGTTTTCATCACACACATTTGTCACACCTGGGTTTCAGATGATATTGTGGTTCAGTTAAAGCTTGGGGATGTAATCAGAAAAGGTAAACTCACCAGTAGTTTGGTGACACTCTGAATTCTGGTCTTCTTTTGCCAATCCGGCTACTGATACTTTCCTTCCTGAGTTTTCAAATGCTGCCCATAGATTCTGCCTATGTCTTATAATTCAGTTCAGTGGGAGATAAACAGGTATACTTTTTTTTTTGCCTGAAGTATAATCAATTTACAGTGTTGTGTTAATTTCTGATATACAGCATAATGATTGATATATATATATATAATTTATTTCATATTCTTTTTCATTAGAGGCCATTACAAGATATGGAATATAGCTCCCTGTGCTATATAGTAGGACCTCATTATTTATCTATTTTATATATACTAGTTAGTATCTACAAATTCAGAACTCTCAATTTATCCCTTCCCACCCAGTAACTATCAATTCGTTTTCTATGTCTGCGAGTCTGTCTCTGTTTTTATAAATAAGTTCATTTGTGTCCCTTTTTTTTCTTTAGATTCCACATGTAAGTGATAACATATGTTATTTTTCTATTTCTAGTTTACTTCAATTAGCAAGAAAATCTCCATCTCCATCCATGTTGCTGCAAATGGCAGATTGCCCTTCTTTTTATGGCTGAGTTGGTATTCCATTATACATGTATATATAACACATCTTCTTCATCCAGTCATCTGCTGATAGACATTTAGATTACTTCCATGTCTTGGCTAGTGTAACTAGTGCTTCTATGAGCATTGGGGTGCATGTGTCTTTTCCAATTAGAGTTTCCTCCAGGTATATGCTCAGGAGAGGAATTGCTGGTACATAGGATAAGTTTTCAGTTTTTTGAAGAATCTCCACACTGTTTTCCATAGTTGCTGCGCCAAACTACATTCCCAACAACAGTGTAGGAGGGTTCCCTTTTCTCCACACCCTCTCCAGCATTTGTTATTTGTAGACATTTTTATGATATGGCCATTCTGACTGGTGTGATGTAGTATGTCATTGTAGTTTTGATTTGCATTTCTCTGAAAATTAGTGGTGTTGAGCATCTTTTCACATGCTTACTGGCCATCTGTATGTCTTCTTTGGAGAAATATTTGTTTATGTCTTCTGCCCATTTTGGGATTCACATAGCCTTCAAATGGAGCCCTCAACTTATTTTTTTAATACTGTAACAATAATGGTAAAAGGAAGATAAATTTACCTTTGGAATTTAAATGAAAGGCAAGATAACGTATTAGATAGATTATAATAAAAGAATTCACAGTCCCTTAAATTCAAGGCAGGACTCTATTCACTCAAAGCTTATTACTTTGGTCAGATTACTATATGCATCTCATTTGCAAAATGAACAAAGTACTACATGAGAAGATACCTTACATTTCATATATTTAGATTCCACTCAACCTGCATTTTCAAACAGTACATGTTGGTCGTGCCAAACCATCTTTATCAATAAAATCGTGCTTTCATGACTTGGTCTTTAATCCATCCCAAACAGTCACATGAATTCTAGTCTTTCTCTTAGTTTTCCTCATAGCAGTGGTTATTTGACTATATTATTGATTCTTGCTCTTGCTATGAAGTAGGGATGAGGGGGAAAAACCATTAAAATGAAAGTCTTACTACGAGCTTATAAATTTGTTCAAAGATAGAAGTTACTAGATATGAAAACACAGTCACACATTTAGTTTCATTTGGATGGGATGCTTCTGCGTGTGCTGCCAGGCTTGAAGTAGGCTCAAATGTGGAAGATAAAGGAACATAAAAAAACACATTTAATATGGTAGAAATAGGTTATAAAAACTGTGTGTGAAAGACAATGGATAGCGATTAAAAAAAGTTGGAGATCACCTTTGCACAAAATAACTCCCATTATCCAAATGTAAAGGGGATGTGTTCCAAGAGCTCTTGATATGGACACAATTTATCACTGGTTTCTTCATAAAGAGAATGAAACACTTAAGCAAGTATCTTTTTTTCACTGAAGTTGTTACGACCACAAAATTACCATAAATTCTCCTTAAACTCCTCCCACGCTCCATCTACTATTACAAAATCCCTCTTCTTAGGCGCAAAGTCCTGTCTATTAAGTGACATTACCGGTTTGTTGAGGATTCTCATTAGCTCATTTCCTTAGACTCAGTGTTCCTGCTGCTCATGGTGGAAGTGAGTTTCTCCTACAGATAAAACATACAAGAAAATGTAATTCCTCTGATCTTTGCTGTGATACTCAAAATTTTCACAAATATAATATTAGAGAAAACTCCATAATTTTAAGAAAAGTCAATCCAAAAATTGATATGCATCAATATTTGATATTAAGAAACAATCGTTAATTGAATGATCACTTATACCTTTATAGTAATTGGTGTTAGCAAATCCTGTTTGATGATCTAGTATTTTATTCTTATTAGAATAGGATCCATGTATGTAAGTCTAAAGTATCATTTTTTGTAATTAATCTCAAAATAATTTTTGGAAAGCATTACTAATGAATATAGATGTTTATCCATCATCGGTCCTTTGTAAGGTTATTACTGGGTCTGAATTAAACAATGCATTCAAATCTCAAACTACAGAGCCTGGCACATCCTAATTATCAGTAAATCTTACTTCAGTTCTCCTCAGTCCTGATAAACTCACAATCTTATTATTAAAAGGGTAATTATAAATCTTTTAGTATAATCTGCTTATTGAAAGAGTTGCTCTCATGCTGTCATTGTGATTAAGATATTTCAAGATAACAGATAATTTATACTTTTATTTTTACTTCCAACACTAAAAGAGATTTGACAATAGTCACTTAAGGAAAAAAAAAAGCTTAAAACTTTTAGCATTGTCTTCAGATTAGGGAAAAAAGATATTTTAAAAACTTTTTAAAAGAATTACATAATTATAATGTGAGAACAATTTTTTTCTTTTCAAAAGCTCCCTAAAAAATACTCACACACATTCACACAGTAACAGTACTGAAACTTATGTAAAAGAGCATGAATATTTCCTGAAAATTTGGTCCTCACTATTATTTTTTTTTCTTGTTCTTCATTCTTTAAGCCTGATAATATTATTGTAATATCTAATATGGAGATATTTTGAAATGAGTAAGGGAGATATAGAGACTTTCAGTAAATAGTAAAGCATATTTATATGCCTTCTACTTTAGAACCACTGAAGTCATCCTGATGATCATGTTTTATACATCCAGATGTTTGAGTTATAAATATGCAGATATATGTGCATGTGTGCATATGAATAGACATACATACAGAGAACATGATGTATATGAATACAATAATAAGTGAATAAAACAAGTTGCAGGAGACATTTCCTATTAAACATAATGAGAAAAACTCTCCTTGCAAATATATTAATTTGCATATATTCCCATGAACTCAGAGATATTTGTTCCAAGATGCACAACCACCTGATAGAGGCTGGTACTTCAGGGGGAAGAGGAAGGATGAAGGTGAAGGATGAAGAGACCATGAAACTTTTCTCTATACAATCCATATTGTTTGAAATAGTAAAAACGAGCATATATTATTTTGTTTAATGAACAATTTATTAGCAATAGAAATTAATCATAAATATGACAATTATATTGTTGAAAGCCACCGTTCTAGAGCATTAAAAATAACTCTTCATAATTATTGAAGCTGATTTAAAAAGCTGACCTAATCCGAAATTTTATAGATAATAATATTTCAGCATGATGCAGATCTTTTGTTAAAAAACAAATCAAGTGAAAGCATCTATAATCCCAAAGAAACCAATTATCAATAGAGCACATCCACTTAGAGCATTCTTTCACAAATAAGCCATTCTATTTCTTTCAAATTGTACACAACACCCAGCAGTTATTAGTAAAAAGGTCTGTAATTTGATTTTAGATTTAAATTTTAATTAATATAGAGGGTCTTTTTATGAATATGGAAGGTAAATTTGTTTATGAGTTTTGGAAATTGAATTCTTTCAATTTGAATTAATAATTTATTATATTTTTAGTATCTATTCTTTCTTCCAAAGAAATCTCTTGTATAGATCTGACTTATTTGTCAATATTGGGAAAATTTTTTTATGGTAAACTCATGTAAGATATTTTATGGCCATGCATTCAGTGGGCCCATAATCGGTTAAACAGCAAAACTCTGCAGTGAGTCCCTGACTTAATTTTGCTTGGTAAATACATCTTTAACGACAGAAGAACGTGCGGTGATTGCGGATTTCTTTAAAGTATAAACATTGCACGGTTTTATGTTGTGTTTACCTAGTAAACGATCACTGTAATTAAAACTGTATGTTTTGATGATACTGTTGGCCTCCTATGACTACGAATGAGAAATGTCTTGCTCCCATCAGAAAATGTCTTTCACTTGAACTCTCACGTTAAGAAATCTGCTCTTATAGTTCATTTCGTTTTTCATGATCAGTTTCTCCCTCTCCACCAGACAGTCTCATCAGTTGGCTACCATTCTTATGTCCCTATTAAAAAGCAGTAACAAAAATTTTTAAAAATCAGAACTTTTCCCACTGTCCTACATGCCTCTACAGACTACCCTGTCTCCTCTGATTTCTTTTGAAAATGGACCAAGTTTTCATAATTTCTGCTTCCACTTCATCTCGTATTTTCTCCTCTAAAACGACTTGGTTTCTTGTATCATTCCACGGCGACTGGAGTTTCACAAATAGTCACTGGTATTGCTTCCTTTTATAATTCTCTCCTTACCTGTATTCTCAACATCATTGTTTCTCTTGCCCTTTCTTGAAGTTCGATTTAGCATGCCTTTCCTAACTTCCACTCATTTGTCCCCCTTAAATATGAAGATTTACCTATCTGTCTATCCTCTTTTTTTTAGGGAACCTTATCAAGTTCTATGGCTTTAAACACCATCTTTGTGCCAATAACTCCCAAACCTAAGAAGCAATCCTTCCCTGCCCCAAGAACTCTGGGGTCGACGTATTCAGATCTGCTTCCTCTACATCTTGTCCGGGACACTTAATATCCAAGCTTAAGGAGGCTAATCGCATCCCCAGATTTCCACCGACACCCTTCCATCCGCACTAAGCTACTCTTCCCAGCACAGTCCCCCATCAGAGTCCAGGACAAGTAAGCAGCATCATAACAGAAAAAAAATGGTCTTCTTTGTCCTCATCCACGCATCCATTCCATCAGCAAGTCCCGGCAGCTGTACCTCAGAGCAAATCTCGACTCCTCCCTCATCCTTCCATCTCTGCCTCTCCCATCCCAGCCAGCTCACTCTTCTCATCCCTTCCCTGATTGTAACTGCTCCTCTGCAATCTATTTTTTTTTTATAGAGAGGCCGCAAGTCTCCTTTAAAGATAGATCATGGTGATTATAGTTAACAATACTGTACTGTATATTTGAAAGAGATGAAGAGAGTAGATCTAAAATGTTCTCACTACACACACACACACACACACACACACACACATATGCACATACACACACACAAGGCAAGTATCTGAGATGATGGATGTGTTAACTGTCCTTACTATGGAGATCATTTCATAATATGTACATGTATCAAATCATCACATTGCACCGCTCAAACAATGTCATATGTCAATCATATTTCAATAAGTCAGGGGAAAAATAAAGATAGGTCCAATCAGATCACTTTCCTGCTTGGAACTCTCCAGTTTCTTCCCTTTGAATGAAATCTAAAGCCCTTTCTGGGGCTTGTGGTTGGGCTTCCTGGGTCTCACCTCTGACCATGGAAGGTAGACTCCCCCAGCCATGCCATGTGCTTGTCCACAAGCGTGCATGCCAAATCTGTTCCCATTTTAAGGCTTTTTCAGTAATTAGCCTGCTGCCTGGAAAGTCATTGCTCTCGATCTTCACAATCTCTCTTCTCAGAATCCTGAACTTGGCTTTCATACAACCTCCTCAGAGAGGTGTCTGTGGCCCTGCCACCCTGCCACGCAAAGTGACCGCTCTGGCACTTTGTACCCTGCCACCTCGTGTTCATCCTCCGTGCGCATTTAACGTAAGCTGACCCTTGATCAGTTACCCAAAGTTTTAAGCCAATAAATTGGTTTCTGTGTATTGGTCCTCATATCAGAACATAGTTTCCAAAAGCAGAGAACTTGCCAGCCTTATTCATTCTACTTCCAGTGCTCTCGGACAATGTTTGGCATTTAGCAGTGGGGAATATGTACCAGTTAAGTGAATAAACTACAAATGTGTAAGTGCCTTAAATGAGAGTGCCAACTGAAGATTAAGAAAGAAAATAGATGACCTCAGATCTTAGCCCAGGTCAAGCCATTTTTTTAAACCTCCTCTCCCCTTGCTTTATTCTTAACAAATCCTTGAATCAGTCACATACACGTAATATTCATCTACTCTCTCTCCTTCTCCCTTTGCCCTGTCTCTTTCTCTGCCCCTTGTCCAAGAAGATGTATAGCATCCCTTGGTTAAACAGACTTAAATAGATTGATCCCTTTTAATAATGTTCATCAATATGTCAGAATAAAAAAAAAAAAACAGTCACACTATTTTGTAGTTGGAGTTTAAGACTGAAGTCAGGGATCTTTGGCAACTGGGAGATTTGGGATCAGAGCAGCACATCCTCAAAGTGTGAACTTTGGTCCTCCAGGCATGACATCTTCGATCTGAGAAAATCAGCAGTGATTCACAAAGCCCTACCCTAGACACACTGCCTCCTTGGCCACTAGCTTTGAGATCGAGCTGCTGTTTTTAAAACTGGTTTCTCTTTAAGAAGGAGAATTTTACATAATGGGTAAGTAGTTTTTCCTCCCCCTCGCATCTTACTATGTAAGTACCTGACCCCTGTAAAGACCAGGAGAGGGAACAACGGACATGACATGAAGTACCTGCCAGCTCAACCTCCGATTATATCAGGAGAAGCAAGTGCAGTAACCCCATATGAAACCAGTATCACGCTGGGCCCTGCGTACGAGGCCACACAGCAGCATGATAAGGTGGTAATAATGGTATTAACTCTTTTACACATGGAGGGACATATGTGTTTAGTAAATAAACAACTTGCATCAGAACATTGTAAAAAGCAAAAAAAAAAAAAAAAAAAAAATGTAGATAGCAAGTCCAAGCCTTTCAGACATTAGTTCTTTCTGGAAGGACAAAATGAAATAGCAATGCTTACCTTACGTATTTACTTCTGAATAAAAATTTTGCAGCTTTCAGAGCCCATTGGAAGTGAGGGATATATATTGCCTCACATGCCATGACCACTATCATTTATCTAAAATTTTTAAAAATCTGTTACTCATTATCTTTTCCAGGAAAAGAAACACTTTTTTTTAACCAATGCTTTCATATTCCTGCTTAACCTGACAATATTTTGTCTATACAAATCAACACTGTGAATAAGAAATGTGTGTGCATACGGATAGCTATTTCTTCTAAATTAAAAATGCAGCTTATATTTAAAAACCAATTTCCCCCCCTCACCTGCTGTCCCCGAATACCTCATGGAGGAATATTGGATGTTTACAGAAGGTCAATTATGTTACAATAGCTAAAAAGCAATTTCCTCCACTTATCTGCTTAATTATGAGGATGGTGATGAACAGGAAAAACAGTAATATCAAGAAGTGGTTTGCATTCTGCAGTTAGATGTTATCATGAATGTATTTTATCTTTTCCTTTCCTCCTGAAAAAGTTTTAAACACATAAATTCCTTGTGTTGTTTGGTAAGAGGTCTTTTGATTCAAGTTTGGCAATATCAGATGAATACTTATGTTTAAACTCATATCAAGATATAATTACTGGATGTGAAAGAATTAAACTACTGATTTTATGTAGACTTAAACTATATAATTTTAAAGGAATAGAAAGAATTATTTATGCCACTAAATTAGCAATGATTACTTCTGGATGGTAGGATGTTTTCATTTTATTCTTTAGATTTTCTATATTTTCTAAAATGACAATATGTTGTTTATTTAGTAATTTAACATTGCTATAAATATTTGACTGTGGTACTATTTGATATACTTAGCCTTCTTATAACTATCTAAATATTATATTATTAACAATACAAACTTTTCAAATTTTTTACAGAAATTTAGGTATTAGCTAAATGCCCATTTTATATAACTTATTTTGAAAAGATGTTAATTTGCAAGGTAGATGTAGATAAATCCTCTACTGAAGATGAACTATGCATCTTAAATATGAACATAATAAACAAACAGATTTTGTATTACAAGTTATGTATTATAAATTATATATACATAACAGTTATATGCATTAATGATACATTATTACATACTGTAATAATATAAATTATTATAATATTACATAATTATTAAATTATAAATTATATGCATTATTGTCTCATGGAAACCACAAATTCTCACAAAGGCTTAATATTTGTTTTACATTTTACAGTAGTCATAGACCCTAAATGTCTATTGATCCCCATCCCTCACATCCATAAATTATGATGAAGAAGTTTTGTTTTGTGGCTATTACGAGAATATGAGTTTTATTATTTCCTAAGAAATAAACTTACATGCAAATTAAGTGTCAGATGTATTCATTTTAAAGACATTAAAATTAGTTGTAAAATACATGATGTAATAAAGCAGAGGAACTAAATGTTTTCAATATATATTAACAGGAGACTATTGAGCAAAAACGTGCAACTGAGTTTATCAAAGATTTTTATTTTTTACGTAAGGGCAACAATGAAAAGAAGGGATACTAAGTGTCCAGTAGCCAAAAGAGTGATAAGCATCAAAGACAGTTCCCTAGGTTAGCAGGTACATGAAGATAAACTCTAGAGAATACACATTCTGTAGAGAATATCCACACTGAGGAGCACTGCGAGTGGTGGGGAAGATAAAATCTTGGATTCTAGATATGGGATGGTACTGTCTCTTCTCTTTCACTAGCGAACTGGTGCAGTGGACAGTAAAACAATGAGAAAATTTGCAGACATAGAGGCCCACTAAAAAGGGAGAAAGTGCCTATTCTCCGTTCTCTAGCTCAGTCTGTGTAATTTTAGCATTTTCATCGTTGTCTAAAAAGTTTAAAAAGTAACATACTAAAGATTCTATTTATATTCTCCTTTTAAAGTCTGAAGTTAAGCATTTTTGTAAATGTTCAAAACAATTTTATTTACTTTTCTATTTATGGTTTGTGCTTGTATTTTGCCCATTTTTCATTAGATTGCTTTTTCTTATTAAGATTTAGGCAGGTAGAACATTTTAGACATATTTGTCTATTTCTGTGTTATCAGTTTCAAAGAATTTTCACATTAGTTCTTTGCCTCTGTGTATGTGGGCTTTGCTAGAATATTTTTTCTATGTGATTGAATAATTAATCTTCCCTTTTAGTGTTTTTAGTTAATTTTTAACATTTATATTGAAGTGAAATTTACATAACATAGAATCAACCAGTTTTAAAGTGGGTAACTCAGTGGCAGTTAGTACATGAACATTGTTGTACAAATTCCAACTCCATCTAGCTAAAAATATCTTCATCAGCACAAAAGGAAATCTCTCATCTGTTAAGTAGTTATCCTCTATTCTCCACTAACCCCTTCCCCTGGTAACTTTCAAAATGTGTTCTATCTGTATAGATTTACCTCTTCTGGATATTATTTATAAAATAAATCATACATTATATGACATTTTGTATGTGGTTTCTTTCATTTAGCATGTTTTTCAGCTTCCTCTATGTCTTGTGTAACAGTTCTTCATTTTTTATGCCTGAATAATACTCCACTGTGTGTATATATAACAGTTGGTAGTATGTTCACCTTGTGGCTATTATAAATAATGCTACAATGAAGACACATGCATATGTACTTGTTTGAGTACCTGTTTTCTATTCTTTTGAGTATACACCTGAGAGTGGAATTGCTGGATCATATGGTAATTTTATGTTTAACATTTTGAGGAACCACCAAACCATCTTCCACAGTACTGAACCATTTTACATTTCCACTAGCCATGTATGAGTGTTCCAATTTCACCACATCCTTGTCAACACTTGCTTTTTCATTGTTGTTATTATTATTGTTATTATTGTTATTACCATCTTAGTGGTCCAACTTCCTCTCTCTCTCCTGCTCTCTCTTTCTCTCTCTCAATAAATTGGTTCTCTTTTTTTTTTAGGGAATCCTGACTAATACACCTGTTAATACAGAGACTAATTAAATGACTCCCATACACTTAATATACAATAGAAGAAGGCAGAAACTATCATTGCCATACATAGTCTTGTTCCAAAAGAAGGAAAATCAGATGCATGCAGAAGTCGCTGGTCCATAGCAATTTTGAAGTCCAGGTAAGCATATAATACTAGTCATCAACTGGAATACAACCCTCCTGCCTGGGAGAGATTCCCCACATTCTTGAATTTGGTGATACCATTTAAATTATTCCTCCTCCTCAAAAAAATATGTAGGCCTGTGTCTGCAGGTTAGTAAGTTTCTCAGCATTCTTGCTACCTTGAGAAGTTCAAAGATTGAATTCTTTTTTTTTTTTTTCATTTTGTACTGTCTCTTCTTTCCAGCACTAGCCAATGTATTTTCTTTCAAATTTTTGCAGGTTTCTTATGAATCAATTTATAATTCACTCCATTAGACAAAAAAACAACCCCAGAAATTTGATCTAGAAAAGCTATTCTATACCCTGTAAGTCTTTCACAGGACTTAAGATTCAAGAAAGCCCTTAGAAAAGATATGCTTAGAAAAGATATGTGACAAATGGCCTAAACATACTTACAGGGGCTTTATTATTTTTTTGAACAGGTGTCTGAGGCTTGATTTTAGATTTTTCAGAAGTCTTGACAAAGTATTTTACTTTCAGGGTCTTGATTCCATTTATAGAACTATTTGTTTGTTGCAGTTTCCTGTATTTAACCTTGAAACCGTTTCCAATTTTAAAAACATTTGCTACCTGAAAAAGCTGGGTCAAAAAAAAATGTTTATTTTTAAACTAAGAAAACGTATGATACTTCAAACGATATTGTTCTTACTTCAGCTGTTTGCTAGTCTCTCACATTTTACTATGGGCAGCAAGGAGAAGCCAGGTCCCCTTCAGCTCTCTTCCTGGAAATATCCTTGGCTAGTTCATCAGTCCCTTAGGTACATTTTCTCTTTCTATGTTACTTCAGGCCGCGGTGCTGCCAGGTTTCTTCCACTGTATTCACAAGGGACCCCAGCTCTTCAGCTTCCAGTAACGTTTATCTGTCTTTCATTACGTTCTCATCAATAGGCTTTCGAAGGCAATTAGGACCTTTCTCACAGTTTCTTCTCAGTCTTTTACTAACATTCTTCTCAAGGCCCTTCCAGCTTCCACCTGCAGCTTAGTTCTAAAACCACTGTCTCAGATTTAGATTCTGCTCTGGGACAAACATCAGTTCTAATATGAGCTGTTGTCGCCAGATGGTGGACTCTGGCAAATTGTGTTTGCCAACAAAGGACACAATATTTCCAATCTTACATGTTCTCTCAGAAATTTGTCTCTACCCCAGCAAGAGCTGGAGATCTTTTCTCTTCTCTTGAAACCAGGTGGATCTTTGTAAATGCTTCAAGCAAATATGACATAGCAGAAATAACATGGCATGACTTACAAGACTAAGTTACAACAGGAAATGCAATTTCTGCCAACTTCTGTCCCTTGGGATACTTACCATGGGAACCCATGGACCATATTGTAGGAAAGCTCTGACCCACTGGGGGGCCACAAACACTGTATTACAACTGAAGGTCAAGCAAAGGGACCAGCTTATCAACCACCAGCAAGTATCAGCCAGTTTATCCCCTATGTGTAGAGAGTTAGTTCAATCTTCAAACATCACTGAACAGAGAAAAATGGTCCCCCCTTTGTCCTGTCTCAGTCCTAATGCTGCATTGCATCTGTGAGCATACAAAATGGTTCTTTTGCATAATTAAATTTTGGGGTAATTTTTTTAGATATCAATAAATAATTGGAACAGTAAAAATTGTCAGAAGCAGATTAAAATATGAAATTAATTGACAGAAATCACCGTGAGATAATATCATTGCTTCAATCACATAGTCACTTTTTAAAAAATGATTAATGCATTAATTATTTAAAAATAACAGTATAACAGGACGAATAATTTTATGGAATCATATTCGTAAAAAGAAGAAGTTCAATTTTGGTCTCCCATGAGCCTAAAATTCCTTGGGAGTTGAGATCATTATACACATTTTTAAGTAGGTTCTCAATGTTATTAATAAATAAATTCAATGATTGATTAATGATTAAAATAGTAACTTACTGAATGATGTAATGGCATTTCCTCTAAACTAATTAGAATGTGGGACAGGTGGACTTCTGAAAGTCAGAGAGTGATTGTAAGGGCTTCAAACTGCTCCTCCCCATCCCCCAAACACATAAACACACACACACAATAAGATCTTACAGACACTAAGCAAGATATATGAGAGGAAACGACACATATAGTTCAAGCGGTTTGGGGGGAGGAGTCTATTTTTACTGAAGTACAGTCAGCTTGCAGTGTTGTGTCAGTTTCTGGTGTACATCATAATACGTCAGTCATAGAGGAGCATACATATGTTTGTTTCCATGTTCTTTTTCACTGTAAGTTACCACAAGATATTAAATAGAGTTCCCTGCACTGTACAGTATGAAGTTGTTGGGAGAGGTCTTAATGAACGACAGGATGAAGATAAAAGAATATTGCAAATAATTAGTAACTGTAAAATTCTTAGTTAGTAATATTACATGTTTTTTCTAGCTCTCTACATACAGACTTCTAGCAAGAAGAGCAGAATATCCATGTATTAGTTCTTTTTGCCCAGTAGTCACTGATGTAGTGTGATCTGGCATGGTACTTGTTCCTCTGTAAACACACTTTTCAGATTATTCAAAATTTAAGCCATCTGACACTATCCATCCATATGCCATCTGAAAATATTGTTTATGCCTGAGTTGCGTGAAATGGTTAAATCAATCTCTTTAAGCTGAAAACACTTCTGTATGTAAAGCTATTGGTGTTGCATCTGACATCTGGACCAATTGTCAGCTCTAGATAATTATGTCCCTTAATGTTCCATGTATCTATTTTCTATCTGGTTCAGACCTTGTAATTAAAAACTCTTTAAATAGGATACAGCTTTTTTTGGATTAATGCAAAATCCTGATTTAATTCAAAAGAGAGATGCGATATCACAGAACTATTGTCTATAGGAAAGTAATTACATTTTTGAAGTTTTCATCCTTGCTTGCTTAAGAGAACTGGGTATTCCATACATATCCACTTGGATAGCAGCTTGAGGAGACCTGAAAACATCTACTGAATGTATTAATGTCTCTGGCATGTAAAAATTCCTACTTAAAATGCAATGAAGAATGACTGAAATATTGAAGTGACCTTTTTGTAAGTGGATAATAGACTACTGTGTTGATTATGCAGTAGAAAGCAACAAACTTTTATTGATGATCAGATATTGGGCTATAGATAAGGTTTCTTTATCATCTAAGTAACTCCAGGCTCCCATCTCTTTTATTCCCTGGCACATTAGTAAATGGCAGCATATCACAGACCTTCAGGTTCACTCATGAATGATTGAAAATCTAAACTGTGAATGTCTGTGAATGTAGCAGTCAGTTTTTTCCGTCACATAGGTTGTTAAGAATTGCAAACAACGTGAGTTCTTTCTAGAGGAATGTATAATGAAGTGTCATCTCAGTATTTCCCTCTCCTACTGGAAGCATCGTCCCAACCTTCCTACCTTCCTCACTCAATCTATGTATGGGTGATGGAGCTGTCAATCAGAGTAACTTTTTAGCCCCAGAAAAGTGGCAAGCTACAAAGTGCAAGGAGGGTCTTTCCTGAACTTTAGAATCTTGGGCAAATGGCATGAAGAAAATCAGAAGAGTTAATTTACTGTCATGATGTAGACCAGAAGTCAGCAAACTCTGGGGAAAGGATCAGTCTCCCATTTTTATAAATAGCTTTGTTGGAACATGGCCATGCTCACTGGCTTACATACCACAGGTGGCTGATTTCACACGACAATGGCAGAGGTGAGGAGTGGCAAAAAATCAAATGGCTCACAAACCTAAAATATCGACCATCTGGCTCTGTAAGGAAAAAAGCTTGCTCATCCTTGACAGGGGTCACTGAAGCTGCAGTGATTTTTATCTTTCATGAGCCAGGTTACTCAGTTACTATTTGGGGCTTATGAGATTACCTAGATTCCTATTGAAAATTCATTTTTCCCTCCATTTAGTTAGAGTTGCTGTGTTTTGCTTGCAATCACAGAATACCAGTTGGCCCCAAAATGACTTCCAGGAGTGAGGGCCAGCAATAGATCCTTCGAGAAATGTGTAGCATTGGGAAATATTTACCCATTGGGGAAAGAGCTGTGAGACTGCTATTAGAAGACCCAGATGAGACAGTACCTCCCCACGACAGGAAGTTGCAAAGCAGTTAATTAATCTATCAACAGTGGCTCCTACATCTTTGTGATAATAACCGCAGGGAATTCTATCTGTTACTGTAGAACAATTTGAATATCACAAGGAGTATGGAAACTGAAAGAGGATGCTTCCTTACGACAACACTGGATTGCATAAAATAAGAAAATTATTTTTTCTGAACTACAGTGAAGTTGGTTTCTCTTATTTACAATCAAAGAATGTTAACAGATCCACCCTCACTCGTTAATCTGAAGTCCTCTATACTCCAAAGTTGCCACTGTTCTCCCTGATTCCATGACCATTGTTTGCTTCTAACATGTGAAATGTGAAACATTATAGAGAGTCTTTCTTAATGGCTGCATGAAAAGTTATCCACTTTATAAGAAATTACAGCAGCTATAAGGAGACTCCTCTATATAATCCAGATTAATAAATGCCTTAGATAATTATTTGACATAAAGTATAAAGGTTACTAAAGAGTATGAGCTATTGCTCTTATTTATTTCAATAAAAACAATCAAAATACTGCTTTCTTATATTTATATCATAAAAATATTAAAGTAGTCATTTATTTTCTGTTACCACTGCTATATTGATTTTCTCTTATCCGTCTCTAAATACACTTGTTTTTCCTTGCTTTGGTAGCTTTTATGTTACAGAGCAAAAAGCAGCAGTGTTCATAAGACAATCCTCTTATTTTGTTTGTGCAAGTCAAGGTGAATTGAGGCGGACTTGTTAAATTATCCTAGCACAGGAGAGGATGGAGAAATGTGCTTAAAGTTCATGAACCAAAGATGGCTCAGTCCAGTAGGAGTTAGGAATATCACTGAAATAAGAAGGAAAAAAATCATTGGGGTAGGTTACAAAGGGAAAATGGAAATTTGTAATGGAGCGGGACCCTGTGGGGCATTCCTGGGACAGACCCCACCCCCTTATCCTCTACTGGAGCTCCTCTCTGAAGCACCCAGATCTTAGTATCTCATGTATATTTCCTGAGTGTTTCAGATGCTAAAAACCACCACCAAAGGGATGAAATTAGATTAGATGACCCTGAGCACATTGCCCCCAGACCTTCTGGTGCCCAGGGGTTGGTACTGTTGACCACCCTGTTACCTCATCTTCCACCAATCAGAATTGTGCATGAGCTGATTAGCCATTCCCTGCAACCCTCCTTCCCTTGCCCAGTCTTACCAGAGATTCCAGGAGGCTTCTAGAAGGTAGAAAATCCAGAGAAACAAATTCTTCTCTGGAGCCTCCAGAAGGAACACAGCCCTGCTGGACTTTTTTAGAAACTCTGACCTCCAAAATTGTAAGAGAATTAAACTACCCTGTCATTTTAAGCAAAGAAATTTATAATAATTTGTTACAGCAGCAATAGGAAACTAATACACCAACTTCTTTAATTTTTTACTTCTGGCTTTCTCTTAAGGCCCTGATGATCAGATTTTAGTCCCAGTTACTCCAGGCCAAAGACACCGTTGAATTCTGTTCTATTAAAACTAGCAATCAGTTCACAGCCTTAATCCTTCATCAAATTTAACTAATTAGTAGAAGAAAACATAATTAGTCACTGTCACTGCTAATGGAGAAATAGGAAAAAGTGTTTCCTTTAGAATCAATAACAATATTGTTTTAATGAATATTTTACAGAAATTTCTTGTTAGCAAGATAACATTTTTATATAATAACAATAAATAAAATACTGAATGAAAGAAATAAACTGCTAGGTACACAGAATGCATACAATAATCTGTGCCCAAAGTACTATGGATAAATTTCTGGATGTAATTTTCTATATAAAAGGAAACTTCACTTCTGTATGTAAGAAATCATCTGTTAGAAAAAATTATTAAAAGTAGAATTCATAATACAGTAAAAAGTACTAAAGAATAAAGCAAAATATGAGGTGAAATTTATAAGGAGTAAAAGGATTTCTTGCAGAACATTAAAGAAGATAAGGTATTGAATAGAAAGACTTGACATCATAGCAACAAGGAAAAGAAGTTGGGCAGAAATGCTGTACCAGGTTATGAGACTTGTCATAAATGTTGGTATATTTGTGCAGGAATAGGCAAAAGGAGTCTTATCAAATATAAAACATACATATATATGTATATATGTGTGTGTATATAGATATATATGTATATATATAAAATCACATTTATTGAAGATTGATTTTTCAGAGATGCCATTGCAAATCGTTGGGGACAAGTGTCTATTCAAAATTGAAACTGGAAAGTTCAAACATAAAAAACTGAACAACAAGTTTATGTATATATAAACGTGTATATACAAACACAGACATATAAATGATAAAACATTTAAGGAATACAAGAGAGGTAACATAAACATAAAGTACAGTTGCATGAGTAAAAGTGAAGGAGGAAAGGCGGATAGATCGGCTTGGGAGGAACCTACTATGAATTTTCAGAAGTATCAGCAACCAGTTACCTTAACGTGGTGGTAAGAATTTGTTGCAAGGATTCTTTAAAGTATATATATATGTATATATATACACAAACCCATGCATATACATATATAAACACACATATAAAGCTGTGTTATATGGATTTTATATGTATAATGACTTCCATTATAATAAATACAAAAAATTAATAAAATTTAAAAGATAAATGTGAATGAGAAGTAAGGTATTTTACATGATAAACTCAGAGATGAATGCAGTAAGGGCATTATGAGAGTTAGTGATTGAATGAGAAATGTACTTACCCCAAGGAGATGTATTTTACCTCTGTATATGCTAATACAGAATGTAATAAAGGAGTGTTTAAAAACACAGAACAAAGCAGGTAAACTCAAGTTCCTTAAAGATACATTGGAATATAGAAAATGCAACTTCCAGAAGGGCAGATAGTTTCATCTGCCTTCTTCGCTGTGAAAACCTAATACATGGAACAGTGCTTGGCATAGACTAGGTGCATGATTGATATTTGCTGAATGAATATGTTGAGTGAATTAATGAAGAGAAAAAAATAACTCTGAACACAAGAACACACGGTTTTGGAAGGGTTGTCATTGTGATTGGGCTGCATTTGGTGTCTGTTTCTGTGATTGTGGACTTTTTGTCTCTGGTTTCTTCTGTTTCGTGTGTGTGTGCATACACATGTATGTGTGCATATGTTTGTGCTTTTTTCTTCCTATTTGAAACTGTTATATCTTTTAATTTGCTGTTGCCTTTTTGTTCTAGGCAGATAGACAAAATGGTGGAGAATCATACAGTGAAGAAACAGACGGAAGGCTAAATGTGTCGTTTGGAAACTGTTCCAGACTTAAGGGAGATGAGTAAAAACACTCTTAAGGGTTCTTTTAGATTATTCAATTTGTTTCAATCCAAACAGGAATAATGCAAATAATAGCACACATGGTCTGCTTCCAACCTGATTAGCTGCCTAGTCATTACATTTATTGTAACAAATGTCTAGTTCTATTAACAATTAAGACATTATTTTATATCAGTCATATAATTATCTAAGAAAGCCAAGGACAAGTGGGATATTTCTTTAATCAGGTGAAAGCATCCTGATTCCAAGTACCAAAATATTCTAAAATTACAACTGTTTACTCTTATTTCCAGAATAAAGAGCTTTAATATTCAAAAGGATGTTCATTCCAAATTCTTATTTTTGTTTGTTTTCAGAAGATAAAAGTCTATTCTTAAAGAAGACAATGAATGGAAATTTAGCAGGAAAAACATTTGAGTGTAAAAGGAAGAAGAAAGAATTATTTTAGAAAGCAATGATATTCTGAAATTAAAAATCAAGATAGATGGATATTTTTAAAAGCTATGTCATACTATGGAAAGCCATCTGAAAATAAATATATATAGCTGTACACTAGAAACAATTGACATCTTGTAAGTTAACTATACTTCAATAAAACATTTAAGTCTCAAGAGTAAAAAGTTAATATATATAAATATTTGATAAATTAATTAGTTTCTTCTTTTCATAAGAGGGCATGTTCAACTATTAACTCGAATCTCCTTGTATTCTATATGTTCTACATATGGAAACACTCAAAGGAGACACAAAAAAATAATTCTATATTTGGACCAAATAAAAACCATCTAGATAATTCAGAAACTGTTTCCTACATAATTTGGAAATTGTGTTTTGGCACCTTTCATTAAATTGTCAGGCTAAATATTACGGCATTACTGAAATATTGAGAAAGACTTACCTGAGCCCCGTAAGCATAATTTCCCAGAATGTAGGAAGTGGAATGCTTTATCACTGAGGAACTTTCACATGTCAATGAATTTTACTGGTTAAATTCTGCTATGTTCATTCTGTTAGAAGAATTAAAAGTTAATTTGTTAAATTATTCATGTAGGCACCTATTTCAGTCAGGGTTTTAAGAAAAACAGAACCAATAAGATATATGTGTGTGTGTGTGTGTGTGTGTGTATTATGTATACATGTATATATGTATAAATCCCAAGCATGTTTTGTCAATTTTAACTTAATCTCCTTCTGGGAGTTGATAGATTCTCCTCTTACTGTTGCAAATGGAAATCAAAGAAGAATTATTATTAATTCAAATGTTTCCTTCTAGAGAAGCAGAACATAGGATAATTCAGTGGTCCGCAAAAACTTTAGAATTAGGAATGGAAGTATATGGACTCAGGATATGAAGATATTATTCAGAAAAAATGTTCAATTTTTTTTTTTAATCTTAGGACATAATTTACAGTTTTGATGGATGTTCACTGCTATCCAGAAGGAGGGAAAAAGAAGGAAAAAGTTAGAAAGTAAAGGTTTTTAAACTTCTAAGACTACTCTAATGCTGTTACTTAAATCATATTTTATTTTATTATTATTAACTTATATATCAATTTATGCCATAAAGGAATGAAGTGGCTTCCAGAAAAATAGAACCTAAAATAAAAAAAATAACTGTTTGGAAATAGGAGAATATAAAGTCAGTAGGAAGGTTAGAATTTATCATTGAAATCTGTAATTGAATGTTTAGTTGATAAATATGGGCAGAAAATTCCTCTCTAAGTTCTAAGCAAAGTAAACATACGAATAGTTTCACAAAATTCTAGGACAGAAGCTGTAGAGTGACAAAAACTTGAATAAGTTTCATGAGATAAAAAGTGTCCAAAGACAAAAATCTTCAAAAATATCATTTTTCCTCTGCCATCAAGAGACAAAAATATGACTTAGGTCAATTACTTTCACTGTAGTCTATAAACTTCACTTTAAAAAATTGGTCTCACAGCAGTAACAAGCGATAATAAAAATACATTTCCCCTAATGGATGAAACAAGTTGCATAAGATAAAAAGTGTCCAAAGAGAAAAAGCTATCAACGTCTTTATAGAACCCTTTAGGCAATTGGCCAACTCACTGTGTAGAATTATAGGTCAGTCAAGTAACCTTATAAAAATGAGAAATCAGTTCTGAAGAGGACAGTTTGTCCTAGACAGCACATGGAGCACTTTGCAGACAGAAGACTTGAATTTTAATCTCTACCCTTTCATCCAGAATTTTTTAGATTATACCAAAGGCAATGGCAAACTGACAATGAATCTTCTAATCCCAAACTAAGAATATTTTACTATGTGACCATGAAATAGATTCTTGGTTTTTGTATAATAACTTTTTTCTACATAAAAAGAAAAGGATTTTTCTTCCTTTTTTGTATAATCATCTTTTTCATGTCTCACCCCTCAAGTTTCATCAATTGTATTCTCTCTTTTTTCCTTTCATTCTTTATATTTCAATTGCCCCTAGTATGTGGAAGACTTCTTATTTGTATGAGATAACAGTGATGGGAGTACCTCTTCAAATTTATCACTGCAGTTAGTGCTTAAACAAGACACAGAGTCCTGTTTAAGAATGCAGACTCTGGAATCAGAGTGCCTCTTTCCAGGTTCCAGGTTTGCCGTGTACCAGATGTGCAACCACAGGCAAATTACTTAACCTCCCTGAAAAGGTTATATTTATAAAATTTATAAATACAAATTTTAAAAATGTAATTTTTAATTTTTATAAAATGAAATGAAAACAATAAGAATTTGTAAAATGGAAACAATAAGAATAACTCCTTCATAGTATTGGTACTTAAAATCAAATGAATTAATATTTATACAGCACATAGTGAGTTCTATATGGATGCCAAACACAAATGTATAAAAAGATGCCCATCCGACAATCTTTATGTTGTAGGTTTTTGTAATTCTGCAGCCCTTTCATCTGATTATTTTGTTGTCCTATTAATGGATTCTCAGCAATTATTAGAAGCTGGAATTTTGAAAAAGCTAGTATTTATTTTCTAGAAATAGAGACCTTTGACTTACGCTGACTTCCAAAATAATTGTGATAGACTATAGATAGATAATTTTTATCAAGCCAAATTTATTTGTGGTATCCTTTCAAAAACACCATTATGATCATGAAAGAATATTGTTTCACCTAATGCAAAGTCATTTAGGAAGAATTTCCTGCTCAATAAAGATGTTTTTCTTACAAAATTGAACACACATCCATTCTGGCCAAAGCAACAGTGGAAGCTGATTACATGTCAGCTACATTAGACAGAGTGTCCTGCTTTATAATTGCTGTGCTGGCCTGAAAATCCTGGAGAAAGATTATGTGACAGCTGTTCCCCTCTTTGTCCATAAAATTGAAATGTTTGTTTCATAAAGCAATCCCTGGAACTTGAGTTTGTTTTTAATATGCAAGTAATAGATGTATTGAAATAAGGAAAATGGAAAAAGATAATGATACGAAACGGTTAACTCTCATTGTCCTTGTCCCATGATTTTTATATCTTTATTTGGTAATAACTCGGTATATAGAGTGCATGTGTGCTTGTGTGTATAGAAACATTCTTATATAACATATAAATGTGTAAAAAATGCATATATATGTTTTTCTTCTATGACTTAATATGAAAGATCAGAAACATAGAAAGAGGCCATAGGGAAAAATAAAAGAATAGGGACTATAATCCACTATATATAACCCACTAAATGGGCACTTTACCTGCCCTGTATAACATTCAGAGAGTGTATTTCTTTACAATGCAAAATTGTAACATAGAATTTAAATCAAGACTTATATCATAAATCTAGACATTTAATTTTAATTAGAATTATGTAAAGCAATAATCAATAAAATATTTTTAAAGAAATATTTGGCAGCATTCTTCCACAAGCTGAAGTCCTCTCTTTCTCTTTCCATCCCTACCCTCCCTTTTTTACATAAACATGCATTTCTTTGTGTTACTTTAACATTTTTATAGCTAAGACTTTAAAAATTTGTTGTCTAATAAAGTATTTCTTTCTCTTACTAAACCAAGTGTTTTAAAGAATGAGATTATCTCTTTCTCCATCTTTGCATTTCCAGCACCTGGAAATTATGTGTGTAAGTCTTTAGATCAAGAAAGAGTCCTCGCTGAAGATGCCACACGGATGATACTTCAATTGGATAAGATCATCAAGGCAGGAAAAGAGAATTGGTGAGATGAACTGGAAGCAGCAAAAGAAAACTGAACAAAAATCTTCCAGCACTTCCATAAAGAGAACTATAGTGTGATGTTCTTGAAGCTAAGTGAAAAAGGTATGTTATGAGAAAGCAGATGTAAATGTTGAGAAGTAAACCAGGATAAAGCTAGAAACTGGTTATTGGATTTGGCAACTGTAGAAATCTTTAGTGACTGTTCGTAATTCCAGGTTGGATGGAATTGTGAAGGTCAAAGCCTATGGGAGTTTATCTAACGGAAAACAGAGAGGGAAATATTGGAGACAGGGAGTATAGAGAACTCTTTTCAGGCATTTTATTGCAAAAAGAAGCAGAGATATTAGATGGTAGTATGAGTGTATGTCAGGTCAAAAAAAAAAAAAAAAGAGTTTTGTATTGCTTCCTTTTCCCATATGGGAGAAAAAGAGGTTGTTGGCATATTTTATATTATGAATTAAATAATATAGAAGCATTACCTCCAAAAGGGAAGGGAAATCACCCTGGTTCTTGTCTTACCTGAAAGAGAAGAATTCAAATAGAAGATGGATTTTAAAGAAAGATTTTATTTAACAGAATGAAAGTACACCTTCAAGAATGGGAGGTGGGATGCTCCAAGGGCAGATACCAGCCCCAATGTTTGCTTGGTTGCCTGTCTTAAACTCTCCCTTAGAGGTGGTCTCTTGACTGATTGACAGCAGTGCTTAGTCATACTCATCCCCTTTTGTGCATGTCCTTACAATGCACACAGACAAACCCATGGGTGGGGGCTAAACTGCAATGCTAATTACATGACAATGAGCACTGGTCATGTCTGGTTAGGTCTTTGTGCTACCACGCAGTCATGGCTGTCGGATTCTAACTGGTTTCTGGCTGGCACTCATTTAGGAGAAGTAAAGCCCCTTTATGCTGGAGGTGGGCATACTTTATCTTCCAGACCCTGCTTCCTCTCCTCCACCTTATCTACCTAGTGCCCCCACTTATCTAACTACCTAACAGAAGGAACAATTGATGAAGTGGGAAAGAGACAGCAGAACTGAGGTTTTCCTTAGTATGAGTGTCAGCATATAAGCCACTCATACATAACAAAGAAATTGTGGGCAACTCTTTGCACTGTTTATCACTGAATGCCCCTGACAAAGAAGCAGAACCTTTTGTTTTGAGCACTGATTATTTTGTGTTCATTGGAGTAGACTGGAAAAGAAATAGTGGAATCAATGTGCGCCTATAATGTATGCAAGAGAGATGGCATTTTGACAATATGTGAATGCCAACATCTATCTGTCTTACTCACTGAAAACGCTTTGTGATTATACGTTTCTTCACTTTTTTGTGTGTTGGGGGTAAAAACGGCATAGTACAAAAGCTGTCGTATGGTTTCCCCTTGCTATGTGTAGAAATCTTTCTATGGTTTAGAGAAATATTTTTCAATCATTTTGTCATTTTTATTCTAACATTGAAACACATACCAATGATGTACCATTGCTGTCTTCTTCCTTCTAAAGAATGTGTACAGAATGCAAGTGCTAGGAAAGTGACATACTTATTGGCATAACCTTGAATTCTTTCCACATAATAAAAATAATAAGCCAATCAAATTTTATATTGTAGTGACATGAACTGCAAGTTGGAAGTGGGTACTGTTTCCAAAGATTGAGTTCAGTAAATATATTCTGAGAATCTTATAGCAAAATAGCATAGACCCAGAATTTTTTAAAAATACTTTTTTATTTTGAGTAAAAATATTTTGACAACATATGTTTGCCTATTAAAATGTAGTAAATGTAAGATAATATATAATGGCTTTTCAAACTAAAATGTTTTGATTTACTTTTGCAATTACGTGACATATTACAAATGTGTTCAAATCACAGAAAAATGACATTGGAGGACATCTATGTGAATACTTCAAAAACTAACTTCCAGTACTTCCTTTTGTTTGAGAGATTATTGTCTTGATCTGTTATAATCCACAAATATTCTATAAAAAGATCTTTATACATTTTGAGAATTTAAATCAAATATTAACAAGAAGTTTACTATGATTTGTCTACAAGCTTAATTATTTACAGCAAATATTGATAAGAATATAAAACCAAAAACAAATATTAAATTATAATAATTTAGTCATAGTAATTTAGATAAAATGGGAGTATAAATATCACTAATTTTTAAGAAAAAATACAAGGGCTAAAAGTGAAAACAAAAATTAAATGCTTTGGTATTTTTACTGTGCAACAGAATTTAAAGATTGGTATAAAAGAATCTGAAATGCGATGCAGATAAAAAGCAGAGGAAATCTATTTAAGTTGATGTGCCCCCAACCATTATCTCTATCTCTGCCCCAAACATATTTGGTATTAAAAAAAAGAAAACTAAAACAAGTATTTATTCTGAAAAAAACAAAGCAAAAAGCTACCATTGACCAACCCATGAGGCTATATACTACATATATATATATATATATGTATATATATAAAATATAAATTTCTCTATAGTACCAAGTACAAACTCATTCTGCTTACCACATGGCAGAGAAACAAGGTGTTGGGACAAGGAACAATGATTTTATTTAGAAAACCAGCAGACCGAGATGATGGACTAATGTCCTGGAGAACCATCTTCCCCAAGACAGAATTCAGTCTCCTTTCATAGTAAGAAGGGGAGGAGGTGTAGTTGGTTGTTGCAAACATTTTGGTGTTGGAATCCTTTGTTCCTGCAGCTGTCCATGTAGGTCAGGTCATGGTGCCCTGTAAACCTCCAACAAAACAAACGTTATTTTCTATTCTGCAACTTTTTATCTTTATGTGAATGTAAAAGTGGTATTCCTCTAAAGGTTATGGCGGTAATCTGCTTTACTCAAAGTCTACAGATTTAAATGTTAACCACATCTACAAAATACTTCCACAGCTATATTTAGAGTGATGTTGGACCACACAACTGGTACCATAGCCTAGCCAAGTTGATATATAAAATTAACCATTTCATATGGAAAGGCATTGAGTGAACCAGATAGAGCTTACAGGCTAGAAGTTTAGCTAACCCTATGCAACGAAATCTGCGATATTGCCAGTATCACTGTAAATGGGTAAACATAAAAGTGAAAATATGAGTTAATGCTGGTCTGAGAAAGGACAAAAAAAAAGGTAAAATAATAGCATGATAAATAAAAATACAAAATAAATTAATAAAAATAAAGCCCCATTTTTGTTGTATAATAAACAAGTGTGGCTTGACCACATAGCCTTAAAAATTATTACACTATCAAAAAGATAAACTTTACAAGTGACAAATTTTTCCCCAAAGTTGTTGTACCATATTACACTCCCATTTACATTATTATGAGAACTTGTTTATCCAGTTTAGCTAGAAAATCTTTCCTCATGTTTTCTCACCCAAAAGGCAACAAATACAGACAGTTTTTATGGGGGAATTTTACCTTACCTTCAAGATCAAACGATCATTCTCCAATAAAATCCACTTACTGGCAAATGAGGAAAAGAGATCCGATTCATATTACACATATTATTGTTTGTAAAATTAAACAGGAGTAGTCGAGGATAGAAAACGACATACTGACATGGCTTACGAAACTAGAGGAAAAAAGGCTAAAATCATCATTATCCTAATTCAAAAGTATATTAAAAAGAAATCAATGGGACTTATCAGGATTGAGTATCCAAAATATAAGGATGCTTACCTTTAGAAATATTTAATAAATGAAATTAATCCATTATCAAGTAAAATATTTTTAAAAGAAAATATATGGTAATTTAAATATATGGAAAAAAGTATTCAGGAAATTTTAATAACCTTCCTTAGTTTATTATTATAAAAATAAGCATCAAATAATTACATAATTAACAAATTTGTGTTCATATATTTCAGTAGTAAACCTTAATATATGTGATCTATAAAAGTAATAACCTTCACAGATGACAAAAATGTCTAAAAACAGATGACAAAGAAATTTCTATAGAAAGATTTGCAAACATTTGAGTAATTAACAAAATATAACTAATGTACATGAAGTCATCAATTCAGAACTAAAATTCATAATTGGTAACTATCCCTTGACTTCATTAATTTCTTTATATCTCATTTTCAATAAGGCCAGTATGACTTCTTTTTCCAACAAGTGAAGGAAGCACTCAGGTGCCTGGTATTCAAGCTGTCAGTGATTGCGGGGTTGGTACCATGCATTTGTCTGTTAAAAATTCTGGTATTTTTTCCCCCAGCATTAAAAACTGCAAATTTTAGCTCTAAAATTATAGATCTTGTTATTCCAAATTCTAAATACATTGCTGAGACAGAACTTCTTAGTAATTCGCTTAAAATTTTAGAAATGGCATATATCTAGAAATATCGTGTCATGAAGAATTGTTTTTATTTTATTCCTTTAACTGGAAAATTGTACAAACACCCTTTATCACAAATGTCAATGATTTTCTGCAAAATCATTGGAAAATGAGATTATAGTATCTGATGACTTTGAAGATCATCTCTCAGTGTGTCTCCCTCATTTTATGAATGAGGAAACAAAATGGTTAGTGAATTTCCCAAAGCCTCTAAATTTTGGCATAACAGGGACTAGCGTAGAATTAACTAATTCAAAGTTTTATTTATTTTCTAACCACACACCTGTTGAGTGTTTACTTTGTGCCAGGCCTTGCCCTCAGTGCCTTATTGATAATAACTCATATAAACCCAGGGCAGTTTTTTTAAATATACCATGGAATTGAATATCTGGAGAAAAATTCTGAAGTACATATCAACCTAGCTTACTTAATACATTTTCTAAGATAAAGTACATTTTGTTCATTTCTCTATCTCACTGGTCTATGCTGAAATTTGGTTACTTGAATCATTTGAGTTCTGTTTATGATTAATTTTCTGCCATGAAATTAATTTATTCAGCAATTATCATAATAATGAGAATCAATATCTTACTGTGTTTAGATAATGCTGTTCTAAAACCCATACACGTTCTTTTTTTTTTTTTTTTTTTTAACATCTCTAGTGATTTCCGCAAACTCAGAGCCAGTGAGTTGCTGGCTTAGAAATTGCCTTTAGAAGAATGGGAATGGCAGAATTCACAATGGCTTATGTGAGCAACTCAGCAAAATTCTAGTACTTGTTCTGATGAAGCAAATGATGGTGCTATTTATTAATCTGTTGCAGGCCCAACTTCACCTGGAAAAATGAAAACAGACTGGGAAAGGACCGACTCCCAGTCATGTGTGTAAACTTATGATGCAATGACCAAGCCTTCATCTCCCCAGTGCCTTCCAACAATTATCCAACACATCAAACCAAAAGAGAAAGAAACAATTATATGTAATATGAAAAAAACATATATTTTGTAAGTATTTTTAAAATATTTTTTGATGCTAGAAATTTAAGGCATCTACAGAATAATCACAAGTACTCTCATAAACTGATCGGCCACAGAATAATCACAAGGGACAAATGGGGTACATTTTCATAGGGAAAAAATTAGAACCAATTAGTTTTGTGCCTATGCTCTGGGCTTTTTCGTTAAATTAAGCCATGAGATTCAACCAGTTGGATAATTCAGTTTTAGTATAATTTGGAACAGAAAATCTGAGTGTCTTTAAGTATTAATTTTATTAATAACTAACACAGTTACCAATTTGTTTTCCGTAAAATTGAATATGGTACTGTGATTATAATCAGAGAACTTGGTGTCTGACTGCCTGGGTTTGCATCCCTTTTCTCTCATTTACACACTGTGTAAGTTAAGATACATTCCTTAACCTTTCTGTTCTTCAGTTTCCTTTAAAATATACTTGTACCCACCTCATGAGTTATTGTTAGAGTGCAATAGGTTAAGATATGCAATGAGCTTAAGCAATGTGGATGCGTAGCAAGCTTTCTGCATTTTCTCTTATTATGCATCAAGTCACATTCCTTAGACAGACTGTAACAGGGAAGAACAAATCTGACTCTGTATGAAATCTGTTCCTGTAGCTCTGACCCTGTGCTCTGTTTCCTGGGCTCAGTCATGCTGGTTCTGCACCTTTTGTAAAAGGATGTTGCCTGGAGCCTGAAATATACGGAAGAGCCCATTCTCAAGGCTCTGACCTTTAAGGGTGCAACACTTTTCCATTCATATAGAGATAAAAGGTAACAGAACAGAGAGTAAAATTTGTCTTGTTGGAGGTTTACAGGAACACTGTGACCTGACCCACGTGGACAGCTGCAAGAACAAAGGAGTCCAACACCAAGAAGTCTGCAACAACCAACCACACCTCCTCCCCTTTTAGTATAAAAGAAGCCTAAATTCTAACTCTGATAAAATGGTTCTTTGGGACACTAGTCCACCATCTTCTTGGTAAGCTGGCTTTCTGAATAAAATCACCATTCCTTGCCCCAACACTTCATCTCTAGATTTATTGGCCGGTCATGAGGTGAGCAATCAGAGCTTCAACTCAATAATGAAAATATTACATCCTTCCTAACTTAATCTGTCATTAGCCAAACAGGAAAGTCTATGTACAGAAAACATCCTTTTTTTAAAATATATATTAGCATGTTAGTGACAAGCAGAACATTGAGACAGAAATTAAGTTTAGGGAAAAAAAACACTTTTTTTTTTCTATTTGATACAATATAGACAGGAAGAAGAGAGCCCACTCAGGAAAATCTCTGTGTGACTGTGTTCTTTTCATTCATACTTTTTTTTCCTTTTCAATAGAAAAATCAGTAGAGCTAGAAAAACACCATGATATTTAAGCATATTTTTCTTTAAATTTTTTTTTTTTTTTAATGAAGTGAATAGCTATGCTTTTCTTGCTTTTGAGAGGAGACTCGAGAACCAGCCTTCAGGGCAAGGACACAGCTCTCTAGATGGGGTACTTTTCCTGTACATCACACTTTTCCTTTTTAACTTTATGACACTGCTCTTGTCCTGATATTTTTCCTCTTCGCTTTTTTTTCATTTTCACTTTAATACTTTTTAACTCTTTCTGGGCCATTGCCCGTTGTTATGAACTCTTGTTGGGTGTTTGGAATGGGGGTTTATCTCTTTCAGAAGCGCAGGGCCCTATGTTATGACGCTCTCAGCCAGACCTCCCTCAGAAGTGCCACCATGTTAGCAATTTGCACTGATTAGCTTAGCTGTGTTATCTACCTGATCTTATCAGTGACCCTTTACTTGCTAAATAGATGGTGAAAAATAAGCTACTCCTTTGAAGATCATATTTTTTAAAATCATTTATCATTAGCTAATGTAAGAAAAAATACATATACCTATATAATTGTTGAAGAAATTATCCAAACATGTTACATGAAAAATATGAAGGGATTTACATATAACTGTAAATATTTCCTATTATCTCTATCCTTGGCCTTGGGAAAGTTATTTACCATCTCTGGGTCTTGGTTTCCTCAGCTGCAAAGTGTATGTGATTTATGACACATTTTCTTAAGATTATAAACACAGTTGATGTAAACTGTCACAGGGTAGATACTTAGCATTGTTTTCCTTTTTCTAGCATGAGCAAATTTAAATTTCTAAGAAAAGATGAGCAACTGTAGGTACTGAGCTAAAGTAAGTTATTAACTAACTGATTACAGCCTTTTGCTTTTTCATTCTTTCCACTATGACTCTGGTTCAGACATCATTCTTTTCTGTTTGGACCATTATAATAGATTTCAAATTCCCATGTTCACCATGGTCTTCAAATAGCAGCTTTCTCCCTCTGTACCTGAACTTCCCCCAAGGACTGCTATTAAGGAATATCATCTTGAAACATCACTCCATCATATCCTGACCACCATCCATCCTTCCTTTTTCATTTACAGATACTTTCTATCTTGCACTTGAGATGCACTCCCACATCTCTGCTTCTGCTTCTCCATTTTCTACCCTTGAAGTGACCTTACAAAATGAAAGCTTACCCATTCCTCCAGCCCTACTTAAAAATACTAGGTCTAATGAAAAGTTTTCTGTAAGAACACTCTCAAACACAGCAATATTGTGCTTCCCTGGATGCACCCGTAACTCTCATGACCATTTTGCATTAAAGCTACATTTTATACATGTATGAACCTTCTGTCTACTTTCCCACAAGCTTTCCATCCACATCTAAGACTGTTGACTTCTTAGAGCAATAATATTTTACCTTCATGTCTGTTGCACCAGTATGTTGTCTGTCATGTGCTCTCTGATGGAAGATCAAACCTCTGCCTTGAAGACGGCACTGCTTGCTTTCAAATTCCTTGTCTAAATGTATAATGCAAATCCCTTTGCTTTAGGTTAACGGTATAATAACCCAGGGTGATATATTTAGATTTTATTCACTGTTTCTTTTATAATCTATATAATCTATATCATAGTGCTTTTAATCCTGAAGTAGCAATAGGAGACTTTCAATCCCAGCCATAGACCTGATTTTATATACCTTAAGAAAATCAAATCAGAATGTCAGCATATAAGAAAGCAATATATGTACAGTAAGACAGTTATATACTGTGAAATTTTATGTGGGATGGTTAAAATTAAATGTAATTTTTATCACCTTATATTGCAATAAGGTAGATGTCCATCTTTATATATTTGGACAAATAGATATTCCATTTAAAATGTGGTTAACATAAAATAGCAGAGCCAGAGGAGATCTGAGAAGAGTAAATTTTACAGTTCACTCAGAGAGATGCTAATTATCCTTCTAGTGAAAATGGTTGCATATAACTCGGTGACCTCTGAAAAAAATCCCTTCTGAGTGAAACTTTCCTATGTATGTTATTTTTATATATATATATATATATATACACATACACATATATATATACACATATATATATACACATAAACTCTATAGTTGAACTTTCCTCAAAATTCATATTTAACTATACTTATGATGCTGAAGTGATACAGAAAATTTGCTGATCTTAACAGCCATAAATTTTTCTTATCTGGTAGAATGTATACTTAGTAAAGAATAACTTTCAAGACTATAGGAAAAAAATACTTACTTATGTCAGAGATGATCCAACAATTGTGTACATTTTTTCTAAATTTTTCATCTACCACTGGAGAATGATCCTTAAGAATTTCTTAAAAGCATACCAATCAGACAACGAGATGTGCTTTTTAAAATACAACCTAGTGATTTTAAAATGTGACCTAGAGATTTTTAAAATATGACCTTGAGTTAGACAAATGATTTACTACATAATCTTTAACTTTGGTAATAGAAGGCAAGTTATTTAAAGAGTAGCAATAAATTTATCCAATGTACTCACTTTATTTTACTTCTGTGGTTGAATTTAGACCTTTAAATTCAGTATTTCCATTATCTTATTTATTAATTTGAGGCAAGAATTCAGGCTCTTTTGAAACTAGGTCAGCAGAAAATTTCTGCTTCTGGCTAAGACAGAGTAGTGTATAGCTTAACAATCCTTCCAGAGAAATGATCTAGAAACCTAGAAAAATTGCAAATTTATTTATTTACTAACTTGGGTTTTTAATTTTTTTTTATAGACAGCAGAATGCTGCTGAGGTAATGACGAAAATTTGACGTTCCCTAGAAGGGGAATGCAGAGAGGTGAGAAGATGGCCGGCAGCCAGTTTTTTAGGATATGCCTGTTTCTAGGTGCAGGGAAAGAGGGTGAGGCTGTAGGCACAGGGCTTGGAAGAGGACGGCAGCTGAGAGAGAACTCAGCAAGTGTTTTGATTTGCTGTGTGACTGAAGACTTGGAATTTGGAGATCAGAGAAAGCAAATTTCTGATTAAAAACAAGAGTCATAGAACTGAGCATAAATACAGATAATTTTTTAATCAAGACATTTTCAAAAGTATAAACTATGTCAGTAAGAGGAGAAGAGAGTGGGTCAAAACTTTCTAAAAAATGAGTGGGTCAAAACTTTCTAAAAAATGGAACAGTTTTCCCTTGTCTCACTGTGCTGAACAAAGATTATCAAGTTTAGAGCTCACTGGGGGACCAACCTCAATGAATATCTCTGGCTCTCAGTTGAAATTATTGGAGGCTCATGATGAGAAGTGGGTGTCAAACAGATAAGGACACATTATTACTGCAACTCTGTTCCATCTCAAACTCAGCAAGTTCGTAATTAGATTAAGTTCATTAGTTACGAGCTCTATTTTCCTAGCAGAGCAAAGGGTAAACCCTCTTTGATAGAATATGACATAATTTAGAACCTCTACTTTTCAAACAATATCTGGTAATTAATAAAATTACCAGGGTTGCCAAAAGATAGGACCAAATGTCCAAAACATAAGAGAAAATTCAGTCAATTGAAGTAAATCCTAATGTAAGCTAAATATTGGTGTTAACAGGCAAGAATGTTACATTTATGTTTAGTATTTTCAATGAAATATAAGAAAAGGTGGAAAAACAGATGAACAGATGGAGAATACTAGAGAATTGTAATCTGTAAGATTGAAAGTGAAGCACAAAGCTTTAAAATAGTCTCTTCCACATTTTAAAATTTGTATCTACCATTAGCTCAAATCACATAGAAGCTACAATGTAAGTGCATGAGAGTTTGAAAATATATTATGAGCTGTATCCCTCTTGAATTCTTAAAGCGTTAATTGGGGAAAGTTAGAACATACATTGAACACTATTTTTTTCACTAGGGAAATTTGACTCAATAAATGTTTAAAATAAAACATAACAAAGATCTTCATTGGAGACATTCTTTCCTTTAGCCAGATGTTTTTCAGTGAAAAATTTTAGTTAAGTCTTGACATCCCTCTTTATTCCATATTAACTGCTTGAAGAGTGAATTCTCTGCTTGGCAAGTGTGGCAGGAAGAATTCTAAAATGGCCCCAGAGATTCTCATTTCTTAACACACTCCATAATCTCCTCCCTTTGTTTATAGGAAAAATTTATGAATGTGATGGAATTTACTCTCATGATTTATTACATCAAATGGCAAAGGTGGAGGCATTTTGCAGACATAAGTAAAGCCTTTAAGCAGTTTAGCATTGAACTAGTCAAAAAGAAACTTATTCTGGGTGAGCCTGACCTTATCAAATGAGTCATTAAAAGACTGTTTAGGCTCTTGCTGAAATCAGAGAGTTTACCCATTTAGTCTTCACTAAGCACCTTCCCATGTGTTCGAACAGCTGGAAGAAAATGAACTCCGTCAACAGTTACATGAGCTTGAAGTGGGCCCTGAGCCTCATCCCTGGCCAAAATCTACTTTCTGGGGTGTGATAACCTGTGCACAGGGCCCATAAGGACATGCCTGGACTTCTGACCTAGGTGGCAGATAATACAAGGGTGGTGTTTTAGCTGGTAAGTTTGTGGTGATTTTTATGCAGCAATACAAAGTCAATACAGCAGTTTTGGAATCGGTTAGTGAGAAAGTGTTGCTCAGTATTTTAGTCTCTGTGAGCTGCCTGACCACAG